>NC_091988.1:104698385-105298385 GCF_044704955.1 Pristiophorus japonicus | reverse complement strand
ATTCACACCAGGTGTGATTTACACCAGATGCGATTTACACCAGGTGTGATTTACACCAGGTACGATTTACACCAGGTGTGATTTAGACTAGGTACGATTTAGACCAGGAACTATTTACACCAGGTGCGATTTACACCAGGTATGATTTACACCAGGTGCGATTTACACCAGGTACGATTTACACCAGGTACGATTTACACGTTGTACGAATTACACCAAGTATAGAAACTTAGAAACATAGAAACTAGGTGCAGGAGTAGGCCATTCGGCAGTTCGAGCCTGCAACACCATTCAATAAGATCATGGCTGATCATTCCTTCAGTACCCCTTTCCTGCTTTCTCTCCATACCCCTTGATCCCTTTAGCCTTAAGGGCCATGTCTAACTCCCTCTCATCATCCAGTGAATTAAGGTCCGTTGAACCAGTCTCTCCTCATATGTCAGTCCAACCATCCCGGGTATCAGTCTGGTGAACCTTTGCTTCACTCCCTCAATAGCAAGAACGTCATTCCTCAGATTAGGAGACCAAAACTCACCACAATATTCCAGGTGAGGCCTCACTAAGGCCCTGTACAACTGCAGTAAGACCTCCCTGCTAAATCCCTTAGCTATGAAGGCCAACTTACCATTTGCCTTCTTCACCGTCTGCTTTACCTGCATGCCAACTTTCAATAACTGATGAACCATGACACCCAGGTCTCATTGCACCTCCCCTTTTCCTAAGCTGCCGCCATTCAGATAATATTCTGCCTTCGTCTTTTTGCCCCAAAGTGGATGACCTCACATTTATCCATATTATACTGCATCTGCCATGCATTTGCCCACATACCTAACCTGTCCAAGTCACCTTGCAGCCTCTTCACATCCTCCTCACAGCTCACACCGCCACCCAGTTTAGTGTCATCTGCAAACTTGGAGATATTACACTCAATTCCTTCATCCAAATCATTAATGTATATTGTAAAGAGCTGAGGTCCCAGCACTGTGCCCTGTGGAACCCAACTAGTCACTGCCTGCCATTCTGAAAAGGACCCGTTTATCCGACTCTCTGCTTCCTGTCTGCCAACCAGTTCTCTATCCACGTCAGTACATTACCCCCAATACCATGTGCTTTAATTTTGCACACCAATCTCTTGTGTGGGACCTTGTCAAAAGCCCTTTGAAAGTCCAAATACACCACATCCACTGGTTCTCCCTTATCCACTCTACTGGTTACATCCTCAAAAAATTCCAGAAAATTTGTCAAGCATTATTTCCCTTTCATAAATCCATGCTGACTTGGTCCGATCCTTTCACTGCTTTCCAAATGCGTTGCTATTTCATCCTTAATGATTGATTCCAACATTTTCCCCACTACTGATGTCAGGCTAACCGGTCTATAATTACCTGTTTTCTCTCTCCCTCCTTTATTAAAAAGTAGTGTTACATTAGCTACCCTCCAGTCCATAGGAATTGATCCAGAGTCAATAGACTGTTGGAAAATAATCACCAATGCATCCACTATTTCTCGGGCCACTTCCTTAAGTACTCTGGGATGCACACTATCAGGCCCCGGGGATTTATCGGCCTTCAATTCCATCAATCTCCCGAACACAATTTCCCGCCTATTAAGGATATCGTTCAGTTCCTCCATCTCACTAGACCCTCGGTCCCCTCATACCCAAGGTTATTTGTGTCTTCGTTCGTGAAACATGGAAACATAGAAACATAGAAAATAGGTGCAGGAGTAGGCCATTCGGCCCTTCGAGCCTGCATCACCATTCAATAAGATCATGGCTGATCATTCACCTCAGAACCCCTTTCCTGCTTTCTCTCCATACCCTTTGATCCCTTTAGCCGTAAGGGCCATATCTAACTCCCCCTTCAATATATCCAACAAACTGGCATCAACAACTCTCTGCCGTAGGGAATTCCACAGGTTAACAACTCTCTGAGTGAAGAAGTTTCTCCTCATCTCAGTCCTAAATGGCTTACCCCTTATCCTTAGACTGTGCCCCCTGGTTCTGGTCTTCCCCAACATCGGGAACATTCTTCCTGCATCTAACCTGTCCAGTCCCGTCAGAATTTTATATCTTTCTATGAGATCCCCTCTCATCCTTCTAAACTCCAGTGAATAAAGGCCCAGTCGATCCAGTCTATCCTCATATGTCAGTCCAGCCATCCCGGGAATCATTCTGGTGAACCTTCGCTGCACTCCCTCAATAGCAAGAACGTCCTTCCTCAGATTAGGAGACCAAAACTGAACACAATATTCCAGGTGTGGCCTCACCAAGGCCCTTATAACTGCAGTAAGACCTCCCTGCTCCTATACTCAAATCCCCTAGCTATGAAGGCCAACATACCATTTGCCTTCTTCACCGTCTGCTTTACCTGCATGCCAACTTTCAATGACTGATGTACCATGACACCCAGGTCTCATTGCACCTCCCCTTTTCCTAATCTGTCACCAATCAGATAATATTCTGCCTTCGTGTTTTTGCCCCAAAGTGGATAATCTCACATTTATCCACATTATACTGCCTCTGTCCAAGTCACCCTGTAGCCTCTTAGCATCCTCCTCACAGCTCACACCGCCACCCAGTTTAGTGTCCTCTGCAAACTTGGAGATATTACACTCAATCCCTTCATCCAAATCATTAATGTATATTGTAAATAGACGGGCTCCCGGCACTGAGCCCTGCGGCACCCCACTCGTCACTGCCTGTCATTCTAAAAAGGACCGGTTTATCCCGACTCTCTGCTTCCTGTCTGTCAACCAATTCTCTATCCACATCAGTACATTACCCCCAATACCATGTGATCTAATTTTGCACACCAATCTCTTGTGTGGGACCTTGTCAAACGCCTTTTGAAAGTCCAAATACACCACATCCACTGGTTCTCCCTTGTCCACTCTACTAGTTACATCCTCAAAAAATTCCAGATGATTTGTCAAGCATGATTTCCCTTTCATAAATCCATGCTGACTTGGACCGATCCTGTCACTGCTTTCCAAATGTGCTGCTATTTCATCTTTAATAATTGATTCCAACATTTTCCCCACTACCGATGTCAGACTAACCGGTCTATAATTACCCGCTTTCTCTCTCCCTCCTTTTTTAAAAAGTAGTGTTACATTAGCTACCCTCCAGTCCATAGGAACTGATCTAGAGTCAATAGTGTCATGTTTGTAACCTTCATGTAACTGTAACCTTCATGTAACTGTATACACATAACAAATGTACAGCTTGACCACAGGGGGTGAACTTGTGGGAGACACCCCTCACCTGGTCATCCAGGTATTTAAAGGGAGGTCCCACGCAGGGTCATCGCTTCTTGGTCCTGTGAATAAAGGTACAGGTCACAGAGTGACCTTATCTGCAGAATGTGTCCAGTGTAAATCTATAGTAGTGTAAGGACACTACAGATAGACTGTTGGAAAATGATCACCAATGCATCCACTATTTCTAGGGTCACTTCCTTAAGTACTCTGGGATGCACACTATCAGGCCCTGGGGATTTAGCAGCCTTCAATCCCATCAATTTTCCTAACACAATTTCCCGCCTAATAAGGATATCCTTCAGTTCCTCCTTCTCACGAGACCCTCGGTCCCCTAGTACTCCCGGAAGGTTATTTGTGTCTTCCTTCGTGAAGACAGAACCGAAGTATTTGTTCAATTGGTCTGCCATTTCCTTGTTCGCCATTATAAATTCACCTGAATCTGACTGCAAGGGACCTGCGTTTGTCTTCACTAATCTTTTTCTCTTCACATATCTATAGAAGCTTTTGCAGTCAGTTTTTATGTTCCTGGCAAGCTTCCTCTCATAGTCTATTTTCCCCCTCCTAATTAAACCCTTTGTCCTCCACTGCTGAATTCTAAATTTCTCCCAGTCCTCAGGTTTGCTGCTTTTTCTGGCCAATTTATGTGCCTCTTCCTTGGATTTAACACTATCCTTAATTTCCCTTGTTAGCCACGGTTGAACCACCTTCCCCATTTTATTTTTTACTCCAGACAGGGATGTAAAATTGTTGAAGTTCATCCATGTGATCTTTAAATGTTTGCCATTGCCTATCCACTGTCAACCCTTTAAGTATCATTCGCCAGTCTATCCTAGCCAATTCACGTCTCATACCATCAAAGTTACCTTTCCTTAAGTTCAGGACCCTAGTCTCTGAATTAACTGTGTCATTCTTATCTTAATAAAGAATTCTACCATATTATGGTCACTCTTCCCCAAGGGGTCTCGTACAACAAGATTGCTAATTAGCCCCTTCTCATTACACATCACCCAGTCGAGGATGGCCAGCTCCCTAGTTGGTTCCTCGAGATATTGGTCCAGAAAACCATCCCTAATGCACCAGGTATGATTTACACTGGGTGTGATTTACACCAGGTGCGATTTACACCAGGTGCGATTTACACCAGGTGTGATTTACACCAGTTATGATTTACACCAGGTACAATTTACACCCGGTACAATTTACACCAGGTGTGATTTACACCAGGTACAATTTACACCAGGTGTGATTTACATCAGATACAATTTACACCAGGTACGATTTACACCAGGTGTAATTTACACCAGGTGTGATTTACACCAGATACGATTTACACCAGGTGTGATTTACACCATGTACAATTTACACCAGGGGTGATTTACACCAGGGGTGATTTACACCAGGTACGATTTACACCAGGTACAATTTACACCAGGTGTGATTTACACCAGATACAATTTACACCAGGTACGATTTACACCAGGTGTAATTTACACCAGGTGTGATTTACATCAGGTGTGATTTACACCAGGTACGATTTACACCAGGTACAATTTACACCAGGTGTGATTTACACCTGATACAATTTACACCAGGTACGATTTACACCAGGTGTAATTTACACCAGGTGTGATTTACACCATGTACAATTTACACCAGGTGTGATTTACGCCAGGTACGATTTACACCAGGTACAATTTACACCAGGTGTGATTTACACCAGATACAATTTACACCAGGTACGATTTACACCAGGTGTAATTTATACCAGGTGTGATTTACATCAGGTGCGATTTACACCAGGTACGATTTACACCAGATGCAATTTACATCAGGTACAATTTATACCAGGTATGGTCGATACATTTATGTGTTCCCTGAGCGTTTATCACCCTTATTCCTTCCCTTGGTCTGACTTTATTTTCATCTATTTATTTTATCTTCAGGCCGATATTATTACCACTGCTCCCGCTCCCCTTCTTCCTAATTTAACGTTGCACAGGCAGCACCTATTGGATAGGACCAGTGTCTGCGGGACTTGATTCTCTCCCTCCCCTATCCTGCTGACTGACAGCCAAATATTCTGATTCCTGCACCTGTGCTTTCTTCTGATATGTGATTATTCTCTGGGGACAACTATACAGAAAATTCTATGCCTACCTTCTGTGTCAGAGTGTGTCTAACTTATACTCCAGCTTCACAACTCTGAGGCAGAGATATTTCCCGCAGATGTGGAACAGCTTTGCTGTCCATAAATTTCCACATACTGCAGTCCTGACACACTGTCTGTGGTATCATTTCTATTCTTTATTTATTAGTTGGCAGTGATACAATAACAACTTGTATTTATTTCTAGAAATAAGAGAATCAGTTGAGATCTAGAATATATTTAGTAGATGGATTTAGCTTGATTTTGAAGTAATTAGTAAATACATTATTCTGATTGTTTATTTTTGTATTTACTTATTTACTTAATCTTCCAAAGGCAGCAGAAGAAAGTTTGATCCTTTTTTGTCTTCTTTACAACTCTCATTTTCTGCCACTAACCCACCAATGTACACAAATATTTCCACTCATTCAACTGCATCCCCTCCAACTTTAATGTGTGCACATTCCTGGTGCTTCTTTGTGTTAATCTGTTCTACTCTCCATGAACACCTTATCAGTTAGTCTCTGCACATCTGTTTTAGATCTTACTCTAAGTTCAATGCCATCAGCATATCTGACATTGTTTAAAATCTCGCCATGTAAGAAGACTCTTCCAACATCATCTTTTACTGCAAGAATCATTACTGTTTCCAGCACTTGATTAAATAAATCACGTGATAGTGTGCATCCTTATCTGACCTTAACTGTTGATCAAAACCATTCCGTCAATTCCCGGCCTATTCTAACAGCTCAGGGACTTGTTACAGATGTTTCTATCAGTCTCAGATCTTTCACAATACCATACATCCTCAAGTCCACTCATATCCCGTAAAAATCTATGAATTTGTGTTCTATAAATTTCTCTGATATTTGTCTTATCACAAAGAGTTGATCTATTGTTTTTCATCCGGGTGTAAAACCAGCTTGTTCTTCAGGCAGTGCCACCCTGTGTATCTATACATTCTCCTGTGCAGCATCTCAGTAACTACTTCTCTCGCTCCAGGGAATCGAGGGATATGGGGATGGGGCGGGCAAGGGGAGTTGGGGTTGAAGATCAGCCATAAGAACATAAGAACATAAGAATTAGGAACAGGAGTAGGCCATCTAGCCCCTCGAGCCTGCTCCGCCATTCAACAAGATCATGGCTGATCTGGCCGTGGACTCAGCTCCACTTACCCGCCCGCTCCCCGTAACCCTTAATTTCCTTATTGGTTAAAATACTATCTATCTGTGACTTGAATACATTCAATGAGCTAGCCTCAACTGCTTCCCTGGGCAGAGAATTCCACAGATTCACAACCCTCTGGGAGAAGAAATTCCTTCTCAACTCGATAAGAACATAAGTCAACTCGATAAGAACATATCTTATTGAATGGGGAGCAGGCTCGAGGGGCCTACTCCTGCTCCTATTTCTTATGTTCACAGTGAACCGATTGCCCTGTAATTGTTACATTCGCTCTTGTCTCTTTTTTCAAAGATTGGTATCAATGTCACCTTTCCCCAGTCTTCTGGCACAAATGTTGTTGTTAAACAGCCTTTGCATCACTTTCACAGGATGTCCCTCATCCGCCAGAAACATTCTGCAGTTTTATTATCCACACCAGGAGCCTTGCTTTTTTAAAAACTATCAATAAATATCTTTACTGTATCCTGCAAAAAATCCAGTGTTATTTGTACAGGGCGGTTTCGCCCGATCTGACTCGTCATTGTAAAGATCTTCAAGACATTCTGTCCAGCATATGCTCATTGTCTGTTCGCCCTCAATTATCCAAACAATTTGGGCTTTCACTGTAACATTCTAAGTTTGTGAGACTCACTTGGTTATCAGATGTGTTACATTCCCTTTGGCGTAATCGCCTGAATCTTATCTCTGGTGGCTTTTAGCTTCATTCCTCAGGTTAACCTGTTCTTTACTGGGATGTGTTTCACCTGAAGCGTGCTCTGAACACCACGACTCCCTCCGTTTCCCTGTATGTCTCTCGCTGGTGTTTCTGAGACCCAATACTTGTCCTGCAGCTCTTAATATTCCATTGTTGATGGCCATTCTCGTTTCCTCTGCACCCATTGCTGTGGTGGTCGCAGGCGCAAGATCCCTTGCTCCAACATCTTTGTACTTGTTTCTGATCTCAGCTTTTTAAACATTTGTGCAGACCCCAGACTTCCGCTTTAAATGCTGTTCCAGCAGCTCTCATTGCCAACCTTACCACCAGTTTCTCTACTGTACCATAAATAATATCAAGCCAGAGTATTAGATGGAGATGAGGACAGAATGTTTAAAACAGCGAGTCTGTGAGCACTGCTCCAGTTATACCCAGGGGACAGTGTTGTATTGGATGCCAGTTATACCTTGCCCGATACTCCCAGCCATTGGCTTCAACAGAAGTGGGTGTCCGGCGAGTATAACTGGTGTCCGATGCCATGCTGCCCAGCGCAAATCTCTGCCCTGGTAACGCCACAGCAAATGGGGGAATTTTGTATGTCCCGACCATGCTGCGCTCGAATTCTGGATTCACGCTTTTACCACCGTAGCAAATTCAACTCAATCATGTTTCTATTTATCGTGGGATGTGGCGTGAAATATTTCTGCAGCCACTTCTCAGTGTCAAGCTTTGGCCGGCACTGAAACGGCCTCATCCACCCTCACCGCTCTTCGCTGGACACCAACCAATAAGTGAGCCTTAACCTGGAACTTACCGCCAAGTGTAGCAAAGAAGCCTTCTAAGTTGCAGCCAAACGGTCCGAAGATGAAGTAGCCATTCATGGAGGTGATGATGGTGGTAGTGAACCCACCCAGGACCATGAAGAGGTTGGCGATGGCCAAGTTGAGGAGGATGTAGTTGAGGGGTTGCCGGAGTTTCTTGTGCTGGATGGTGACGAACAGGGTGAGGAAATTGACGGGGAAGCAAGTTAGGATGAGAAAGAACATGTAGGCTCCCAGAAGCCCGAACATCCAGGGTTCAGCCAGGTAGTGCTGGGAGTACTCGAATGGGTTCTTCACTATTCCTGTCTTGTTGGACATGGGGACATAGAAATTCTCTCCTTCTGTGCCGTTCATGGTTGCAGGTTATTGTGGGGCTGGGACGAAATGAACCTTTTCCTTTCTTTCCTCCCTAGATGGTTCTCTCTGAGGCTAACGCTTCCCAGCGGAGACGAGTGACTACCCTGAGCGATAACAAACTACAGTCTCCTCCCCCCAGGGTCCATGCCCCTTATAAAGCAGCTGCCTTGGATTAACCCGGCCCTGCTGGTCAGCACAAAGCAATTTAGGCCACGGCAAAAGCATACTAATCCAGCCGGGATCTCAGGCAATATTATAAACTCATCAAGTTGTTAACACTACAGCTGCTGCACTGGAAGGTGGGGCACGAGATGACAGATTCCTCTATTGGCAAGTTTAGAAAGCGTGAAATCAAGAAGCAGGTACGTATCTGTGTGTGCGTCTGTGTCTGGGTGTACCTGTGTGTGCATGTGTCTGTGTCCATATGTCTGTGTGTGCATGTGTCTCTGTCCGTGTGTCTGTATGTGCACGTGTGTCTGTATGTACCTGTGTATGCATGTGTCTCTGTCCGTGTGTCTGTGTGTACCTGTGTGTGCATGTGTCTGTGTGTACCTGTGTGTGCATATGTCTGTGTCCGTGTGTCTGCGTGTGCACGTGTGTCTGTGTGTACCTGTGTGTGCATGTGTCTCTGTCCGTGTGACGTGTGTGCACGTGTGTCTGTGTGTACCTGTATGCGCATGTGTCTGTGTCCATGTGTCTGTGTGTGCATGTGTGTGGACATGTTTATGTGTGTGTGCCTGTGTGCTGTTAGAAGATCAAATTTAATATGAAAATGTGTCATAAAAGTAAAGTATATTTCGAGTAAATTGCGATCATTAGGTGGACTTGCTTTATTTTATATACATGTATGCTGGGTCTTTCTACAAATTGAGACGGTCCGGGGCTTTCCGCTCCCGAGTTGATCGTCTCAGTTCAACTCCAGCCTTGGGTGAGCGTTCTGAGTCTGTTATGACTGGGGGCTGGGTAGCCAATCTGATGGGAGTGGCAATGACCATGTCAGGGATTGAAAGTCCAGATCCATTGATGACAGCGGAGTCCTCTGATGACTGAGGGTAGGTTGGTTGGTCACTGATTGTGTCTTCCTCAGACTGATCCGGTTCATCTGTGTGCCGCAGCTTTATCTGATCAACATGTTTTCTGCATGTTTTCCCTTTCTTGAGCTTGACGATAAACACTCTGTTACCCTCCTTGGCCGTAACAGTACCGGCAATCCACTTGGGACCTTGACCATAATTTAGTACATATACAGGATCGTTAACAGAAATGTCGCGTGACACGGCAGCACGATCATGATATCACTGCTGACTTTGACGTCTGTATTCAACATAATCGTTCAATCAGGGTGCACAAGAGAGAGCTTGGTCTTGAGACCTCTCTTCATCAATAGTTGAGCAGGGGAGACCTGGTAAGCGTGTGGGGTCTTGTCCTGTAACTAAGCAATATGCATGACAAACATGTCTGTAGTGAACCATGAGTTACATGTTTCATACTCTGCTTGATGGTTTGAACAGCACGCTCTGCTTGACCATTAGATGCGGGATTGAATGGTGCTGAACTCACATGTTTGATATCATTCAGTTTCATGAACTCTTGAAACTCCAGACTAGTGAAGCAGGGTCCGTTGTCGCTTAGAAACATAGAAAATAGGTGCAGGAGTAGGCCATTCGGCCCTTCGAGCCTGCATCACCATTCAATAAGATCATGGCTGAGCATTCACCTCAGTACCCCTTTCCTGCTTTCTCTCCATACCCCTTGATCCCTTTAGCCGTAAAGGCCATATCTAACTCCCTCTTGAATATATCCAATGAACTGGCATCAACAACTCTCTGCAGTAGGGAATTCCACAGATTAACAACTCTCTGAGTGAAGAAGTTTCTCCTCATCTCAGTCCTAAATGGCTTACCCCTTATCCTAAGACTATGTCCCCTGGTTCTGGACTTTGCCAAAATTGGGAACATTCTTCCTGCATCTAACCTGTCCCGTCCCGTCAGAATTATATATCTTTCTATGAGACCCCATCTCATCCTTCTAAACTCCAGTAAATACAGGCCCAGTCGATCCAGTCTCTCCTCATATGTCAGTCCAGCCATCCCGGGAATCAGTCTGTTGAACCTTTGCTGCACTCCCTCAATAGCAAGAATGTCCTTCCTCAGATTAGGAGACCAAAACTGAACACAATATTCCAGGTAATGCCTCACTAAGGCCCTGTACAACTGCAGTAAGACCTCCAAGCTCCTATACTCAAATCCCCTAGCTATGAAGGCCAACATACCATTTTCCTTCTTCACCACAAGCAGCTTGTTGGAGCATAAAATGTTTCTGGCTTTCTCAAAAGCAATTACTTGGTTTTTTCCCATACCCAGTTCTCACCTTTATGCAATAACACATGTAGGGGGCTCTAAGAGGGTGCTTAACCCCGGTAGGAAGTTACCAAAATAGTTGAGGAGTCCCAGGAACGACCGCAGCTCCGTGACGTTCTGTGGCCTGGGCGCGTTCCTGATAGCCTCTGTCTTGGCATCTGTGGGCCGAATGCCGTCCGCCATGATCTTTCTCCCCAAAAATTCCACTTCTGTTGCCATGAAGACGCATTTCGACCTCTTCAGCCGCAGCCCTACACGATCCAATCGCTGGAGGACCTCCTCCAGGTTTTGTAGGTGCTCGACAGTGTCCCGATCCTTGACCATTATGTCGTCCTGAAAAACCACCATGCATGGTACCGACTTGAGTAGGCTCTCCACGTTTGTCTGGAAGATCGCTGCAGCCGACCGAATTCCGAACGGGCATCTGTTGTAGATGAACAGTCCCTTGTGCTTGTTGATGCAGGAGAGGCCCTTCGAAGACTCCTCCAGCTCCTGCGTCATGTAGGCCGAAGTCAGGTCGAGCTTGGTGAACGTCTTGCCTCTTGCCAGCGTCACAAATAGGTCATCTGCCTTAGGAAGCGGGTATTGGTCCTGTAGCGAGAAACAATTAATAGTTACTTTATAATAACAGCAAATCCTGACCATGCCATCACTTTTGAGGGCTGGCCCACTCGCTGAATTCCACTGGGGAGATGATGCCCTCGCATTACAGCCTGTCCAGCTCGATTTTCACTCTCTCCCATATCATGTGAGGTACCGCTCGCGCCTTGTGGTGAATGGGTCGTGCCTCTGGGACCAATTGGATCCGCACCTTCGCCCCGGAAAAGTTTCCAATGCCTGGCTCAAAAAGGGAAGGAAATTTGTTAAGAACCTGGGTACATGAGGCCTCATCGACATGTGATAGCGCTCGGATGTCATCCCAGTTCCAGCGGATTTTTCCCAGCCAGCTCCTTCCAAGCAGTGTGGGGCCATCGCCCGAGACAATCCAGAGTGACAGTTCATGCACCGTGCCCTCGTAGGTGACCTTGACCATGGCGCTGCCCAGGACAGTGATAAGCTCTTTGGTGTACGTTCTCAGTTTCATGTGGATGGGACTCAGGGCTGTTCTGAGTGCCTTGTTGCACCACAGTCTCTCAAACATCTTTTTACTCATGATGGATTGGCTAGCGCGAGTGTCCAGTTCCATGGCTGCGGTAAGCCATTCAATTTTACGTTTAGCATTATAGGTGGATGTTTCGTGTACTTCAGCATCTGCCTCCTCTCTCTGAGGCTCAAAATTGCTTTGATCCACCATGGACCAATCTTCCTCTGCCACGTGGTGGTTAGCAGGTTTTGCAGAGCTTACAGCTCATCTGCAAGCTCATTGGAGGTGCCCCATTGTTCCACAGCTCTTGCAAACATACCCTTTGAAGCAGCATGAATAAGCTGAATGGAAGCCTCCACAACACCAACAAGGTGTGAATTGCCTTGCATTCATCGTTTGTTGCGGACTCTGAGTCATCTGGGTCGCCTGAGGCCTGCTGGCAGTTGCAGACTCATGGTTTCTGCCCTGTACATTTCTGCTTGCAATCACACGTCCAGTTAATTTATCAACATTGCTAGCACTTGTGTGCTGAGAGATTTGTTTGGTGTTATCACTGGTGGACATAAACGCCTGTGCTATCGCAATGGCCTTACTGAGGGTCGGTGTCTCTACAGTCAAAAGTTTTCATAGGATGGTCTCGTGGCTAATGCCCAGTACAAAAAAGTCTTTGAGCATTTGCTCCAGGTAGCCATCAAACTCACATTGTCCTGCAAGTCGCCTTAGCTCGGCGACATAGCTCGCCACTTCCTGATCTTCAGATCGCTGGACGTGTAGAACCGATACCTCGCCATCAGCACGCTCTCCCTCGGGTTAAGATGCTCCTGAACCAGTGTACACAGCTCCTCATATGACTTATCTGTGGGTTTCACTGGAGCCAGAAGATTCTTCATGAGGCTGTAGGTCGGTGCCCCGCAGACCGTGAGGAGGACTGCTCTCCTTTTTGCAGCGCTTCCTTCTCCATCCAGCCCGTTGGCTATAAAGTACTGGTGTAGCCATTTGACATAGACTTCCCAGTCCTCACCCTCCGAGAACTTCTCCAGGATGCCCACAATTTGCTGCATCTTTGCCTTGGATTCGTATACTCGTCACCAGTTATTGTGTTCCTAATACAGATGAGACTGCGCACAGGGAGGTTAAAGTCACAGTGATCTCAGTCTTTATTAAGACACTCCAGAGTGAGGAACAGGCCTTAGGGGCCGGCTTATATACAGTGCTCCCAAGGGATGCTGGGATCCTTTCGGACTTCAGGGGATGTGCTCCCTGGTGGCCGAACATGGGTATGCTTTACAGATACACAACACTTCCTTACTATTGCGTTAATTTCCTCTTTAACCAACAACGCCACCCCATCTCCTTTTCCTTTCTGTCTCTCCTTCCTGAATGTTGAATACCCCTGGATGTTGAGTTCCCAGCCTTGGTCAGCCTGGAGCCATGGCTCCGTGAAGCCAATTACATCATATCCGTTAACTGCTGTCTGCACAGTTAATTCGTCCACCTTGCTATGAATACTCCTCGCATTGAGGCACAGAGCCTTCAGGCTTGTCTTTTTAACACACTTTGCCCCTTTAGAATTTTGCTGTAATGTGGCACTTTTTGCTTTTTGCCTTGGGTTTCTCTGCCCTCCACTTTTACTATTCTCCTTTCTATTTTTTGCTTCTACCCCAATTCTACTTCCCTCTGTCTCCCTGCATAGGTTCCCATACCCCTGCCATATTAGTTTAACTCCTCCCCAATAGCACTAGCAAACACTCCCCCGAGGACATTGATTCCGGTCCTGCCCAGGTGCAGACCGTCCGGTTTGTACTGGCCCCACCTCCCCCAGAACCGGTTCCAATGTCCCAGGAATTTGAATCGCATCCTTCTGCACCATTCCTCAAGCCACGTATTCATCTGCGCTATCCTGCGATTCCTACTCTGACTAGCACGTGGCACTGGTAGCTCCCTAAATTCGTCTTGTAGGACCTCATCCCGTTTTTTATCTATATCGTCGGTACCTATATGCACGATGCTTACAACGATATCGGGCAGACCATGAGTGGCAAACATGACACGAAGGCTCTCAATGGTAGCTGTGGATGTACTGGATGACATGATTGTACACTCTATCTACTTGGAATATGCATCCACCACAACTAAAAACATCTTTCCCAGGAAGGGACCTCTAAAGTTGATGTGGATCCTGGACCATGGTTTAGATGGCCACGACCACAGACTCAGCGGTGATTCCGCTGGTGCTTTACTTAGCTGCATGCAAGTGTTGCACTGATGCACACATGATTCCAGATCAGAGTCAATGCCAGACCACCATACATGAGACCTGGCAATGGCTTTCATCATGACAATACCGGGCTGAGTGCTATGTCGATCATATACAAATTTCTCTCTGCCTTTCTTAAGCATAACAACACGATTACCCCACAGTAAACAATCTGACTGAATGGGTAGTTTATCGATCACCTCATGGTTAATTGAAAAGCAGTCCCACAGCATGTCTCCCAACGCGTTTTCGAACTTACACTGTCCAGCTAGACGTCTTAGGTCGGCAACGAACTTCAACACGTCCTGGCCCTCAGAACGAACATGCTTGTAGAATCGATAACGTGAGATGATGATGGAGCCTTCTTCTGGTTTGAGATGGTCACGTACCAGAGCATACAATTCCTCATAGTCCTTGTCCGTTGGAATTGCAGGCGAAAGAAGATTCTTTATGAGTCCATAGATTTTCGGATCACAAACCGTGAGGAAGACCGCCCTGCGTCTAACTGCGTCAGTGGGTTCCTCCATTTTGTTGGCCCCGAAGTACTGGTCCAGACCCTAACCCTAACCCTAAATCTGCCCAGTCCTCTCCCTCCACGAATCTCTCCAGAATTCCAATTGTGCTCATTTTTGCATGCGAAGGTTCTTAAGTTACCTCGTCACCAAATATTATGTATGTAATAACTCGATAGACTGAATACTGTAAACTAACACAGGTACAAACCTGGCTCGGCTTTATTAGGCCCCAAGGTGATTACATTACATGATGGCTTCCCTTTTATACCTGGGCCACACACATGTGCGTACAGCCCAATGACCTCCGACAATGGTGCCGCCTGGTGGCTAGTAACCCCAAGCATACATACATGACACCTCCCACATTCTATCCTATGTAAACTAGAGGTGATCCAAAACTTAGCTGCCCGTGTCCTAACTCGCACCAAGACCCACTCACTCATCACCCCTGTGCTCACTGACCTACATTGGTTCCTGCGTTAAGCAATGTCTCGATTTCAAAATTCTCATCCTTATTTTCAAATCCCTCCATGGCCTCGCCCCTCCCTATCTCTATAATCTCCTCCAGCCTCACAACCCCCCAAGATGTCTGCACTCCTCCAATTCTGCCCCCTTGAGCGTCCCTGATTATAATCGCTCAACCATCGGTGGCTGTGCCTTCTGTTGCCTGGGCCCCAAGCTCTGGAACTCCCTGCCTAAACCTCTCTGCCCCTCTACCTCTCTTTCCTCCTTTAAGACGCTCCTTAAAACCTACCTCTTTGACCAAGCTTTTGGTCATCTGCCCTAATTTCTCCTTATGTGACTCGGTGTCAAATTTTTTTGTCTTATAATATTTCTGTGACGCACCTTTTTATTAGGTTGTTGTTGTTGTTGTTGAGAGGGTAATGTTGATGAGCCAGAAACATTTAAAGGGGCTGCAGGAACAGGGAAACATGGGGGTCCATATGCACAAAGCTTTGAAGGTGACAGGACAAGTTGGCTGTTACAAAGGCATATGAGACCATTGGCTTTCTAAATAGAGCAGAGAGGACAAAAGCAGGGAAGTTATGGTAAACCTTTATAAAGCACTGGTTAGGCCCCCAGCTAGAATATTGTGGGCCAGGACTGAGCACCACCCTTTAGGTTGGAAGTTAAGGCCTTGGAGAGGGTGCAGAGGAGATTTACTGGAGTGGTTCCAGGGATGAGGGACTTCAGTTACGTGGAGAGACCGGAGAAGCTGGGATTGTTCTCCTGAGAGCAGAGAAGGTTGAGGGGAGATTTAATAGAATTGTTCAGAATTATGAGGGTTTTGATAGAGTAGATGGAGAGAAACTGTTCCTGTCATGTTTGTAACCTTCACATAACTGTAACCAATATGTAACAGCACTGTACACTGTATACAACTGTGAAATACACACCTTGACCACAGGGGGTGAACTTGTGGGAGACACACCTCACCTGGTCAGCCAGGTACTTAAAGGGAGGTCCCACGCAGGCTCAGACTCGTTGATCCTGGGAATAAAGGTACAGGTCATGAGTGACCTTGTCTGCAGTATATGCCTCATGTGACTTTATAATACAGTGCAGAGACACTACATTTGGTGACGGAAAACGGGAATCAACGACTCACGAGAATGGCCACCAGTAGCACAGATGAAAGGTACTGTGTTGGTGAGGACTGGGACGATTTAGTTGAGAGGCTCCAGCAGAGCTTTGTCACGAAGGACTGGCTGGGAGAGTCAGCAGCAAACAAGCGAAGGGCGCATCTACTGACCAGCTGTGGGCCTAAAACGTACGCGCTGATGAAAGACCTGCTCGCACCTGAGAAGCCAGCGGACAAAACCTTTGAGGAGCTCAGTAAACTGATCGGTGAGCACCTCAAATCGGCGAGCAGCGTACACATGGCCCGACACAGATTCTATTCACACAGACGTCGGGAGGGACAAAGCATACCGGACTTCGTTGCGGACCTTCGGCGTTTGGCCAGCCTCTGTAAGTTCACAGATGCCTGCAGGGGGGAGATGTTAAGGGATTTCTTCATTGAAGGAATTGGTCATGCCAGGATTTTCAGGAAGCTTATTGAGACCAAGGAGTTGACTTTGGAAAGGGCAGCTTTGATAGCTCAGACCTTCTTGGCAGGGGAGGAGGAGCCCTGGTTTCAATGTAGCAATGAACCAGGGAGTTAATGTTGTAAAACCCTGCAGGCAGGCAAGGGTAATTCAACACCGCCCAGGCAGCAACAGATTCCAGGGTGGGACAGCAACAGAGACAATGGCAGGAGGATCGGCAATTCACACCATCACAAGAGACAGTGATCAGGAGTAATCAGAGAGACAATCAGAGAGGAATGCCTGGTAACAGTCCCTTTGTCCACAACAATCTCAGCTCATGCTGGAGATGCGGGGGTAGACACAATGCAAAAACCTGCAGGGTTCAACAATTTATTTGCAGAACCTGCCATTTCGAGGGACATTTGGCCAGAATGTGCAGAAAACGAGGTTAGTTTACAAGGCAGAGGAACCAGACGAAGAGTCTGCAAGGCAGTTGGATGCTTGGGGCACAGTCATGGACGCTGAAGTCCAGCGGGTTCACGTGGCGGACATCCACAGCTCATACATTAAAATGCCGCCTCTGATGATGAAAGTTCTATTAAATGGCATCCACATGGAGCTGGACACAGGAGCTAGCCAGTCACTTATGAGTGTCCAACAATTCAAAAGACTATGGCTACTCAAAGCTAGCAGATCCAAACTAGAACGCATTGAGACGCAATTACGAACGTACACCAAAGAGATCATCCCAGTGGTCAGCAGTGCAAATTTGGTGGTCACACATAATGGATCAGAGAACCGGCTGCCACTCTGGATTGTCCCGGAGAATGGTCCCGCACTTTTGGGGAGGAGCTGGCTAGATGAACTGGAAATGGGGGGATGTGCACGCCATTTCATCTGTGGAGCGAAGTTCATGCTCATAGGTCCTACAGAAATTCGAATCACTATTTCAACCTGGGGTCAGGACTTTCAAGGGCACCAAAGTATTGATACACATCACCCCGGACGCTAGACCAGTGCACCACAAAGCCAGAGCCGTGCCGTGTGTGATGCGTGAGAAAATTGAGAGTGAGTTGGACAGGCTGCTAAGAGAGGGCATAATTTCGCCTGTTGAATTCAGTGACTGGGCAAGCCCCATCGTTCCTGTCCTTAAAGCGGATGGCTCGGTCAGGATTTGTGGCGACTACAAGGCCACCATCAACCGAGTGTCACTACAGGACCAATACCTGCTTCCGAGAGCGGAGGACCGTTTTGCCACGCTGGCAGGTGGCAAGCTGTTCACCAAGTTGGACCTCACTTCAGCCTACATGACCGAGGTACTAGCCGAAGAATCCAAGCTATTAACCACCATCACTACGCAGGTTTACAACAGGTGTCCGTTTGGAATTTGTTCAGCGGCCGCTATCTTCCAGAGGAACATGGAAAGCTTGCTTAAATCCATTCCTGGCACAATCGTATTCCAAGATGACATCCTAATCACGGGTTGAGACACCGAGGAACACCTCCACAACCTGGAGGAGGTGCTACACCGACTGGACCGAGTAGGCTTGTGACCGTGTGTTTTTGGCCCCTGAGGTCGAGTTTTTGGGCAGGAGGGTTTCTGCAAATGGAATCCGGCCCACCGAATCCAAAACGGAGGCGATCCGTCGCGCGCCCAGGCCTGGCAACACATTGGAGTTGCGGTCATTCCTGGAAGTCTTAAACTACTTCGGGAACTTTCTGCCGAATTTAAGTACATTGCTGGAGCCGCTACACGTGCTCCTGCGTAAGGGTTGCGAATGGTTTTGGGGGGACTGTCAGGAACGGGCTTTCAATCGGGCACGGAACCTGCTTTGTTCTAATAAGCTGTTGACCCTGTACGACCCCTGTAAGAAACTGGTTCGCACATGTGATGCATTGTTCTATGGGGTTGGGTGCATGTTGCAGCAGAGTAATGATGAGGGCCAACTTCAACCTGTGGCTTATGCCTCCAGGTCACTCTCCCAGGCAGAATAGGGGTCTGGGATGGTTGAAAAGGAAGCACTCGCATGTGTCTACGGGGTGAAACAGATGCACCAGTACCTTTTTGGCAGAAGGTTCGAGTTAGAAACAGACCACAAGCCGTTAACATCCCTGTTGTCCGACAGCAAAGCTGTCAATGCCAATGCATCAGCTCGCATACAGCGATGGGCTCTCACGCTGGCTGCGTATGGTTACACCATACGGCATTGGCCAGGCACCGAAAATTGCGCTAACGCGCTCAGCAGGCTTCCACTGGCCACCACTGAGGGGGCGTCGGAGCAAAGCGCTGAGATGGTCATGGCCATTGAGGCTTTTGACACCGCAGGTTCCCCTATCACAGCCCACCAGATCAAAACCTGGACCAACAGAGACCCCCTCCTGTCACTGATAAAGAAATGTGTCCTAACTGGGGATTGGACGCCCGCACACGGAGCATGCCCTGGGGAGGTCACAGACGGATGGATGAGCTCTCCATCCAAGCCGACTGCCTACTATGGCGCAGCCGGGTAGTTATGCCCCAGAAGGGAAGGGAAGCTTTCATCAGGGAACTCCACAGCGAGCACCCAGGCATCGTGCTAATGAAGGCCATTGCCCGGTCACATGTATGGTGGCCGGGAATTGACTCAGACCTGGAACACTGTGTTCGCAGGTGCACGACGTGTGCTCAGCTGGGAAATGCCCCTAGGGTGGCCCCCCTCAGCCTGTGGCCCTGGCCCACCAAGCCATGGTCACGCATTCATGTAGACTACGCGGGCCCGTTTATGGGAAAAATTTTCCTGATTGTTGTCGATGCATACTCGGAAAGCAGGGATATAAGTGACTTATGGTCAGTTTCCATTTCGATTTTTAGCCCAAACAGGTATTTATGCATTTTCTTTACCCCATAGACACATGCTAACGCTTCTTATTCAATCATGCTGTAGGCTCTCTCGGCCTTAGACAGACTCCTGGATGCATAAGCAACCTGTTGCAGTTTCCCGAAATCATTAGCTTGTTGCAATACACACCCGACGCCATATGACGATGCATCACATGCTAGTACCAAACGTTTACATGGATCATACAACACAAGCAATTTGTTTGAGCATAACAATTTTCTCGTTTTTACAAAGGCATTTTCTTGGCTTTTGCCCCAAACCCATTCACCCCCTTTTCGTAGTAAGACATGTAATGGTTCTAGCAGGGTGCTGAGACCCAGTATGAAGTTACCAAAGTAGTTCAAGAGTCCCAGAAATGACCGCAGCTCCGTCACGTTCTGTGGCCTCGGTGCGTTCTCGATTGCCTCCGTTTTCGCATTGGTGGGCCTGATGCCGTCCGCCGCAATCCTCCTTCCCAGGAACTCCACTTCGAGTGTTTTAACCTGAGCCCCACGCAGTTGAGTCGACTAAGAACCTCCTCCAGGTTCTGCAGATGCTCGACTGTGTTCCGACCTGTGACCAAGATGTCGCCCTGGAAGACCACGGTGTGCGGGACCGACTTCAGTAAACTTTCCATGTTTCTCTGGAATTTTGCTGCCTCTGATCGGATTCCAAACGGGCATCTGTTATAAACAAAAAGACCTTTGTGTGTGTTGATGCAGGTGAGGGCCTTCGATGATTCCTCCTGTTCCTGCGTCATGTAGGCTGAAGTCAGATCTAGCTTTGTGAACGTCTTTCCTCCCGCCAGCGTTGCAAAGAGGTCATCGGCCTTTGGTAGTGGGTATTGGTCCTGCAGGGAGAAACGATTGATAGTTACTTTGTAATCGCCACAGATTCTGATGGTGCCGTCTCCCTTGAGGACTGGGACATAGGACTAGCCCACTCGTTGAACTCGATCGGGGAAATGATGCCCTCTCTTTGCAGCCGGTCTAGCTCAATCTCTACCCTTTCTCTCGTCATGTTCGGTACTGCTCTCGCCTTGTGATGGATGGGTCGCGCCCCCGAAATTAGGTGGATCTGCACTTTTGCTCCTTGGAATTTCCCGATGCCTGGTTCGAACAGCGAAGGAAATTTGTTTAAGACCTGGGCACACGAAGTGTCATCAGCGGGCGAGAGCACTTATACGTCATCCCAGTTCCAGCGTATCTTTCCCAGCCAGTTCCTGCCGAGCAGCATGGGACCATCGCCCGGTACCACCCAGAGTGGTAGCTTGTGCACCGCTCCCTCGTAGGAGACCTTTACGGTAGCACTGCCGATTACAGGAATCAGTTCTTTAGTGTAAGTTCTTAGTCTCGTGCAAGACTGGCCTTGAGGCCTTATTGCACCACAACCTTTCGAAAGTCTTTTTGCCCATGATGGACTGGCTCGCGCCCGTGTCCAGCTCCATTGACACCGGGAGTCCATTTTGTTCAATATTCAGCATTAACGGAGGACAATTCATGGTGAATGTGTGCACCCCATGTACCTCTGCCTCCTCGATCTGAGGCTCTGGTTCGTCGTGATCCTCTGTGGATTTGTCCTCTGCAACGTGGTGGTTTGCAGGTTTAACAGGCTTTGCAGCTCACCTGCACACTCGTTGGAGGTATCCCATTGTTCCACAGCCCTTACAAACATATCCTTTGAATCGGCATGAATGGAAACAATGATCACTCCCGCAGCGCCAACAAATTGTTAATGGCCTTGCATTCATCACACTTGATGGTGGACTCTGAGACATGTGCGAACGTGTAGCTGCAAGTATGTTTGACTTGCCCTGTACATTACGATTCGAAAACAACATCACTTTGTTCACAGTACTTGTAGCAGCACTTGTGTGCTGTGAGATTTGCTTAGTATTGTCACTGGTGGCAATGAACGCCTGGGCTATCGCTATGGCCTCACTCAAGGTTAGGGTCTCTACAGTCAAAAGCTTGCGAAGTATGGTTTCATGTCCAATACCAAGTACGAAAAAGTCTCTGAGCATGTGCTCCAAATGTCCTTCAAATTCACAATGTCCTGCAAGGTGTCTCAGCTCTGCGACATAACTCGCCACTTCCTGGCCTTCAGACCTTTTGTAGGTTAGAACCGGTACCTCACCATCAGAACGCTTTCCTTCGGACCAGTGTGCACAAATCGTCGTACGTTGTCTCCGTGGGTTTCGCTGGAGTGAGCAGATTCTTCATGAGGCCATAAGATGGTGCCCCACAGACGGTGAGGATGATCGCTCTACGTTTGGTAGCTCTTCTCCATCTAGCTCCTTGGCCATGAAGTATTGGTCGAGTCGCTCCACAAACGTTTCCCAATCATCTCTGTCCGAAAATTTCTCTAGGGTGCCCACTTTTCTCTGAATCTTTGGGTTCGCTGTCTGTATCTCATCACCAGTTGTAGTGTATGGAGAAAGAGTCAGACTGAACACTGTAAGCTCAAAGTAAAGTGTGACCTTAGTCTATTATTGCAGATCTCCAGAGTGCCTCTCCAACCCGTGAAGCCTTCTTAAACACCTGTGCTCCCAAGGGATTATGGGATCCCTTGGGACTCCGGGAAATGAGCCCTCTGGTGGCTGTACAGAGTAAATACAAGTATACGTTTATAACAATAATAACCAGATAATCTGTTTTAGTGATGTTGATTGAAGGATAAATATTGGCCAGGAACCGGGGATAACTCCCCTGCTTTTCTTCAAAATAGTGCCATGGGATCTTTTACGTCCACCTATCGGAGAGGGCAGACAGAGCTGCAGTTTAACGTCTCATCCGAAAGACAGCACCTCCCACAGTGCAGCGCTCCCTCAGCACTGCACTGGAATGTCAACTTAATTTTTTGTGCGACTTGAACCCACAGCTTCCTGACTCCAAGGACGAGTGTGCTGCCCACTGAGCCACGGCTGACACACAAATGCTCTGACAAACCTAATTCTCTGGTTCACAGATGTAAGAAGAGCCACACAGACTGTGCTGCCATGCCCTTAAATACAGAGCTGGTCAGCAGCTCAGAGAGTATGGCCCCAGGGAAAGGACTCTGACCGCTGCAGCCAACATGCACCATCTTCCACTGCCTCCCAGATTTGGTGCTTATTGATCCGTCACAGCTGGTCAGGTGAAGAAACCTATTGTATAGCTATAATATTGTATAAGTATTGCAATAAGTATTCCTTTGTAGCATCTCTTATATAATGAATAATTTGTACTTATTTAGTATATGAGTTATATTATTGTGGAATCTCATTATTAAAACGAAATCCTGATTAAGTTGTGTGGAGGGTTTCATCGAAGTTCTAGAACTAAACTAATAATAAGTGTAAAGCAAAGCAGTGTGTACATGACTGTTTGCAGGTGCTTGTGTGTGTATGTCTAGGTGTATGTACATGTGTGTGTGTATACATGTATGTCTGTAAGTGCATGTGTGTACATGTCTGTATGTGTGTGCCTGAGTTTGTACGTGTATGTCATGTATGTGTGTGCGTGTGTGTGCACAAGTTTGCTGTGTGTGCACATCAATGTTCTCTTTAAACTGTGCAGCCATGCAGTGGCCAGGACTACCTACAGCCTCTGAGACCACCCACAGCCCCCCAGGACCACTCACACCTCCAGGACCACCCATAGCCTCCCAGGACCACTCACACCCCCGGGACCACCCACAGCCTCTGAGACCACTCACAGCCCCCCAGGACCACTCACACCCCCAGGACCACCCACAGCCTCTGAGACCACTCACAGCCCCCCAGGACCACTCACACCCCCAGGACCACTCACACCCCCGGGACCACCCACAGCCCTCGGTACCACCCACGCACACCCCGGGACCACCCGCACACACCCCGGGACCACCCACAGCCCCCCAGGACCACTCACACACCACCCCGGGACCACCCACAGCCCCCCAGGACCACTCACACCCCCGGGACCACCCACAGCCCTCGAGACCATCCACACACACCCCGGGACCACCCACACAGACCCCGGGACCACCCGCAGCCCCCCAGGACCACTCACACCCCCGGGACCACCCACAGCCCCCCAGGACCACTCACACCCCCGGGACCACCCACACACACCCCGGGACCACCCACACACACCCTGGGACCACCCACACACACCCCGGGACCACCCACACAGACCCCGGGACCACTCACACACACCACCCCGGGACCACCCACACACACCCTGGGACCACCCACACACACCCCGGGACCACCCACACACACCCTGGGACCATCCACACAGACCCCGGGACCACCCACACACACCACCCCGGGACCACCCACACACACCCCGGGACCACCCACACACACCCCGGGACCACCCACACACACCCTGGGACCACCCACACACACACACCCTGGGACCACCCACACACGCCCCGGGACCACCCACACACACCCCGGGACCACCCAAACACACCCCGGGACCACCACGCAGCCTCCCATTGTTCAACTACTGCTTTGCCTCCCAACTTTTGCTTCTAATCCACCGGGGACAACTCACTGAAACTAGCCTTCCTCCAGTTAGTATTTTTATGCTTGTTTGCATCTTTTCCTTTTCCATAACTAATCTAAACCTAATGATATTGTGATCGCTGTTCCCCAAATGCTCCCCCGCTGAAAAATGCTCCACTTGCCCCATTTCATTCTCCAGGACTAGATCCAGCTCTGTTTCCTTCCTCATTGGGCTCAAGAAAGTTCTCAGGAATTCCTCCCCCTCTTTCCCGTAACACAGTTATTTTCCCAGTCTATATTAGGATAATTGAAGTTCCCATTATCATTAGTCTATAGCTCTAGCACCTTTCTGTAATTTGCCTGCAAATTTTCTCCTCGATCTCCTTCCCACGATCTGATGTCCTGTAATGTACACCCCACAGTGTAATAGCTCCTCTATTGTTCCTTAATTGTAACCAAACAGACTCTGGGCTCGAAATCTGTTATAGCCCAGTAATGGCTAGTGTTTTTACTAAAGATGTTTAAACTGTGCCGCCTGAAAATCATCTAGGATTCACAAAAAATTGTGCTAACTCTTCATTAAGATGATTGTAGTCATGATTCTAGTCTTAAAATGTAAACTCATTGGCAAGTTTGTGTGAAACCAGCTCCAATTAAAGGCAGCCTGCACTACTTAAAGGCAGTCTGCACCTTTTAAAGCAACAGGTGATTGAAGTGATTGGGAAGTTTGTGGACAAAAAAGTTGTAACGATGGACAATAGGATAGAGTGCATACTCCTAGTTTCTCCAATGGAGCACTGGAGACTTTGATCCTGGAGGTCAAGGCCAGGAAAGAGGTCCTCTTTCCACAGGGCAGCAGATCAGACTGCAGTGGGAGCAGATAACCACTGTGGTCAATGCCAGCAGTGTAGCCCCGAGGATCTGGACTCAGTGCAGGAATAAGTTTAATGACCTCATACGAGCGGTCAAGGTCTGTGAATTCATCTACTAAATGCCATATCTCACAAACTGCACCACTTGCCTCAGCCACTGCTCAATGCATCACACCCCCATCACTCACCGACCAATAATCTCTACCCAACATGATTCACACCTCACATCCATAGCTTCTCCTCACCCGCACACACTTACCACTGCTGCAAGCCTCACACCCACATCTCACAGCCTGAACACACTGTCAGCTATTCAGCCATGACAGACATCACCCAAACACATTGCACCACACTCACTAACACACTTCTCTTCTTCTAGCAGGATAACATGTCACATAACTGGCACCAACAGAACTTAACCACAGGGGACAGGCTCCAATGCATGACCCCCATGGAGGAGATGGTGCAGGTCATTCTTGGCAGGGGCACGGTTGAGCCCATGGTCAGCGGTGGGGCTGGATACAAAATGCCGGTATCCTCATACATTATCCTCCTTCTCACATCCCACTTCCTCCTCATTGCTCAATCTCTTCTGATTTACAAGCATGCACCTGCTGCTTTACCCCCCACCCCCAACCCCCCATCTCTGTCACCACAACCCAGAGGGACCCCCAACCCCCCCATTTCTGTCACCACAACCCAGAGGGTTTCTCGTTTCAGACACCCAAGAAATCATCCTATCCAACGAGTGCTTCAACAAGAACAGAGAGAGGAGAGTGAGGAAGAAGAAACACTGTCACTCGATTTATCACTCGATTTAACACTCCCAGTTCAGATACCGACACTCCGTGTAAAGAGGATAAGTTAAACACGGGAGCTGCATGTGGTGAGAGATAAGATTGGGCTGCTGCCAGGGCAGGGGGCAAGGGTAGCTTTGGGGTGGATTTTATTTCAACCTTGTGGCCAAGATGACACTGTGATGGTCAGTAACAGAGGGAAGGGAAGGTGTGGGACTAATGTTGAAAGAGGAATTGGGCTTGTGGTCACTGGTACCACAGTCGGATGATTCAATCCCAGATATCCCGGCCAGAAAGGGTTTGTCTGCACTTCCTCCTTCTCTTCCACTTCCTCCTCTCTGCTTCCTTCTCTACCTCTTCATCCTCTTCTTCCTCCTCCTCTTCCATTCCTCCTCTTCAGCTTCCTCCTCTTCGGGATACATGCTCCAGTGAATACTGTAGGGCTCCTCCAGAGGAACCATTGCTTCAGCACTCCGATGGTCTGCTCTATAATGTTTCATGTGGCAGCATGGCTTTCGTTGTATCCATGCTGGCCAGGTGTGGTTGGGTTGTGAAGCAGGGTCATGAGCCAGGTAGGCAGCCCTGCTTGCCCTTGTTGCCCAGTAGCCACACTCTGGCTTGTCTTGGTGTCTCAAAGATTGAGGGAAGCGTGGGCCGGTACAGAATTAAACCATCATTCCTGCTGCCAGGATACCGGGCATCACCATCATGGTCGCACATTCAACGAGTGGTAACATCTGTGCGGTACATCTCAGCATTGGGATGTTACAGATGTCGCCTGCTCCAGCCTCGCAGGATCCTGACGTGACGAAACTCAGGGCCACAGTTACCTTCGCAGCCTCTGGCAGTGCAATCCTTGCCCTGGAGTGGGGCTGCAGGTCTGGTTGCAAGGAGTGGCAGAGTTCTGTGAGCACATTCTTTGTAAAGCAGACACCTCACACACTGCTCCTGGCTCAGGTTGAGGTAAGAGAATTGTTCTCGGAAGACCCCAGGTGGGTAAGGCCTCCTGCTGAGAGCCCTCCTCCCACTCCTCCTCCTCCCTCTGCGAACAGCTTGTCCTCTTCTTCGCTGCCTCGCCTCCATCTCCCTGACACGCTGCAGGCCAAGGGGGATGAAAGTAGAGCCCCCATGACTAGGAGCAGGTGGTCTGACCAGGACCCTTGAAGTCAGAAGCAAGGCCTTCTCCACTTGTAGCAACGCTCTCTGTCACCTCACCAACTCATCCCAGGAATCAATCGAGTGAACCTACATTGCACCACCTCGAAGGCAAGAAGATACTTCATTAGATACCAAAACTGTGCGCAGTACTCCAGGTGTGGGCTCACCAAGGCCCTGTATAATTGTAGTAAGACTTTCTTACTCTAATACTCCAACCCTCTAGCAGGAAAGGCCAACATGCCATTTCCCTTCCTAATTGCTTGCTGTACCTACATGCTAACTCTGTGTTTCCTGTACTGGTGCACCTAAATCTCTCCGCACACCAACATTTAATCGTTTCTCACTATTTAAAACATATTCTGTTTTCCTATTCTTCCAACCAAAGTGAATAACCTCACGTTTCCCCACATTATACTCCATCTGTCACCT
Organism: Pristiophorus japonicus; assembly: GCF_044704955.1. Classification (NCBI taxonomy): domain Eukaryota; kingdom Metazoa; phylum Chordata; class Chondrichthyes; family Pristiophoridae; genus Pristiophorus; species Pristiophorus japonicus. Next base: position 105,271,087 of record NC_091988.1, on the reverse strand, counting down.
TACTGCCCACGCACTTAATCTGTCTATACCCCTTTGTAAACTCTTTATGTCCTCCTCACATAGAAACATAGAAACATAGAAAATAGGTGCAGGAGTAGGCTATTCGGCCCTTCTAGCCTGCACCACCATTCAATGAGTTCATGGCTGAACATGCAACTTCAGTACCCACTTCCTGCTTTCTCGCCATACCCCTTGATCCCCCTAGTAATAAGGACTTCATCTAACTCCCTTTTGAATATATTTAGTGAATTGGCCTCAACAACTTTCTGTGGTAGAGAATTCCACAGGTTCACCACTCTCTGGGTGAAGAAGTTTCTCCTTATCTCGGTCCTAAATGGCTTACCCCTTATCCTTAGACTGTGACCCCTGGTTCTGGACTTCCCCAACATTGGGAACATTCTTCCTGCATCTAACCTGTCTAAACCCGTCAGAATTTTAAACGTTTCTATGAGGTCCCCTCTCATTCTTCTGAACTCCATTGAATACAAGCCCAGTTGATCCAGTCTTTCTTGATAGGTCAGTCCAGCCATCCCGGGAATCAGTCTGGTGAACCTTCGCTGCACTCCCTCAATAGCAAGAATGTCTTTCCTCAAGTTAGGAGACCAAAACTGTACACAATACTCCAGGTGTGGCCTCACCGAGGCCCTGTACAACTGTAGCAACACCTCCCTGCCCCTGGACTCAAATCCCCTCGCTATGAAGGCCAACATGCCATTTGCTTTCTTAATAGCCTGCTGTACCTGTATGCCAATGTTCAATGACTGATGTACCATGACACCCAGGTCTCGTTGCACCTCCCCTTTTCCTAATCTGTGACCATTCAGATAATAGTCTGTCTATCTGTTTTTACCACCAAAGTGGATAACCTCACATTTATCCACATTATACTTCATCTGCCATGCATTTTCCCACTCACCTAACCTATCCAAGTCGCTCTGCAGCTTCATAGCATCCTCCTCGCAGCTCACACTGCCACCCAACTTGTGTCATCCGCAAATTTGGAGATACTACATTTAATCCCCTCGTCTAAATCATTAATGTACAGTGTAAACAGCTGGGGCCCCAGCACAGAACCTTGCAGTACCCCACTAGTCACTGCCTGCCATTCTGAAAAGTACCCATTTACTCCTACTCTTTGCTTCCTGTCTGCCAACCAGTTCTCAATCCACGTCAGCATACTACCCCCAATCCCATGTGCTTTAACTTTGCACATTAATCTCTTGTGTGGGACCTTGTCGAAAGCCTTCTGAAAGTCCAAATATACCACATCAACTGGTTCTCCCTTGTCCACTCTACTGGAAACATCCTCAAAAAATTCCAGAAGATTTGTCAAGCATGATTTCCCTTTCACAAATCCATGCTGACTTGGACCTATCATGTCACCTCTTTCCAAATGCGCTACTATGACATCCTTAATAATTGATTCCATCATTTTACCCACTACTGAGGTCAGGCTGACTGGTCTATAATTTCCTGTTTTCTCTCTCCCTCCTTTTTTAAAAAGTGGGGTTACATTGGCTACCCTCCACTCCATAGGAACTGATCCAGAGTCAATGGAATGTTGGAAAATGACTGTCAATGCATCCACTATTTCCAAGGCCACCTCCTTAAGTACTCTGGGATGCAGTCCATCAGGCCCTGGGGATTTATCGGCCTTCAATCCCATCAATTTCCCCAACACAATTTCCCGACTAATAAGGATTTCCCTCAGTTCCTCCTCCTTACTGGACCCTCTGACCCCTTTTATATCCGGAAGGTTGTTTGTGTCCTCCTTAGTGAATACCGAACCAAAGTACTTGTTCAATTGGTCTGCCATTTCTTTGTTCCCCGTTATGATTTCCCCTGATTCTGACCGCAGGGAACCTACATTTGTCTTTACTAACCTTTTTCTCTTTACATATCTATAGTAACTTTTGCAATCCGTCTTAATGTTCCCTGCAAGCTTCTTGTCGTACTCCATTTTCCCTGCCCTAATCAAACCCTTTGTCCTCCTCTGCTGAGTTCTAAATTTCTCCCAGTCCCCGGATTCGCTGCTATTTCTGGCCAATTTGTATGCCACTTCCTTGGCTTTAATACTATCCCTGATTTCCCTTGATAGCCACAGTTGAGCCACCTTCCCTTTTGTATTTTTACGCTAGACAGGAATGTACAATTGTTGTAGTTCATCCATGCGGTCACTAAATGTCTGCCAGTGCCCATCCACAGTCAACCCCTTAAGTATCATTAGCCAATCTATCCTAGCCAATTCACGCCTCATACCTTCAAAGTTACCCTTCTTTAAGTTCTGGACCATGGTCTCTGAATTAACTGTTTCATTCTCCATCCTAATGCAGAATTCCACCATATTATGGTCACTCTTCCCCAAGGGGCCTCGCACAACGAGATTGCTAATTAATCCTCTCTCATTACACAACACCCAGTCTAAGATGGCCTCCCCCCTAGTTGGTTCCTCATCATATTGATCTAGAAAACCATCCCTTATGCACTCCAGGAAATCCTCCTCCACCGTATTGCTTCCAGTTTGGCTAGCCCAATCTATGTGCATATTAAAGTCACCCATTATAACTGCTGCACCTTTATTGCATGCACCCCTAATTTCCTGTTTGATGCCCTCCCCAACATCACTACTACTGTTTGGAGGTCTGTACACAACTACCACTAATATTTTTTGCCCTTTGGTGTTCTGCAGCTCTACTCATATAGATTCCACATCATCCAAGCTAATGTCCATTCTAACTATTGCATTAATCTCTTCTTTAACCAGCAATGCTACCCCACCTCCTTTTCCTTTTATTCTATCCTTCCTGAATGTTGAATAGCCCTGGATGTTGAGTTCCCAGCCCTGATCATCCTGGAGCCACGTCTCTGTAATCCCAATCACATCACATTTGTTAACATCTATTTGCACAGTTAATTCATCCACCTTATTACGGATACTCCTTGCATTAAGACACAAAGCCTTCAGGCTTGTTTTTTTAACACCCTTTTTCCTTTTAGAATTTTGCTGTACAGTGGCCCTTTTTGTTCTTTTTCTTGGGTTTCTCTGCCCTCCACTTTTCCTCATCTCCTTTCTGTCTTTTGCTTTTGTCTCCTTTTTGTTTCCCTCTGTCTCCCTGCATTGGTTCCCATCCCCCTGCCATATTAGTTTAACTCCTCCCCAACAGCACTAGCAAACACTCCCCCTAGGACATTGGTTCCGGTCCTGCCCAGGTGCAGACCGTCCGGTTTGTACTGATCCCACCTCCCCCAGAACCGGTTCCAATGCCCCAGGAATTTGAATCCCTCCCTGCTGCACCACTGCTCAAGCCATGTATTCATCTGCGCTATCCTGCGATTCCTACTCTGACTAGCACGTGGCACTGGTAGCAATCCCAAGATTACTACTTTTGAGGTCCTACTTTTTAATTTAGCTCCTAGCTCCTTAAATTCGTTTCGTAGGACCTCATCCCTTTTTTTACCTATGTCGTTGGTACCAATGTGCACCACGAAAACTGGCTGTTCTCCCTCCCTTTTTAGAATGGCCTGCACCCGCTCCGAGACATCCTTGACCCTTGCACCAGGGAGGCAACATACCATCCTGGAGTCTCAGTTGCGGCCGCAGAAACGCCTATCTATTCCCCTTACAATTGAATCCCCTACACTATCGCTCTCCCACTCTTTTTCCTGCCCTCCTGTGCAACAGAGCCAGCCACGGTGCCATGAACTTGGCTGCTGCTGCCCTCCCCTGATGAGTCATCCCCCTCAACAGTACCCAAAGCAGTGTATCTGTTTTGCAGGGGGATGACCACAGGGGACCCCTGCACTACCTTCCTTGCACTGCTCTTCCTGCTGGTCTTCCATTCCCTAGCTGGCTGTGGATCCTTCTCCTGCGGTAAGACCAACTCACTACACGGTATTACTCACGTCATTCTCAGCATCGTGGATGCTCCAGAGTGAATCCACCCTCAGCTCCAATTCCGCAACGCGGTCCGTCAGGAGCTGGAGGCGGATACACTTCCTGCAGATATAGTCATCAGGGACACCGGAAGTGTCCCTGAGTTCCCACATGGTACAGGAGGAGCATAACACGTGACCGAGCTCTCCTACCATGACTTAACCCTTAGATACACTTAAATTGGCAATAACAATGTTAAAAGTTACTGACTGTTATAGAAGAGAAAAAAGAAAAACTACTCACCAATCCAGCCAATCACTTACTCCCTTGGCTGTGACGTCACCTTTCTGTTTCTTTCTACTTCTTTTTTGCCTTCTCCCTGTAGCTGCACCGGCCATGCCTCTCGGCGACCCCGGACTCGTGCTGCTCAGAGCACCCGCCTCCTCGACTGACAGCTCGAACTGCCTGACTTCCGCTGGCCTTTATAGGCCTCTCGCCGACCCCGGACTCGTGCTGCTCAGAGCTCCCGCCTCCTTGACTGACAGCTCGAACTGCCTGACTTCCGCTGGCCTTTATAGGCCTCTCGCCGACCCCGGACTCGTGCTGCTCAGAGCTCCCGCCTCCTCAACTGACAACTTACTTTCCCACCTAGCTTTGTATCGTCAGCAAACAGGTACATTGCAGTCGGTCCCTTCATCTAGGTCATTAATATAGATTGTAAATAGCTGAGGCCCCAGCACTGATCCTTGCAGCATCCCATTAGTTACAGCCTGCCAACCGGAAAATGACCCGTTTATCCCTACTCTCTGTTTTCTGTCCGTTAATCAATTCTCTATTCATGTTAATATATTACCTCCAACACCATGAGCCCTTATCTTGTGTAATAATCTTTTATGTGCCACCTTCTCAAATACCTTTTGGAAATCCAAATATACTACATCCAATATACTACATCCACTGGTTCCCCTTTATCTACCCTGCTAGTTACATCCTCAAAAAACTCTAATAAATTTGTCAAGCATGTTTCCCCTTCATAAAACCATGTTGACTCTGCCTCATCATGTTATCATTTTTCTAAGTGCCCTGTTACCACTTCTTTAATAATGGAATCCAACATTTCCTCGATGACTGATGTCAGGCTAACTGGCCTGTAGTTCCATGTTTTCTCTCTCCCTCCTTTCTTGAATAATGGGGTTACATTTCCTACCTTCCAATCTGCTGGGGCCGTTCCAGAATCTAGGGAATTTTGGAAGATTACAGCCAATGCATCCACCATCTCTTCACCACCTCTTTTAGGATGTAGGCCGTCAGGTCCAGGGGATTTGTCGGCTTTTAGTCCCATCAATTTCTCTAATACTTTTTCTCCACTGATATTAATCACTTTAAGTTATTCACTCTCATTAGCACCTTGGTTCCCCAGTATGTTTAGTACACTTTTTGTCTCTTCTAATGTAAAGACAGATACAAAATATTTCAAGACAGAGATCGATAGATTTTTGGATATTAAGGGAATGAAGGGATATGGGGACAGTGTCGGAAAGTGAAGTTGAGGTCGATGATCAGCCATGATCTTATTGAATGGCGGAGCAGGCTCGAGGGGCCGAATGGCCTACTCCTGCTCATATTTCTTATGTTCTTATATTTGTTTAAAATCTCTACCATTTCCTTGTTCCCCATTATAATTTCTCCAGTCTCAGCCTCTAAGGGACCACTTTTGCGACTCTCTTCCTTTTTACATACTTGTAGAAGCTCTTACAATCTGTTTTTATAGTTCTTGCTAGTTTTCTATTTTCTCCCTTTTTATCATTTTTTTAGTCACCCTTTGCTGGTTTCTAAAGCTCTCCCAATCCTTTGGATTACCATTATTCTTTGCAACATTATAAGCCTCTTCTTTTAATCTAATACTATCCTTAACTTCTTTAGTTAGCCACGGATGGATTACTTTTCCCGTGGATCTTTTATTTCTCAATTGTGGAGAATTTTGGAATATTTCTTTAAATGTTTGCCACTGATTATCTACCGTCAAATCTTCTAATCTAATTTCCCAATCTACCTTAGCCAACTCGCCCCTCATACCTATGTAATTGGCATTATTTAAGTTTAAGTCTCTAGTTTCATACTTAAGAATGTCACTCTCAAAGTCAATCTGATATTCTATCATATTATGATCATTCTGCCCCAGAGGATCCTTTACAATGAGATTGCTAATTACTCCTGTTTCATTACACAATATAAGATCTAAAAAAGCCTGTTCCATGGTTGATTCCATGATGTATTGTTCTAGGAAACTGTCCCGAATGCATTCCATGAACTCATCCTCCATACTACCTTTGCCAATTTGATTTGACCAGTCTATATGCAAATTAAAGTCCCCCACAATTATTGCATTACTTTTGTTACAAGCTCTTATTATTTCTTGATTAATACTCTGTCTATCAGTAAAGCTATGGTTAGGGTGCCTATAAATTACTCTCAGCAGTGTTTTCTGCCTCTTGTTACTTCTTCTCTCCACCCATACTAATTCTACTTCCTGATCTTCTGAGCCGAGATCCTTTCTCACTACTGTCCTTATATCATCCTTTATTATCAGGGCTAGCCTCCTCCTTTTTCCAGTCTACCTCTCTTTTCGAAACGTCAAGAACCCTGGAATATTTAGTACCCAACCTTGGTCACTTTGCAACAACGTCTCTGCAATGGATATTATATCACACCCATAAAACAGCTGTAACACTCACCAAACAATAACCTACCTGCTGTTTGTGACGTCACTTGTTGATTTTTTTGCCTCTGCTGCTCTCAGCGAGTTTGGGCCCCCACTCCGACCACACATTATTTACCTGCCTGCATTCTGGTCCTTGAACAGGTCCACTGTGTCACTGCTGCTCTCTCTGTATCTCTCTCTCCGTATCTCTCTCTCACTGAATCTCTCTCTCTCTCTCTCTGTATCTTTCTCTCACTGTATCTCTCTCTCTCTCTCTCTCTCTATCTATCTCTCTCTGTATCTCTCTCTCTCCCTTTGTATCTCTCTCTCTCACTGTATCTCTCTCTCTGTATCTCTCTCTCTGTATCTCTCTATCTCTGTATCTCTCTCTGTATATCTCTCTCTCTGTATATCTCTATCTCTGTATCTCTCTCTGTATATCTCTCTCTGTATATCTCTCTCTCTCTCTGTATTTCTCTCTCTAATCTCTCTCTCTGTATACCTCTCTCTCTGTATCTCTCTCTGTATATCTCTCTCTCCGTATATCTCTCTCTCTCTGTATCTCTCTCTCTGTATATCTCTCTCTCTGTATCTCTCTCTCACTGTATCTCTCTCTCTCTTTCTGTATCTCTCGCTCTCTGCATCTCTCTCTCTCTGTATCTCTCTCTCTCTGTATCTCTCTCTCTCTCTCTCTGTATCTCTCCCTCTCTCTCTCTGTATCTCTCTCTCTTTTTCTGTATCTCTCTCTCTCTGTATCTCTCGCTCTCTGTTTATCTCTCTCTCTGTATCTCTCTCTCTCTCTCTCTGTATCTCTCTATATATATATCTCTCTCTCTGTATCGCTCTCTCTGTATCTCTCTCTCTCATTGTATCTCTCTCTTTGTATCTCTCTCTCTCTCTCTGTATCTCTCTCTGTATCTCTCTCTCTGTATTGCTCTCTCTCTGCATCTCTCTCTCTCTCTCTCTGTATATCTCTCTCTCTCTCTGTATCTCTCTATATATATATATCTCTCTGTATCGCTCTCTCTCTGTATCTCTCTCTCTCATTGTATCTCTCTCTTTGTATCTCTCTCTCTCTCTTTCTGTATCTCTCTCCCTGTATCTCTCTCTCTGTATCGCTCTCTCTCTGTATCTCTCTCTCACTGTATCTCTCTCTCTCTCTGTATCTCTCTCTCTGTCTCTCTCTCTTTCTGTGTCTCTCTCTGTATATCTCTCTCTCTGTATCTCTCTCTCTGTATCTCTCTCTCTCTCTCTGTATCTCTCTCTCTCTGTATATCTCTCTCTCTGTATATCTCTCTCTCTGTATATCTCTCTCTCTATCTCTCTCTCTGTATCTCTCTCTCTGAATATCTCTCTCTCTGTATCTCTCTCTCACTGTATCTCTCTCTCTTCTGTATCTCTCTCTCTCTCTCTCTCTGTATCTCTCTCTCTCTGTATCTCTCTCTCACTGTATCTCTCTCTCTGTACCTCTCTCTCTCTCTGTATCTCTCTCTCATTGTATCTCTCTCTCTCACTGTATCTCTCTCACCATATCTCTCTCTCACTGAATCTCTGTCTCTTTGTATCTCTCTCTCTCTCTCTCTCTCTCTGTATCGCTCTCTCTGTATCTCTCTCTCTCTATCTCTCTCTCTCTGCATCTCTCTCTCTCTGTATCTCTCTCTCTCTCTATCTCTCTCTCTGTATCTTTCTCTCTCTCTCTCTCTGTATCTCTCTCTGTATCTCTCTCTCTCTCTCTGTCTCTCTCTCTCTTTGTATCTCTATCTTTCTCTCTGTATCTCTCTCTCTCTGTATCTCTCTCTCTGTATTTCTCTCTGTCTCTCTCTCTCTCTGTGTCTCTCTCTCTGTATATATCTCTCTCTCTCTGTATATCTCTCTCTCTCTGTATATCTCTCTCTCTGTATCTCTATCTCTGTATATCTCTCTCTCTCTCTGTATCGCTCTCTCTCTGTATATCTCTCTCTCTCTCTGTATATCTCTCTCTCTGTATCTCTCTCTGTATCTCTCTCTGTATCTCTCTCTCTCTCTCTCTCTCTGTATCGCTCTCTCTGTATCTCTATCTCTCTATCTCTCTCTCTCTGCATCTCTCTCTCTCTGTATCTCTCTCTCTCTCTATCTCTCTCTCTGTATCTTTCTCTCTCTCTCTCTCTCTGTATCTCTCTCTGTATCTCTCTCTCTCTCTCTGTCTCTCTCTCTCTTTGTATCTCTATCTTTCTCTCTGTATCTCTCTCTCTCTGTATCTCTCTCTCTGTATCTCTCTCTGTCTCTCTCTCTCTCTGTGTCTCTCTCTCTCTGTATATCTCTCTCTCTCTGTATATCTCTCTCTCTGTATCTCTATCTCTGTATATCTCTCTCTCTCTCTGTATCGCTCTCTCTCTGTATATCTCTCTCTCTCTCTGTATATCTCTCTCTCTGTATCTCTCTCTGTATCTCTCTCTGTATCTCTCTGTATCTCTCTCTCTGTATATCTCTCTCTGTATCTCTCTCTCTATCTCTCTCTCTGTATCTCTCTCTCTGAATATCTCTCTCTCTGTATCTCTCTCTCTGTATCTCTCTCTCACTGTATCTCTCTCTCTCTCTCTGTATCTGTATCTCTCTCTCTCTCTGTATCTCTCTCTCTCTGTATCTCTCTCTCACTGTATCTCTCTCTCTGTACCTCTCTCTCTCTGTATCTCTCTCTCACTGTATCTCTCTCTCTGTACCTCTCTCTCTCTGTATCTCTCTCTCATTGTATCTCTCTCTCTCACTGTATCTCTCTCACCATATCTCTCTCTCACTGAATCTCTATCTCTTTGTATCTCTCTCTCTCTGTATCTCTCTCTCTCTCCCTGTATCTCTCTCTCTGTATCGCTCTCTCTGTATCTCTCTCTCTATCTCTCTCTCTCTGCATCTCTCTCTCTCTGTATCTCTCTCTCTCTGTATCTCTCTCTCTCTCTGTATCTGTATCTCTCTCTCTCTGTATCTCTCTATATATATCTCTCTCACTGCACCTGTTTCTTTATCTCTTTCTCTCTCTCTGTATCTCTCTCTCTCTGCATCTCTCTCTCTCTCATTGTATCTCTCTCACTGTATCTCTCACTGTGTCTCTCTCTGTCTCTCTCTCTGGAGACAGACACAGAGAGAGTGAGAGAGACAGAGAGAAAAACAGAGAGAGAGATGCAGAGAGAGAAAGATACAGAGAGTGATACAGAAAGATACAGAAGTGTAAAAAGTCAATGGTTTAGCGCTGGCCATTAAGTTTTGTAGAAAAAATAGCAGCTCGCTCGGCACGCTTCCAGCACGGGACATGTAAGCCATGGAAATGATGGCCTCACAAATTTAGAAGAACAGATCGTGACGTCAATCACCGTCAAACACTTGATTCCAGGACTGCTAATTTGGAAGTTCTTGCTCAACATTATGCTGTGTCCTAACCATGCATAGAAAAACATGTGACAAGCAGCCCTGCAGAGATGCTGTCAACGCTTCATAAAAGGAAGTGCACAATTTTCAGGCAAGTTTGGATTTCAGCTTTTGGTCTTTAAAAAATATTAATATTTTATTGTAGTAGTGGCTTGCTGCAATAGATTTTAAAAGTTTTTAAGTGTGCAGTGAGTATAGGGAGTGCTGTTCGACACTTGCAAGGCCTCGAATGGTCAAGGAGGCCTCTGAGAAGACAGAAAATGCTACAAATACTCAGCCGGTTAGGCAGCATCCGTGGAGAGAGAAACAGAGTTAATGTCACAGGTGAAGATGTTGCCTGACCTGCTGAGTGTTTCAAGCATTGTATTTCAGATTTCCAACATCCACAATATTGGAAGAAATCGTGAATTGTAAAGAAATAATAGTCTTATACAGGGAACATAGCTCAGCAGTTTGTCTAAGCTGATGGCCACAGAAGGATTCCAGTCAGATAAGGAATTGTACAGAGACAGGGGCATAACACAAAAGCAGGCATTGATACAAGGTCGAGCAAGGAGCCTTGATAAACAAACTGTCCGAGAAGGTAACCAGAGTCCAAACAAGAGAAAAGCAAAGGTATGATCTCATGGGACAAGGGAGGGTTTTCATCTGAGAGTTGAGACAAAGAGCTCGACACAACATTGGGCCCCTGGTTTGGGAAGAGCCCTTACAGTTAAGATAGATCTGTCCATCCCCTACCCCAGGCCCACCCCTCAATTGAGAATAAAAGAGATATCTAACGAGCCTCAGCACAGACGGAGCAGAGGAGAGCTGATCATGCACACCAGCCGTCAGTCCGATCGCGATCGATACCAGCTGCTTGTCACATTCGTATGTCTACTATGTCTATCCTGATTGTGTGTTGTATTGGACGATATTTGAACTAGTGCTCCTTAATAAAATGGCCTATGAATCCTAAAACCCTTTTGGTTAATCTGTCTGAGACCTGTGATCCAAATCTTACCGTGATGTCCAAAGGGGGAATCACAGGGAAGGAGTTATACGGCCTCGGTTTGAGAACCCAGAAGACTTGGGCGACTGCGCGTGATCGTCGCTAAGACTGGGTAGGGAACTCTCAGAGAGAGAGAGAGAGAGAAAGAGAGCAAGTGTGTCAAATAAGTGAAACCTAAAACAAAATGGCGGGTGCTTATTATCGAGAAAACATTACGAACAGTCTAAACAAGCAGGAGAGAGAGTTGGAGATAACAAGGCAAAAAAGATCTAAACTGTACGCTAACCCCTCTGAGAACTCAGCAAAGGAAGGATAAAAAACTGGGAATTAGGGAATAAGTTGCTGAGACAACAGTTTAAAAAGCGAAGGAAAAAAGAAACAGAGTTGAAGTTGACAGAGAAGTTTTAGCTTTCCGTGCTGAGAAAAATAAAACACAAGATTTACTGAGTGAAAGGAACCTTAAAAAAATGCTGGAATTTTCCTAGCTTTGTAGTGAAAGTCAGGAAAGAGTTGTTACGAATAGTAAATTGATAGCTTTCTCTTGAAGACATTAGTGTCCCTTCCTATAATGGACTTTTTAAGAAAACGATAATTGTTCTCTGGCCGCTACCCAAGACATTGGGACCATGCAGCGGGAGATGAGCAAAGTTCTCCAGACAATCTTTTGATAACCTGAAACCCCAAGATGGCTTGGATCAGATGGCAAGTGTGGCATGATACTGAGGTACTGGTCTGAGTGTGCAAATGTGATTCATACTGAAGAACAGGTCTCAGACATGCTCAGTTACTTGACAACAGCATGACATGAAATGGTTAATGTGGCTCAGGAGAATAAATGAACTTTTGAAGCATTGACACATACTCCATCGAGAAACTATCTAATGAATGAAACAATCAGGATAGAGTTAAACACACTGGTATCTGTCAGAGGGATTGGAATTGAAGTTGAAGTAGAGAGTTATATGGAATTTGGATTGGAACTATTGAAGACTAGTGAGAAATAAACTTCACAAGAATGATCCACACGATGGATACGAGTAAAAGAGAGATCTGGAGAATATTTTAAGCCTGTGGGCTAGATTTTTCATTATTTGCCATGGATAATGCCCACTTATTGTCCACTTTAATGCTGAAATGACGTGTAACACCCATTTATCGCCCATTTTGGCACAAAATGGAAACTGACGGCCATTTTTCGGACACTTATCGCCAAGCGTTACTTTCCCCGTGAGCTTAACACCGAGAAAAAATATTACTGCCCGCCCACTTTTTTTGGGTGGCATCATCAGAATGGGCGAAATCAACGCCCATAATATCGCCCAGTGTTAATTTCGGCGCATCATTAATGCTGAGATTCAATAATAACGCCCGCCCGCTTTTTTTTGTCGTAAAAATCAAATTTGACGAAACTAATGCCCAGGATATCGCCCATCCTTACTTTCGGCACCTCGCACACATATCACCCACAATATCGCTCGCCGAAAAAACCACAGGGAAAAAGTGGAACTAACCGGAACTACTCACAGCGGCATGGACGCCATGTTCTACATCACATGTGGCATCATTTAAAAGGCTGCTCTGCTTCCACCTCGGGGGAGTTCGGATGTACTCTGGAGGTGTTGGGAGGTGATGTGAACATCTATTATCATTTGCAATTTACTAGTGTGTCATTCTTTGTGAGAAATCGGTGCAAAGCAGACAGGTCTTGGAATGGAGCCTGTCCTTTCTCACCCTCACCAGGCACATGCTGCAGACTCGAGATGGCCAAAGGTACGCTCCACAGCATTATGTGCCCAATGTAAGATGTGCCAGCCTGAGGAAGAGTGTAGTGTCTGGAGAAAGAGTCAGACTGAACACTGTGAGCTCAAAGTAAAGTGTGACCTTAGTCTTTTATTGCAGGTCTCCAGAGTGTCTCTCCAACCTGTGAAGCCTCCTTAAATACCTGTGCTCCCAAGGGATTATGGGATCCCTTGGGAATCCGGGGAGTGAGCTCTCTGGTGGCTGTAGGGTAAATACAAGTATACATATATAACAAAGAGGACCAGACGTTACACACCCCGCAAGTACAGGGAGAGGCAGTCTTACCTCAGCTTGTGCGACCACACCTGCCTTCGCAGACTGCGCTTCCACAAAGAGGTTATCACTGAGGAATGCCAGCTCATAAGGGGAGATCTGCAACCTGCCAGCACCATCAGTACTGCACTGTTCGTCTAGATCAAGGTCACCACGGCACTGGCGTTCTACGCGTCGGGTTCCTTTCAGGCCACAGCTGACGACATTTGCGGACTTTCTCAGCATGTCACACATCGCTGCATTAGACAGGTCACTGAAGCCCTGTATACATGCAGGATGGACTTTATCAGCTTCCCTATGACCAGGGAGGCACAGAGGGCTCTAGGATTCTCCAGAATTGCAAACTTCCCCAAGGTACAGGGAGTAATAGACTACGCACATCACGATGCGGGCACCTTTTCAGGAACCGCAAGGGATTCCACTCCCCGAATGATCAAATTGTTGTCGACCACCAGCAAGTTATACTGGCAGTGAATGCTCAATTTCTGGGCAGCATCCTGCGTGAGAGTACTGTATCTGACTTGTTTAACAATGAGCCACAAGGTCAATGCTGGATCCTTGGTGATGACGTCCCTGCGTGACACCCACACCGAAGCTGAGAGGCGATATAATGAGAGCCACAGAGCCACTCGCAATATCATGGAGAAAACCATTGGAGTGCTTAAGCAGCGCTTTAGATGCCTGGACCACGCAGGAGGTGAGCTCCAATATCACCCTGAGCACGTAGCTCAACTTGTGGAGGTCTGCTCCATGCTGCACAACTTGGCTATCAGGAGGGGACAAGAATTGCCTGATGAGTCTGACAGCCCATCTCACCAGAGAGAGGAAGAGGAGGATGTGGAGGCGGATGCTGACATCGGCCCAGACAATCAGGCTGACGCTGAAGCCATGCTCCCGCCCTCCTATAGACCGCATGAAAGGACCTGTGTTGGCATCATAGCTGCAAGAGCCTTAGACCAGGAGCTCATAAATGAGCACTTTGTTTGAAAGAACGTTGGTGTTATTTACAAGGCTGACACACTGCTGGGTGTGCAGGACATACATCAATGGTGGTCATCACCCTGGTGACAGTTAAAGTCTATGTTGATTGAAATTAAGTGTCGTTATACCCTTTGATGTTAAGGAATCACCAGCGTGTAACAGTGCAGCTATCTGAGCAAATGTGCAACAAGGTTATGTTTAAATAAAAAACATTTAATCCGACCATTTGTCTGAAATCATAAATATATCTGTAAAAGCCAACCCTTCACCCCCCCCCCCACTTCTCCACCCCACCTCTACCCCTTCCCTTTCCCCTCCTGACTCCAAGCCGCCTAGCCGAGGAGGTCCTCAGGCGATGCTTCATTGTGTGGGGTGGGGTGGGGGGCAGTGATGGCCGAAGCGTTGCTTGGACGGATACGGGAGACGACGGTCCCAAGGTGGGAGTGTGCTCCGAGCCATAAGCAAGATGTTGCTCCTGGCTCTCATGTGTGGTTGGCAATGGGGGTGCAGCACCTTGGGGTGCAGTGCTACGCTCTAGGACCACTGAGAACCCTCTGCCACGTGTTCCTGGCTACCAGCTCCAGGGCCTCCACCATCCCTTCCATGTTATATCTTAATTGTTGGACAAAAACTGGGTGCCAACTATGTTCTTGGTGCTTTGTGGGTTTATTGCTGCTGGTGAATCTCCCTCGTGCCTCCCTCAACAGCCAAACAAGCACACAGCACAGCCACGCAGACTTTCAGTCCCTCTCTCTCTGTGTCCTCTTCTGCGCATGTAATGATGACCCCTGAACTCCTGAGGACAGCGACACTTTATGCAGAAGGTCAGAGAGATTTAACGCTGACGCCCATTTCATATCGCTTGCGGTAACGCCCAATTTCAAAAATAGAGATTAGGGGCTTTGAGAATGGGCGAGAAGCCGACGATCTGAAACCCATTTTTACTGCCCACACCGGAAATAAGGCCCATTTTTGGGCGATCTGCACAAAAGTGTAAAATCTAGCCCTATGACTTGTTGACTAAATGTTAAACTGTAGTGTCGCTTGAAATGATTGTAAGACTGAATTTAACTGTGACTGTAATAATTGTGTTTTGCAGGTAACAGGGCATGGGAAAAGCCAGTATGGATCCAGTACAAGGTGGTGCCTCCTGTGTCACTAATACTCAACGACCATACATTGTGGGTCTAACAGGACCTGTCCCATTTATAGCCCCAGTTTCTGCTTCACACCACATCGAGCCACAACCATCAATCAACACGTTTTACTCAAGGTCAAAATCCACTCAAGTGAACATAAGAACATAAGAATTAGGAACAGAAGTAGGCCATCTAGCCCCTCGAGCCTGCTCCGCCATTCAACAAGATCATGGCTGATCTGGCCGTGGGCTCAGCTCCACTTACCCGCCCTCTCCCCGTAACCCTTAATTCCCTTATTGGTTAAAAATCTATCTATCTGTGACTTGAATACATTCAATGAGCTAGCCTCAACTGCTTCCTTGGGCAGAGAATTCCACAGATTCACAACCCTCTGAGAGAAGAAATTCCTTCTCAACTCGGTTTTAAATTGGCTCCCCCGTATTTTGAGGCTGTGCCCCCTAGTTCTAGTCTCCCGACCAGTGGAAACAACCTCTCTGCCTCTATCTTATCTATCCCTTTCATTATTTAAAATGTTTCTATAAGATCACCCCTCATCCTTCTGAACTCCAACGAGTAAAGACCCAGTCTACTCAATCTATCATCATAAGGTAACCCCCTCATCTCCGGAATCAGCCTAGTGAATCGTCTCTGTACCCCCTCCAAAGCTAGTATATCCTTCCTTAAGAAAGGTGACCAAAACTACACGCAGTACTCCAGGTGCGGCCTCACCAATACCCTATACCCTCCCTGCTTTTGTACTCCATCCCTCTCGCAATGAAGGTCAACATTCCATTTGCCTTCCTGATTACCTGCTGCACCTGCAAACTAACTTTTTGGGATTCATGCACAAGGACCCCCATGTACCTCTGCACCTCAGCATGTTGTAATTCTCCCCATTCAAATAATATTCCCTTTTACTGTTTTTTTTTCCAAGGTGGATGACCTCACATTTTCCGACATTGTATTCCATTTGCCAAACCTTAGCCCATTCGCTTAACCTATCTAAATCTCTTTGCAGCCTCTCTGTGTCCTCTACACAACCCGCTTTCCCACTAATCTTAGTGTCATCTGCAAATTTTGTTACACTACACTCTGTCCCCTCTTCTAGGTCATCTATGTATATTGTAAACAGTTGTGGTCCCAGCACCGATCCCTGTGGCACACCACTAACCACCGATTTCCAACCCGGAAAGGACCCATTTATCCCGACTCTCTGCTTTCTGTTCGCCAGCCAATTCTCTATCCATGCTAATACATTTCCTCTGACTCCGCGTACCTTTATCTTCTGCAATAACCTTTTGTGTGGCACCTTATCGAATGCCTTTTGGAAATCTAAATACACCACATCCATCGGTACACCTCTATCCACCATGCTCATTATATCCTCAAAGAATTCCAGTAAATTAGTTAAACATGATTTCCCCTTCATGAATCGATGTTGCGTCTGCTTGATTTCACTATTCCTATCTAGATGTGCCGCTATTTCTTCCTTAATGATAGCTTCAAGCATTTTCCCCACTACAGATGTTAAACTAACCGGCCCATAGTTACCTGCCTTTTGTCTGCCCCCTTTTTTAAACAGAGGCGTTACATTAGCTGCTTTCCAATCCGCTGGTACCTCCCCAGCGTCCAGAGAATTTTGGTAGATTATAACGAATGCATCTGCTTTAACTTCCGCCATCTCTTTTAATACCCTGGGATGCATTTCATCCGGACCAGGGGACTTGTCTATCTTGAGTCCCATTAGCCTATCCAGCACTACCCCCCTAGTGATAGTGATTGTCTCAAGGTCCTCCCTTCCCACATTCCCGTGACCAACAATTTTTGACATGGTTTTTGTGTCTTCCACTGTGAAGACCGAAGCAAAATAATTGTTTAAGGTTTCAGCCATTTCCACAGTTCCCATTATTAAATCCCCCTTCTCATCTTCTAAGGGACCAACATTTACTTTAGTCACTCTTTTCCGTTTTATATATCGGTAAAAGCTTTTACTATCTGTTTTTATGTTTTACGCAAGTTTACTTTCGTAATCTATCTTTCCTTTCTTTATTGCTTTCTTAGTCATTCTTTGCTGTCGTTTAAAATTTTCCCAATCTTCTAGTTTCCCACTAACCTTGGCCACCTTATACACATTGGTTTTTAATTTGATACTCTCCTTTATTTCCTTGGTTATCCATGGCTGGTTATCCCTTCTCTTCCTGCCCTTCTTTTTCACTGGAATATATTTTTGTTGAGCACTATGAAAGAGCTCCTTAAAAGTCCTCCACTGTTCCTCAATTGTGCCACCGTTTAGTCTGTGTTTCCAGTCTACTTTAGCCAACTCTGCCCTCATCCCACTGTAGTCCCCTTTGTTTAAGCATAGTATGCTCGTTTGAGACACTACTTCCTCACCCTCAATCTGTATTACAAATTCAACCATACTGTGATCACTCATTCCGAGAGGATCTTTTACTTGGAGATCGTTTATTATTCCTTTCTCATTACACAGGACCAGATCAAAGATAGCTTGCTCCCTTGTAGGTTCTGTAACATACTGTTCTAAGAAACAATCCCGTATGCATTCTATGAATTCCTCCTCAAGGCTACCCCGTGCGATTTGATTTGACCAATCGATATGTAGGTTAAAATCCCCATGATTACTGCCGTTCCTTTTTCACATGCCTCCTTTATTCTCTTGATTATTGTCCGCCCCACCGTGAAGTTATTATTTGGGGGCTAATAAACTACGCCCACCAGTGACTTTTTCCCCTTACTATCTCTAATCTCCACCCACAATTATTCAACATTTTATTTATTAGAGCCAATATCATCTCTCACAACTGCCCTGATATCATCCTTTATTAACAGAGCTACCCCACCTCCTTTCCCTTCTTGTCTATCTTTCCGAATTGTCAGATACCCCTGTATGTTTAATTCCCAGTCTTGGCCACCCTGCAACCACGTTTCTGTAATGGCCACCAAATCATACCCATTTGTAATGATTTGTGCCATCAACTCATTTACTTCATTTCGGATGCTGCGTGCGTTTAGGTAGAGTGTTTTAATACTAGTTTTTAAACCATGATTTTTAGTTTTGACCCCTTCTGCAGCCCCTTTATATTTATATATATTGTCCCTTCCTATCACCTTGTGGTTTACACTTACCCCAGTGCTACTCTGCTCTGTTGCCTCCTGCCTTTTGCATTCTTTCTTGGGATCAGTTCATCTGAGCTCTCACCCACTCTAACTAGCTCAGAGCCCTCTCCTGGGTTCCAAATACTCCTTGCATTGAGGCACCGAGCTTTCATGCTTGCCTTTTTATTACACTTTGACCCTTTAGAATTTTGCTGTATAGTGGCCCTTTTTGTTTTTTGCCTTGGGTTTCTCTGCCCTCCATTTTTACTCATCTCCTTTCTGTCTTTTGCTTTTGTCTCCATTTTGTTTCCCTCTGTCTCCCTGCATTGGTTCCCATCCCCCTGCCATATTAGTTTAACTCCTCCCCAACAGCACTAGCAAACACTCCCCCTCGGACATTGGTTCCGGTCCTGCCCAGGTGCAGACCGTCCGGTTTGTACTGGTCCCACCTCCCCCAGAACCGGTTCCAATGCCCCAGGAATTTGAATCCCTCCCTGCTGCACCACTGCTCAAGCCACGTATTCATCTGAGCTATCCTGCGATTCCTACTCTGACTAGCTCATGGCACTGGTAGCAATCCCGAGATTACTACTTTTGAGGTCTTACGTTTTAATTTAGCTCCTAGCTCCTTAAATTCGTCTCGTAGGACCTCATCCTTTTTTTTACCTATATCGTTGCTACCAATGTGCACCACGACAACTGGCTGTTCACCCTCCCTTTTTAGAATGTCCTGCACTCGCTCCGAGACATCCTTGACCCTTGCACCAGGGAGGCAACAAACCATCCTGGAGTCTCGGTTGCGGCCGCAGAAACGCCTATCTATTCCCCTTACAATTGAATCCCCTATCACTATCGCTCTCCTACTCTTTTTCCTGCCCTCCTATGCAGCAGAGCCAGCCACGATGCCATGAACTTGGCTGCTGTTGCCCTCCCCTGATGAGTCATCCCCCTCAACAGTACTCAAAGCGGTGTATCTGTTTTGCAGGGGGATGACCGCAGGGGACCCCTGCGCTACCTTCCTTGCACTGCTCTTCCTGCTGGTCTTCCATTCCCTAGCTGGCTGTGGACCCTTCACCTGCGGTAAGACCAACTCTCTACACGTGCTACTCACGTCATTCTCAGCATCGTGGATGCTCCAGAGTGAATCCACCATCAGCTCCAACTCCGCAACGCGGTCCGTCAGGACCTGGAGGCGGACATACTTCCCGCACACGTAGTCGTCAGGGACACCGGAAGTGTCCCTGAGTTCCCACATGGTACAGGAGGAGCATATCACGTGACCGAGCTCTCCTGCCATGACTTAACCCTTGGATACACTTAAATTGGCAACAATAATGCTAAAGTTTACTCACTTTTATAGAAGCGAAAAAAGAAAAACTACTCACCAATCACCAGCCAATCACTTACCCCCTTGGCTGTGACGTCACCTTTATTTCTTTCTACTTTTTTGCCTTCTCTCTGTAGCTGCACAAGCACGCCTCCTCCTCGACGCTGCTCAAACTCCTGAACTCGCGGCCTTTTTATAGGCCTCCGACCCCGGACTGTCGCCTCCTCCGCGACGCTGCCCGAACTCCTGAACTCGCGGCCTTTTTATAGGCCTCCGACCCCGGACTGTCGCCTCCTCCTCGACGCTGCTCAAACTCCTGAACTCGCGGCCTTTTTATAGGCCTCCGACCCCAGACTGTCGCCTCCTCCTCGACAGTAAATGAGATTCTTAAGTATGAGCTGCACAATTATGTGGCACGATTGGGTACGACATTCCCCTGTTGTCTGAGGGCTTCTGTGAGCTGGTCATGTGACTGAACTCCTCCCCTAAAGCATTTTAATGTTTTGGAGCAAGACAACTTGAGAATAGATATTGAAATTGACAGCATAGTGGTCGACTCACACTGGTGGGATATTGGCCTTAATATATCAGCACACCCTTAGGTTCATATTATTTGACACGCTCTGATAGTTCTCCAGCTTGTTGTGGTAGTGTATTTGATATGTACCCCATGTAGTAAGACTTTGATGCATAAGTCCATTGTGTGCTCATGTCCATGACTAACCAGCACCAACAAATTAACTGAGCACCGAAAGAGAAGATCCGAAGCAACGTAGAGGAGACCCCAGGCGGGGTTAGAAAAAGGGGAGACCCCAGGCGGTGCAGAATTGGAACATCGGGACAGTGAATTGAATTGGAGTAAGGGGTCGAAGGTTGTTCCTCCACCTCAAAGGAATGGACTATAAGAAAGGGGGAAACCTTCACTTCTGAGCCCCTACTGTCTAATGCCCAAGTTCAGAAAGGAATAAGTAGATTAAGGGACCACGAGTGACGGGAATTAGCCAGCCAGCGTCCCTGGGCATGAATGGTATCAGCGGGCCGATAACTTCAAACAAACTTGATTAGTCAAAAGGCAATTGTGATAAGGCAATAAGAATATTTCCTGCTCAAGGTGGGGAGATATAAAAAATTGTGGATTGGAAGAAATCGTAGATTGTAAAGAAATAATAGTCTTATACAGGGAACGTAGCTCAGCAGTTTGCCTAAGCTGATGACACAGAAGGATTCCAGTCACGTCAGATCAGGAATTGTACAGAGAGCTGAGTTACAAGGGCATAACACAAAAGCAGGCATTGATACAAGGTCGAGCAAGGAGCCTTGATAAACAAACTGTCCGAGAAGGTAACCAGAGTCCAAACAAGAGAAAAGCAAAGGTATGATCTCATGGGACAGGGGAGGGTTTTCATCTGAGAGTTGAGACAAAGAGCTCGACACACCATTTGGCCCCTAGTTTGGGAAGAGCCCTTACAGTTAAGATAGATCTGTCCATCCCCTACCCCAGGCCCACCCCTCAATTGAGAATAAAAGAGATATCTAACGAGCCTCAGCACAGACGGAGCAGAGGAGAGCTGATCATGCACACCAGCCGTCAGTCCGATCGCGATCGATACAGCTGCTTGTCACATTCGTATGTCTACTATGTCTATCCCGATTGTGTGTTGTATTGGACTATATTTGAACTACCGTTCCTTAATAAAAACGACCTATGAATCCTAAAAACCATTTGGGTAATCTGTGTGTGACCTGTGGACCAAATCTTATCGTATTTGTTCCGTGAGAAGCTCACTGGGTACAAGCTGCTCGCAGAGGAAAGAGGAAGAAGTGGAATTGGATGAAACAGCAGGGAGGATGCATCCCAGGAAGTCCCTTTCTGGTCAGGGTATCCGGGACAGAATCATCCGCCTGCAGTCCCAGTGACCACAGTCCCAAATTCCCTTTCAACATTTGTCCCACACCTTCCCTTCCCTCTGGTACGACTATCACAGTGTCCTCTTGGCCACAGTGCTGAAGTAAAAGCCACCACAAAATAAACTTTCCAATCCAACTTTATCCATAGATCCATCCAATATGACATTAAAAAAATCAGCTCATCACCATTATGCATTCCCTTAGTGACAGCCTTTGCCTATGTTACTATGTCACACAGTGATAGCCCAGTGACTGCAGTACGACTGGGGGAAGGGGCTGACTTTCAGTAGTCTCGCTGGTTGACCTCGAGCAGCTGGTGGCTGGGAGTGAGAACTCAAGTGATGGTGTTATTATCTTCTTCTCCATCTCCTCCAATTCTCCTCCTCCTTTTTCTTCTTTTTCTCCTTTTCACCATGCACACCCTGTAAATGAGAAAATATTCTGGGCTGAGGGAGTTGGGATATGAGAAGGTCAGCACATGAGTGCAAAAGACAAGGCTGAATCGTTTGTAACCATCTGACAATGTGCCGAGTGGATGATCCAAATCGGCCTCCTTCTGAGGTCCCCACCATCACAGAAGCCAGTCTTCAGCCAATTCGATTCACTCCCCGTAATATCAAGAAACGGCTGAGTGCACTGGATACAGAAAAGGCTATGGGCCCTGACAACATCCTGGCTGTCGTGCTGAAGACTTGTGCTCCAGAACTAGCCGCACCTCTAACCAGCTGTTCCAGTACAGCTACAACACTGGCATCTACCCAACAATGTGGAAAACTGCCCAGGTATATTCTATCCACAAATAGTAGGACAAATCCAATCCAGCCAATTATTGCCCCATCAGTCTACTCTCAATCATCAGCAAAGTGATGGAAGGTGTCGTCGACAGTGCTATCAAGCAGCACTTACTCACCAATAACCTACTCACCAACGCCCAGTTTGGGTTTCGCCAGGACTACTCAGCTCCAGACCTCAGTACAGCCTTGGTCCAAACATGGACAAAAGAGCTGAATTCCAGAGGTGAGGTGAGAGTGACTGCCCTTGACATCAAGGCAGCATTTGACCAAGTGTGGCATCAAGGAGCCCGAGTAAAACTGGTCCATGGGAATCAGGAGAAAACTCTCCACTGGCTGGAGTCATACCCAGCACAAAGGAAGATGGTTGTGGTGGTTGGCGGTCAATCATCATGGCCCCAGGGCATCGTTGCAGGAGTTCCTCGGGGCCTGAGGAAGTATGTAAAAAGGAAGAGATTAGCAAAAGTAAACTTGGGTCAAAGTAAACTTAGATGCAGAGACAGGAAAAATGATAGTGGGAAATCAGCAAATGGCAGAGTTTAAACAAATATTTTGTGTCTGTCTTCACAAATAACAAACCAGAAAAATTACTGGCGAACTGATGGCCTACGTCCAAGGGTTTTAAAATTGGTGGCTGCTGAGAGAAAAAGAAAAAAGAAGGAAAGAAAGAAAGACTTGCATTTCACAACCACTGGATGTCCCAAAGTGCAGGGGTAGAGGAGGTTAGAAACTTGGTGGGGAGGGGGGGGGGGTGCCAGGGGGTAGAGCACGGAGAGCACAGTGGGAATGGGGGAAGAATGTGAGTCAGGTCTAAAGGGGGGAGTTGAGAGCGAGAACATGATCCAGATGGTAAGATGGATCATGTTCTTCCAACCCCACCCCCTTTACATCCATACCACATTCTCCCTCTCCTCCCCTACACCTTGAATTGTCGGAAAGCTCGGTGCGTGTGTAGCAAGTGACATCATTAGACTGGATGAAATGTGGAAGTCACGACACTGTCACTATTCACTTCATACCCAATAAACCTGTGAACAACCCATGACACCCACACAATGCCCCCTCTATGGCAGGGTGGGGGGGAGGTCAGGAACTTGTTGGGGTGGGTCGGTCAGGAACGCAGGAGGGAAGGAACTTGGGCGGGGGGGAGAGTCATGAACTTAGGGGTGGGGAAAGTCAGGAATTTGGGCGGGCATAGGTCAGAAACTCGATGGGAGGGGATTCTGGAAGGAAGGTTAGGAACTTGTTGAGGGGCAGGGACGTGTTTGTGGGGTGGGAGAAGGTCTTAACCCACGAGGGTGAGTCCTGTCTGTTCTATATAAGTTCTGTTCTGTCTCGAGTAGGCAGTCAGAATAGCTTGAATTACACTTTGTAAAGTACTTGAATACTTAGGCGGCAGGATCTCATTCCATATTCCAGATAAACTGCTGGGTATGTCTTGTTCTCTAAGGGGACCAATCAGAAACCAGGCCATTTCCGCCAAGGTGACCAATCAGAAATCTGGTGTTGGAAATAAATGTGCCCATCAATGTTCACACATCTGATATCCACATAGGCGCAGTGCTGTCCCCAATGTTGCAGCTACGCTGCTATTCCAACTCGAATGAAGTTTAACGCAGAGAAGTGTGAAGTGATATATTTTGGTAAAAACAACAAGGAGATGCAATATAAACTAAATGGTAAAGAAAGAATTAAAGACTGGCATTTATATAGTATCATTCAAGACCTCAGGATGTCCCAAAGCGCTTTACAGCCGGTGAAGTATTTTTGGAGTGTAGTCACTGTTGTAATGTAGGAAACGTGGCATCCAATTTGCGCACAGCAAGCTTCCACAAACAGCAATGTGACAATGACCAGATAATCTGTTTTTTAGTGATGTTGATTGAGGGATAAATATTGGTTCGGACACTCTCCTGCTCTTCTAAGAAATAGTGGCATGGGATCTTTTACATCCACCTGAGAGAGCAGACAGAGCCTCAGTTTAACGTCTCATCCAAAAAACAGCAGTGCTGTACCCTCTCAGTCTGGTGTCAGCCTAGATTTTTTTTTAATGCTTAAGTCCCTGGAGTGGGAATTGAACCCACAACCTTCTGACTCAGAGACAAGGGTACTACCAACTGAGGCACTGCTGACACTACAATAGTGGATGCATTGGTTTTGAGCTTCCAGAATTCCCTAGATTTTAGAACGGTCCCAGCAGATTGGAAGGTAGCAAATGTAACCCCACTATTCAAGAAAGGAGGGAGAGAGAAAACAAGGAACTACAGGTCAGTTAGCCTGACATCAGTAGTAGGGAAAATGCTAGAATCTATTATTAAGGACGTGGTAAAAGGGTCCCCACCCACCCTTTCCTTCAACGACCGTCTGCCCCACCTGTGACAGAGACTGTAATTCCCATATTGGACTGTTCAGTCACCTGAGAACTCACTTTTAGAGTGGAAGCAAGTCTTCCTCGATTCCGAACGACTGCCTATAATGATGATAATGGTAAAAGGGCACTTGGAAAATCACAAAATGAATAGGCAGAGTCAACATGGTTTAATGAAAAGGAAATCGTGCTTGATAAATCTTTTATAGATTCTCTGAGGGTGTAACTAGCAGGGTAAATAAGGGGGAACCAGTGGATGTAGAATATTTGGATTTTCAAAAGGTATTTCATAAGAAACTCACAAGAGGTTGTTTTTTTTTAATTCGTTCCTGGGATGTGGGCGTCGCTGGCAAGGCCAGCATTTATTGCCCGTCCCTAATTGCCCCTGAGAAGGTGGTGGTGAGCCACCTTCGTGAACTGTTCGTGTGGTAAAAGTACTCCCACAGTGCTGTGAGCGAGGGAGTTCCAGGATTTTGACCCAGTGCCGATGAAGGGACAGCGATATATTTCCAAATTAGGATTGTGCATAACTTGGAGGGGAATGTGGAGGTGGTGGTGTTCCCATGCACCTGCTGCCCTTGTCCTTCTAGGTGGGTCACGGGTTTGGGAGGTGCTGCCAAAGAAACCTTGGGTAGTTGCTGCAGTGCATCTTGTAGATGGTACACACTGCAGCCACGGTGCGCCGGTGGTGGAGGGAGTGAATGTTGAAGGTGGTGGAGTATTCCATCACACTCCTGACTTGTGCCTTGGAGATGGTGGAAAGGCTTTGGGGAGTCAGGCGGTGAGACACTTGCCGCAGAATACCCAGCCTCTGACCCGTTCTTGTTGCCACAGTATTTAAGTGGCTGGTACAGTTAAGTTTCTGGTCAATGGTGACCCCCAGGATGTTGATGGTGGGGGATTCAGCGATGGTAATGCCGTTGAATGTCAAGAGGCAGTGATTACTCTCATTTGTTGGAGATGGTCATTGCCTGGCACTTGTGTGGCGTGAATGTTACTTGCCATTTATCAGCCCAAGCCTGAATGCCGTCCAGGTCTCGCTGCATGCGGGCATGGACTGCTCCATTATCTGAGGAGTTGCAAATGGTACTGTGCAGTCATCAGCGAACATCCCCACTTCTGATCTTTTGATGAAGAAGCTGAAGATGGTTGGGCCTAGGACACTGCCCTGAGGAACTCCTGCAGTGATGTCCTGGGGCTGTGATGATTGACCTCCAACAACCAAAACCATCTTCCTTTGTGCTCAGTATGACTCCAGCTAGTGGAGAGTTTTCCCCCTGATTCTGACTTCTGTTTTATAAAGGCCCCTTGATGCCACACTCAGGGGTGGTTAGACTCTTGCCTGTTGGAGATAGTCATTGCCTGGTACTTGTTACACAAGATAGGTCTCATGGGGTTGGGGGTAATATATTAGCATGGATTGAGGATTAGTTAACAGACAGAAAACAGAGAGTAGGAATAAATGGGACATTTTCGGGATGGCAGGCTGTAACTAGTGGAGTGCCACAAGGATCGGTGTTTTGGCCTCAACTATTTACAATATATATCAATGACTTGGATGAGGGGACCAAGTGTAATATAGCCAAGTTTTCTGAAGGTTCAAGAAGGTGGCTCACCACCACTTTCTCAAGGGCAATTAGGGATGGGCAATAAATGCCAGCCTTGCCAAGAACGAATAAAAAATAACAACCTCTTGTGAGTATCTTATGAAATGTCTTTTGAAAATCCAAATATACCACATCCACTGTCAGGAGGATATAATGAGGCTGCAAAGGCATATAGATAGGGTAAGTGAGTGGGCACGAACATGGCAGATGGAGTATAATATTGGCAAATGTGAGGTTTATTCACTTTGATAGGCAGAATAGAACAGCAGAATATGTTTGAAAAATGTGGGAGAACAGTAAAGATTGGTGTTCAGAGGGATTTGGGGATCCTTGTACACAAATCACGAAAGTTAACATGCAGGTACAGCAAGTAATTAGGAAGGCAAATGGTGTGTTAGCCTTTATTGCAAGGGGGATTGGAGTATAAGAGTAAGGAAGTCTTGCTGCAATTATATAGAGCCCTGGTGAGACCACACCTGGAGTACTGTGCACAGTTTTGTTCTCCTTACCTAAAGAAGGATATCCTTGCCTTAGAGGGGTTGCATTGAACATTCACTAGATTGATTCTTGGGATGAGAGAGCTGTCCTGTGAGGAGAGAGTGAGACAATGGGTCTATATTCTCTGGCGTTTACAAGAATGAGAGGTGATCTCATTGAAATGTATAAAATTCTTAAAGGGCTTAACAGGGTAGATGCTGAGAGGATGTTTCCCCTGGCTGGAGAGTCTAGAACTAACAATCTCAAGAAAAGGGATCAGCCATTGAGGACTGAGATGAGGAGAAATTTCTTCACTCAAAGGGTGGTGAATCTTTGGAATTCTCTATCCCAGAGGGCTGTGGAACCTCAGCCATTGAGTATATTCAAGACAGAGATCGATAGATTTTCGGATACTAAGGGAATCAAGGGATATGGAGATAGTGCTGGAAAGTGGAGTTGAGGTAGGAGATCAACCATGATCTTATTGAATGGTGGAGCAGACTCAAGGGCCAAATGGCCTAATCCTGCTCCTATTTCTTATTTTCTTACATTCTTAGGAATAAATTTGATAAATTTGTTATTTTATCTGGATTTGTGTTGGTATTTGGTGTTGGTATTTGGCGAAGTGAGGGCAAGACCAGTAAGTTTGGAGTTCACATAAGAACATAAGAAATAGAAGCAGGAGTAGGCCATTGGCCCCTCGAGCCTGCTCCACTATTTAATACGATCATGGCTGATCTGATCATGGACTCAGCTCCACTTCCCTGCCCGCTCCCCATAACCCTTGACTCCCTTATCGTTCAAAAATCTGTCTATCTCCGCCTTAAATATAATCAATGACCCAGCCTCCACAGCTCTCTGGGGCAGAGAATTACACAGATTTATAACCCTCTGGGAGAAGAAATTTTTCCTTATCCCAGTTTTAAATGGGTGGCCCCTTATTCTGAGACTATGTCCCCTAGTTTCAGTTTCTCCTATGGGTGGAAATATCCTTTCTGTATCCACCTTGTCGAGCCCCCTCATTAGCTTGGACGTTTCGATAAGATCATCTCTCATTCTTCTGAACTCCAATGTGTATAGGCCCAACCTACTCAACCTATCTTCATAAGTCAACCCCCTGATTTCCGGAATCAACCTCGTGAACCTTCTCTGAACAGCCTCCAATGCAAGTATATCCTTCCTTAAATACGGAGACCAAAACTGTACGCAGTACTCCAGGTGTGGTCTCACCAATACCCTGTATAGTTGTAGCAGGACTTCTCTGCTTTTATACTCTATCCCCCTTGCAATAAAGGCCAACATTCCATTTGCCTTTCTGATTACTTGCTGTACCTGCATACTAACTTTTTGTGTTTCATGCACAAGGACCCCCAGGTCTCTCTGTACTGCAGCACTTTGCAATTTTTCTCCATTTAAATTATAATTTGCTTTTCTATTTTTTCTGCCAAAGTGGAGAACCTCACATTTTCCCACATTATATTCCATCTGCCAAATTTTTGCTCACTCACTTAGCCTGTCTATATCCCTTTGCAGATTTCATGTGTCCTCCTCACAATTTGCTTTCCCACCAATCTTTGTATCATCAGCAAACTTGGCCACATTACACTCAGTCTCTTCATCCAAGTCATTAATATAGATTGTAAATAGTTGAGGCCCCAGCACCGATTCCTGCGGCACCGCACTAGTTACTGTTTGCCAACCGGAAAATGACCTATTTATCCCGACTCTCTGTTTTCTGTTAGTTAGCCAATCTTCTATCCATGCTAATATATTGCCCCCAACCCCGTGAGCTTTTATCTTGTGCAGTAACCTTTTATGTGGCGCCTTATAGAATGCCTTCTGGAAATCCAAATACACCACATCCACTGGTTCCCCCTTATCCACCCTGCTCATTACATACTCAAAGAACTCCAGCAAATTTGTCAAACATGATTTCCCTTTCATAAAACCATGCTGACTCTGCTTGATTAAATCATGTTTTTCCAAATGTCCTGCTACTGCTTCCTTAATAATGGACTCCAGCATTTTCCCAACGACAGATATTAGGCTAACTGGTCTATAGTTTCCTGCTTTTTGTTTGCCTCCTTTTTTAAATGGGGCATTACATTTGCGGTTTTCCAATCTGCTGGGACCGCCCCAGAATCCAGGGAATTTTGATAGATTATAACCAATGCATCCACTATCTCTGCAGCCACTTCTTTTAAGATCCTAGGATGTAAGCCATCAGGTCCAGGGGACTTGTCAGCCTTTAGTCCCATTATTTTACCGAGTACTACTTCTTTAGTGATCGTGATTGTATTAGTTCCTCCCTCCCTTTAGCCCCTTGATTATCCACTATTGGGATGTTTATAATGTCTTCTACCGTGAAGACTGATACAAAATATGTGTTCAAAGTCTCTGCCATTTCCCTGTTCCCCGTTATTAATTCTCCATTCTCATCCTTTAAGGGACCAACATTTACTTTAGCCACTCTTTTCTTTTTTATGTACCTGTAGAAACTCTTACTATCTGTTTTTATATTTCGTGCTAGTTTATTTTCACAATCTATCCTCCCTCTCTTTATCATTTTTTTAGTCGTTCTTTGCTGGCTTTTAAAAATTTCACAATCCTCTGGCCTCCCACTAGTCTTGGCCACATTGTATGCCCTAATTTTCAATTTGATACCATCCCTTATTTCCTTAGTTAGTCATGGATGGTTATCCCTTCTCTTAGTCTTTCCTTCTCATTGGGATAGATTTTTGTTGCGAGTTATGAAATATCTCCTTAAATTGAAGGAAGGCAATTGGATGGAGGATGTAAGATTAGTGGTAAGGATTGTACAAGTGATGATAATGGGGAAGGCTGATTTAGGTGAAGCGCTCCTCGATGGGCTGGTGTCTGAGAGACCGGGCAGATAGGGGCTCTGGAGGTCAATGCCTCTCCTCTTCCTTCTCTTCCCCTTCCTCCTCCTCCTCTTCCTCCTCCTCCTCCTGTACTTGTTGCTGTCCAGGTGGCAGTAAGGGCTGGTCCCTCCTGATGGCAAAGTTGTGCAGATTGAAGCAGGTGACCACAAATCTGGATTCCCACTCAAACAACAATGTGCATTGCTATAGCACCTTTAACATAGTAAAATGCCCCAAAGCGCTTCACAGGACTGTAATCAGACGAAACTTCACATCGTCAAAGAAGGAGATATTAAGGCAGATGACCAAAAGCCTAGCCAGAGGGATAGGTTTTAAGCAGCGTGTTAAAGGAGAAGAGAGAAGATGAGAGGCGGAGAGGTTTGGGGAGGGAGTTCCAGAGCTTAGCGCCCAGACAGCTGAAGGCACGGCCACCAATGGTGGAGCGAAGGATGTGGGGGATGAACAAAAGACCAGAATTGGAGGAACGCAGAGATCACAGAGGGTCGTAGGGCTGGAGGATGAGACTAGTGAGGTATTTGAAAACAAAGATAAAATTTTTTAAATTGAGGCCTTGCCAGACTGGGAGCCAATGTAGGTCAGCGAGCACAGGGATGATGGGTGAACGGGACTTGGTGCGAGTTAGGACACGGGCTGCCGAGTTTTGGATGAACTCAAGTTTACGTAGGGTGGAAGATGGGAGACTTGCAGGAGAGCATTGGAATAACCAAGTGATGTTATGGAGGTGGCAGTAAGCAGTGTTTGTGATGGAGACGGTATGGAGTCAGAAGCTGAGCTCCAGGTTGGGAACAGTCTTGTTCAGTCTGAGACCGAGTGGGGGATGGAGTCAGTGGAGAGGGAACAGAGTTTGTGGTGGGGACTGAAGACAAATTGGAGTAAATTTAATCTCATTGACCCTGAAGTGAAGGGAGGGTGGATCTCTGGTCCTGCTGTCTAAGAGCACCACATTACCTGTTGACACACGTTAGGTAGGTTTAAGTTAAACATCCATCAGTTTGGCAAGATCCTGGTGAGGTGATGTGGCCTGAGCCATCACTACAAGGAGTGGAAAGAAAACTAAAGAGAAGCCCTGAAACCACAAGATTACTGCCAACACAAAAGTGATCTCTTGCACTGGCACATCACACTGTCCCTGAATATCAATGAAAGATTTTGTTCAATCAGATAAATTAAAGGGAGCCTAGCTTATCTCTAAAGAATCTATCAGACCCACATTTCAGGGTTGCAGTTCAGATTGGTGCTGTTTTTGTATGAACACTTAACTTACTCACATCAAATTCTCCCTCACTTTAATGCAGTGAGTCATCCTCGACTCCGAGGGTCTGCCTAAGAAGAGAGGTAACTTAAAATGGATTAAAATAACCGAGAGCACTGTGGTACAGGCACAGTGAGCCTTTACACAATCACTTTCTCATCGTTACTGTTATGTATGTGAACCTCAGCCTGTGTGTAAGACTTGCCACTAGGGGGCACACCTGTGGGAGATCTATGGGGCACCTGTGTACACTGGAGCAAGCAGGTATAAAAGGCAGTCCACCATGCTACTGCCTCACTTTGCAGTTATATTAAAGAGACCAAGGTCACAATGGTTTGAGCTTACCGCACAGTCTCGTGGAGTTATTCTAAACGTAACAACTGACAACGAGTTACAGATCATGAACTTTCACACGGAAATGGCTGCCATTGGTATTCCTGAGAGATTTGTTGAGTGTGATGATTGGGAAGCCTTCGTTGAGCGTCTCGACCAGTACTTTGTGGCAAACGAGCTGGACACGGCTGAGACAGAGACCAAGCGTAGGGCGATTCTCCTCACCACATGTGGGTCGTCGGTATATGGCCTCCTCAAAGATCTATTGGTCCCAGGCAAACCAACGGACAAGACTTGCACAGAGCTGTGTGCGCTGGCTCGGGAACACCTCCAGCCGAAGGAGAACATCTTAATGGCCAGGTATCGCTTTTACACGCACCATCGCTCCGAGGGACAGAACGCGGCGAGTTTTGTCGTTGACCTATGACGCCTTGCGGGACAGTGCGAATTTGCAGGATCTTTGGGGGAAATGTTGTGGGACATTTTCGTGCTCGGAATCGGCCACAAGGCCATCCTCCGCAAACTACTGCCGGCCGAATCCTTAGATCTGAGCAAGTCCATCACGATAGCCCAGGGCCTCATATCCACGAGCGACAACATGAAACAGATAGTTTCACAGAATCGAAGCTCACCGGCAAGTACTGTGCATAAAATAATGCCTTCAGCAGGCAGGACTGTACATGGTAGGGCCTACACGACCGCAGGGGTCAGGCCTAGGGTGACTCAGAGGCTGCTGGGGAGTGCTAATGTAAATCCATTAACACCATCAATGTCAATTCAAACACTATGTTTGCAAGGGCTGTGGAACAATGGGGCACCTCCAGTGAATGTGCAAACGACCTGTGACTCACCACGTGGCAGAGTCAGGAGAGGACGACCGATCCAGCGAGGATCACGCTGAACGAGCAGGAAAGGCAACTCAACCGGAGGATGAGGAGGAAGTGTATGGGGTACACACCTTCACCTTCACCTCCGATAATGTTAAAAGTTAAACTTAACGGCATTCCAGTCTCCATGGACTTGGACACAGGGGGCCGAGTCAATCGATTATGAGCCAGAAGGCTTTTCAGAAACTGGAGTAACAAGACACAGAGGCCAAAACTGAGCCTGATTCACACTACGCTGCGGACTTACACCAAAGAACTCATACCTGTTATCGGCAGTGAAAGTATCATATGATGGAATGGTGCATGATTTACCACTATGGATTGTACCAGGCGATGGCCCAATGCTGTTCGGCAGGAGATGGCTAGGTAAGATCCGGTGGAACATCAAAGCACTGTCTTCGGTGGATGAAGCCCCGTGCGCCCAGGTGCTAAACAAATTCCCGGCATTACTTGAGCCAGGCATCGGCACCTTCACAGGCGTCAAAGTGCAAATCCATCTTGTTCCTGGGGCACGGCCCGTTCATCACAAGGCCCGAGCAGTCCCGTATATGATGCGAGAGAAAGTCGAAATCAAGCTGGTCAGACTTCAACGAGAGGGAATCATATCGCCAGTCGAGTTCAAAGAGTGGGCCAGTCCAATCGTGCCGGTGCTAAAAAGCGATGGGACGGTCAGAATCTGTGGAGACTACAAAGTAACGATCAACCGAGTCTCGTTACAGGACCAGTACCCGCTACCCAAAGCAGAGGACTTATTTGTAACGCTAGCAGGGGGAAAGTCGTTCACCAAGCTAGATCTAACCGCTACTTACATGACACAGGAGCTGGCTGAACCGTCAAAGAAATTGACATGCATCAACACGCACAAAAAGGACTGTTCATATACCACAGATGCCCCTTTGGGATTCGCTCAGCGGCAGCCATCTTCCAGAGGAACATGGAGAGTCTGCTGAAATCGGTTCCCCGCACCGTGGTGTTCCAAGACGACATCTTGATCACTGGCCGCAACACCACCGAACACTTGCACAAACTGGGAGAGGTTCTCAAGCGACTGGACAGAGTGGGACTCAGGCTGAATCGCTCCAAGTGTGTTTTCTTGGCACCAGAGGTCGAATTTCTGGGGAGAAAGATTGTGGCGGACGGCATCAGACCCACGGACTCCAAGACGGAGGCCATCAAGAATGCACCCAGACCACAGAATGTGACGGAGCTGCGTTCGTTCCTGGGACTCTTCCACTATTTTGGTAACTTTCTACCGGGGTTGAGCACTTTACTGGAACCCTTGCATTTATTGCTACGTAAGGATGACGACTGGGTTTGGGATAAATCTCAAGAGACAGCCTTTAATAAGGCCAGGAACCTGCTATGATCTAACAAGTTACTTGTATTGTATGACCCATGTAAACGCTTAGTACTAGCATGTGATGCGTCGTCGTACGGGATCGGTTGTGTGTTACAGCAAGCCAATGTGTCAGGCAAACTGCAACCGGATGCATATACATCCAGAAGTTTATCCAAGGCTGAAAGAGCGTACAGTATGGCTGAGAAAGAAGTGTTGCCTTAACGGGGTTAAGAAAATGCACCAATATCTATTTGGTCTCCGGTTCAAGCTCGAAACCGACCACAAAGCGCTTACTTCACTGCTCTCAGAAAGCAAAGGTATCAGCACCAAGGCTTCGTCCCGCATCCAAAGATGGGCGATAACATTGTCTGCATATGACTATGTAATCCGCCATAGACCAGGCACTGAGAACTGTGCTGATGCCCTCAGTCGGCTGCCATTGTCCACCACTGGGGTGGAAATGGTGCAACCCGCAGACTTGCTTCTGGTAATGGATGCTTTTGAGAGCGAGGGGTCACCCATCACGGCTCGCCAGATCAGGACCTGGACTAGCCAAGACCCCCTGTTATCATTAGTAAAAAGCTACATCCTTAATGGGAGCTGGTCGGCAGTTCCCGGGGAAATGAAAGACGAAATTAAGCCTTTTCACTGACGCAAGGGTGAATTGTCCATCCAATTGGATTGTCTTCTATGGGGGAATCGCGTGATTTTGCCTAAAAAAGGCAGAGAAACGTTTATATGTGACCTGCACAGTACCCACCCAGGCATAGTCATGATGAAGGCCAGGTCGCACGTCTGGTGGCCCGGCATTGACTCCGAATTAGAGTCATGCGTACACCAATGTAACACTTGCTCACAGTTGAGCAATGCACCCAGGGAGGCCCCCCTGAGCCTGTGGTCATGGCCCTCCAAACCATGGCCCAGGGTCCACGTAGATTTCGCTGGCCCCTTTCTAGGCAAGATGTTTCTGGTAGCAGTGGACGCTTACTCAAAATGGATTGAATGTATAATAATGTCATCATGTACATCCACTGCCACCATTGAAAGCCTCAGGACCATGTTCGCTACCCATGGTTTGCCCAACGTCCTTTTCAGTGATAATGGACCGTGTTTCAGCAGCTCGGAATTGAACCGCAATGGCATTAAGCATGTCAGGTCTGCCCCATTTAAGCCTGCATGCAATGGTCAAGTGGAACGGGCAATACAAACCATCAAGCAGAGCTTGAAACGCATAACAGACGGCTCCTTGCAGACCCAGTTCTAGAGTCCTGCTCAGCTACCAGACGCACCTCCAGTCGCTCACCGGGGTTCCCCCAGCAGAATTGTTAATGAAGAGAGCACTCAAAACCAGACTCTCCTTACTCCACCCGGATCTCAATGATCACGTAGAAACCCAGCAGCACTGGCATAACGTGTACCACGATAGCACGGCGGCCAATGAAGTCAATGATCCGGTGTTTGTTCTAAATTATGATCGTGGTCCCAAGTGGATTGCTGGCACTGTCTTAGCCAAAGAGGGGAATAGAGTGGTTGTTGTGAAATTGTTGAATGGGCAAACGTGCAGAAAGCACCTGGATCAGACCAAACTGCGATTCATGGACTACCAAGAACAGTTTGACGAAGACCCTACCATCTATGACCCACCAACACACATCCAACCAGCAACTGACCTCGCTGTCAACCACGAGGATGAACCCACCTTGCCCGACAGTCCGATCAGACCAGCCGAGCTGCCGTGTAACGATGATCTGACCAACTCACCCATGCCAGGACTTCAACTCAGGCGATCAACCCGGGAACGCAGAGCGCCAGATCGCCTCAACCTGTAAATAACTTGTACTCAAGACTTTGTGGGAGAAGTGATGTCATGTATGTGAACCTCACCTTTGTGTAAGACTTGCCACTAGGGGGCACACCTGTGGGAGACCAATGGGTCACCTGTGTACCCTGGGCAAGCAGGTATAAAAGGCAGGCCACCATGCTGCTGCCTCACTTTGGAGTTATATTAAAGAGACCAAGGTTACTCTCGTGGAGTTATTCTGAACGTAATGCCAGCAAATAAGACGCTGCATGTGGTCAGTGAAAATCAAAATGGCCGTCTGAAAATCCTCCTGTATTCATCTCCCAAGAACTGAGTGAATTATATTGTGCTCAAGAGTTATATTCTGTACAGGAGCAAAATAAATGTAAACAAAAATTGGCTTGGGAGCAGGAGTGAAGTGAGCTATGTGGGTCTTATCTTGTTCCTATCCATGGGACTGATGACCTGAGGAGCTTCACAGCCCTTCTGGTCGCAGTAATTTGTTTGGCCCACTTTTCGAACGTTCAGCTGTGCAGGACCATTGCTGAGCCTCTCGCTTATGCTATTAGTACAAGGCAGTTTGTAAAATAATCCCATGCTGAGGGCTGAGAGATAATTATCTGCGACATTACCTGTAATGGAATGCTGATCAAGCAAGTGAGGTCTGGCAGAGTTATTTATGGACACCTGACATGGAGGCGATCGAAATCCGTGCACAGCCACAGCAGAGGATTCTGCAAACTTGCAGTCCGCAGCTTGGCAAAGCACCCAACATACTGGGTCTTCACTCATGCTTCTCATTGTTAATTGAACAGAGGGATTACCGACCTTATAAAGTCGATGGATGGTTTCAATCGCCTAAAGGAGTCGGAGAGGAATTTTCCAGGATATTTTTTCCCATATTGGCCCGGGGTTTTTTCTCCTGCCCCAGGAGATTCCATGGGATAGGGAGCAAGCAAGTGTTTGGTTATGTTGTTCCAGCCATCAGGGGGTGTAGGGAGGCTTGATGTGCCAGCTGGTCTTTCTCTGCTCACCAATTGTGCACGTTGGTATGGTGGTCCCACTACCCCGGGGTATGGCGAAGGTGGAAAGCCCAGTTTCTGCCTGGGGTGGGGTGGGGTAGAAATGCACTTATTCCAGGATTTACTCCTTTTTCTCTGGTCCTTTAAACTCCAGTAGGAGGGGGCCATGGGCTGGTCTTCCACCCTCTCCCCCGCCTCCCCCAACATGGCAGGGGGCATGGCAGGGGGGCGTTCCTGGACTAGCCTTGAGTATTCCACCTCATGCACCCCCTGTAAGCCCCAGTGGACTCTCCATAGCTGAGAGTTGGTGTGATGCTCCGCTCAGGGCCTCAGGGGCTCCTTTGCTTCTGGTCCCCATCAAACGCCTCATGGTCGCCCATCTTCATCATTCCCCTGGCAAAAGGCCCACCGCCACAAATTATAAAAAACCCCAGACT
Source organism: Pristiophorus japonicus (assembly GCF_044704955.1). Lineage (NCBI taxonomy): Eukaryota > Metazoa > Chordata > Chondrichthyes > Pristiophoridae > Pristiophorus > Pristiophorus japonicus. Next base: position 105,234,363 of record NC_091988.1, on the reverse strand, counting down.
CCTGACACAGCACTAGCCTGCTCACCCACCATCAGATCTGACTGCACCATGAGCCTGCTTATGTCACATACCGAGTGCTAAGTACTGCAGAAAGCCGAGAGGACTAGAGAAAGTGCAGGGGTGAAATTAAAAAGGAAATTAGGAAAGCAAAGAGAGAGCATGAAAAAATATTGGCAAGTAAAATCAAAGAAACCCAAAGATGTTTTATGAATACATAAAGAACAAGAGGATAACTAAGGAAAGAATATGGCCTATTAGGCACCAAATGGGAAGTTTGTGCGTGGAGGCGGAAAACGTGGGTATGGTTCTTAACGAATACTTTGCATCTGTCTTCACAGAAGGAGGGGAGGAACTTAATACAATTATAATCACTAAGGAGGTGGTACTCAGTACGATAATGGGACTAAAGGAAGATAAATCCCCTGGTCCTGATGGCTTGCATCCTAGGGTCTGAAGAGAAGTGGCAGGGATAGTGGATGCATTGGTTGTAATCCTCCAAAATTCCCTGGATTCTGGGGAGGGCCCAGCAGATTGGAAAACTGCAAATGTAACACCCCTATTTAAAAAAGGAGGCAGACAAAAAGCAGGAAACTATAGACCAGTTAGCCTAACATCTGTGGTTGGGAAAATGTTGGTGTTATGTTTAGAATAACTCCACAAGACTGTATATCTTAAGCTCAAACTGTTGTGACCTTGGTCTCTTTATTGTAACTCCAGAGTGAGGAGGCAGCATGGTGGACTGCCTTTTATACCTGCTTGTCCAGGGTGTGCAGGTGACCCTTGGGTCTCCCACAGGTACGCCCCCTGTGGCAAGTCTTACACGTGTAATGTTTACATACATAACATCATTCCCCCCGCCCGCCCAAAGTCTTATGTACAAGTTATTTACAAGTTGAGGCAACCCGGGGCTCTGTCTTCCCAGGTTGATCGCCTGAGTTGAAGTCCAGGCATGGGTGAGTCGGTCAGATCAATGCTGCACCCGGTGTGACTGGTCTGATCGGACTGTTGGGCACGGTGGGTTCATCGTCGTGGTTGACCGCGAGGTTGATTGCTGGTTGGGTGTGTGTGGGTGGATCAATGATGGTAATGTCCTTTTCATACTGTTCTTAGTTGTCAGTGAACCGCAGTTTGGTCTGATCCAAGTGTTTTCTGCATGTTTGTCCGTTCAAAAGTTTGACAACAAACACTTTATTCCCCTCCTTGGCTAACACAGTGCCAGCAACCCATTTGAGAACATGACCATAATTAAGAACAATCACAGGGTCATTAACCTCAATGTCACATGATACAGCCGCGCGATCGTGGTATATGTTACGCCGGTGACACTGGGTTTCTACATGATTATTGAGATCCGGGTGGACTAAAGAGAGCCTGGTTTTGAGTGCTCTTTTCATTAGCAATTCTGCCGGGGGAACCCCGGTAAGCGAGTGGGGTCGCATGCGGTAGCTGAGCAGAATCCGAGATAACCTGTCACACGTTTCAAGCTCTGCTTGATAGTTTGGACTGCCCATTCCGCTTGACCATTGGATGCGGGCTTAAACGGTGCGACCTGACATGTTTAATGCCATTGCAGGTCATAAACTCGTTGAATTCCAAGTTGGTGAAACATGGTCCATTATCACTAACAAGGACATTGGGCAAACCATGAGTGGCGAACATGGCCCGGAGGCTTTCAATGATGGCAGTGGACGTTAATGATGATATTATTGTACATTCAATTCATTTGGAGTAAGCGTCCATTGCTACTAGGAACATCTTTCTGAGAAAGGGGCCAGTGAAATCTATGTGGACCCTGGACCACGGTTTGGAGGGCCATGACCACAAGACTCAGTGGGGCCTCCCTTGGTGCATTGCTCATTTGTGAGCAAGTGTTGCACTGATGTACACATGACTCCAATTCTAGTCAATGCCGGGCCACCATACGTGCGACCTGGCAATAGCCTTCATCATGGCTATGCCTGGGTGGGTATTGTGAAGGTCGTGTATAAACGTTTCCCTGCCTTTTCTTGGCAAAATTACATGATTCCCCCATAGGAGGCAATCCGAATGGATGGACATTTCGTCCTTGCGTCGGTGAAACGGCTTAATTTCGTCTTGTATTTCCATGGGACCGCCAACCTGCTCCTTTTAAGGACACATCTTTTTACTAGTGAAAGCACAGAGTCCTGGCTAGTCCATGTCCTGATCTAACGAGCCGTGATGGGTTACCCCTCGCTCTCAAAAGCATCCATTACAAGGAGCAAGTCTGCGGGTTGCACCATTTCCACCTCGGTGTGGGCAATGGTAGCCGACTGAGGGCATCAACACAGTTCTCCATGACTGGTCTGTGGCCGATTACATAATCATACGCAGATAATGTTATCGCCCATCTTTGGATGCGGGACGAAGCATTGGTGTTAAACCTTTGCTTTCTGAGAACAACGAAATGAGCGGCTTGTGGTCGGTTTCGAGCTCGAACCGGAGCCCAAATAGGTATTGGTGCATTTTTTTAACCTCGTATACGCATGCTAATGCTTCTTTCTCAACCATAGGCTGTAGGCTCTTTCCGCCCTAGATAAGCTTCTGGACGCATATGCAACCGGTTGCAGTTTGCCTGACACACTGGCTTGCTGTAACACACAACCGACCCCGTACGAAGATGCATCACAAGCTAGTACTAAACGTTTACACGGGTCATACAATACAAGTAACTTATTGGAATATATCAGGTTTCTGGCTTTGTTAAAGGCTGTCTCTTGAGATTTACCCCAAACCCAGTCATCACCCTTGCGTAGCAATAAATGCAATGGTTCCAGCAAAGTGCTCAACCCCGGTAGAAAGTTCCCAAAATAGTTGAGGAATCTCAGGAACGAACGCAGCTCTGTCACATTCTGTGGTCTGGGTACATTCTTGATGGCCTCTGTCTTGGAGTCTGTGGGTCTGATGCCGTCCGCCGCAATCTTTCTCCCCAGAAATTTGACCTCTGGCGCCAGGAAAACACACTTGGAGCGTTTCAGCCTGAGTCCCACTCTGTCCAGTTGCTTGAGAACCTCTTCCAGTTTGTGCAAGTGTTCGGTGGTGTTGCGGCCAGTGATCAAGATGTCGTCTTGGAACACCACGGTGCGCGGAACTGATTTCAGCAGACTCTCCATGTTGCTCTGGAAGATGGCCGCCGCTGAGCGAATCCCAAAGGGGCATCTGTGGTATATGAACGGTCCTCTGTGCGTGTTGATGTACGTCAATTTTTTCGAAGGTTCAGCCAGCTCCTGTGTCATGTAAGCAGAGGTTAGATCCAACTTGGTGAACGACTTCCCCCCTGCTAGTGTTGCCAACAGGTCATCTGCTTTGGGTAGTGGGTACTGGTCCTGTAACGAGACTCGGTTGATCGTTACCTTGTAGTCCCCACAGATTCTGACTGTCCCATCGCTCTTCAACACCGGAACAATTGGACTGGCCCACTCGTTGAACTCGACTGACGATATGATCCCCTCTCGTTGGAGTCTGTTCGGCTCGATCTCGACTTTCTCTCGCATCATGTATGGAACCGCTTGGTCCTTGTGCATCAGGGACTAGATGGATCTGCACTTTTGCGCCTGTGAAGTTGCTGATGCCTGCCTCGAATAACAATGGGAATTTGTTTAGCACTTGGGTGCACGAGGTGTCATCCTCCGAAAACAGTGCTTTGATGTCATCCCAGTTCCATCGGATCTTTCCTAGCCAGCTTCTGCTGAACAGCGTTGGGCTATCGCCTGGTACAATCCATAGTGGTAAATTATGCACAGCTTCATCGTACGATACCTTCACTGCCGCACTGACAATGACTGATATGAGCTCTTTGGTGTAAGTGCGCAGCTTGGTGTGGATCAGGCTTAGCTTTGGCCTTTGTGCCTTGTTGCCCCAGTTTCTCAAAAGCCTTCTGGCTCATAATTGACTGACTCGCCCCTGTATCCAATTCCATGGAAACTGGAATGCCGTTTAATTTGACTTTTAACATTATCAGAGGGCTTTTGGTGGTGAAGGTGTGTATCCCATACACTTCTTCTTCAGCCTCGGGTTGAGTTGCCTCTCTTACTCGTTCAGCGTGATCCACGCCAGATTGGTCATCTTCTGCCGACTCTGCCACATGGTGAGTCGCAGCATGTCTGCACATTCGCTGGAGGTGCCCCATTGTTCCACAGCCCTTGCTCACGTAGTGTTTAAATTGACATTGATGGGCTCGATGATTACCCCCGCAGCGCCAACATGGTGTTAATGGTTTGCATTCACGCCCCACGGCGGACTCTTTGTCATCCTAGGTCTGGCCTCTGCAGGCGTGTAGGCCTTGCCGTGTACAGTTCTGCCTGCTGAAGGCGTTATTTTATGCACAGTACTTGCCGGTGAGTTCCGATGCTGCAGTGATATCTGTTTAGTGTTATTGTTCGTGGACATGAAAGCCTGGGCTATCGTGATGACCTTGCTCAGATCTAGGGGTTCGGCAGACAGCAGTTTGTGAAGAATGACCTCGTGGTCGATTCCAAGCACGAAAAAGTCCCGCAGCATTTCCCCAAAAAATCCAGCAAATACGCACAGTCCCGCAAAGCGTCTTAGGTCGGTGACATAGCTCGCCACATCCTGGCACTCGTAGCGGTGCTGCATATAAAAGCGATACCTGGCCATCAAGATGCTCTCCTTCGGCTTGAGGTGTTCCCGAACCAGTGTACACAGATCTTCATATGCCTTGTCCATTGGTTTCATCGGTGCTAGCAGATTTTTAATGAGGCCATATATCGTGGACCCGCAAACGGTGAGGCAAATCGCCCTGCGCTTGATCACGGTTTCTTCCTTTTCCAGCTCCTTGGCCACGAAGTACTGGTCAAGACGCTCAACGAAGGCTTCCCAATCATCACCCTCAACAAATCTCTCAAGAATACCAACGGCAGCCAAAACTGCGTGAAAGTTCGTAATCTGTTACTCTTCGCCAATTGTTACGTTTAGAATAACTCCACAAGGGTGTGCAGGTGACCCTTGGGTCTCCCACAGGTGTGTCCCCTGGTGGCAAGTCTTACACATTGGTAATGTTTACATACATAACAGTTGGAGTCCATTATTAAAGAAGCAGTAGCGGGACATTTGGAAAAGCATAATTCAGTCAGGCAGAGTCAGTATGAAGGGGAAGTCATGTTTGTCAAATTTTCTGGAATTTGCTGAGGATGTAACAAGCAGGGTGGATAAGGGGAACCAGTGGATGTGGTGTATTTGGACTTCCACAAGGCATTTGACAAGGTGCCGCATAAAAAGTTATTGCACAAGATAAAAGTTCACGGGATTGGGTGCACGGCTAGAGGATTGGCTAACTAATAGAAAACAGAGAGTCGGGATAAATGGGTCATTTTCCGATTGCCAATCAGTAACTAGTGGGGTGCCGCAGGAATCAATGCTGGAACCCCAACTATTTACAATCTATATTAATGACTTGGATGAAAGGACCGAGTGTAACGTAGCCAAGTTTGCTGATGATACAAAGATGGGAGGAAAAGCAATGTGTGAGGAGGACACATAAAACCTGCAAAAGAACATAGATAGGCTAAGTGAGTGGGCAAAACATTTGGCAGATGGAGTATAATGTTGGAAAGTGTGAGGTTACGCACTTTGGCAGAAAAAAATCGAAGAGCAAGTTATTATTTAAATGGAGAAAGATTGCAAAGTGCTGCAGTACAGCGGGACCTGGGGGTACTTGTGCATGAAACACAAAAGGATAGTATGCAGGTACGGCAAGTGATCAGGAAGGCCAATGGAGTCTTGGCCTTTATTGCAAAGGGGATGGAGTATACAAGCAGGGAAGTCTTGTTACAGTTATATAGGGTATTGATGAGGCCACACCTGGAATACTGCGTGCAGTTTTGGTTTCCATATTTACGAAAGGATAGACTTGCTTTTGAGGCAGTTCAGAGAAGGCTCACTAGGTTGGTTCCGGAGATGTGCGGGTTGACTTATAAAGATAGGTTGAGTAGGTTGGGCCTATACTCATAGAAACATAGAAAATAGGTGCAGGAGTAGGCCATTCGTCCTTCGACCATGCACCGGCATTCAATAAGATCATGGCTGATCATTCCCTCCGTACCCCTTCCCTGCTTTCTCTCAATACCCCTTGATTCCTCTTGAATATATCCAATGAACTGGCATCAACAACTCTCTGCGGCAGGGAACTCCACAGGTTAACAACTCTGAGTGAAGAAGTTTCTCCTCATCTCAGTCCTAAATGGCCTACCCCTTATCCGAAGACTATGTCCCCTGGTTCTGGACTTCCCCAACATCGGGAACATTCTTCCCGCATCTAACCTGTCCAATCCCATCAGAATCTTGTAAGTTTCTATGAGATCCCCTCTCATCTTTCTAAACTCCAGTGTATAAAGACCCAGTTGATCCAGTCTCTCCTCATATGTCAGTCCATTCATCCCAGGAATCAGTCTGGTGAACTTTCACTGCACTCCCTCAATAGCAAGAATGTCCTTCTTCAGATTAGGAGACCAAAACTGAACACAATATTCCAGGTGAGGCCTCACTAAGGCCCTGTACAACTGCAGTAAGGCCTCCCTGCTCCTATACTCAAATCCCCTAGGTATGAAGGCCAACATACCATTTGCCTTCTTCACCGCCTGCTGTACCTGCATGCCAACTTTTAATGACTGATAAACCATGACACCCAGGCCTCGTTGCACCTCCCCTTTTCCTAATCTGCTGCCATTCAGATAATATTCTGCCTTCGTGTTTTTGCCCCAGAAGTGGATAACCTCACATTTATTCACATTATACTGCATCTGCCATGTATTTGCCCACTCACCTAACCTGTCCAAGTCACCCTGCAGCCTTTTAGCGTCCTCCTCACAGCTCACACCGCCACCCAGTTTAGTGTCGTCTGCAAACTTGGCGACTTCACAGGTTGGAGAGGCACTCTGGAGACCTGCAATAAAAGACTACGGTTACATTTTACTTTGAGCTCACAGTGTTCAGTCTGACTCTTTCTCCATACACAACAACTGGCAACGAGATACAGATAGCGAACCCAAAGTGCAGAGAACAAGTGGCATCCTGGAGAAATTATCGGAGGGAGATGATTGGGAAAATTTTTGTGGAGTGACTCGACCAATACTTCGTGGCCAACGAGCTAGATGGGGAAGAGAGCGCTGCCAAATGAAGGGCGATCCTCCTCACCGTCTGTGGGCCACCAACGTATGGACTCATAAAGAATCTGCTCACTCCAGCGGAACCCACGGAGAAATCGTACGATGATCAGTGCACACTGGTCCGAGAGCATTTGAACCCGAAGGAAAGCGTTCTGATGGCGAAGTACCGGTTCTACACCTACAAAAGGTCTGAAGGCCAGGAAGTGGCAAGTTATGTCGCCGAGCTAAGACGCCTTGCAGGACATTGCAAATTTGAAGGACATTTGGAGCACATGCTTTTCATACTTGGCATTGGCCACAAAACCATACTTCGCAAACTTTTGATTGTAGAGACCCCAATCTTGAGTAAGGCCATAGCGATAGCCCAGGCGTTCATTGCCACCAGTGACAATACGAAGCAAATCTCTCAGCACACAAGTGCTGCTACATGTACTGTGAACAAAGTGATGTTGTTTTTGAATCGTAACGTACAGGGCAGGTCACACATACCTGCAGCTGCACATCCGCAGATGTCTCAGAGTCCACCATCAAGGGTGATGAATGCAAGGCCATTAACACCTTGTTGGCGCTGCGGGGGTGATCATCATTTCCATTCATGCCGCTTCAAAGAGTACGTGTTCAAGGGCTGTGGAACAATGGGATACCTCAAACGAGTGTGCAGGCGACCTGCAAAGCCTGTTAAACCTGCAAACCACCATGTTGCAGAGGAGGACAGATCCACGGAGAAGGATAGAGGAGGCAGAGGTACATGGGGTGCATACATTCACCACGAATTGTCCCCCGATAATGCTGAATGTTGAACTAAATGGACTCCTGGTGTCAATGGAGCTGGACACGGGCACAAGCCAGTCCATCATGGGCAAAAAGATTTTCGAAAGGTTGTGGTGCAACAAGGCCTCAAGGACAGTCTTAACTCCAGTTCGCACGAAACTAAAAACTTACACGAAAGAACTGATTCCTGTAATTGGCAGTGCCACTGTAAAGGTCTCCTACAATGGAGCGGTGCACAAGCTACCACTCTGGGTGGTACCGGGCGATGGTCCCACGTTACTCGGCAGGAACTGGCTGGGAAAGATATGTTGGAACTGGGACGATGTTCAAGCGCTCTCGCCCGCTGACGACACTTCGTGTGCCCAGGTCTTAAACAAATTTCCTTTGCTGTTCAAACCAGGCATCGGGAAATTCCAAGGAGCAAAAGTGCAGATCCACCTAATTCCGGGGACGCGACCCTCCATCACAAGGCGAGAGCAGTACCGTACATGATGAGAGAAAGGGGAGAGATCGGGATAGACCGGCTGCAATGAGAGGGCATCATTTCACCGATCGAGTTCAGCGAGTGGGCCAGTCCTATTATCCCAGAATCTGTGGCGATTACAAAGTAACCATCAATCGTTTCTCCCTGCAGGACCAATACCCACGACCAAAGGCCGACGACCTCTTTGCAACAGGAGGAAAGATGTTCACGAAGCTGGATCTGACTTCATGACGCAGGAACTGGCGGAATCATTGAAGGCCCTCACCTGCATCAACACGCACAAAGGTCTTTTTGTTTATAACAGATGCCCATTTGGAATCCAATCAGCAGCGGCGATATTCCAGAGAAACATGGAAAGTTTACTGAAGTCGGTCCCGCACACCGTGGTCTTCCAGGATGACATCTTGGCCACAGGTCGGAACACAGTCGAGCATCTGCAGAACCCAGAGGAGGTTCTTAGTCGACTCAACCGTGTGGGGCTCAGGTTAAAAAGCTCGAAGTGTGATTTCCTGGCGCCTGAAGTGGAGTTCTTGGGAAGAAGGATTGCGGCGGACGGCATCAGGCCCACCAACGCGAAGACGGAGGCAATCGAGAACGTACCGAGGCCACAGAACGTGACGGAGCTGCGGTCGTTTCTGGGACTCTTGAACTACTTTGGTAACTTCTTACCAGGTCTCAGCACACTGTTAGAACCATTGCATGTCTTACTACGAAAAGGGAGCGAATGGGTTTGGGGCAAAAGCCAAGAAAATGCCTTTGTAAAAGCGAGAAAATTATTATGCTCAAACAAATTGCTGTGTTGTATGATCCATATAAGTGTTTGGTACTAGCATGTGATGCATCGTCATATGTCGTCGGGTGTGTATTGCAACAAGCTAATGATTTTGGGAAATGGCAACCGGTTGCTTATGCATCCAGGAGTCTGTCTAAGGCCGAGAGCGCCTATAGCATGATTGAAAAAGAAGTGTTAGCGTGTGTCTATGGGGTAAAGAGAATGCATCAATTCCTGCTTGGGCTAAAATTCGAATTGGAAACTGACCATAAGCCACTTATATCCCTGTTTTCCGAGAGTAAAGGGATAAATACCAACGCATCGGCCCACATCCAGAGATGGGCGCTCACGTTGTCCGCATAGAACTACGCCATCCGCCACAGGCCAGACACAGAAAACTGTGCCGATGCTCTCAGTAGGCTGCCATTGCAAATGGCACAGCCTGCAGATCTAGCCATGATTATGGAAGCATTTGAGAGTGAGCAGTCACCCGTCACTGCCCGGCAGATCAAAACCTGGACAAGCCAGGACCCCTTATTATCTCTAGTCAAAAGCTGTGTGCTTCACTGGAGCTGGTCCAGTGTCCCATTGGAAATGCAGGAAGAGATAAAGCCATTCCAGCAGTGCAAAGATGAAATGTCTATACAGGCAGACTGCCTTCTGTGGGGCAATCGAGAAGTGGTCCCCAAGAAGGGCAGAGACACCTTCATCAATGGCCTCCACAGTACCCACCCAGGCATCGTAATGATGAAAGCGATAGCCAGATCCCACGTGTGGTGGCCCGGTATCGATGCGGACTTAGAGTCCTGCATTCACAGATGTAATATATGCTCGCAGTTAAGCAATGTACCCAGGGAGGCGCCGCTAAGTTTATGGTTTTGGCCCTCCAAACCGTGGTCTAGGGTACACGTCAACTAAGCAGGCCCGTTTTTGGGTAAAATGTTCCTTGTAGTTGTAGACGCGTACTCCAAGTAGATTGAATGTGAGATAATGTCGGCTAGCACGTCCGCTGCGATTACTGAAAGCCTGCGGATCATGTTTGCGACACACTGCTGACCTGATGTCCTGGTGAGCGACAACGGGCCATGTTATACCAGTGCTGAGTTCAAAGAATTCATGACCCATAACGGGATCAAACATGTCACATCTGCCCCGTTTAAACCAGCGTCCAATGGTCAGGCAGAGAGAGCAGTGCAAACCATCAAGCAAGGCTTGAAGAGGGTAACTGAAGGCTCACTGCAGAGTCGCCTATCCCGAGTCTTGCTTAGCTACCGCACGAGACCCCACTCACTCACTGAGATCCCACCTGCTGAACTGCTCATGAAAAGAGCAGTTAAGACAAGGCTCTCGTTAGTTCACCCTGATCTACATGAACAGGTCGAGAGCAGGCGGCTTTAACAAAGTGCATACCATGATAGCGCAAATGTGTCACGCGAGATTAAAATCAATGATCCTGTATTTGTATTAAATTATGGACAAGGTCCCAAGTGGCTTCCCGGCACTGTCATGACCAAAGAGGGGAGCAGGGTGTTTCGGGTCAAACTTTCAAATGGACTCATTCACCGGAAACACTTGGACCAAATCAAACTCAGATTCACGGACTATCCTGAATAACCCACCTTGGACCCTACCTTTTTTGATCCCCGAACATACACACCAGTGGCAACTGACACCACAGTTGACCACGAAGCAGAACCCATCATCCACAGCAGCCCTGCAGGACCCAACACACCAGGCAGCCCAGCAAGGCCAGCTGCACAGCAGCCCAGCGAGGGCCCAACAAATGATTCAACAACACCAGCTTTCACACCGAGACGATCAACCAGGCAAGAAGGGCCCCAGATCGACTCACATTGTAAATAGTTACACTATTGACTTTGGGGGCGAGTGTTGTTATATATGTGGACTTGTATTTACTCTATACAGCCACCAGAGGGCTCATCCCCTGGAGTCCCAAGGAATCCCATAATCCCTTCGGAGCACAGGTATTGAAGGAGGCTTCACAGGTTGGAGAGGCACTCTGGTGACCTGCAATAAAAGATTAAGGTTACACTTTACTTTGAGTTCACAGTGTTCAGTCTGACTCTTTCTCCATACACAACAGTATGCACTACCCTCATCGACCCTCTTGGTTACCTCCTCAAAAAACTCAATCAGGTTAATCAGACACGATCTTCTCTTAACAAATCTGTGCTGACTGTCCCTAATTAAGCCTTGCCTTTCCAAATGTAGATTATCCTGTCTTTCAGGATTTTTTCCAATAATTTTCCCACCACTGAGGTTAGGCTGACAGGCCTGTAATTACTCGGCCTATCCCTTTCTCCCTTCTTAAATAAGGGTACCACATTAACAGTTCTCCAATCCTCCAGCACCAAAGAGGACTGGAAAATGATGGTCAAGGCCTCTGCTATTTCCTCTTTTACTTCGCTCAACAACCTGGGATGCATTTCATCTGGGCCTGGGGACTTAGCTACTTTCAAAGCTGCTAAACCCCTTAATACTTCCTCACTCATTATATTTTTTTCATCCAGAATATCGCACTCCTCCTCAATAGCAGTATCTGCATTGCCCCTTTCCTTTGTGAAAACAGATGCAAAGTATTTGTTAAGAACCTTACCAACATCTTCTGCCTCCACACAAAGATTACCTTCATGGTCTCTAATAAGCCCTATCCTTTCTTTAGTACCCTCTTACTCTTAATATATTTATAGAACATCTTAGGGTTTTCCTTAATTTTACTGGCCAATAATTTCTCATGCTCTTTCTTAGCATTCCTAATATCCTTTTCAATTTTGCCTCTTAACTTTCTATATTCCTCTGAAGATTCCTCTCATTGGAATTCAGAAAAATGAGAGGTGATCTTATCGAAACATCTAAGATTATGAGGGGGCTCGACAAGGTGGATGCAGAGAGGATGTTTCTGCTGATGGGGGAGACTAGAATTAGAGGGCCCGATCTTAGAATAAAGGACCGCCCATTTAAAACTGGGATGAGGAGGAATTTCTTCTCTCAGAGGGTTGTATATCTGTGGAATTCGCTGCCTCAGAGAGCTGTGGAAGCAGGGTCATTGATTAAATTTAAGACAGAGATAGAGAATTTCTTAAACGATAAGGGAATAAGGGGTTATGAGGAGCGGGCAGGGAAGTGGAGCTGAGTCCATGATCGGATCAGCCATGATCATGATCGTATTAATTGGTGGAGCAGACTCGATATGGCCGACTCCCGTTCCTATTTCTTATGTTCTTATGTTCTTATGTTCTTATGATAAGAGAGGGACAATGCAGACATTGTTGTTAGGGAGGCAGAATGTGAAATATTTGTTGAGATAAACAATGCTTCCTGTCTCATTTTAAGAGATTTAGCATCTTTGAAAGTAGGTAAATCGCCAGGCCCAGATGAAGTTTATAGATGATACAAAAATTGACCATGTGGTTGATAATGAAGAAGGAAGTTGTAGACTGCAGGAGGATATCAATGGACTGGTCAGGTGGGCAGAACAGTGGCAAATGGAATTCAATCCGGAGAAATGCATTTGGTGAGGGCTAACAAGGCAAGGGAATACACTATAAAGGGTAGGACACTGAGAAGTGTAGAGGAACAGAGGGATCTTGGAGTGAATGTCCACAGATCCCTGAAGGCAGCAGGCCAGGTAGATAAGGTGGTTAAAAAGACTACAGGATACTTGCCTTTATTAGCCAAGTCATAAAATATCAGAGTAGGGATGTTATGCTTGAACTGTATAAAACACATTCGACCACAGCTAGAGCACTGCATGTAGTTCTGGTCACCACATTACACGAAAGGTGTGATTGCACTGGAGAGGGTACAGAGGAGATTTACCAGGATGTTGCCGGGAATGGAGAATTTTAGCGATGAGGAAAGATTGGATAGGCTGGGGTTATTTCCTTTGGAACAGAGGAGGCTTGCTTGTGTGCAAATTGGCTGCTGCATTTCCTACATTACTCCAAAAGTACTTCATTGGCTGTGACGGTAGAGAGATAAAGCTGGGTATCACCAGCATATGGAGGCTGATTCTATGCTTATAAATATCAGCAGAATGAAGCATTGGCTTTGAGACATCCAGTGGTCATGAAAGGCACTATATAAATCCAAATCTTTCTTTCTTTCTTAGCAGAGAGGTCAATAACCAGGGGGCATAGATTTAATGTAATTGGTAGAAGGATTAGAGGGGGAGTTGAGGAGAACTTTTTTCACCCAGAGGGCGGTGGGGGTCTGGAACTCACTGCCTGAAAGGATGGTAGAGGCAGAAACTCTCATTGCATTTAAAAAGTACTTGGATGTGCACTTGAAGTGCCGTAACCTACAGGGCTACAGGCCCAGAGCTGGAAAGTGGGATTAGGCTTGTAAGGGGTGGTTTGCAGGGGGTCAGCTTTCCCTTCTGACCTTATATGAGCGGTTCCCAATCGCTCCCACACCCTTGGTTCTAGACACTGGAATTATGAAGGGACTGTGACAGACTTGGACAATCAGTTTCAAGGTAGGAAGCAGGTATGGCTTTATTGTGTTTAAAAAGAAGTAAAAGGCACACCTTTAATAACACACACAGACCAATACACACTGAGGGGTACAACACATTGAATAAAATGTCAAATTGCAGCCTGTGGGGAAAAGAAACATAGAAACATAGAAACATAGAAAATGGGTGCAGGAGTAGGCCATTTGGCCCTTCGAGCCTGCACCACCATTCAATAAGATCATGGCTAATCATTTTTGCAACTTCACTACCCCATTCCTGCTTTCTCTCTCTGCCCCTTGATCCCTTTAGCCCTAAGGGCCACATCTAACTCCCTTTTGAATATATGTAACGAACTGGCCTCAACAACTTTCTGTGGTAGAGAATTCCACAGGCTCACAATTTTAAACTCTAAATGGGGTAAAAAGGAGAATGCAGATACATTTACACAAGTTATCCCAGCCTCCCTCCTCCCAATTCCCAGGGGCTATGCTCACCAATCCTCTTTTTGACAGTTCCAACTCCAGGGTTCGCCTTAGTTGTCCCTGGGGTTCGCCTTAGTTGTCCACGTTCTGTAGTCTGTACCCCTTGGTAGCGTACGACCAGCTTGTAGAGTGGAAAAATCTTCAGTTTTTCTTCGGTTTTGTCGGGTTGGTTCCGGTTGACTGTTGGGTTGGTCGCGATGGCCCGCAACTTTCCAATAGTCGTTTTGACAGCCTGTTTGCTGTTGTGGTGCTGTCCTTCTGGGTTTTAGAGATTCCTCTCGCCGATGTTTCGGGATCCCACTTTTCGAGGCTGGTGTAGAACTTATGCAACGAGACTGCTAACTTAATAGTGTCTCTTGAAGCACACCTAACTGCTAGAACAGACTTCAATTATACTAAAAACAGGCTTCTTTATCTTCCATCAAATCTAGCTCAGTTCTTTGTTTCGATTTTTCAGCCAGCTAACTGAAACTTGATTAAGTGGTTTTAATCTGGCGTTAATAGGCTTTTCGAAGTTGGTGAGCTCTCCATTGTGCTAGTCTGGCCTGAACCAGATATTTCTATGCCTGTTGAAAAGGTGTTGGAATATGTATGTGACATTTGGGTCCTCCGGGTGCGGTGATAAATGTTTCTTCCATCGTTGATTGTTTAAATGCTAATGTTTTCAAGGGGCATGTTTCGAGTTCGCAGACAATTTGATTAGTTCCAATGTCCAAACTGGCCCTTTAGATATTGACCGCACCCCTTTTCTTGCAGACCCAACATACACCTTTAAAAAATCCCAAATTCGATTAAAGTTCGTAGTTTCTTCCATGTGCACTTTAGGATTTCAAACTTTCTGGTAGATAGTTCCAAATTAAATTCCCTTTCCTATGAGTCCAAACACTGGGGGGTCTCAATGAATGCACCCCCTTTTATCCCCTGCAGGCCTCGTCTGCCTCTTTAAAATTCATTTGTGTCCCAAAGTTTTCCTTCCATTTTAAAAGTCCAGAAAGGGATTCTTCTCCTCTGCAGGGGAAAGGTACCTGGAATCTTTGCGAGATATTGGTAAATTCTACAGGGTGGGTAGCTGTTTACCAGCTGGCACAGAATGGCCTCCTTCTGTGTCATACATTTCTACAATTCTTACACACCATCAAATCTGACGAGACCATCTCAAGCTATCATCTCTCCCTCTCTGCTGTCAATTCATGCTTCTACTCTGCAATAATCTAGGAGGCTTATGACATTTACAAACAAAATTACCCCACCGCAAATCACCTTCTCCCTCCCCCCACCCCTTCCCCTCTCCCCCACACTTCACCTCTACTGCCAGGCACAAGGGATTCATGGATTTTTTTCACTCCAGAATCAAGACTTCCGTTTGGCTGTTTAGCCTCATTTTCTGCTCCACTGCCTCACCGCACCCTGTAGTTTCTTCCCCCAGGACTCTTCATATTCATCATTCCACAAGACCCACCACCGACCCGTTCAATCCCTTCGTAACCCAGCTCCTGGCTACACGTCTACTTGGCTCCCTCATGTAAATGCTCATCTTCAACAGGCATTGCAGTCCCTATCCCTGCTTCATCACAGCGCCCCTTTAAATGTTCACCTTTGACCCATCTATCTTATCCAATTACTGCTCCATCTCTAACCTTACCGTTCCCCCCAAGGTCCTTTAACATGTCATTTACACCCAACCCTGTGCTCACCTCTTCCATCACTCCGTTTCAATCTCTTCTGTCTCAAATCGTCTATTCAAAGTCACCAATGACATTCTTTGTGAATTTATTTTTTATTCGTTCTGGGATGTGGGCGTCACTGTCAAGGCCGGCATTTATTGCCCATCGCTAATTGCCCCTTGAGAAGGTGGTGGTGAGCCGCCTTCTTGAACCATCGCAGTCCGTGTGGTGAAGGTGCTCCCACAGTGCTGTTAGGGAGGGAGTTCCAGGATTGTGACCCATGACGATGAAGGAACAGCCAAGATATTTCCAAGTCAGGATGGTGTGTGACTTGGAGGGGAACTTATGGGTGTTCCCATGCGCCTGCTGCTCTTGTTCTTCCAGGTGGTTTGGGAGGTGCTGCCGAAGAAGCCTTGGCGAGTTGTAGATGGTACACACTGCAGCCATGGTGCACCAGTGGTGGAGGGAGTGAATGTTGAAGGTGGTGGATGGGATGCCAATTAAGCGGCTGCTTTGTCCTGGATGGTGCCGAGTTTCTTGAGTGTTGTTGGAGCTGCACTCATCCAGGCAAGTGGAGAGTATTCCAACACACTCCTGACTTGTGCCTTGTAGATGGTGGAAAAGCGTTGGGGAGTCAGGAGGTGAGACCACAGAATACCCAGCCTCTGACCCGCTCTTGTTGCCACAGTATTTATGTGGCTGGTCAAGTTAAGTTTTTGGTCAATGGTAACCCCCAGGATGTTGATGGTGGGAGATTCGGTGATTGTAAAGCCATTGAATGTCAAGGGGTGGTCGTTAGACTCTCACTTATTGGAGATGGTCATTGCCTGGCACTTGTGTGGCAAGTCTGAATGTCATCCAGCTCTTGTTGTATGTGGGCATGGACTGCTTCATTATCTGAGGAGTTGTAAATGGCACTGAACACTTTACCTGTGACATTTTACCTCTCCTTGTACTTCCATGACAGTCTTTGCTATGATTGGCCACTCCATGCTCTTCCGTTAGCATTTTCGATGCTACCACATGATCCTATTCCAACGTGTCCCAGTGAAATCAGCACATGTCGTGGAATGGCTTCTCTTCAATGTCAAATGTGGCCTCCTCCAGTACGCCCAAAGTTTTCAGCTTTGATCCCCGAATGCTTCATTCTGCTGATATTTGTAAGCATGGAATCAGCCTCCATATGCTGGTGATACCCAGCTGTACCTCTCTACCGTCACCCTCAACTCCAAGATGGTTGCTGTGACATCCAATTGCCTGTCTGACATCAAGTCATGGATATAGCTAGAGCTTCCTCCAGTTTAACAATGACAGGATCAAAGCCATCATGTTCTGCCCCTGCCAAAAATACTTCAGCCTGGCCCCAGTCCTGTGTGCTCACTCAGTCTTAATCTAACAGTGTGTAATTGGAGTCCTGTTTGACCCAGAACTGAGCTCAAACTCACCAAAACCTGTTTCCACTTCCAAACCATTGCCCACCTCCATCCTTATGTCACATCTCAATGCTGTTGAACCTCGGATCCATGACTCATTCTCCAGTCTTTAATGTTCTAATGCTCAACTCACTTACTCATCCAAAGCCCAATCACCAGCACTCTATCCCATACCAAGTCCCATTCCCATAACACCATTGACATCACTGATCGCGACTCACTCCCCATCCCCCAGCACATTGATTTTAAAATCTTATTGTTTGCACAGCCTTGCCTTGCCCAGCTTGCCTCTGCAACCTCCTCAGGTCCTACAGATCCCCACCAGCACTCTTTGACCTCGAAATTGGATATAGCCACGAAACAGGCAGTGTTAAGAGGAAGTTTGGCCCGGTGGGCTAGGGGAAGGAAGGGACGAGGCAGAGGAGGCCAAACGGGTGGTCTCAATCTTAGAGACAAAGATGTCCGTGAGCTCCTCACACTTATTGTCAGAGGTGAGGGTGGAGACTGGGGAGAGGGGTTTAAAAAGGTGGTTTGCAGTGGTAATAGAATCCGGGGTTTATCTTTACATTCCAGAATGATTCTGGAATGGCATACTTGTGCAGCTACAGGGAGAAGGCAAAAAAGAAGTAGAAAGAAACAGAAAGGTGACGTCACAGCCAAGGGAGTAAGTGATTGGCTGGTGATTGGTGAGTAGTTTTTCTTTTTTCTCTTCTATAACAGTGAGTAAACTTTAGCATTGTTGTTGCCTATCTAAGGGTTAAGTCATGGCAGGAGAGCTCGGTCACGTGTTATGCTCCTCCTGTACCATGTGGGAACTCAGGGACGACACCAGTGTTCCTGACGACTACGTGTGCGGGAAGTGTATCCACCGCCAGCTCCTGACGGACCGCGTTGCGGAGTTGGAGCTGAGGGTGGATTCACTCTGGAGCATCCATGATGCTGAGAATGACGTGAGTAGCACGTGTAGCGAGTTGGTCGTACCGCAGGGAAAGGGTCCACAGCCAGATAGGGAATGGAAGACCAGCAGGAAGAGCAGTGCAAGGAAGGTAGTGCAGGGGTCCCCTGTGGTCATCCCCCTGCAAAACAGATACACTGCTTTGCGTACTGTTGAGGGGGATGACTCATCAGGGGAGGGCAGCAGCAGCCAAGTTTATGGCACCGTGGCTGGCTCTGTTGCACAGGAGGGCAGGAAAAAGAGTGGGAGAGCGATAGTGATAGGGGATTCAATTGTAAGGGGAATAAATAGGCATTTCTGTGGCCGCAACCGAGACTCCAGGATGGTATGTTGCCTCCCTGGTGCAAGGGTCAAGGATGTCTCGGAGCGGGTGCAGGACATTCTAAAAAGGGAGGGAGAACAGCCAGTTGTCGTGGTGCACATTGGTACCAACGACATAGGTAAAAAACGGGATGAGGTCCTACGAAACGAATTTAAGGAGCTAGGAGCTAAATTAAAAAGTAGGACCTCAAAAGTAGTAATCTCGGGATTGCTACCAGTGCCACGTGCTAGTCAGAATAGGAATCACAGGATAGCGCAGATGAATACGTGGCTTGAGCAGTGGTGCAGCAGGGAGGGATTCAAATTCCTGGGGCATTGGAACCGGTTCTGGGGGAGGTGGGATCAGTACAAACCGGACGGTCTGTACCTGGGCAGGACCGGAACCAATGTCCTAGGGGGAGTGTTTGCTAGTGCTGTTGGGGAGGAGTTAAACTAATATGGCAGGGGGATGGGAACCAATGCAGGGAGACAGAGGGAAACAAAAAGGAGACAAAAGCAAAAGACAGAAAGGAGATGAGGAAAAGTGGAGGGCAGAGAAACCCAAGGCAAAGAACAAAAAGGGCCACTGTACAGCAAAATTCTAAAAGGAAAAAGGGTGTTAAAAAAACAAGCCTGAAGGCTTTGTGTCTTAATGCAAGGAGTATCCGTAATAAGGTGGATGAATTAACTGTGCAAATAGATGTTAACAAATATGATGTGATTGGGATTACAGAGACATGGCTCCAGGATGATCAGGGCTGGGAACTCAACATCCAGGGCTATTCAACATTCAGGAAGGATAGAATAAAAGGAAAAGGAGGTGGGGTAGCATTGCTGGTTAAGGAGGAGATTAATGCAATAGTTAGGAAGGACATTAGCTTGGATGATGTGGAATCTATATGGGTAGAGCTGCAGAACACCAAAGGGCAAAAAATGTTAGTGGGAGTTGTGTACAGACCTCCAAACAGTAGTAGTGATGTTGGGGAGGGGATCAAACAGGAAATTAGGGGTGCATGCAATAAAGGTGCAGCAGTTATAATGGGTGACTTTAATATGCACATAGATTGGGCTAGCCAAACTGGAAGCAATACGGTGGAGGAGGATTTCCTGGAGTGCATAAGGGATGGTTTCCTCGACCAATATGTCGAGGAACCAACTAGCGGGGAGGCCATCTTAAACTGGTTGTTGTGTAATGAGAGAGGATTAATTAGCAATCTCGTTGTGCGAGGCCCCTTGGGGAAGAGTGACCATAATATGGTGGAATTCTGCATTAGGATGGAGAATGAAACAGTTAATTCAGAGACCATGGTCCAGAACTTAAAGAAGGGTAACTTTGAAGGTATGAGGCGTGAATTGGCTAGGATAGATTGGCGAATGATACTTAAGGGGTTGACTGTGGATGGGCAATGGCAGACATTTAGAGACTGCATGGATGAACTACAACAATTGTACATTCCTGTCTGGCGTAAAAATAAAAAAGGGAAGGTGGCTCAACCGTGGCTATCAAGGGAAATCAGGGATAGTATTAAAGCCAAGGAAGTGGCATACAAATTGGCCTGAAATTGCAGCAAACCCGGGGACTGGGAGAAATTTAGAACTCAGCAGAGGAGGACAAAGGGTTTGATTAGGGCAGGGAAAATGGAGTACGAGAAGAAGCTTGCAGCGAACATTAAGACGGATTGCAAAAGTTTCTATAGATATGTAAAGAGAAAAAGGTTCATAAAGACAAATGTAGGTCCCCTGCAGTCAGAATCAGGGGAAGTCATAACGGGGAACAAAGAAATGGCGGACCAATTGAACAAGTACTTTGGTTCGGTATTCACTAAGGAGGACACAAACAACCTTCCGGATATAAAAGGGGTCAGAGGGTCCAGTCAGGAGGAGGAACTGAGGGAAATCCTTATTAGTCGGGAAATTGTGTTGGGGAAATTGATGGGATTGAAGGCCGATAAATCCCCAGGGCCTGATGGACTGCATCCCAGAGTACTTAAGGAGGTGGCCTTGGAAATAGCGGATGCATTGACAGTCATTTTCCAACATTCCATTGACTCTGGATCAGTTCCTATCGAGTGGAGAGTAGCCAATGTAACCCCACTTTTTAAAAAAGGAGGGAGAGAGAAAACAGGGAGTTATAGACCAGTCAGCCTGACATCGGTAGTGGGTAAAATGAAGGAATCAATTATTAAGGATGTCATAGCAGTGCATTTGGAAAGAGGTGACATGATAGGCCCAAGTCAGCATGGATTTGTGAAAGGGAAATCATGCTTGACAAATCTTCTGGAATTTTTTGAGGATGTTTCCAGTAGAGTGGAAAAGGGAGAACCAGTTGATGTGGTGTATTTGGACTTTCAGAAGGCTTTCGACAAGGTCCCACACAAGAGATTAATGTGCAAAGTTAAAGCACATGGGATTGGGGGTAGTGTGCTGACATGGATTGAGAACTGGTTGTCAGACAGGAAGCAAAGAGTAGGAGTAAATGGGGACTTTTCAGAATGGCAGGCAGTGACTAGTGGGGTACCGCAAGGTTCTGTGCTGGGGCCCCAGCTGTTTACACTGTACATTAATGATTTAGATGAGGGGATTAAATGTAGTATCTCCAAATTTGCGGATGACACTAAGTTGGGTGGCAGTGTGAGCTGCGAGGAGGATGCTATGAGGCTGCAGAGTGACTTGGATAGGTTAGGTGAGTGGGCAAATGCATGGCAGATGAAGTATAATGTGGATAAATGTGAGGTTATCCACTTTGGTGGTAAAAACAGAGAGACAGACTATTATCTGAATGGTGACAGATTAGGAAAAGTGACAGATTAGGAAAAGGGGAGGTGCAACGAGACCTGGGTGTCATGGTACATCAGTCATTGAAGGTTGGCATGCAGGTACAGCAGGTGGTTAAGAAAGCAAATGGCATGTTGGCCTTCATAGCGAGGGGATTTGAGTACAGGGGCAGGGAGGTGTTGCTACAGTTGTACAGGGCCTTGGTGAGGCCACACCTGGAGTATTGTGTACAGTTTTGGTCTCCTAACCTGAGGAAGGACATTCTTGCTATTGAGGGAGTGCAGCGAAGGTTCACCAGACTGATTCCCGGGATGGCGGGACTGACCTATCAAGAAAGAGTGGATCAACTGGGCTTGTATTCACTGGAGTTCAGAAGAATGAGAGGGGACCTCATAGAAACGTTTAAAATTCTGATGGGTTTAGCCAGGTTAGATGCAGCAAGAATGTTCCCAATGTTGGGGAAGTCCAGAACCAGGGGACACAGTCTAAGGATAAGGGGTCAGCCATTTAGGACCGAGATGAGGAGAAACTTCTTCACCCAGAGAGTGGTGAACCTGTGGAATTCTCTACCACAGAAAGTTGTTGAGGCCAATTCACTAAATATATTCAAAAAGGAGTTAAATGAAGTCCTTACTACTAGGGGGATCAAGGGATATGGCGAGAAAGCAGGAATGGGATACTGAAGTTGCATGTTCAGCCATGAACTCATTGAATGGCGGTGCAGGCTAGAAGGGCCGAATGGCCTACTCCTGCACCTATTTTCTATGTTTCTATGTTTCTCTGGAACAGTGAACGATTTTGGCAGCAAGTGGAGGGGAGGGCAGGAAAGCAAGAGGTTAATGCCAGAAGAAAGACAAAGTATGACAACATCAGCATCTTGTATCCCAGCTCTACCTCACTACCACTTCTCTCAACCCCTTCACGGTCTCTAAATTGTCAGATTGCTTGTCAGACACCCAGTACTGGATGAGCAGAAATTCTCTCCAATAGAATATTGGGAAGACTGAAGCCATTGTTTTCGGTCCCCACCACAAACTCTGTTCCCTAGTCACCGACTCCATCCCTCTCCCAACTCCTGTCTGAGGCTGAACCAGTCTGTTCGTAACCTTAGTGTCATATTTGACCCTGAAATGAGGTTTCGATCACATAACCGCAGCATAACTAAGAATGTCTATTTCCACCTCCGTAACATCGCCTGTCTCCATCCTTGCATCAGCTCATCCGCTGTTGAAACCCTCATCCATGCCTTTGTTACTCTAGACTTGACTATTCCAATGTGCTCCTGGCTGGCCTCCCACATTCTACCCTACCTAAACTGAAAGTGATCCAAAACTCAGCTGCCCTTGTCCTAATCTGCACCAAGTCCCGCTCACCCATCACCCCTGTGCTCACTGACCTACAATTGGCTTAAGCAATGCCTTGATTTCAAAATTCTTATCCTTATTTTCAAATCCCTCCATATCTCTTTAATCTCATCCAGCCCCACAACCCCCACGAGATGCCTGCGCTCCTGTAATTTTGCTCTCTTGAGCATCCCTGATTATAATCACTCAACTATCGGTGGCCGTGCCTTACATAAAAACATAAGAAATAGGAACGTAAGATCATGGCTGATCTGATCATGGACTCAGGTCCACTTCTCCGCCCACTCCCCATAACCCCTTAACATTTAAGAAACTGTCTATTTCTGTCTCAAATTTATTCAATGTCCCAGCTTCCACAGCTCTCTGAGGCAGCGAATTCCACAGATTTACAACCCTCTGAGAGAAGAAATTTCTCATCTCAGTTTTAAATGGGCGGCCCCTTATTCTAAGATCATGCTCTCTAGTTCGAGTCTCCCCCATCAGTGGAAACATCCTCTCTGCATCCACCTTGTCAAGCCCTCTTATACGTTTCGATAAGATCACCTCTCATTCTTCTGAATTCCAATGAGTAGAGATTCAACCTACTCAACCTTTCCTTATCAGTCAACCCCCTCATCCCTGGAATCAACCGAGTGAACCTTCTCTGAACTGCCTCTAAAGCAAGTGTATCCTTCCGTAAATATGGAAACCAAAACTGCACGCAGTATTCCAGGCGTGGCCTCATCAAGACCCTGTATAGCTGTAGCAAGACTTCCCTGCTTTTATACTCCATCCCCTTTGCAATAAAGGCCAAGATTCCATTGGCCTTCCTGATCACTTGCTGTACCTGCATACTATCCTTTTGTTTTGCAAAAGTACCCCCAGGTCCCGCTGTACTGCGGCACTTTGCAATCTTTCTCCATTGAAATAATAACTTGCTCTTTGATTTTTTTTGTCAAAGTGCATGACCTCACACTTGCACTCCATCTGCCAAATTTTTGCCCACTCACTTAGCCTGTTTATGTTCTTTTGCAGATTTTTTGTGCCCTCATCACACATTGCTTTTCCTCCCATCTTTGTATCGTCACCAAACTTGGCTACGTTACACTCAGTCTCTTCTGCCAAGTCGTTAATATAGATTGTAAATAGTTGGGGTCCCAGCACTGATCCCTGCAGCACCCCACTAGTTACTGATTGCCAACCAGAGAATTAACCTTTTTTCCCCGACTCTGTTGCCTAGGCCCCAAGCTCTGGAACTCCCTGCCTAAACCTCTCCACCTCTCTTTCCTCCTTCAAGATGCTCCTTAAAACCTACCACTTTTACCCGTTTTTGGTCACCTGTGTTAATTTCTACTTATGCGGCTCGGTGTCAAATTGCTTTTTTCTCAAAATACTGCTGTGAAGTGCCTTGGGACGTTTCACTACTTTAAAGGCACTATATAAATTTAAGTTGTTGTTGTGCCTTCCTCATTTCACACACCCATGAAATGCAGCCTGCCCAGTCAGTAGGTGACCAAGAAGAGGGAAAGGAGAGTAAAGAAGAACAAGATTGATTTGAAACTCGCAGCCACCAGCTCCTCAAGGTCAGCCTGCAAGGCCATTTGCTGTGTCCCGCACTGAATGTCAGCAGCCTTCCATCAGCCATGCTGCAACCACTGCGTTAGTCATCAGTACAGTAGGATAGGCAAAGGCACACACAGGACAGTAAGGGAATGCATAAGGGTGATGAGTAGATTTCTCAATGTCATATTGGATGGCTAAATGTATAAAGTTGGATTTTAAAGTTTGCTTTGTGGTGGCTTTTATTTTAGCATTGTGACCAAGAGGATGCTTTGATGGTCAGTAACAGAGGGAAGGTAAGATGTGGGACAAACATTGAAAGGGGAATTGGGGCTGTGGTCACTGGGACTGTCCTGGATATCCTGGCCACAAAGGGGTTGTCTGGGATGCATCCTACCATCTACTTCATCCTGTTCTGCTTCCTCCTCTCCTGTGTCTTCCTCTTCCCTGTGAGCAGATGCTGTAAATGTGAAATGACAGCAAAAATGCTGGAAATACTCAGCTGGTCAGGCAGCACCTCGACCCAAGATGTGAATTCTGTTTCTCTCTCCACGGATGTTGCCTGACCTGCTGAGTATTTCCAGCATGTTCTTTCTTCTCAAAGGCCTTCGTTTACCATCCAAGCTCTTGCAAGCATCCAGCAGCACTCCCTACATACAAGGACACCCTCAAAGCCTCCCTGGTGAAGTGCGACATCACCACTGTTGCCTGGGAGACCCTGGCCGAAGACCGCCCTAGGTGGAGAAAGTGCATCCAGGAGGGCATTGAGCTCTTCGAATCTCAACGCTGTGAGCATGAAGAAGTCAGGCGCAGGCAGCGGAAGGAGTGTGCGGCAAATCAGTGCCACCCCCCTTCCCCCGACAAATATCTGTCCCACCTGTGACAGGGTCTGTGGCTCTCGTGTTGGACTGATCAGCCACCAAAGAACTCACTTTAGGAGTGGAAGCAAGTCTTCCTCGATTGCGAGGGACTGCCTATGATGATGACACACTTAAAAAAAAAATTCACATCTATTGCAGCAAGCCACTTCAATAAAATCAAAAAAACCTAGTCAAAACCTTAAATCCAAACTTAATTGAATGATGTGCGTGTCCATCGCCACTGGCAGCCTGCTTGCGCACCAGGTTAACCAGGCGTGCTTAGGCCCCAACGCTGAATTCAGCCGGACCGCCATCGTGCAGACCGGCACTCGGTTTTGGGTGCCGGGCTGCTGGTTGGGTTGCACGCTGCTCTGTTGGCCCAGTGGAGGCCATGCAGAGTGCGCAGCGGACCGCTCCTTTAAGTGAAAGGGAGGGCTGTTGAACCGCTTCAATGCTACACAGAGCATCCGCGTAGCGCTGCTGATCGCACCCCAAGAGGAGCTGGAGCACACGAGATCGTGCTCAACTTCCTCCGCGGGGCGGTAACCACAATTTCGCGGCCGGCTGTGAATTCGCGCCGGGCGCAAGAAGTCCTGTCTGAGCCGATTACCGCCCCCAATCCAGGAGCTGGAGAATTTCTCCTCCCACTGAAACAGAGAAGGCTAAGAGATTTAATAAAGGTTTTTAAAATGATGAGGTGTTTTCATAGCGAGAGAGGTAAAACTATTTCCTTTAGTTAGGAAGTCAATGATGAGGGATCAATTTAAAATTGTTACTGAGCAGGATTAGCAGTTTCTTCACAGATGTGCAGTATACAATGCTGTGCCACAGGGAGTGGCTGGGGCAGAGAATACTGCACCTTTTGGAAAGGCATATCTCCTACAGCCTTTGAGCTGAATTACCAGGGTTTAGGAATTGCTAAGCGAAAGTAAATTTGAGGCCGTAACCTCTTCCTGTATCTACGGATCTGTCACTCGCTGTGGGTGTGGAATTGCTCAGTGCTGTTCCCAAGCCCTGATGGCTGATTTATTTTCCATTAGTTCTTCAACCTTTTGCTCATGCACATAATAAACTTCATTACCCAGGAGGTCAGGGGAGCCAATATGGTGTATCCCATCATGGGGAGGAATGGATGTTTTCAATTGAAGGTGTACTTAAATGTAATTAGTTGAGGGATACAGAGTTAAAGAATCTCCATCATATCGACCACATGCTGATGTCACACCACCACTCGATATAAACTGGAGGGTTGTGAAGATAGTAACATTATTCACCCATTTGCCTTTGAATCTCATCATTCCAGATTTTCCTTTTGACAGTCTTGGGTCCTTGACTGGGATCTCTGTCCCTACAATTCCTCTGTGCTGTGCTTTAAGACTTATATCGTAACTCCTACACAGCAAGCGAGCTCAAGGTGGGCAAAGAAAACGTTTCAAGGACGCCCTCAAAGCCTCCTTGATAAAAAATGTAGCATCCCCACTGACACCTGGGAATCCCTGGCCGAAGACCGCCCTAAGTGGAGGAAGAGCATCCGGGAGGGTGCTGAGCACCTTGAGTCTCATTGCCAAGAGCATGCAGAAAACAAGCGCAAGCAGTGGAAGGAGCGTGGGGCAAACCTGTCCCACCCACCCTTTCCTTCAGCCACTGTCTGCTCCACCTGTGACAGAGACTGTAATTCCCGTATTGGACTGTTCAGTCACCTAAGAACACACTTTGAGAGTGGAAGCAAGCCTTTCTCGATTTCGAGGGACTGTCTATGATGATGATATTGGAGATGGATGTAGATCTAAGAGTTGCCTGAACAAAGCCAAAGCACATTGGCCTAGATTTCTCAGCCCAGGACAGGACTGAGGAGAATCTGGGCCATCACAGATAAGTTCTGCCATACCTCTGCTTCTCCCCGATCCAGAGGGCAGTCCTTAGGGCACAAGATACACATGGGCGGGAATATGCCTCCGCTGTTTCCATTTGCCCTGAATGCTGGTCATGGGAGCACCTGACACACCCTGGGGTCCAGTGCTCTGTAGGTGGAGGGGTGCCTTGGGCCTTCATCATGTGCAAGTGCTCTCTGGCCCCATCAGCGGTAAAACTCAGACACCTCTTGCTATAGCAACACCACCGTTTCCCCGCCCTGCGATAGAGACCACGGAGCCCACTCCTGCATGCGAACTGCCCCAGGATCGGAGACACAGCTGGGGTCACAATGGCATCTAGAGCTCAGAAAGACTAGGCAGTTATTCTTATCTCAAACACAAAGTTTGTGTCATTATCTAGCGCGAATAAGGATTCCGTAAAAATAAACTAATTTTATTTGAACTTCCCATATACAGAAGCGTTCCCAAGGAGACAATATGGGACAAAAATATTTGAATAACGTATACATGGATTTATAAATATATCAAACAAAACAAAAACACAGTATTGGTTGTTTGTAGTGAAATTAAACACATTTCTGATTTTGCAACAATAAACGCAGAGAGGAAACCCTTCTGGATAGTGTGTTGTGTAATTACTGCTAATATTCGAATAACCTCCATCCTCCGAATACTGATACTGCTATTGTACCTGTCACAGGATGCCTTTTATCTTCCGAGCCTGCACCGTATAAGCAGTTTACTGGACATTGAAACAAGTATTTAAACGTGATGTGATGGCCGGTGCCCATTACACAGATGCACCGTCGGTATTGTCCCTCCGGTATTATCAGGGGATGCAGGCCTACTCCATGCTTGATGAGCCTACTGCACCCAAACTAGCTTAGTCAGCAAATTGTGTACTGGAAGCCTGAGCAAGTGCTCGAGGCTCATTCATGCCTCCGAACATGTGCTAACTAGGGAACTTCCCCACAATGTGGCTGGAGTGCTGAGCAGCCGTTCAGTCACCCAGTGGAAAGTGAAGCCCATTTTATTTTCCCTGGGTGGCTTTGAGCTTGCCCTAACGCCACCTCCAAAGACCATTTCTTCTCCACTGCTGTTCTCCTCCTTCCCACAAAGGTCTTTTCTTCTTCGGCTTTCATTTTAAAGTTTAAATGTAAGAGTTGATAGCTAGAGTCAAATTCCTGTGCCCGATTAGTCCTGTAATTGATAGAGTACAGTGGCACATCATGTGCTTTATAAGGATCTGCACAATTTATGGAACTCACGTCTGCTGGAAGAGGACTAAAAGATGTTTCCCAGTGTAATATTCCTCCATATTTGTGTCAACTGGAAGAATGTTTCAGTAGACAAACTATGAGGGGAGATTCGAACACTTAATTCCAATTTAGATCAATACCAAGAGCTCTGGTAATAATTGTAGGATCTACAATAAAACAATCATTTTTGCCTCGTGCCGCATTGCACTAAAATCATGAGGTGTCCAAAATATGTGCTTCAAGCACAATCTCCTTCAAGTGTGTCAATAATCTCCAAATAAAACTTGACTAGCGTCTTACAGCGCGACAACTGAAAGATCAATATATTAACGGGCTGACATCCACTCAGCTTCTAAGTCTCCTTGTAGACAAGGTCAAAAAAATAATTCTGATAATCCTCTTATTGCTGATTGAGCCTGAAGGCTCTGTGCCTTAATGCGAGGAGTATTCGGAATAAGGTGGATGAATGAACTGCGCAGATAGCAGTTAACAGTTACGATGTGATTGGCATCACGGAGACATGGCTCCAGGGTGACCAAGGCTGGGAACTCAACATCCAGGGGTATTCAGCATTTAGGAAGGATAGACAGAAAGGAAAAGGAGGTGGGGTGGTGTTGCTGGTTAAAGAGGAAATTAATGCAATTGTAAGGAAGGACATTAGCTTGGATGATGTGGAATCGGTAAGGGTGGAGCTACGGAATAACAAAGGACAGAAAACGCTAGTGGGAGTAGTGTACAGGCCACCAAATAGTAGTAGTGAGGTTGTGGTCAGCAGCAAACAAGAAATAAGGGATATGTGCAATGAAGGTACAGCAGTTATCATGGGCTACTTTAATCTACATATTGATTGGGCTAACCTAACTGGTAGCAATGCGGTGGAGGAGGATTTCCTGGAGTGTATTAGGGATGGTTTTCTGGACCAATATGTCGAGGAACCAACCAGAGAGAGCTGGCCATCCTAGACTGGGTGATGTGTAATGAGAAGGGACTAATTAGCAATCTTGTTGTGCGAGGCCCCTTGGGGAAGAGTGACCATAATATGGTAGAATTCTTTAGATGGAGAGTGACAAAGTTAATTCAGAAACTGGGTCCTGAACTTAAGGTAAGGTAACTTTGATGGTATGAAACGTGAATTGGCTAGATTAGACTGGCAAATAATACTTAAAGAGTTGACGGTGGATAGGCAATGGCAAACCTTTAAAGATCATATGGATGAACTTCAACAATTTTACATCCCTGTCTGGAGTAAAAATAAAACGGGGAAGATGGCTCAACCGTAGCTAACAAGGGAAATTAAGGATAGTGTTAAATCCAAGGAAGAGGCATACAAATTAGCCAGAAAAAGTAGCAAG
Source organism: Pristiophorus japonicus (assembly GCF_044704955.1). NCBI lineage: Eukaryota > Metazoa > Chordata > Chondrichthyes > Pristiophoridae > Pristiophorus > Pristiophorus japonicus. The sequence goes on along the minus strand of NC_091988.1, from coordinate 105,204,860 downwards.
CCGGAGGACTGGGAGAAATTTAGAATACAGCAGAGGAGGACAAAGGGTTTAATTAAGAGGGAGAAAATAGAATACGAGAGGAAGCTTGCCGGAAACATAAAAATGACTGCAAAAGCTTCTATAGATATGTAAAGAGAAAAAGATTAGTGAAGACAAACGTAGGTTCCTTGCAGTCGGATTCGGGTGAATTTATAATGGGGATCAAAGAAATGACAGACCAACTGAACAAGTACTTTGGTTCTGCCTTCACAAAGGAAGACACAAAAAACCTTCCGGATGTACTAGGTCCGAAGGTCTAATGAGAAGGAGGAACTGAAGGATATCCTTATTAGGCGGGAAATTGTGTTAGGGCAATTGACGGGATTGAAGGCCGATAAATCCCCAGGGCCCGATAGTCTACATCACAGAGTACTTAAGGAAGTGGCCCTAGAAATAGTGGATGCATTGGTGATAATTTTCCAACATTCTATCGACTTTGGATCAGTTCCTATCAACTGGAGGGTTGCAAATGTAACACCACTTTTTAAAAAAGGAGAGAGAAAACGGGTAATTATAGACAAGTTAGCCTGACATCAGTTGTGGGAAAATGTTGGAATCAATCATTAAGGATGAAATAGCAGCACATTTGGAAAGCAGTGATAGGATTGGTCCAAGTCAGCATGGTTTTATGAAGGGGAAATCATGTTTGACAAATCTTCTGGAATTTTTTGAGGATGTAACTAGTAGAGTGGACAGGGGAGAACCAGTGGATGTGGTGTATTGGGACTTTCAAAAGGCTTTTGACAAGGTTCCACACAAGAGATTGGTGTGCAAAATCAAAGCACATGGTATTGGGGGTAATGTGCTGACGTGGATAGAGAACTGGTTGGCAGACAGGAAGCAGAGAATTGGGATTAACGGGTCCTTTTCAGAATGTCAGGCAGTGACTAGTGGAGTGCCGCAGGGATCAGTGCTGGGACCCCAGCTCTTTACAATATACATTAACGATTTAGATGATGGAATTGAGTGTAATATCTCCAAGTTTGCAGATGACATTAAATTGGGTGGCGGTGTGAGCTGTGAGGAGGATACTAAGAGGCTGCAGGGTGAGTTGGACAGGTTAGGCGAGTGGGCAAATACATGACAGATGCAGTATAATGTGGATAAATGTCAGGTTATCCACTTTGGAGGAAAAAACACGAAGGCAGAATATTATCTGAATGGCGGCAGATTAGGAAAAGGGGAGGTAAAGCGAGACCTGGGTGTCATGGTTCATCAGTCATTGAAGGTTGGCATGCAGGTACAGCAGGCAATGAAGAAGGCAAATGGTATGTTGGCCTTCATAGCGAGGGGATTTGAGTATAGGAGCAGGGAAGTCTTACTGCAATTGTACAGGGCCTTGGTGAGGCCCCACCTGGAATATTGTGTTCAGTTTTGGTCTCCTAATCTGAGGAAGGATGTTCTTGCTATTGAGGGAGTGCAGCGAAGGTTCACCAGACTGATTCCCAGGATGGCAGGATTGACATATGAGGAGAGACTGGATCGACTGGGCCTGATTCAATGGAGTTTAGAAGGATGAGAGGGTATCTCATAGAAACATATAAAATTCTGACGGGACTGGACAGGTTCGATGCAGGAAGAATGTTCCTGATGTTGGGTAAGTCCAGAACCAGGGGACATAGTCTTAGGATAAGGGGTAAGCCATTTAGGACTGAGATGAGGAACTTCTTCACTCAGAGAGTTGTTAACCTGTGGAATTCCTGACCTAAGAGAGTTGTTGATGCCAGTTAAAGAGGGAGTTAGATATGGCCCTTGCAGCTAAAGGGATCAAGGGGTATGGAGAGAAAGCAGGAACGGGGTACTGAAGGAATGATCAGCCATGATCTTATTGAATGGTGGTGCAGGCTCGAATGGCCGGATGGCCTAATCCTGCACCTATTTTCTATGTTTCTATGCATACGTCACGTCTGGGGGAGGGGCAAATTCTTTCGTCCTCAAAATGAGGTCAGTAGGGGTTGGGGTTGGAATCTTATTTCAGCCAGTGTCAGAATCAAGCACTCTAGAGATAAGGTACAAACCAAATTAGACACACATCTACACTGTCCCATCAAACACTCCCAGGGCAGGTACAGCACGGGTTAGATACAGAGTAAAGCTCCCTCTACGGTGTCCCATTAAACACTCCCAGGGCAGGTACAGCACGGGGTTAGATACAGAGTAAAGCTTCCTCTACATTGTCCCATCAAACACTCCAAGGGCAGGTATAGCACAGGTTAGATGCAGAGTAAAGCTCCCTCTACACTGTCCCATCAAACACTCTCAGGGCAGGTACAGCACGGGTTAGATACAGAGTAAAGCTCCCTCTACACTGCCCCATCAAACATTCCCAGGACAGGTACAGCACGGGTTCGATACAGAGTAAAGCTCCCTCTGCACTGTCCCATCAAACACTCCCAAGGCAGGTACAGCACGGCTTAGATACAGAGTAAAGCTCCCTCTCTACACTGTCCCACCAAACACTCCCAGGGCAGGTACAGCACGGCTTAGATACAGAGTAAAGCTCCCTCTACACTGTCCCATCAAACACTCCCAGGGCAGGTACAGCACGGGTTAGATGCAGAGTAAAGCTTCCTCTACACTGTCCCATCAAACACTCCCAGGGCAGGTACAGCACGGGTTAGATACAGGGTAAAGCTCCCTCTTCACTGTCCCATCAAACACTCCCAGAGCAGGTACAGCTCGGGTTAGATACAGAATAAAGCTCCCTCTACACTGTCCAAACAATACACCATAATCCAAGTCTTCTACTGCACCAATCTGAGAATCTCAATGACCTGCCGAATCCAACCTCATGGTCTCACCAAATAAGATCGACAACTGACGATCAAACATTGCAGCGCGGTGCTCCTGGAGTGAAGCCCAGCCCAGCAGGAGTAGGTATCAGGGCATCGGTTGAATCCTCCCATTTTATCTCTGTGAATTGTGTGATCTCCTGCTGTGTTCTCCAAGCAGACGAGACTCTATCAGAAGTGTGCAAGTGAAAAATGTACCCATCAACAACAGAATGTGGACACTTGCTGTAAACCTGCCTTCTCTGGTTGTGACTGCCCAAAGCTTATTTCATGCACAGAGAGACGAGACTTTCATCCCACCAGTCGGGTCTGGATCTGCCTCAAATCACAGGGATACTATCAATCTGCAGAACACCTTCATCTTTTGGGTGAGCTCCTTTGTTGGTTCAGGCGTAGCTACAATATCACAACACAAAGCTGCCCATCCACTACTGACTGGAAAATAACCTTCATCGAACCCTGCATATAAATGAGAAGATTGTGTTGGACAGTGTGAAATGGAAAAACACAGTAGGCATCACGTGACTGAGCTCCAAACCCTTCAGTTAAACTTACTGAGAGAAGAAAATTCATCCTCACTCCAAACATGTTTGTGAAGGTGTTGTTCATCCAGTCACTATAAAATGCTACATAGGCTGGGGGTTTGTTTATGGGCAACTGAAGTTTATTTTGGTAGTTATGTTGACAGTTATGATTACCTTTTGTAGACGGGTTGACTTGGGTGGATGTGGCCTCATTTCAGTTTCTGTAGAATGTGTTAATTTTCCATCCAGGTACGAGACAAAACAAGTTACTTAAATTGCACCAAAACAGCATGGATGTGTTCGTTCAAACCCGCAGCAACTGTTTTATTCAGCGAGGGAGGAAACACTTTGAGCTTGCATAAGGTGAAGTTACGCATCTCTTGCTTTAAGTGCAATGTTTTTTGAGGAGATAGGTGGGGGAAGAAAGGAACTAAGTGGACAGCCACCACTTGTGGATTGGGCATTTGCTTCAGTTGTTTTTGATGGTTTAAAAAAAAATCAGTAAACACAAAGGGGATAATTTTACAGATGGCAGGGGGGAGGGTGTGGGGGAGCCTCGAATCTATTTTTGCTTGATAACATACTTCAAACCAATATCATGCCCCAAGGCTGAGGCTCTGTGCCAGTAGTAAACTTGTAAAGTCAGCCCTACAGTGTGCACAGACCCTGGGACCTGTTTGCAGTTGTTATTATCCAGTTATGGCCCAACAAGACTTCTATCTGCCTCACTTGTTGCCAGCCCATATCTCTCGAAAGCCTACCTGACTCATGGGAGGGGAATGGTCAGGGGAAAACTGATGACATTAGGGCAAATTAAACTGAGCCTGTGGCTGGTAGGGAATTATCTACCACCACACAAACACCATGCGCCCAATGCCACAGTGCTTTTAGAAATAGTCACATCCAATACAGGAATCAGCCTCTTTCAGTTAACAACCATGAACATCATGTAACATACAGTCCTTATTGTTTCATTTTATAAACACTCACTAGATCAACAGTCAAAATTCAGATAACGGGAGTGAATCTTTCAACACGTTCAAGTTCTGGATTCAGCTTTCTAAAACCATAATGCCAGCCTCTACGTGCCTGCCACACACACACGTGTCGCCTGTTCTGGAGTCAGCTTGCAGCAAACCGAGGTACAACAGAAGCTGCCTTAAATACTATCAACACCCGATGTAAAATTCTCCGGGTCGTGACTCCCATACTAAAGGAATGGAAAGATCCTTCTCAATCTTTGGCTGTGCCACGTTGATCATGGACTGGGTTCATCGATTGGCCGGCGACAGTATGGGCAGCAGTTGTGTTGAAGAACAAGCAATTCATAGTCTTCACTGTGAAACATCTGTGGGTGAAGGGCAACAGTGGTAAAGTAGGGCTGGGCAAAGCAGAGTGAGTCAGGCAATAATTGAAGTAAACAATGCTAAATATGAATAAATACAAGATAACCCAGTGGGTAAATATGAATACACTCAATGGAGAGATGAAAGGTGAGAATGAACAGAGAGACATAGGGATTCAAATACAAGTTGGACATCTGTGACATAGTCAACGTATTTACTGAGGTGTACGAAAGTATGGGCCTTACGCTAAACATCCGTAAGGCAAAGGTCCTCCACCAGCCTGTCCTCACCGCACAGCACTGCGCCCCACCCCGCCCCACCCATCAAGATCCACGGTGCGGCCCTGGATAACGTGGAACATTTCCCATACCTCGGGAGCCACTTATCAACAAGAGCAGACATTGACGACGAGGTTCAACACCACCTCCAGTGCGCCAGTGCAGCCTTCGGCCGCCTGAGGAAAAGAGTGTTTGAAGACCAGGCCCTCAAATCCACCACCAAGCTCATGGTCTACAGGGCTGTAGTAATACCCGCCCTCCTGTATGGCTCAGAGACATGGACCATATACAGTGGACACCTCAAGTCGCTGGAGAAATACCACCAACGGTGTCTCCGCAAGATCCTACAAATCCCCTGGGAGGACAGACGCACCAACGTTAGTGTCCTCGACCAGTCCAACATCCCCAGTATTGAAGCACTGATCACACTTGATCAGTTCCATTGGGCAGGCCACATTGTTCGCATGCCAGACATGAAGCTCCCAAAGCAAGCGCTTTATTCGGAACTCCTTCACGGCAAACAAGCCAAAGGTGGGCAGAGGAAACGTTACAAGGACACCCTCAAAGCCTCCCTGATAAAGTGCAACATCCCCACCGACACCTGGCAGTCCCTGGCCAAAGACCGCCCTAATTGGAGGAAGTGCATCCGGGAGGGCACTGAGCACCTCGAGTCTCATCACCGAGAGCATGCAGAAAACAAGCCCACCCTTTCCCTCAATGACTATCTGTCCCACCTGTGACGGGGACTGTGGTTCTCATATTGGACTGTTCAGCCACCTCAGGACTCATCTTTAGAGTGGAAGCAAGTCTTCCTCGATTGCGAGGGACTGCCTATGATGATGATGGACCTCTGTGCTCCGGCACCCTCGGGAGCTGGCCGTCTGTGGATGGCTCCCTCAGCACCCAAGCACACACTCACTGACTGACAGCCCCTCCAGCCAATTGCCGCACAGATTCACTGACTGACAGCCGCTCCAGCCGATTGCCGCACACACTCACTGACTGATAGCCGCTCCAGCCAATCGCCGCACACACTCACTGATTGACAGCCGCTCCAGCCAATTGCCGCACACACTCACTGACTGACAGCCGCTCCAACCAATTGCCACACAGACTCACTGGCTGACTGACAGCCACTCCCAGCGATGGTTAACGTGGTTTGATGCTCTTTTTTTTATAAACCCTCCTCTCCCTCAGGCCCGACTAATGCCAAACCACGGATGTTTCTGGACCAGAGAGGTCCAACCTGTACACAGTTTCCTGAAAGTACAAGTGCAGATAGATAAAACCATTAAAAAAAGATCAACAGCATTTTGGGTGATATAAATATGGTCATAACATACAAGGGTGAAGAAGTAATGATATATGTATACAACACATTGGTTTGGCAACAAAGCACAGAGGACAGCTTTGGGTGTCCCATTATAGAAAAGGCATTAAAACCAAGCTTACATTAGTCCCACTGAGCTGGACAATGAAGCAAGGGGACAGCAGGGAAGTAGGGTAGTCAGTAGTTTAGGAAAGGGGAATGGGACATGGGTCTCATGGATAAGATGAGCTTAGCGAGGGCATGAAGGGTGTTAGGAGGGAAATTGGAAAAAGATGCAGGTTCAGGGGGAAGGCTTGGCTTGGTGGACGAAGGAAAGTGGGGAAGCAACAGAGGCAGCTGAATGTATGGTCTCAATCTTAGTCACCAAGAAATCCATGGGCTCCTTGCACTAGTTGGAGGTGAGGGTGGAGGGGGAATGGGAGAGGCATTTAAGCAGGCAGTTGATAGTGAGGAAAATAAGCCAGGCATTTATTTTAGCTACCAGGATGATTCTAGGGTTCTGGGCACTTTTTGCAGAGGAGAGTGAGGAGATTTGAGATGTTGTCTAACAAGATCTGGTGATGAATGGCTAAACCAGATACACTCAAGTCTGTGCCCCTTGGATGGAGTGAAAATGGGGGCCATACCAGGAAGGTTGACCAGGATATAAAATTGGGCAGAGTGTAAAATGTGCATTGTTCCTGCCGGCTGGGTGAAGTTAAAATCCTGGCTTAAGCAGGTGGGAGTTCGAAAGTGCAGCTGTAAGTGACTTGGGGGAAGAGATAATGTTTCTAGGAGTGGACGTAGAAGGAAGTGGAATTGGAAGGAGGTAAGGAGATGTGGGTGGTGAGGGATATAAGGAAGTGGTTGGAGATGGCCTTGTCTGTGATTGAGACATAGGAACCAGGGGAATAGGGAGGCTGCAGGAGATAAGCTCGAGGGGGGAGGCGTGAATATGGAGGAATGAATTCATAGGAGAGATGTCAAAGGGAGCTGATATAACGATTCTAATCACTGAGTATGAAGAGGCGCTCAGTGCAGAGGATCAGGGAGGAAAGGAGGGAGGGTATCTCTGGGAGAAACTTGGGACTTGGGGATGTGGGGGTGATGGTGGACAACAAGGATTTTAAAGGAGTGGTGAGAGGGGTGTAACAAGAGTGAAAGTGTAAAAGAATTGCAGACATTCCCACCTGGAAACATGTAGGGCACATTGTGATGGAGACATCAGGTAACAGCGATCGAAAGTAGTGCCACCTTAGCGGCTTTGGCCAGCGTTTAATCAGAACATCCCTCCTGCTCATTGACTGCAGAACTTCCCGATTCACAATCACAGGGACAAAATCTGAGCCTCCTTGCTGGAAAAAAATAATGCAGGAAAAAAAGATGGATGCGATCTGTGTCATCATTGGACTGGACTACTGACTATTCCTGCAAGACACAGATGAAACCTGCCTCTTTGATGCCAACAACTTTTCCAGCTTGCTAACTGAACTGGTAACACCACTTGTTCTGCAAACAAGCTGAGTTTTAATAAAAAGGGTTGGTGCATTTAATTTCAACTGGTAACTGCAAGGTCCATTAATCCTGGTTATTATAGGCATTAAATTGGAGATGTCTTCTTTGCGTGCACACATGCTACACCATTCTCTGACCATGAACACTGCCCCCCAGCGCTCCTGCAATCCTGTTTTGGAACACTTGCAAACACTGATTTGCAAAATTCTACTGAGAATTTGGTTTGCAATGCTCCCTTCACAATGGGTTCATGTCACAAGACCAGACTGGGGAGCTGCAGCCTCTGATTTGTTTCCTCTCGCTCGTGCTGGGGAACCATGCCCTTTACTCATGTGAGATAATGAACTGGGATGGGGAACAAGACAAATGTAGAATTTACATGTGGAAATCCGTATCTTATTAATCTGCAGTAATGCCACATCAAGAGGGTTGAACCAGCCAGACTTCCTTTCTAAAACCATGTTGGCTATCACTTAAGAGGTTGATATTGGTGTCCCTGAACTCTATTATTTTGCTAGTTGTTAATGTAAGACGAATAGGTTTGAGTTGATGCCTTTTTTGAAAATGGGAACCATACTGGCACCAAAGAGATGTTACTTGTTCTCATACACATGCAGTCTCATCCCCGACCGCCAGGTAATGCCTTGCAGCAGCTTTTGTCCCAGGAGTCAAGTATTTTCTCACCAGCTACACCTGAGCACATTTGGTGGATCGGGCAGAGGAACTGCCTTAAGATGACACTTGCTTGTACCCTCATCACGTGCTGAGCGATTTGCTGCTCGGCTACTGCAATTGTAGGTCACCCCAGAGACAGTGACAATATTGGGTTGCATATGAGCATACGAAATAGGAGCAAGAGTAGGCCAAAAGGCCCCTAGGGCCTGCTCTACCATTCAATAAGATCATGGCTGAACTTCTGCATCAATTCCATTTTCCCGCCCGATCCTCATCTCCCTTTATTTCCCCTGGAGTCTAAAAATCTATCGCTCTCAGCCTTGAATATACTCAGACTGAGCATCCACAGCCCTCTGAAGCAGAGAATTCTGAAGATTCACAAACTATGAGTGAAGAAATTTCTCCTCATCTCAGTCCTAAATAGCCGACCCCCTATCCTGAGGATATGACCCATAGTTCTAGACTCTTCAGCCAGGGGAAACAGCCTCAGCTTTAATCCTGTCAGAATCTTTGTTCAGAATCACCTCTCATTTTTCTAAACTCCAGAGAGTATAGGCCCAATCTACTCAATCTCTCATCATAGAACATTCCTCTCATCCCAGGAATCAATCTGGTGAACCTTCGTTACACCCACTCTAAGACAAGTATAGCCTTCCTTAGGCACAGAGTCTCCAGGTGTGGTCTGACCAAAGCCCTACACAATTGCAGCAAAACTTCCTTACTCTTGTATTCCAACCCCCTTGCAATAAAGGCCAACATACCCATTTACCTTCCTAATTGATAGCTGTACCTCCATGTTAACTTTCTGTGTCTTGAACAAGGACATCCAAATCCCTCTGAACAACAACATTTAATAGCTTTTCACCATTTAAAAAATATTGTTTTTCTACTCTTCCTACCAAAGTGAATAACCTCACATGTTCCCACATTATACTCCATCTGCCACCTTACTGCCCACTTACTTAACCTGTCTATATCCCTTTGCAGACTTTGTGTGCTCCTCACAACTTTGTATCATCAGCAAACTTGGATATATTACATCTAAGTCATTAATATAGATTTTAAATAGCTGAGGCCCAACCCCACTAGTAACTGCCTGCCAACCTGAAAATGACCCGTTTATTCGTACTCTGTTTTCTATCATTTAACAAATCCACTATCCATGCTGATATATTACCCCCAACCCCATGAGCCCTTAACTTGTGTGGTACCTTATCGAATACCTTTTGAAAATCCAAATATACTACAGCTACTGGTTCCCCCTTTATCTACCCTGCTAGTTACATCCTCCATAAACTCAAATAAATGTTTCAAACACTATTTCCCTTTCATAAAACCATGTTGACTCTGCCTAATAATATTATGATTTTCTAAGTGCCCTGTTACCACTTCCTTAATAATGGATTCCAGCATTTTCCCGATGAGGCTAACTGTCTGTACAACCCTATTTTCTCTTTGCCTCCTTTCTTGAATAGCAGGGTTACATTTGCTACCAGCCGATCCACTGGGACCGTTCCAGAATCTAGGGAATTTCAGAAGATCACAACCAACACACCTACCATCTCTGCAGCCACCACTTTTAGAACCATCAGGTCCAGGGGATCTGTCAGCTTTTAGTCCCATTCATTTCTCCAATACTTTTTCTTTTCTAATATTAATTAACATAGAAAGTAGGTGCAGGAATAGCTGCACCGCCATTCAATAAGATCATGGCTGATCCTTCCCTCAGTACCCTTTCTTGCTTTCTCTCCATACCCCTTGATCCCCTTAGCCATAAGGGCCATATCTAACTCCCTCTTGAATATATCCAATGAACTGGCATCAACAACTCTCTGCGGCAGGGAATTCCACAGGTTAACAACTCTGAGTGAAGAAGTTTCTCCTCATCTCAGTCCTAAATGGCCTGCCCCTTATCCTAAGACTGTGTCCCCTGGTTCTGGACTTACCCAACATCGGGAACATTCTTCCCGCATCTAACCTGTCCAGTCCCGTCAAAATCTTATATGTTTCTATGAGATCCCCTCTCATCCTTCTAAACTCGTGTGTATAAAGGCCCAGTTGATCCAGTCTCTCCTCATATGTCAGTCCAGCCATCCCTGGAATCAGTCTGGTGAACCTTCGCTGCACTCCCTCAATAGCAAGAACGTCCTTCGTCAGATTAGGAGACCAAAACTGAACACAATATTCCAGGTGAGGCCTCACCAAGGCCCTGTACAACTGCAGTAAGACTTCCCTGCTCCTATACTCAAATCCCCTTGCTATGAAGGCCAACATACCATTTGCCTTCTTCACCGCCTGCTTACCTGCATGCCAACCTTCAATGACTGATGAACCATGACACCCAGGTCCCGCTGCACCTCCCCTTTTCTAATCTGCCGCCATTCAGATAATATTCTGCCTTCGTGTTTTTGCCCCCAAAGTGAATAACCTCACATTTATCCACATTATACTGCATCTGCCATGTATTTGCCCACTCGCCTAACCTGCCCAAGTCACCCTGCAGCCCCTTAGCGTCCTCCTCACAGCTTACACCGCCACCCAGTTTTGTGTCATCTGCAAACTTGGAGATATTACACTCAACTCCATCATTTAAATCATTAATATATATTGTAAAGAGCTAGGGTCCCAGCACTGAGCCCTGCGGCACTCCACTAGTCACTGTCTGCCATTCTGAAAAGGACCCATTTATCCCGACTCTCTGCTTCCTATCTGCCAACCAGTTCTCTATCCACGTCAGTACATTACCCCCAATACCATGCGCTTTGATTTTTCAGACCAATCTCTTGTGTGGAACCTTGTCAAAAGCCTTTTGAAAGTCCAAATACACCACATCCACTGGTTCTCCCTTGTCCACTCTACTAGTTACATCCTCAAAAAATTCCAGAAGATTTGTCAAGCATGATTTCCCTTTCATAAATCCATGCTGACTTGGACCAATCCTGTCACTGCTTTCCAAATGCGCTGCTATTTCATCCTTAATGATTGATTCCAACATTTTCCCCATTTCTGATGTCAGGCTAACCGGTCTATAATTACCCGTTTTCTCCCTCCCTCCTTTTTTAAAAAGTGGTGTTACATTAGCTACCCTCCAGTCCATAGGAACTGATCCAGAGTCGATAGACTGTTGGAAAATGATCACCAAGCATCCACTATTTCTAGGGCCACTTCCTTAAGTACTCTGGGATGTAGACTATCAGGCCCTGGGGATTTATTGGCCTTCAATCCCATCAATTTCCCGAACACAATTTCCCGCCTAATAAGGATATCCTTCAGTTCCTCCTTCTCACGAGATCCTCGGTCCCCTAGTACATCCGGAAGGTTATTTGTGTCTTCCTTCGTGAAGACAGAACCAAAGTATTTGTTCAATTGGTCTGCCATTTCTTTGTTGCCCATTATAAATTCACCTGAATCTGACTGCAAGGGACCTACGTTTGTCTTCACTAATCTTTTTCTCTTCACATATCTATAGAAGCTTTTGCAGTCAGTTTTTATGTTCCCGACAAGCTTCCTCTCATACTCTATTTTCCCCCTTTAATTAAACTCTTTGTCGTCCTCTGCTGAATTCTAAATTTCTCCCAGTCCTCAGGTTTGCTGCGTTTTCTGGCTAATTTGTATGCCTCTTCCTTGGATTTAACACTATCCTTAATTTCCCTTGTTTGCCACGGTTGAGCCACCTTCCCCGTTTTATTTTTACTCCAGACAGGGATGTATGATTGTTGAAGTTCATCCATATGATCTTTAAAGGTTTGCCATTGTCTATCCACAGTCAACCCTTTAAGCATCATTTGCCAATCTAATCTAGCCAATTCGCGCCTCATACCATCAAAGTTATCTTTCTTTAAGTTCAGGATCCTAGTTTCTGAATTAACTTTGTCACTCTCCATCTTAATAAAGAATTCTACCATATTATGGTCACTCTTCCCCAAGGGGCCTCCACAACAAGATTGCTAATTAGTCTCTTCTCATTACAATTACTTTAAGTTCCTCATTCTCACTAGACCCTTGGTTCCCCACTATTTCTGGTATGTTTTTGTGTGTCTTCTACTGTGAAGACAGATACAAAATATTTGTTTAATGTCTCTGCCATTTCCTTATTTCTGGCCAATGACAAGTGATTGGCCATACAGTATACACACATCATTCAATCCAACTGTTTGGGTAATTTGTGCTGGCAGGTGATTTGGCCTACACTGGATTACACCACTACACTTCTGCACTGGATTACACTGTAAGACTCTCTGCTGAGCTGGTTCTACTGGGTTTTTAGCTGTGTTGGCTTCTGGCTAGCCAGTGCTGTTTCACTTGCTATCTGGTGACTTGTGCAGGTTTTTCAGTTTTATGGGTCGCTGGCTTGTGGTTTTACATTTTCTCTGTGGTTTTGATCTACGGTGACCTCCAACATGCCTCAATTTCAGCATCATCTTTCTGCACTGCTACCGATTCTCATCCCTACGGCAATAACCCCCATCCTCCAATTCTCTACCCTTCAGATAGCATCTAGACTTCACTGGCCTGCTACTCCTATCCCTAAATTTGGACAGCGGTTGGTCGATGCTCTGTGCCGGCTCCGTCTTGCTTACACTGGCTTTGTCCCTCCATAGGACCTCTGACTGTCCCACTATTGTCTCCACCCTATTCCCTGCTACCAGGAAATATGTATCCCATTAATTACAACATAATCATCCCATTTCCTTTTCTCTCTACCCCTCCCTTGACCGCATTCTCCTGTCGTCATGACTCCTTTTAGCTCCCCTCTTTCGGATACTCTGCCCTCCCAAATCCCTACCCCAACCCTTCATTACTCTTCGACCTTCCGACTCCCAGCCTCCACTCCCTCTTAGATAAACCTGCAGCTTCTCTCTGTGTCTCTCTTGACACCCTCTGAAAGGCCCACCTTGTCTGCAGCCTTTGACATGGTTAACCACTCCATCCTCCTCCAACACCTCGCCACTATTGTCCAGCTGGGTGGGACTGCACTCGCCTGGTTCCATTCTTATCTATCTAATCGTAGCCAGAGAATCACCTGCAACAGCTTCTCTTCCCACTCCCACATCGTTACCTCTGGTGTCCCCCAAGGATCTATCCTTGGGCCCCTCCTATTTCTTATCTACAAGCTGCCGCTTGGCAACATCATCCGGAAACACAGCGTCAGTTTCCACATGTACGTTGACCAAATACAGCTCTACCTCACCACCACTTCTCTCGAAAATGAGCTTCTGACTGACCACATATCCGTGGCATAACTAAGGCTGCCTATTTCTACCTCCGTAATATCGCGCGACTCCGTCCTTGTGTCAGCTCATCTGCTGCTGAAACCCTCATCCATACCTTTGTTACTTCTAGACTTGACTATTCCAACGCAGCCCCACAACCCACTCTCCCTCCCCCTCCCGCCACCGAGGTATTTGCGCTTCTCTAAGTCTGCCCTCTTGATCATCCCTTATTATAATCGCTCAACTATTCATGCCTTCAGCTGCCAAGGTCCTAAGCTCTGAAATTCCCTCCCTAAACCTCTCCACCTCTCTACCACTCATTCCTCCTTTAAGGTGCTCCTTAAAATCTACCTCTTTGAACAAGCTTTTGGTAATCTGGCCTAATTTCTTCTTATATGGCTCGGTGTCAAATTTGTTGTCTTATAACACTCCTGTGAAGTGCCTTGGAACATTTTACTACGGTAAAGGCACTATATAAATACAAGTAGTTGTTGTTCCCAAGCCACAAACTCCATGCACTCCCTGGTAATTGTCTGAGGTTGAACCACACTGCAACCTTGGTGTGCTTCCCGAGATGAGCTTCCGACCATATATCCGTGCAATCACTAAGACCGCCTATTGTGACCTCCGTAACATCGCTCGACTCTGCCCTGCCTCAACTCATCTGCTGATGAAACCCCCATCCATGCCTTTGTTACCTCTAGACCTAACTATTCCACTGCAGTCCTGGATGGCCTCACATATTCTACCCTCCAAAACTCTACTGCCTTGTCCTAACTCGCACCAAGTCCCATTCACCCATCATTCTTCTTAGGCGGTCCCTCGTATCGAGGATGACTTGCTTCCACACCAAAAAGGGATGAGTTCACGGATGTTTCAATGACGGACCTGACATTCCAGATCCCGAACTACATCCTGAAGGGTGGAAGATGCCTGCGCATGGATTTTTTTAACGTGTGGTGGCCGTTGCACACCAGCCACCACACGGGCTTGACAAGAGTCTTGGTCCAATGGCAAGGATTAACCAAGACGACTGGAGACCTAGTGCTCAGTGTGGGCTGGCCTGTACTGCCCCTGGGCCCTGGCCTCTCCTGGGCCCTGATCACATCGCTCTACAATCTCTCGCCGCCCTTCGCCCTGACCTCGCCACTTCTCTGCTGCCTGCCACCTCTCCTGCTGTACCTGCCTACGCTCTAACCAGCGATCTTGATTTTGGTGACGTCCAATCCAGTCGCCCTTCTCCAAGTCGTCCCCCTCCTGCACCAGCTCGCGCTGCTCCCGGGTCTTTTATGGAGGAGCTCCTTTTATGGCCCCGACCTGCGGCTGGTGGTTTCTCGCAGGTTGGGGCCTCCACGCTGCTCCCCGTCCGACGCACCTCTGCTCCTTTTATGGCCTGAAGACGCCAAGCATAGGGCAGCCTGAATAAAGCCATCAACTCCAATGCTGCAACTGCATTCACACAGAAATTAGCAAATCCAAAACGAAAGAGGCTATTGAAATTGGCACCTCATCGGCTGGTGCACGAAGCCAACCAAGGAGAGATCAGCAAATTAGAATGGTGACCTGTTCAATGTGTTGCAATGTAAGGATGCAGCAGTCTGCACGAAAGGCCAATGTGGTTTGGATCCTACCAATGGGCTCGCAATTTGGCACTGTAGAAACAATCTATTGCTATAAAAGCAAAATACTGCGGATGCTGGAATCTGAAATAAAGGAGAAAGAGGAGAGGAGCAGGACTCACCCAGTGCTCAGTTTCAGTGGCCCAAGAGCCATTTAGCTGACCTCCAATCTTGGCCTGTGTTTCTGCTTCCGAATCAAGAGAGCTTTGGAAGATAATAGCTAACACATCTGCAATTTCCTCATCTATGTCTTTTAATATCCTAGGTGAAACCAACAGGTGTTGGAGATTTGTCTTAAGTCTCATTACTTTCACCATTACCATTTAAGAAAAACTGATATTAAATCCAATATGTTCCTCCCCATGATATATTTTTAGTTTCCCTTGTCCCACTGGTATTTTGGCCTCTTCCTCTACTGTGACGTTGGATGCAAATTACTCATGGTGATTTGCATTTCTGTATGTTAATTTACCTTAACACCAAATTACCTCAAAGCTCAGTTTTGCAGTGAATGGGTCTGCCTCAATCTTGGCCACACTGTCATCAAGCTGTAGAGTCTGTGCATCTAAAAAAAATATCAAAGAAATGGCCCAAAGCATATTGGAAAATACAGTAAGCGCATAACAGTAAGTGATTTAAGCAACAGCATAACCGAGCACCAGTCACAGCCTGTACGTGGTTGAACCTCTCATCCGAAAGATGGCACCTCCGACAGTGTAGCACTCTCTCAGTACTGCACGGAAGTGTCAGCCTGAATTATGTGCCCAAAGTCTCTGGAGTGGAGTTTGAACCCACAACCTTCTGATTAAAAGGTGAGAATGCTATCACGAAGTCAATATCATTCATTGCTGCTTGTGACACCGGCTATGCCGATCCACACCCCACAAGAATTAAAATTGGATGTGAGGTTCTGTGGGTTGGAGCTAAAATCTGCAACAGGATTTCTTTTGTGGGTGTTAAGGTTTCTGGTGAGCCTTGGTCATGATGTAATCTATTCGTCGTAAGGTGAGCTGCGGACAAGGCAGCACTTCTTCCGTGACAACAGCCACAGCATGGCTATGGATATGCACTTTCCTACTGCTGCCATCGTACCTCAAAATCCTCCACTGGCTCAGTGGTCACAGCTTCTTTTGCCTCAATCGTTAGCGCTGGTGAGGCACTCAATTTGCACCAAACAGCCTGCGTGCTTAATAGTTCTTTTGTGCCAGTAATCTAAGTAGTAGGACAGGGAGTTAGATTTGCACTAGCAGCAGGCATAGCTGCACTGGCAGCGGCTAACGACTTTCCTCATTAGTAGCACTAAAAGTGCTCCAAAAGTACAGAAATTAACCCAAGGGCGAGTAATTGATGATATCATTATACTCCAATTATTCTTCCGTCAATTGTATTTTCCCTTCTGCTCTCTCTGGACAACATACGCCCATGACTGACCTGATCCCAGCTCTGACTGAAAGAGCTCCTGACAAGTGTGGCCCAGGGGTGACTTTCCCTACCATTATCCTGTCTAGTATTGGCACTGCCCCACTGCAGTATAACAGAGCTTGGTAATCGGGTGGGGTGGGCATCACTATGTCAATGCTCCAATGCGCTGCCTGCTTTACACAGGGTGAGACTATAAAATGGATACCGCCAATGTTCTTTTCCTGCCACATGTCCTTTTTTTGTTCTGTCCTGGGCACCTCGCGGTCAATCAGGGCCACCGCTTCCTCATCCGTAATCCCTTCTTCCAAATAGAACTGAACAAGTGGCAGCACTTCTGTAAACACAGCAAGAGAGGTCATGAGATGAAAGCCCCGTGGTGAACCAGAGCATAGCTCACCTGATCAAAACCCTGGGTTTCTGAATTTAGATGTGAACCTGGAAAGTAACCTTTTGAGAAACTCTGAGTAAATACTGTAATAAATAATGATGAATTCTCTATTCCATTTCCAAACAATATTTTGTCTGAATATGAATATTTTATTAATTATAGAACTTTGGAATCAAGAAGTTTAAGGCCAGGCTGCATTGTTATAACTATCCTGACTCTTTTCCCAACTTTCTCCTTCCCTTCGGTCCAGCCGGGGTTGAGAATCTAATTTAATGGTCACTCTTACTTTCTAATTCTGGACCATGGGGTTCACCATGGCTGAGTTGGATTCTGCGTTCATCAGACACTGCACAACTCCATTTTCAATATGGGTCAATTAATACATTTTTGGTGTGGGAATCCTGGATAATTTTCCCACTCTTGAGCCTTAACGCACTAAAGTTAATTATAGCGCTCTACCGTCACTTGGCTAAATACATAAAAGGAGTCTCCCTGAATGGCCTAGTACCAGATTAAGCAATGCATTTACCCAATGAACATAGGAGAGCCTCCTATTTTTACTCTTATAGATGGGACATGATCTGTGCTTGTTTTGGTGACGCGATACAACAAATCCAACATCGAGAAGAACAATGATTCCGTCAACACCCACAACACAGATTGCTCTGCCTTGCCTCAGAATCTTAGGAGAAAGAGGAGTGCCAGGACTCACCCAGTGCTCAGTTTCGGTGGCCCAAGAACCATTTAGCTGACCTCCAATCTTGGCACGAGAGACCGAAGGATGGAGCAAAAGGAAAAATCACCTTCGAGATTCTGACCCTCAACACCTCCTAAAATAAGAATCGTGAGCTACCTGTAGTTCTCACACATCTTAAGTGACAACATCTATGGCATTAAAATAATCAATTAGCCTTGGAATTCTACCTATACAACCACAGAAGGAGTCCATTCGGCCAATTGTGTTTGGGTCAGCATTTGCTAGGTCAATCCAAAATTAATCCCACTGTCCCAATCTCTTCTCCTAGCCCTGTATCAATCCAAAACAATTCCCAAAGCCCTACTCTCTCCCCAAAGGGTTGGTGTGGGAAAGAGGGGTTCCTTTTCATGGGACTTTACATCAATTTAACAATTTCAGACCATAACCTCTGCCCGTGTTTTGCTCACTTTCCTCCTTTTTTTTAACCCCCCCTCCCCCCCAATCTTATGTAGTTTCTCTCTCTCTGTTTCCCATGGTAGCTGGTAATTATCCCGCCATTCACACCCTATCTAGACTAATCATTTGATGCCATTACCATCATCCCTTTTGTGTCTCAAATCTCTCCTGCTTTCCACCCTTCCCTTTTGTTCTTCCTTCCCCTCCCCCTTTCAGTGCTCCTTAAGAATCTGTTCATTTCAAACATTTGCCAGTTCTGACGGAGGGTCATCGACCTGAAACGTTAGCTCTGTTTCTCTCCACAGATGCTGCCTGACCCACTGAGATTTCCAGGATCTGCAGTATTTTGCTTTAGGATTCGCTATTGGATCTAGTAATGGGAAATGAACCAGAGCAGAAGCAAAAGTAGGGAACATCTAGGTAATAGTGACCATAATATAATACGCTTTAAGATGCTAATTGAGAAGGACATGAAAACCAGGATCCTAGATTGGAGAAAAGCTGATTTTGAGGGGCTGAGAATAGAACTTTGGAAAATAAAATGGGCAACAATATTGTCAAAAAATGAAGAGCAGCAGCAATGGGAAACATTTAAAATGGTGTTCAACAGAGGGCAGGAACAATATACTCTGCTAAAAGAAAAGAACAAACTAAACACGAATGAGACTCCATGGATGAATAAAGCCATAAGGGAAGAATTGAGGGCAAGGAAAGAGGCATCCATTAAATACATAGACAGCAGGGGAGTGCATGATAAGGGAGAATATGAAAAGATTAGGAGAGAAGTCAAAAAATCAATTAGGAAGGCAAAGAGGAACTATGACATTCAATGATCAAGGAATATAAAACAAAATAGTAAAATATTTGACAGGCACATCAATAAAAAAGGAAGGTTGGGATGGGAATAGGGCCATTAAGGGACAGACCGGATAATACCACAGATAATGGTAGGGAGATGGGAGAAATATTAAATAATTATTTTGCTTCAGCAGTTACTAGGGAGATAGAACAGGTGGACATGACATTGGATGATGAGATTAGTAATGAGATAAGTACATTTAAAATAAAAAGAGGGGATATATTAAATAAACTAATCAAATTCAAAGAGGATAAAACCTCTGATTTCATTCACACATTCTCAAAGAATCTAGGGAAGAGATAGCAGAGTCCTTCCGACATATATTTAATAATTGGTTAGAAAAAGGTGTCGTGCCAGAAGACTGGCGAACAGCTAACGTAATACCTATATTTAAGAAGGGAATAAAACATGTCCAGGGAATTATAGACCAGTCAGCTTAACATTGGTTGTAGGAAAAATAATGGAATCCCTACTAAAGGAGAAAATAGAACATCTAGAAACCAAAAACATAATAATGAATAGTCAACATGGATTTCAAAATGGGAAAGTCTTGCTTGACCAACCTCATTGAATTTATTGAAGAGGTAACAGAGAGAGTAGACAATGGTAATGCAATAGATGTAATTTATCTAGATTTTCAAAAGGCCTTCGATAAGGTACCCCATAATAGACTGATGAACAAGGTCAGAGAATGCAGAGTCAGGGTTCAAGTAGCAGAATGGATATCTACCTGGATTCAAGACAGAAAGCAGAGAGTCAGGGTAAAGGGTAGCTATTCACAGTGGCAGAAGGTGGGTTCCACAAGGATCAGTGCTGGGACCACTGTTCACAATTTATATTAATGATTTAGACTTTGGAGTCAAAAGCACAATTTCTAAATTTGCGGGTGATACCAAACTGGGGGCGATAGTCAATACTGAGGAGGATTGCAACAAATTACAGGAGGACATTAATAAACTTGCAGAATGGGCAAATAATTAGCAAATGAAGTTCAACACAGATAAATGTGAGGTAGTACGATTTGGCAGGAAGAATAGAAAGGTCACTTATTACTTGGAGGGTGCGAGTCTGGGTGGGATAGAGGAACAAAGGGATCTCGGATACAAATACACCAATCACTAAAAGTTGCAGCACAGGTTAGCAGGGCCATAAAAAGCAAACCAAGTACTAGGGTTTATTTCGAGAGGGATAGAATTGAAAAGTAGAGAAGTTATGCTAAACCTGTTTCGAACCTTGGTTAGACAACACTTAACTGCGTACAGTTCTGGTCGCCATATTATAAAAAGGATATAGAGGCACTGGAGAGGGTGCAGAGAAGATTTATAAAAATGCTATCAGAAATGCGAGGGTGTACATATCAGGAAAGGATGAACAGGCTGGGTCTCTGTTCTCTTGAAAAAAGGCTGAAGGGTGATGATAGTGTGGATTCAGAGAGAACGTTTCTACTTGTGGGGAAGAGTATAACTGGAAGCCATTCAATATAAGATCGTCACCAAGAAATTCAATAGGGAATTTAGAAGAAACGCCTTTACCCAAAGAGTGGTGAGAATGTGGAACTCACTACCACAGGGAGTGGTTGAAGTGAATAGCATTTAAGTGGAGGGTGAAGGGAATAGAGGGTTATGCTGATAGATTTAGATGAGGAAAGACGGGAGGAGGCTCGAGTGGAGCATAAACACCGGCATGGACTGGTTGGGGCGAATGGCCTGTTTCTGTGGTGTATATCCGATGTAATAATACTGTGTCTTCCTGTATTTCACATTTTTGTCTAATTTTCTCTTAAAAGATGCTTTCTGCCTTAACCACTTCCCATAGCAAAGCATTCCATTCCCCAACAATGCTGGGTGGAAAGAAATTTCTCAAACTCTCTCCTCACTCTCTTACTGACAATTTTAAATTGATAACCCCACATCGCTGACTCCCTAACCAGAGGAAATAGTCTTTCTCTATGCACACTGTGAAAGCTCTTCATAATATTAAAAAACCTCTATTAAATTTCCTCTTAGACTTCTCTGCTCCAGTGGAAACAGTCCCAGTATCTCGTGTCTCCTCATAACTATAGTTTCTAATCCTTTACATCATCCTGGGGAATCTACACTGAACACTCTCTATGGCTTTAATGTCTTTTTTATAATGGGGTGCCTAAACCCACACAGTACTGTAACAGTGGCCTAACCAATGTTTTATACAAATTTATCATAAGGTTGTGTTATCCTTTAAGACATGTGTTACATAAAGTACATTGTTAATACATATCAAATCATACATGAGAGTGGCCATGTTAACATATGATCCTAAGAAAAGAAAGTTCTCAGGGGCTGCTATAATTGACCTCCATGTCCCTGGGGTCCTGAAAAGGGGGGGGGGGGGTGAAAGCCATGACTCACTTCTTGTTCCTATCCAATGGCCCCACTCATGTACATGTAGACCATGTACAAGGCCAGGATCTGACTTTGCTGTGATGTTGCCGTCGTGTGACATGGGCGGTTTCAGGCTGACACATGATGATATGAGCCTCAGCAATGCCCTTTATTCATGCATGATGGGTTACATAAAAACATAAATTTGTCAAACATGACTTCCCCTTCATAAATCCATGCTGACTCTGCCTGACCGAAACATGCTTTTCCAAATGTCCTGCTACTGCTTCTTTAATAATGGACTCCAACATTTTCCTAAGATCTCCCAAGGCTGTGTGGAAACTCAATTAAGAAAGGCAACGGAACTGCATTTATAACACACTTGTGTATGTGGAGTTGGCGACTGCACATTTGGCTCACGTGCTAGTTTGTTTTCCATCCCTCTTCACGTATATCCTCTTTGGATGGCCAAAGTTAACCGTAGGTCAGAAAGCTCAACCCAAAAGTGCAAATGGCTCACTAGAGAGAGAGTAACAAAAATCTCCAGCAAGAAGAAGCCAATGTAGTTAAATTAAGAGTTAATCTAGGTTACTCCAGAACACAGACACATGCTGAGACAACACTTGGCAGCGGATTGAGTCTGTAAGCAAACTGCTGAATGTATCTGATTTTTATAATGCAGTCATTTGCCTCTCTCTAATTTGTGTTTTATGTATGGATTGTGCTTTGAAATGTATGTACTAATGAGCTGCCTGTAAGCATTCACAGCACAAATCCCAGACACGTATGACGTCATACTCTTCAAATGGTCAAGCAGATCTGCTAAAAACAATACCAGATCTGCTTAACTCATTAGAAGATCTGTATCCTGGCAACAAACAGGATTTAGCCATGTGTAATAGTGTAATAAGCTCAAGGAGAATTACACCAAGGGCTCCTGATTCTGCAGGATTTTACAATAACAGAAGGATATAAAAATCCTTACAAAAGTATCTCACTGCACTCTGTATGGCTCAAATACTCCTCTGTATTGAACATAATATAAATAATAAATATAACACAAGCCCAAGACTACAAGTAATGAACAGTTGAGATTAATGAGATCCATCAAGTCCTTGCTTCTGCTAGAAAGAGTTTAACAAAATTGAAATGTGGAGAAATGGCTTTGTTGTTTCACTTTTTAAGCTGTTTAAATATTTATTTCTAGAAAATGAGGGAGGGTCTATATTACTTCAGATCAATGACACAAGTATCCATCTGAATAATCACCTTGGACTGAAGCCACGGTGTGGGGGTAAAATGGGAATGAAGAACCAAATGTGTGTTCACACTGGGGAAGCATTGCATTTCAGCCTTTCCTTGTAGGCGTAGAGTTTGCATAAAGTGACTAAAAATGGTAAAGTCAGCCAATGTTGTGATTTGATTCATTTTTCTGTAAATGATGGGACTGTAAAAAAAAATCTGTTTAAGCATAAAAGGGAAAACCCAATGTCACTGTAACCTGGATTAGAGACTATAATCTGTGGTGATCCTGTTAACTGCTTAGCTCTGGCTGATAGAGGATACGTGGGATAAGGTTATGGGCCAGAAATTCAGTCCCGCTGCAAAGCTGGTGCTCCCTCCACCTTTTTGTGGCCATTAGCGCAAAATTTTTTCGTGGCTGGGCCACCCCATATTCAGCTCCAAAAGTGAACAAATGGGGCCCAGCGCTAATGAACCCTTCCAAAGTGGAATTTTCAGCAATGTGGCTGTCTTAATTTGAGGATTATCACCACTGAGAAATTCAGCAGGCAGGTAAGGGTTTCTCATGAGCCAGCTGCTCCCTGACCTTTTTAAATGTCAGAGCTTGCAGCAAGGCCCTGAGGGGGGGAAGGAGTCTGGAAAGTTGGCTGGTGTAAGAGGCGCAAGGAGAGCCAACAGATTCATTGATATGGAGCTGGAGACACTGATGGACGGTGTGGAGGACAGAAGAATATTGTTTCCTGGGGAGACCTGGAAGACAGGCAGTTCATAATGCATGGATGCATATTTCAGGAGGTGTCAGGCACCTCCTTTTCTGTAAGGACGCATCCTCCCAAGAGGGTGCTGGTCAGTCTGCACCCGACCCTTCCAGGGTGACGATGGGTTGACTCCTCCTAGCTCTGGGGCGATGGGGATCATAGAAACATAGAAAATAGGTGCCATTCGGCCCTTCGAGCCTGCACCACCATTCAATATGATCATGGCTGATCATGCAACTTCAGTACCCCATTCCTGCTTTCTCTCCATACCCCTTGATCCCTTTAGCCGTAAGGGCCACATCTAACTCCCTTTTGAATATATCTAACAAACTGGCCTCAACAACTTTCTGTGGTAGAGAATTCCACATGCTCACAACTCTGAGTGAAGAAGTTTCTCGTCATCTCGATCCTAAATGGCTTAACCCTTATCCTTAGACTGTGACCCCTGGTTCTGGACTTCCCCAATATCGGGAACATTCTTCCCGCATCTAACCTGTCCAGTCCCGCCAGAATTTTATATGTTTCTATGAGATCCCCTCTCATTCTTCTAAATTCCAATGAATATAAGCCTAATTGATCCAGTAGTTCTTCATATGTCAGTCCTGTCACATTGGGAATCAGTCTGGTGAACCTTCGCTGCACTCCGTCAATAGCAAGAATGGCCTTCCTCAGATTAGGAGACCAAAACTGTACACAATATTCAAGGTGTGGCCTCACCAAGGCCCTGTAGAACTGTAGTAAGACCTCCCTGCTCCTATACTCAAATCCTCTCGCTATGAAGGCCAACATGCCATTTGCCGCCTTCACCGCCTGCTGTACCTGCATGCCAACCTTCAATGACTGATGTACCATGACACCCAGGTCTCGTTGCACCTCCCCTTTTACTAATCTGTGATCATTCAGATAATAATCTGCCTTCCTGTTTTTAACCACCAAAGTGGATAACCTCACATTTATCCACATTATACTGCATCTGCCATTATTTGCCCACTCACTTAACCTGTCCAAGTCACCCTGCAGCCCCTTAGCATCCTCCTCACAGCTCACACTGCCACCCAGCTTAGTGTCATCTGCAAACTTGGAGATACTACATTCAATTCCTTTGTCTAAATCATTAAAGAATATTGTAAATAGCTGGGGTTCCCAGTACTGAACCTTGCGGTACCCCACTAATCTCTGCCTGCCATTCTGATAAGGACCAGTTTATTCCTACTCTTTGCTTCCTGTCTGCCAACCAGTTCTCTATCCACGTCAATACATTACCCCCAATACCATGTGCTTTAATTTTGCACACTAATCTCTTGTGTGGGACCTTGTCAAAAGCCTTTTGAAAGTCTAAATACACCACATCCCCTTGTCCATTCTACTAGTTACATCCTTAAAAAATTCTAGAAGATTTGTCAAGCATGATTTCCCTTTCATAAATCCATGCTGACTTGGACCGATCCAGTCACTGCTTTCCAAATGGGCTGCTATTACATCATTAATAATTGATTCCAACATTTTCCCCACCACCGATGTCAGTCTATAATTCCGTTTTCTCTCTCCCTCCTTTTTTAAAAAGTGGGGTTACATTAGCTACCCTCCAGTCCATAGGAACTAATCCAGAGTCTAGAATGTTGGAAAATGACCACCAATGCATCCACTATTTCTAGGGCCACTTCCTTAAGTACTCTGGGATGCAGACTATCAGGCCCTGGGGTTTATCAGCCTTCAATCCCATCAATTTTCCTAACACAATTTGCTGACTAATAAGGATTTCCTTTAGTTCCTCCTTCTCGCTAGACCCTCGGTCTCCTAGTATTTCCAGAAGGTTATTTGTGACTTCCTTAGTGAAGACGGAACCAAAGTATTTGTTCAATTGGTCTGCCATTTCTTTGTACCCATTATAAAGTCACCGGATTCTGACAATAAGGGACCCACATTTATCTTCATTAATCTTTTTCTCTTCACATATCTGTAGAAACGTTTGCAGTCAGTTTTTATGTCTCCTGCAAGATTATTCTCATATTCTATTTTCCCCCTCCTAATTAAACCCTTTGTCCTCCTCTGCTGAATTCTAAATTTCTCCCAGTCCTCAGGTTTGTTGCTTTTTTTGGCCAATTTATATGCCTCTTTCTTGGATTTAACGCTATCCCTAATTTCCCTTGTAAGCCACGGATGAGCTATCTTCCCCGTTTTATTTTTACACCAGACAGGGATGTACAATTGTTGTAGTTCATCCATGTGATCTTTAAATGTCTTCCATTGCCTATCAACTGTCAACCCTTTAAGTAATACTCGCCAGTCTATCCTAGCCAATTCATGTCTCATACCGTCGAAGTTACATTTCTCTAAGTTCAGGACTCGAGTCTCTGAATTAACTGTGTCACTCTCCATCTTAATGAAGAATTCTACCATATTATGGTCACTCTTCCCCAAGGGTCCTCACACAACATGATTGCTAATTAATCCTCCCTCATTACACAATACCCAGACTAGGATGGCCAGCTCTCTAGTTGGTTCCTCGACATATTGGTCTAGAAAACCATCCCTTATACACTAGTCCAGGAAATCCTCCTCCACCGTATTGCTACCAGTTTGTTTAGCCCAATCTATATGTAGATTAAAGTCACCCATGATAAGTGCTGTACCTTTATTGCATGCATCTCTAATTTCCTGTTTGATGCCATCCCCAACCTCACTATGACTGTTTGGTGGACTGTACACAACTCCCACTAGCGTTTTCTGCCCTTTGGTGTCCCGCAGCTCTACCCATACAGATTCCACATCATCCACGCTAATGTCCTTCCTTACTATTGCGTTAATCTCCTCTTTAACC
This sequence comes from Pristiophorus japonicus, assembly GCF_044704955.1. Classification (NCBI taxonomy): domain Eukaryota; kingdom Metazoa; phylum Chordata; class Chondrichthyes; family Pristiophoridae; genus Pristiophorus; species Pristiophorus japonicus. The sequence continues at coordinate 105,178,547 of NC_091988.1, read as the reverse complement.
AGCAACACTACCCTACTTCCTTTTCCTTTCAGTCTATCTTTCCTGAATATTGAATACCCCTGGATGTTGAGTTCCCAGCCTTGGTCACCCTGGAGCCATGTCTCCGTAATCCCAATTACATCATATCCATTAACAGCTATCTGCGCAGTTAATTCATCCACCTTATTACGAATGCTTCTCGCATTGAGACTCAGAGCCTTCAGGCTTGTTTTTCTAACACTCTTTGTCCTTTTACAATTATGTTGTAATGTGGCCTTTTTTGATTTTTGCCTTTGATTTTTCTGCCCTCCATTTCTACTTTTCTCCTCCTCCTCCTCAGGTGGTACTGCTGGCTCGACCTCCAGCAGCTGTCCCCTCATGATAGCCAAGTTGTGCAGCATGCAGCAGACCACGCCGATTTGGAGACCCATTGAGGAGAGTACTGCAAGGTGGCACCAGAGTGGTGCAGGCACCGGAACCTCTGCTTGAGGATGCCTATGCACTGCTCGATGATGCACCTGGTGACACAATGAGCGTGATTGTTTGCATGCTCTGGCACTGTCCTGGGGTTCCGCAGAGGAGTGAGCAGCCAAGTGAACAGGGGACATCCCTTGTACCCAAGCAGCCATTAATGATTTGGACGAAGGAATTGAATGTAATATCTCCAAGTTTGCAGATAACATTAAGCTGGGTGGCAGTGTGAGCTGTGAGGAGGATGTTAAGAGAATACATCAGTCACTGAACAGTTGGCATGCAGGTACAGCAGGCGGCGAAGAAGACAAATGGCATGTTGGCCTTCATAGCGAGAGGATTTGAGTATAGGAACAGGGAGGTCTTACTGCAGTTGTACAGGGCCTTGGTGAGGCCTCACCTGGAATATTGTGTACAGTTTTGGTCTCCTAATCTGAGGAAGGACATTCTTGCTATTGAGGGAGTGCAGCGAAGGTTCACCAGACTGATTCCCAGGATGACAGGACTGACATATGAGGGGAGACTGGATCGACTAGGCTTATATTCATTGGGATTTAGAAGAATGAGGATGGATCTTATAGAAACATATAAAATTCTGACGGGATTGGACAGGTTAGATGCAGGAAGAATGTTCCCGATGTTGGGGAAGTCCAGAACCAGGGGTCACAGTCTAAGGATAAGGGGTAAGCCATTTAGGACCGAGATAACGAGAAACTTCTTCACTCAGAGAATTGTAAACCTGTGGAATTCTCTACCACAGAAAGTTGTTGAGGCCAGTTCGTTAGATATATTCAAAAGGGAGTTAGATGTGGCCCTTACGGTTAAAGGGATCAAGGAGTATGGAGAGAAAGCGGGAATGGGGTACTGAAGTTGCATGATCAGCCATGATCATATTGAATGATGGTGCCAGCTCGAAGGACCGAATGGCCTGTTCCTGCACCTATTTTCTATGTTTCTATGCTTCAGCCAACCGCAATCCTGATTTGGGCCAGTGAAGATGGCTGGCACACTAGTCTGGCGCAGAATGAACATATCATGGCTGCTGCCTCCCTTGTCCGCTGCCTGTCTGCACTGTGCTGACGGCGACACCTTCTCCCGCCCTGCGTCTGACCAGGTGTACCAGGTGTCGCCCATCCAACACTCCTCCCATCACCAGGTGAACATTGCCAAGCAGGTCTCTGTAGCCCACAGGACTCCACTAAAGAGTCAGACCTGAGTGGTACAAAAGTACAGGAGTATGTGCAAACCTCTGAGCAGCACTCAGCAGGTTTAATGGAGCCAAAACTATTAATAAAATTATATGAAAAGATAAATACTGCGCCTGCTGGAAAATGAAATAAAAACACTAATAATTCATCAAACTTTATGAAAAGATAGTTACTGTGCATGCTGGAAAATGAATTAAAAATAATAATTAATAAAACTATATCAAAAGAAAAGTACTGTGCATGCTGGAAAATGAAATTAAAACAATAATAAGTAATAAAACTTTTTACCTACCAAAGGGCCAAAAACCTCACGGGGGCACTGCCGGAAAAAGTCCTACCTTTTCCTCGGTGAATTTTCCAGCGGCCCGCACGCGGCACAGCTCATCGCTGGAAACTTACCTTTACATCGGCTTCACCACGCCGTTCCCGGCCGAAGTGAACACCGCTGAATATGGCTCGGGGAGGGAAAATTACCCGACCGTGGTGGACCATCGATTTTTTCGATTGACCGCCCAAACTCCGCGGTAGCCATCCCTTCGGGGACGGTGAATTTTGGGCCCTATATATTTCATTACACTCTTTCATTTTGAGGAAGCAAACAGTTTGGGGTGTGTTGACAGCAACAAAGATTTTCACTAAATTGGGCTAAAGAAACAGGATACTTAAAATAATGAACTTGCATTTATCATCACCATAGGCAGTCCCTCGAAATCGGGGAAGATTTGCTTCCACTCTAAAAGTGAGTTCTCAGGTGACTGTACAGTCCAATACGGGAATTACAGTCTCTGTCCCAGGTGGGGCAGACAGTGGTTGAAGGAAAGGGTGGGTGGGGAGTCTGGTTTTCCGCATGCTCCTTCCGCTGTCTGCGCTTGGTTTCTGCATGCTCTCGGTGACGAGACTCGAGGTGCTCAGCACCCTCCCGGATGCTCTTCCTCCACTTAAGGTGGTCTTGGGTCAGGGATTCTCAGGTGCCGGTGGGGATGTTGCATTTTACCAAGGAGGCTTTGACGGTGTCCTTGAAACGTTTTCCCTGGGGCTCGCTTGCCGTGTAGGGGTTCTGAGTAGAGCGCTTGCTTTGGGAGTCTCGTGTCAGGCATGCGAACAATGTGGCCCGCCCAACAGAGCTGGTCGAGTGTGGTCAATGCTTCGATGCTGGGGATGTTGGCCTGGTTGAGAACACTGACGTTGGTGCGTCTATTCTCCCAGTGGACTTGCGGAGGCAGCGCTGGTGATACTTCTCCAGTGCTTTGGGGTGTCTACTGTATATGGTCCACGTCTCTGAGCCATATAGGAGGCTTGCATTTATATAGCACCTTTCACATCCTCAGGATGTGCCAAAGCACTTGCAGACAATGAATTACTTTTGCAGTGTAGCCACTGTTATTTTGCAGGCACGTGCAGGAGCCAGATTGCGCACAGCAAGATTCCACAAGCAGCAAGGAGATAAATATTGGCCAGGACAAAGAGAGAACACCCCTGTCCTACTTCGAATAGTGTCATGGGAGATTTTTATGTCCACCTGTCCTTGGTTTAATGTTTCTTTGTTGTGGGTGTTGACGGAAACATTATTCTTCTCAAGAACTGTACTAACCCTCTGTACTGCACTGAAGAATCAGCCTGGATTATGTGCTCAAGTACTGGAGTGAAACATAAACCCACAAGCCCTTGACTCAGTGGCAAGTGAACAATCCGTCAGCCAAGCTGACACTACATTAGTATTTATAAAACTGAACAAGCAGGAGTAGTTGTTAAGAGGCTGCATTAGGATGTGGGCAAAAATGCTGCTGCAGCATTGAAAGAATAATTGAAAAATCCCATACATAGAGACGGTCCATCTTCCAGGTCAAAATGAATGATATAAAATAGTGGCTCACCTCATGGCTGAGTTGGTTAAAGGCAGTGAGAAGTGGAGCCACAGAACATAAGATCTCAGGTTCCAGAGTCTGATCTTAACCAGAATCACCACAACTGAACTCAGGCCCTATTAATGAAGAGTATATCAGCTAGTTCCAGCAGCTCCCAGCTAGAATTGTACTTGTGCAGAAATTGTGAGGGCACGATGGGACTTGACTGTGAAGCTGGGTAACCTGCTGACACTCAGTGTGAAGAATGGCCACTTGGGCAAAGTGTGGGAGACTGACCAGTGGCTGTGAAAGTGTACACCTGTAAAGAGTCAGTGCCTTCAGGTTGGGAGGGGAGAAAATAATCCCGAAAAGCAGGGGGAAAATACACACAAAAATAATGCAGCATTGACCAAACTGAGCAGAATGCTGACATCCTTCATGGGCAGTGGGTTTAGGTTACGTTGCAAAGCTTCTTTGGAGCAAGACAACTTCTCACAGACCATTAATTGAGCACTCTGCTGAACTGCCCCAGAGCTCTAAGGAGTGAATTTTGCTCCATAGAAGACCCCCTCTCAGCGTTGGTTGTTAGTGCTGTAAGTAGCTAACCAAACTACGATCAATCGGCTGGAATCAAACTGGGATTCCTGGACTCTAGGGGAATCCCGTGATAGGATGGGGATACACAACCTCACCAGATCTGTGTCCGGCTTTCTGCAGACTGCTGTATTATGATAGCATTAGCTCTGTTACTTCATACTAATAAAGCATGTTTACAGCTATGGTTTCTCACTGAGTAGTTTGTACATAAGAACATAAGAAATAGGAGCAGGAGAAGGCCATATGGCCCCTCGAGCCTACTCCGCCATTCAATAAGATCATGGCTGATACGATCATGGACTCAGCTCCACTTCCCAGCCCGCTCTCCATAACCCCTTATCATTTAAGAAACTGTCTATTTGTGTCTTAAATATATTCAATGTCCCAGCCTCCACAGCTCTCTGAGGCAGAAAATTCCAGAGATCCACCACCCTCTGAGAGAAGAAATTTCTTCTCATCCCTGTTTTAAATGGGCAGCCACTTATTCTAAGATCATGCCCTCCAGTTCGAGTCTCCCCCATCAGTGGAAACATTCTCTCTGCATCCACCTTGTCAAGCCCCCTCATAATCTTATACGTTTCGATAAGATCACCTCTCATTCTTCTGAATTCCAATGAGTAGAGGCCCAACCTACTCAACCTTTCCTCATAAGTCAACCCCCTCATCCCCGGAATCAACCGAGTGAACCTTCTCTGAACTTCCTCCAAAGCAAGTACATCCTTTCATAAATATGGAAACCAAAACTGCACGCAGTATTCCAGGTGTAGCCTCACCAATACCCTGTATAACTGTAGCAAGACTTCCCTGCTTTTATACTCCATCCCCTTTGCAATAAAGGCCAAGATTCCATTGGCATTCCTGATCACTTGCTGTACCTGAATACTAACCTTTTGTGTTTCATGCACAAGTACCCCCAGGTCCCGCTGTACTGCAGCACTTTGCAATCTTTCTCCATTTAAATAATAACTTGCTCTTTGATTTTTTTTCTGCAAAAGTGCGTAACCTCACACTTTCCAACATTATACTCCATCTGCCAAATTTTTGCCCACTCACTTAGCCTGTCTATGTCCTTTTGCAGATTTTTTGTGTTCTGTCACACATTGCTTTTCCTCCCATCTTTGTATCGTCAGCAAACTTGGCTACGTTACACTCGGTCTCTTCTTCCAAGTCGTTAATATAGATTGTAAATAGTTGGGGTCCCAGCACTGATCCCTGCAGCACCCCACTAGTTACTGGTTGCCAACCCGAGAATGAATCATTTATCCCGACTCTGTTTTCTGTTCGCTAGCCAATCCTCTATCCATGCTAATATATTACCCCCAACCCCGTGAACTTTTATCTTGTGCAGTAACCTTTTATGTGGCACCTTGTCAAATGCCTTCTGGTACAGGTTGAACCTCTCTGGTCGGCACCCTCGGGACCTGACTGGTGCCGAAACAGAGAATTTTCCGAACCAGGGGAGCTCAGTGCTGGTGATTGCAGAGCGAGGGAGGAGAGACGGGGAATGTTGGTGATTGGTCATTTCTCTGTCTGTCTCAGGTCTGATGCCCCTTCACTGCGCAGTCAAATCCCACAATGAGGAAGCAGAGTGAGGTGCTGAGCGTCACGGGAACGCTTAATAGTGAGCTCCAAGCCCAGGCCCAGGAAAGCGGCAGTTCCGCCACGGATGCCGATCCACGGATGTTTCCAGACCAGAGTGCTCCGGATCAGAGAGGTTCAACCTGTACTGTCTTTCATAAGTGAGGACAGTGACTCCTCAGGAGATTTGAAATTTTGAGGGGGCAAAAGATACACTACAAATAGTGACATGCCTCTGGGATTCAATAAATAACAGAAACATCAGAAGGGACAGGATACTCCTTCCCCCAATTTTAAAAACAGCTTAACTGCTGAACTTCAAGGAGATTATTAACATTTTTAAAGTGTTGTTTACAAGGAACTGCCACAGGGTCAAAATACAATACTGGCAATCTTGAGGCCGCACACATCCCAGGACAAGAACAGCCGGGTTGTCAGCAGGAAGGGCTGGCCTCACCTCACTAACTGAAATCGGTTCTTTGCAAATGGAAAATGGCCGGAACCGTGATTGCCTGGGAGGAGGAGGAGACTTTTGGCAAGTCAGCTGCTCACCTCCTGCAGCAGCTCTTAAAAAGCTGCTGCTGCTTTAAAGGAATGTGCTTCTGTATTGTCAGGTAAGTTGTTGTTGAAGGTGCACTATGCAGAGAACTGCCCCATTTCATGGAGATGCACTGAAGATGTTAATGCACCAGATGCAGCAAAGAAGAGTGGTGGTCGTTAGAGTGGAGGCAACTCTCCTGCAAAACAGAGGTGCAAGCTGTTATATATGTAAACCTGTAAATACCTTGTTTAACCACCAGAGGGCTCAACCCCTGGAGTCCCAAGGGATCCCATAATCCCTTGGGAGCACCTGTACTTGAGGAGGCCTCACAGGCTGGGAGAGGCATTCTGGAGACCTGCAATAAAATACTAAAGGTCACACTTTACTTTCAGCTCACAGTATCTGGTCAGACTCTTTATTCATGCACTACAATTGGCGACAAGATACAGATATCGAACCCCACCGCAACAATGCAGAAAACAGTGGCCATTTTCGGAGGGAGATGATTGGGAAACCTTCATGGAGCGACTCGACCAATATTTTGTGGCCAACGAGCTGGAAGGAGAAGCGAACGCTGCCAAACGAAGGGCGATTCTCGTCACCGTTTGCAGGGTAACAACATATGGCCTCATGAAAAATCTGTTTGCTCCAGCGAAACTCACAGCAAAATCGTATGATGATTTGTGCACACTGGTCCGGGAGCATCTTAACCCAAAGGAAAACGTTCTGATGGTGACGTGCCGGTTCTGCAAGAGGTCTGAAGGCCAGGAAGTGGCGAGCTTTGTCGCCGAGCTAAGACGCATTGCAGGACATTGCAAATTTGAAGGACATTTGGAGCACATGCTCAGGGACTTCTTTGTACTTGGCATTAGCCATGAAGTAATACTTCGCAAACTTTTGACTGTAGAGACCACAACCTTGAGTAAAGCCATAGTGATAGCCCAGGCGTTCGTCGTCACCAGTGACAATATCAAGCAAATCTCTCAGCACACAAGTACTGCTGCTATGAACAAAGTAATGTTGTTTTCGAATCGTAACGTACAGGGCTGGCTTCACATGCCTGCAGCTGCACTTTCGCAGATGTCTGAGAGTCCACCATCAAGGGTGATGAGTGCTAGGCCATTAACACCTTGTTAGCGCTGCGGGTGTGATCATCATTTCCATTCATGCCGCTTCAAAGGATACGTTTGCAAGGGCTGTGGAACAATGGGACACCTCCAATGTAAGTGCAGGTGAGCTGCAAACCCTGCTAATCCTGCAAACCACCATGTTGCAGAGGAGGACAGATCCATGGCGGATTACGACGAACCAGAGCCTTAGACCGAGAAGGCAGAGGTATATGGGGTGCACACATTTACCACAAAGTGTCCCCCGATAATGCTGAAGGTTGAATTGAATTGATTCCCAGTGTCAATGGAGCTGGACACGGGCGCGAGCCAGTCCATTATGAGCAAAAGACTTTCGCTAAATTGTAGTGCAGCAAGGCCTTAAGGCCAGTCCTGACTCCCATTCGCACTAATCTGAGAACTTACACAAAGGAACTGATTCCCGTAATCGGCAGTGCTATTATAAAGGTCTCCTACGATGGAGCGGTGCACAAGTTACCACTCTGGGTGGTACCGGGCGATGGCCCCACGCTGCTCGGCAGGAGCTGGCTGGGGAAGATACGCTGGAACTGGGATGACGCCTGTCGACGACACTTCGTGTGCCCAGGTCCTAAACAAGTTCCCCTCGCTGTTCGAACCATGCATTGGGAAGTTCCAAGGAGCAAAAGTGCAGATTCACCTAATTCCGGGGGCGCGACCCATCCATCACAAGGCGAGAGCAGTACCGTACATGATGAGAGGGTGGAGATCGAGCTGGACCAGCTGTAACAAGAGGGCATAATTTCGCCGATCGAATTCAACGAGTGGGCCAGTCCTATTGTCCCAGTCCTCAAGGGAGATGGCAACATCAGAATCTGTGGTGGTTACAAAGTAACTATCAATCGTTTCTCCCTGCAGGATCAATACCCACTACCAAAGGCAGACGACCTTTTTGAGAAACTGGTGGAGGAAAGACGTTCACGAAGCTGGACTTGACCTCGGCTTACATGACGCAGGAGCTGGAGGAATTATCGAAAGGCCTCACCTGCATCAACACGCACTTCATTTACAACAGATGCCTGTTTGGGATTCGATCAGCTGCGCGATATTCCAGAGAAACATGGTCTTCCAGGACAACATCTTGGTTACAGATCGGGACACAGTCGAGCATCTGCAGAACCTGGAGGAGGTTCTTAGTCGGCTTAATCGCGTGGGGCTCAGGTTAAAACGCTCGAAGTGCATTTTCCTGGCACCTGAAGTGGAGTCCCTGGGGAGAAGAATTGCGGCGGACGGCATCAGGCCCACCGATTCGAAGACAGAGGCAATCGAGAACGCACCGAAGCCACAGAACGTGACGGAGCTGCAGTAGTTTCTAGGAATCCTGAACTAGTTTGGTAACTTCTTACCAGGTCTCAGCACACTGTTAGAACCACTGCACGCCTTACTGCGTAAAGGAGACGAATGGGTATTGGGTAAAAGTCAAGAAAATGCCTTTGTAAAAGTTAGAAAACTGTTATGCTCAAACAAACTGCTTGTGTTGTATAATCCATGTAAGCGTTTGGTACTAGCATGTGATGCGTCGTCATACGGTGTCGGGTGTGTATTGCAACAAGCTAATGAATCTGGGAAATTGCAACCGGATGCTTATGCATCCAGAGGTCTGTCTAAGGCTGAGAGAGCCTACAGCATGATTGAAAAAGAAGCGTTAGCGTGTGTTTATGGGGTAAAGAAAATGCATCAATATCTGTTTGAGCTCAAATTTGAATTGGAAACTGACCATAAGCCACTTATATTCCTCTTTTCTGAAAGCAAGGGGATAAATACGAATGCATCGGCCAGCATCCAGAGACATTTCAGAGGCACTAGGTGGTGTCATCAGAGCAGATGCAACGGAGACGGAGAAACTGGGAGAATGGAATAGAGTCCTTACAGAATGCAGGGTGGGAGGAAGTGTAGTCCAGGTAGCTGTGGGAGTCAGTGGGTTATCGTGAATGTTTGTCAATAGTCTATCCCCAGAAATGGAGACAGGGAAGTCAGGGAAGGGAAGGGAAGAGTCGGAGATGGACCATGTGAAGGTGAGGGAAGGGTGGATATTGGATGCAAAGTGAATGACATTTTCTAGTTATTATGTTTGTGACTGCTGACTGCATGCTTGGGCTGCATGCTGAGAACAGTGTATGATACTGTAATGTAAGCACCTGTGAGTATGTTCACAGGTTTGTAGAGCTGTTGCATTGTGAGTAGCTTAGCCAGTCACATGATGTTCACAAGACTCAATAAAACCCCAGTCAGTTGGGTGTAGGTCATCCACGATGAGGTATATAGTTGTGAGCCTAGTGGATGATCTGGTAGTGTGTAGTGTGATTGTTAAACCTGTGTTAATAAACCAACTAGTTCTTAATAGCAATGTGTTGCTATGAATTCTTAAGCAAATAACCATGAAGCAAATACATTACAGTAGCAAAACATTATTTGGTTCTATTTGCTTTATTTTGCAAGAGCAAGATTCCCATAACAGCTATGATTACATAGAAACTATAGCACAGAAACAGGCCATTCAGCACAATCACTCTACGCCGCTGTTTATACTCCACACGAGTCCCCCTTCCACATTAATGATGTCTTCACTTGCACTTGTATCCCTCTATTCTCTTTGTCCTCATGTATGCATCAAGCCTCCCTTTAGATGCATCAATGCTATCTGCTTCAACTACTCCATGTGGCAACGAGTTCCACATTCTCACTGCTCTCTGTGTAAATATATTACTCCTAATCCGCAAACCTGTAAGGGGGAAGCACTCCACACCTTAGTGATGGAAGCAAGAGAGAATGTCGGAGACGGGGATATCGGACAAGTCCAGCTGCGGATTAGTGACTAGATTCTGCCTCAATTCCTGTATTAACTGTCACTGACCATATCATGAAACACTGATATCACTCCTACTGAAAGTGGCAAGAAACCAATTTGACCTCCTTTCCTCCTCCAAATGTGCTACACAAAGAATACACAGGCCCCTCTGTAGCTGGATCTGCCAGCTCTTCACAGTTAAGAGTAAGCCACGTTGGAGCACACTGAGTGATACACAACAGAGCATGAGTGAGCAGGTCAAGCTGTGGTGGCACAAGAGGAAAGATGTTGCTGGCTGGAGAGTCAGGTCTCAGCTGAAGAAACGGAGGTTGTGGATTTTGTTTTTGAAGGAGCACCCAGCCTGGGTGCAGGCCGTGGGGGCTGATTCAGATAGCATACTACAGATGACAGCACATTGGGAGATTGTTCAATGACACTGCAGCCCATCATAGCGTGTTGCTGCTCCAAGGGCATCATTAATCTCATTTGTACTTCCCTGCCTACCACAAGTTCCAGCGCTCAGCAACTTGGGAGCACGTCCTAAATATTGGCCCACGGAGCCTCACTGTTTCAGTGTTCATATGACATGTTTGTTGCAACGCAAAAATGTCTGGATGGAAACGTTTGGGTCAGACCCATCTCAAAGCCCACTGAACAGTACTGGAATATTTCAGAGAATTTCGTACTCAAGGTGTCAGTATTGACCAAAAGCAGCCTGCCATACATTAAAATACATGATGGGGTTTAGTTATTGCTTTTTTGGGGGACAAAGGGGGTAACTTTCAACTTCGGCGGGGGTGCAAACTGGGCAGTAGTGGATTAGCTGGTCGAAGAACAAAGCTGATTGACAACACCGCATCAGAATCGTGTTCCGATGGGAGGCCCCTACCAGGCACCAGGGCCACTGGGGCCTATTCCACATTATCAGCTTCTCGTGCCCGCTTTTCACCAATTATCCCCTACCCCTCTAACTATTCTCACTCTATTTGCAGGTTCGAAGGGCTGAATGGCCTACTCTGCACCTATTTTCTATGTTTTGTATGTCTCGAATGTCTTTGATTTCTCTCATTATAACTAATATTATCTCATGCTGATATCACTTCTGCTATTTAGCCATCTCCTGTTCTCCATTTAAGGAATCACAGGTCATTCCATTTATTTTCCTGTGCTTGTGTTTCCCCCTCTCCCATGTGTCCTATTCCTTTTTAGATGCTGCTCATCTGTAACATAATTCAGTTCTGAAGGGTCTGTACCTGAAATGTTGATTCCTCTGTTCTCCCCACGGATGCTGCCTGGCCTGCTGGGTTATTCCAGCATTTGCAGGTTTTGTTTGTGATTTAAGCATTGGTAAGAAGCTGAATGTACTCTGAGGAAAGTGTTTTAAAGGCTCCAAAAAAAGCAGCAAAAGCTTTCCAGCAGTTGAAAAGGCTGTATGGGGGGTGTAGGGACTGACTGGTGAGATTGGAAGGATGGAAAATCCAAACGTGAAGGTACAAAATGGAATCTGTGAGCATGTGGCGAAGGAGCACTGCTCCATCCCTCTTCGGTGGCCAGTAGTGGGACAAGCTTCGAGTGATATTCAGGGCTGTTTTTGAGTCGTCAGCTCTGTGGGGCAGACTCGGCTTTCTTGAAGCTTTTGTTCAGCTATTGCTATCATTCCAAGTTGCCATGTATGCAAACTCCAACAACACACCACCCCCCACCCCTTCCACCAATGAACCTTAGCTTACCGAGAGGTCTTATTCCACCTTAAGGGTAGAGTTGTGTCAAGTTTTAAAATCTCAACACAAACAAAAGTACATAAGCTAACTCCAGCTGAACTTCAGAGCAGTAAATACAAGCAAACCAGGCCCCAGTCAGTGCACAGTGACAGGCAGACTCACCGTAGGAGGAAGCAGAGAACACAAAGGGCTGCCGGCAGTTGATGCACACATTTCCCTGGTTGTTGAGTAGTGGGTTGTTAGTTGAACACCTGTAGCACATAGGTACAAAGTCCTGTGTACAAATATAACAGACAGTTACACAAAATACACACATACAGGTAAAGCAAGGAGAGTCAGCACGGCAAGAACAAATACCACAAAAACAACAGGGTCAATGCTGCTCAAAGGTTCTTAAAGATGACTTGGCCACTTGGTAATTGGAACTTATTTTGACTCGTCATTAGCATGACAACAGTTTCACGCAGGAGAAGACCTTCGGCCCACTAGCCCAGCTTCCCACAGTATTCCCAAGGTGCATTTCTAATAGCCCTTAGTCCTATTTGTTGACAAGAACCTGTCTAGTTCCTGCTTGAAACCCATTAATGTTTCTTGTTCCACCACCTGTGATGGCTGCTTGAACCTTACTCAGAGGACATGGTTCTTTAAAGGGTAACAAAATATATCTTCGTAAAGATGGGATGATCCTCTGTGGTGAGGGAAGAGCAGAAATTAGGCCTCAAAATTGTTAAAGACAAGAAAAGCACAAGGGAAAGAAACATAATGTAATGGAACCGGTGAGAATAAATACACTGATGACACCCACAGCCTGTAAAGTTCATCTCCTTGGCTAGGTGGGAAGTAATTTTCAGGCCTCTTCCTAAATACAGTTTATTTTCAGCGCTCTCACCCCCTAAGAACAGTATGTTTAAATTAAGGAATAATTCAGCCACGGAGCTTGCCATTTCCCAGTAAAAAAGAAAATGTTGGGAATGGGCAGGAACTCCGAAAAGATCTGCAAAGAGATCCTTTATAAGAACATAGGAAATAGGAACAGGAGTAGGCCATAGGGCCCCTCGAGCCTGCTCCACCATTTAATAAGATCATGGCTGATCCGATCATGGACTCAGCTCCACTTCCCTGCCTGCTTCCCATAACCCCTTATCGTTTAAGAAACTGTCTATTTCTGTCTTAAATTTATTCAATGTCCCAGCTTCCACAGCTCTCTGAGGCAGTGAATTCCACAGATTTACAACCCTCTGAGAGAAGAAATTTCTCCTCATCTCAGTTTTAAATGGGTGGCCCCTTATTCTAAGATCATGCCCTCTAGTTCTAGTCTCCCCTATCAGTGGAAACATCTTCTCTGCATCCACCTTGTCAAGCCCCCTCATAATCTTATACGTTTCGATAAGATCACCTCCCATTCTTCTGAATTCCAATGAGTAGAGGCCCAACCTACTCAACCTTTCCTCATAAGTCAACCCCCTCATCTCCGGAATCAACCTAGTAAACCTTCTCTGAACTGCAAAGCAAGTATATCCTTTCGTAAATATGGCAACCAAAAATGCACGCAGTATTCCAGGTGTGGCCTCACCAATACCCTGTATAACTGTGGCAAGACTGCCCTGCTTTTGTACTCCATCCCCTTTGCAATAAAGGCCAAGATATCATTGGCCTTCCTGATCACTTGCTGTACCTGCATACTATCCTTTTGTGTTTCATGTACAAGTAACTAGTGAACCTTCTGATGAATATCTGATGAAGGCCCTTCACTGAAACATAACCTCCTGTTTCTCCTTTCAGATGCAGATGGAACTCCTGTGTATTTATGTTTTTATTTCAGATTTTCAGTAATTTTTTGCTCAGTCTCTGCTCAATAGACTTTTCTTCATTTCATTTGCAATGTTCCAATTTAGTCAGTTATTCAATGTTCCAGATGAGTCTAATCTATTGGTTTGAATTTACTGATCCTACACTCCCAACTGGGAGTCACGTTCAAAGGGAATGCAGTTCGGAGAAAGGGTGCCAGTGTGTTGCAGTTCTATCTCTGATTCATGCTTCCGTCCAGCATGGCTCCCATCTGGTAGTGTGGGATCAGGAAATGTACCTGCATCACTATAATGATGTCGCTCTTAAGTTATAATTTGCTTGTTGAAATTATTCTCTTCAAAAAAATTCATTCATATATTTGTGATGTACAGTATATCAAATGGTACGTATAGGAGACTACTTCATAGAATCATAAGCACAGGAGGACATTTGACCCACTGTGCCTATGCCGGCTCTTTGAAAGAGCCACCCAATTAGTCCCAATAACCTGCTCTTTCCCCATAGCCCAGCAAGTATTTATCCAATGTCCTTTTGAAAGTTATCATTGAATCTGCTTCCACCACCTTTTCAGGCAGCGCATTCCAGATCATTACAACTCGCAGCGTAAAAATATATTTCCGCATGTCGCCTCTAGTTCTTTTACCAATCACCTTAAATAAGTGACCTCTGGTTACAGACCCTTCTACAACGAGAAGCAGTTTATCCTTATTTACTCTATCAAAACCCTTCAAGATTTTGAACACTTCTATCAAATCTCCCTTTAATCTTCTCTGATCTAAAGAGAACAACCTGTTTCTCAAATCTCTCCATGTAACTGAAGTCTTTCATCCCTGGTTGAATTCTAGTAAATCTGCTCTGCACCCTCTCTAACGGCCTTGACATCCTTCCTGAAGTGTAGTGCCAAGAGTTGGCACAATCCTCACAGGCGGTCCCTCGAAACGAGGATGACTTGCTTCCACGCCAAAAGAGGATGAGTTCACAGGTATTTCAATGAAGGACAAATAAAAACAACGAGACTTGGGTGTCATGGTACATCAGTCATTGAAGGTTGGCATGCAGGTACAGCAGGCGGTTAAGAAAGCAAATGGCATGTTGGCCTTCATAGCGAGGGGATTTGAGTACAGGGGCAGGGAGGTGTTGCTACAGTTGTACAGGGCCTTGGTGAGGCCACACTTGGAGTATTGTGTACAGTTTTGGTCTAACCTGAGGAAGGACATTCTTGCTATTGAGGGAGTGCAGTGAAGGTTCACCAGACTGATGACTGATCCCCGGGATGGCGGGACTGACCTATCAAGAAAGACTGGATCAACTGGGCTTGTATTCACTGGAGTTCAGAAGAATGAGAGGGGACCTCATAGAAACGTTTAAAATTCTGACGGGTTTAGACAGGTTAGATGCAGGAAGAATGTTCCCAATGTTGGGGAAGTCCAGAACCAGGGGTCACAGTCTAAGGATAAGGGGTAAGCCATTTAGGACCGAGATGAGGAGAAACTTCTTCACCCAGAGAGTGGTGAACCTGTGGAATTCTCTACACAGAAAGTTGTTGAGGCCAATTCACTAAATATATTCAAAAAGGAGTTAGATGAAGTCCTTACTACTAGGGGGATCAAGGGGTATGGCGAGAAAGCAGGAATGGGGTACTGAAGTTGCATGTTCAGCCATGAACTCATTGAATGGCGGTGCAGGCTCGAAGGGCCGAATGGCCTACTCCTGCACCTATTTTCTATGTTTCTATGTTTCTAACTACATGTTGAAGGGTGGAAGATGCCTGTGCGTGGATTTTTTTAACGTGTGGGGGCCGTTGCACAGCAGCCACCACACGGGCTCGACAGAGCAAGATCTTGGTCCAGTGGCAAGGGTTAACCAGGACCACAATACTCCAGCTGGGATCAGTGTTTTATAAAGGTTTAGCATAACTTCCTTGCTTTTGTACTCTATGGGGGCGAAATAGCTCCATTTTATACCCCGTTAGCGCCTCGGGGGGGGGGAGGGCGCAATGGCGTTTTCACCCGTGGGAAGGGAGCGCCAACACCTCCCAGGAAATTGCCCCGGAGGTTTAGGGGGGCGCTGTCCCGGCAGCGCCGCACCCTGCAATTAGCGTCCTGGGCCGACGCGCAACCGGCGATGACGTCATTGCCATGCGCGCCGACCCCTTTGCATCCTGCAGGCTGGCGCGGCCAGATGTCAACACCAGCTTTGCGGGTCGTGAAGCTGGCGATATTCGCCGCCATGGCGCTCCTTAAAGGGGAGGCCTTTAGCGTCCCAGGCCACCATCTTTATTTGTCGGCTAACTGTTGTGGCAGCCTGACAATGGCAACCCTCATGTCGACCAGGCCGCCATTGTGCAGCCCCGCTCTCAGTTTTGAGTGCCGGGCAGCTGGACTGGTCGATAGCATCCCTGGTGGCCCAGTGGCAGCCATCAAAGGCCCTGCAGAGTGCGTAACGGCCGTCCCCTTTAATGTAGTGGGAGGTGCGTTGTAGTGCTGCCCTCTTCTGCACAGCTCTGGACTCAGCCGCAAGCTACCGCCCCGGGAGTGCCCCTCAAAGGAAGCGGAGACAGCGCTCCGCTTCCTTTGAGGGGCACAAGGCCCAATTCTGCATCGGGGGGGGGGGGGGGGAGGGGCGGGACCTCCAGGCCGGACACAGAAGTCTGGCACCGGAAGGTTACCGCCCCCGATCGGGGCAATGGGCAATTTCCAGCCCGCCTGCCTTTTTAACAGTCCTCTCAACTTGTTCTGCCCCCTCACCCACTTTAAAACTGTACCATTTATTTTAATTGCCTCATCTCATTCGTCCTGCCAAAATGAATCACTTCACTGCCTTAAATTTCATGTACCATGTATCTTCCCATATCACCAGTCGCTCTATGTCCTCTTGAAGTCTGTTACTAACCTCCTCACTGCTTACGACATTTCCGAGTTGAAACTATGCCCTGTGTATTCATGTCTGGGTAATTTATATAAATCAAGCAGTGCAGTGGTCCCAACATCAATTTCGTATCCACGCAGCCACTGCCTTTTAATCACATGGGCTTCAATTTTGCTAACACGTCTATTATGTGGTATTTTATCAAACACCTTTTGAAAGTCCAAACACACATTAACGGCACTATTTCTGAACTACTCTTTAGTCTATTGCTGTCTCTCCCAGTCCTCTGTGTACCTTGTATCTCCTCTAATGCTTCATCCTGGTGTCCCTCTCCCACCAAGTTAGTTTAAACCCTCCACACAGCACGAGTTAACCTCCTTGCAAGGTCATTGGTCCCAACCCGGTCCTCCTTGTACAGATTCCTCCTGCCCCAGAACTGATCCCAATGTTCTAGAAATCTGAAGCCCTCCCTCCTGCACCATCTTTTTGTAGTCAGTGCTAAGCAGGGGTTGAGGGTGGAGCATTTGTCTGTATTGTGTATTGTGGGTAACCTTTGCCACTGGACCAAGACCTAGCTCTGTCAAGCCCGTGTAATGGCCACCCCACGTTAAAAAAAATCCATGCACAGGCATCTTCCGCCCTTCAAGATATAGTTCGAGATCTGGAATATTAGTTCGGGATCTGGAACACTGAAACACCTGTGAACTCATCCCTTTTTGGCGTGGAAGCAAGTCATCCCCGCTTCGAGGGACCGCCTATGATGATGATAATGTATTAATTTGATTGTAGCTGTCGTGCTGATGGGGTGCAGATGTCAATGTGAAGAAAGAATTTTGTGAGGGGGTTCGCTGTTGTAAAATTTGGCCGAATGGCTATTGGATCCAGGGTGTCGGCCAGATTGGTGGCTCTATATTGCTCCTTGGATCTCTTTGGCTGAGATTGGGAGCCTAGCGACTGGGCCTCCTCCTTGGCGAGTTGGGGCATTGGCAATGTGGTGAGATATCTGTTGTTGGGTAGCACACACCCGAGATGTATAATGCGGCATAGAAGTGTGCAATGTTCCCTGTTGATCTCAGTGGGTTCTGAGGATGTTTTGCCCACTACTTTCCCAATTGATGTGACGGTTCCATTCTATATTTACTTTCACATGGTGCAACCTTGCACCTTTCCAGGCTTGGCCTGTAATATTTTCCTTTAGTGTGCCAGAGATTTCTTTCTGCTCCTGCTGACAGTAGACTGTTTAATTCATCTCTATGCAGGGAGACAGAGGGAAATAGAATGGGGGCAGAAGCAAAAGATAGAAAGGAGAATAGTAAAAGTGGAGGGCAGAGAAACCCAAGGCAAAAAACAAAAAGGGCCACATTACAGCAAAATTCTAAAGGGGCAAAGTGTGTTAAAAAGACAAGCCTGAAGGCTCTGTGCCTCAATGCGAGAAGTATTCGAAATGTGGATGAATTAACTGCGTAGATAGCATTTAACGGGTATAATGTAATTGGCATCACGGAGACATGGCTCCAGGGTGACCAAGGCTGGGAACTCAACATCCAGGAGTATTCAGCATTTAGGAAGGATAGACAGAAAGGAAAAGGAGGCGGAGTGGCGTTGCTGGTTAAAGAGGAAATCAATGCAATTGTAAGAAAGGACATTAGCCTGGATGATGTGGAATCGGTATGGGTGGAATTCCAAAGGGCAGAAAACGCTAGTGAGAGTTGTGTATAGACCACCAAATAGTAGTAGTGAGGTTGGGGGCAGCATCAAACAAGAAATAAGGGATGTGTGCAATAAAGGTACAGCATGGGCGACTTTAATCTACATATTGATTGGGCTAACCTAACTGGTAGCAATGCGGTGATGTGTAATGAGAACGGACCAATTAACAATCTTGTTGTGCGAGGCCCCTTGGGGGAAAAGTGACCATAATATGGTAGAATTCCTTATTAAGATGGAGAGTGACAAAGTTAATTCTGAAACTAGGGTTCTGAACTTAAGGAAAGCTAACTTCGATGGTTTGAGGCGTGAATTGGCTAGAATAGACTGGCAAATGATATTTAAAGGGTTGACAGTGGATAAGCAATGGCAAACATTTAAAGATCACATGGATGAACTTCAGCAATTGTACATCCCTGTCTGGAGTAAAAATAAAACTGGGAAAGGGCTCAACCATGGCTATCAAGGGAAATTAAGGATAGTGTTAAAGCCAAGGAAGAGGCATATAAATTGGCTAGAAAAAGCAACAAACCTGAGGACTGGAAGAAATTTAGAATTCAACAGAGGAGGACTAAGGGTTTAATTAAGAGGGGGAAAATAGAGTACGAGAGGAAACTTGCAGGGAACATAAAAACTGACTGCAAAAGCTTCTATAAATATGTGAAGAGAAAAAGATTAGTAAAGGCAAACGTAGGTCCCTTGCAGTCAGATTCAGGTGAATTTTTAATGGGGAACAAAGAAATGGCAGACCAATTGAACAAATACTTTGGTTCTGTCCTCACGAAGGAAGATACAAATAACCTTCCGAATGTACTAGGGGACCGAGGGTCTAGTGAGAAGGAGGAACTGAAAGATATCCTTATTAGGCGAGAAATTGTGTTAGGAAAATTGATGGGATTAAAGGCCGATAAATCCCCAGGGCCTGATAGTCGCATCCAAGAGTACTTAAGTAAGTGGCCCTAGAAATAGTGGATGCATTGGTGATCATTTTCCAACAGTCTATCAACTCTGGATCAGTTCCTATGGACTGGAGGGTAGCTAATGTAACTCCTTCCTTTTTAAAAAAGTGGTGAGAGAAAACGGGTAATTATAGACCGGTTAGCCTGACATCAGTAGTGGGGAAAATGTTGGAATCAATCATTAAGGATGAAATAGCAGTGCATCTGGAAAGCAGTGACAGGATCGGTCCAAGTCAGCATGGATTTATGAAAGGGAAATCATGCTTGATGAATCTTCTGGAATTTTTTGAGGATGTAACTAGCAGAGTGGACAAGGGAGAACCAGTGGATGTGGTGTATTTGGACTTTCAAAAGGCTTTTGACAAGGTCCCGCATAAGAGATTGGTGTACAAAATCAAAGCGCATGGTATTGGGGGTAATGTACTGGCGTGGATAAAGAACTGGTTGGCAGACAGGAAGCAGAGAGTCGGGATAAACGGGTCCTTTTCAGAATGGCAGGCAGTGACTAGTGGAGTGCTGCAGGGCTCAGTGTTGGGACCCCAGCTCTTTACAATATACATTAACGATTTGGATGAAGGAATTGAGTGTAATATCTCCAAGTTTGCAGATGACACTAAACTGGGTGCCAGTGTGAGCTGTGAGGAGGACGCTAAGAGGCTGCAGGGTGACTTGGACAGGTTAGGTGAGTGGGCAAATGCATGGCAGATGCAGTGTAATGTGGATAAATGTGAGGTTATCCATTTTTGGGGCAAAAACACGAAGGCAGAATATTATCTGAATGGCGGCAGACTAGGAAAAGGGGGAGGTGCAACGAGACCTGGGTGTCATGGTTCAGCAGTCACTGAAAGTGGGCACACAGGTACAGTAGGCGCTAAAGAAGGCAAATGGTATGTTGGCCTTCATAGCTAGGAGAATTGAATATAGGAGCAGGGAGGTCTTACTGCAGTTGTACAGGGCCTTAGTGGCACTCAGTGATCACTCAGGTTGGTCGTGATTGTACTGTGAGGTTAAATTGGTCAATCCTGAATGGTGACTCCCTGCCAACACCCTCTCTAATGGAAACAGCAATGCTTTAGTCACTCAATGACATTCGAAGTGTTAACTTTCTTGATTTTACTCCATCCCAACCCTAGGGTGGTGTAGGAGCAAAAACCTTAATCAGGGGAAAAGTAATTTAGTAAAATTAAAACATAAAGCAAGAAAGGCTGAGAGAAAGGTTTAATGCATTCATGGTAGAATAGCTGAATCCCACATTCCAGCAATTAGGCTGAAACACAGAAAGTCAGAAAAATTCTCTGAGGAGATAACACTTCTATGAGCACTCACAAGATTTATGTAGACCGCTCACAAAAATAATGAGCTTGAGGCCGCCATGTTCCAGTCACACGAGATAACAGAAACAAAGCCCCTTTGAAATCAGTGTAGCCAGATGGATCTGTCAAGGACACAGTTTGAGCGCTAGCCTGGGAAGACGTTCCTAGAAATGTAACACATAACCTGTAGAGGGCTTTTCCCTTGCAACGGTGGCCATAACTGAACGTACCAATGAAATCATTAAAAATTACTGTAACCAATGAAATTAATGTAGCTGTAGTAACCAATGATATTGCTGTAATTGTATGAACCAATGTATTAGTAGCAGGTGGGCGGGGACTGGTGGCAAATAACCTATGGAACACTTCCCCGTGTAGTTTCACCATTTTGACTGTATTTCGACTGCATAAATTGTAACTGTGCAGCCTGTCCCATGAGACCGGCGATTAGAGCACTCAGTTGAGGTATTGATGCAACCGGTTCTCCCTTGATTAATCAGGTTTTAATAAACAATTCTTTTCTCTATATACGGACCTTTGTGTAGAGTGCTTTATATTTTTAACACTCCACAACATTTTGGCGTAGTCGGCAAGATTTACAATGGGCAGCCTACAGACGAGCGTATACGGATCCATCACGAGTGAGTATATTTAAATTACCACTCATAATCCGATGTGAGCTGTTACGAGATGTGTCTGTTGCCCGTGGTACCTGAATCTGTGAAAGGTCTGTTATGGTGTAAAAGACTTGGGGGAATTAGGAAGTCACGATAGACACTATCATAAGGTATTGATGTGAGTACTGCCTCTAAGTTCAAGGGGAACCGGGTAGAGGGACAATCAGTATCTAGAATACAGATACATCGATAAGGGTGTCGATGGAATTGCAGGCTCTAGGGGTAGGGGAAACTGATTAGAGAGACTGTGGAATATTTGAGGTGGGAATTAATTAATTTTTCATTTGTCTGAAAGCCTGTTTGAAAAAATGGTGGAGCTGTCTGGTTGTTTTAGCCACCCACTTTTTCAGACAGAGTTGAAAGTTTTTTTTAACCCTTTGTAGTGCTCTCCTAGATGTGGAAGTTTTAAGAAACTGTGAACCTAGAATTGAATTATATTTTAATTTAGAAACGCAGGTGCGGATTTATTCGGATGATAAGTTCCGGAGCTAGGAAATGCACAAAGGATAGGTTTGTTTAACAAAAGATAAAAAATGTGTGGTCCCGTTTGTTTTAAAAAAAAATTTCCGACATGTTCACTTACTTGTCAAAAGAAAACACGGAATCATTATTACATTGGGTTGAAAGACAATAAATTTAGTCTAGGAATGAGAAAAAGAATGGAGAAGGGAAATTGTAATGCTTTAAAAAAAAAGACTGCATGGGTCTCTTGAGGCTGCGGGCTGGGGAAGTACGCCCCCATTTTCCTTTGTGTAAAACCTTGGCGTGAAAGCTTCTAGCTCAGTAAAAAGAATTTTAAATAAAAGATTGGCAGTACAATATTTGAATTGGGATTTTGAGATATTTCAGGTGATTCCCTTTGATAAACATTTTGGTTATATTGGAAAATCTTGGGTTTGGAAGCCTTTTTAATAAAAGTACACATCTGTGTAACTTTACCTCAACTACTGCGGCAGAAACTGAGGCTTAAATGGATGTAATTTATGAGGTACTGTATCACAAAGTACATCTTGAGGTTACAGAGCAAATGATTTTCTACTTATGCTATTCCTACTTTTCCTACTTGGATTGGAGTTTTTAATGTTCAGCTTCTAAAACAGAAGTTAGACACACAATTATAAAACAAGTATTTTGCATTCTGTGATCTGTGAATCACTTAGAAAATATAAGCATAAATGAGAATTCCAATATTTGACATTTTGTAATCCAAAAATAAATACAAATACTACAAAGGGGAGCAGAAATTAGGATGGGAACAGTGAAGAGTTAATTTTGTTGTGATGGTTAAGAAAAGGTACAACAAAATACTGAGATAGATTTAAAATAAAATTTTAAATCGCATCTCTTTTTAAAAAAAGAAATAAAACTAAAAGGTTTGGAAACAATCTAGAAATACCTTCGGGGAACAGAGTAATTTTGCCGGGCATGCTAATGTGGGAAGTGCCTAACTTCTTGAAAGGTACTGAGGCACTTTAATGATTGCAGGAATTTTGTACCTAACTTCGCAGCAATTGCAGAACCAGTACAGCGGTTGGTGAAAGGGGGAAAACCATCCTTAAAAA
This sequence comes from Pristiophorus japonicus, assembly GCF_044704955.1. NCBI lineage: Eukaryota > Metazoa > Chordata > Chondrichthyes > Pristiophoridae > Pristiophorus > Pristiophorus japonicus. Next base: position 105,155,780 of record NC_091988.1, on the reverse strand, counting down.
CTATAGAGTGGGGCCCCAAACAAGCAGCAGCATACAGTAATCTGAAGAAAGCACTAATGTCAGCTCCAGGGCTGGGACACCGGAACATGGATCTCCCGTTCCATGTATATTGTGAGAAACAGGGAGTCTTCTATGGAGCCATGGTGACACAAATGCATGGGGATAGGATGAGACCCATAGCTTACTACTCGATACAGCAGTCACCAGTGGCTGCCGGTCTGTCCAGTGGATTGTGCCACTTGAGCAGTCAAAATTATCGAGCCTGTCCTAATGATAGGAAAATAATACTGCACATTGGTAAATACAGGGAAGCTCCGGGCCTTCTCCAACGGGCAAAATGGGAGACAGTCCCATTACCACATGATTGACTCGGATCAAGGGACTCATTTCACGGGTCAAGCAATGAAAGAAACTTGTAGAATATTTGGTATTAAGCAGAAGTTTCACATCCTATACCACCCCCAGAGTTCAGGGATGGTAGAGAGAATGAATCGGACCCTTAAAACCACCTTGAGCAAGGCAATACAGGAAATAGAGCAGGCATGGACTGAACTCCTACCGACAATATTAATGAGGCTGCGTGCCACATCAAACAGAACTACGGGATTAATCCCGTATGAATTCATGACCGGACGCGCAATGAGGCTACCAGAAGGAATAGTGACAGGAGGAGCCGACTTAGGACCCCTACGAGACAGAATCAGAAAGTATGTGAGGGAATTGAGTGAGCAGTTGAAAGGTATGTGAAAGGAGGTCTGAGAAAGGCAGAAGGAGGAGGACAAAGGCGGTGAGACAAGCGCCTCGGCTATAATCCCTGGAGGTGGGGGTGAAGGTAATGGTTAAGGAGGTGGCAGAGAAACCAGGGTTCGCACCTTGGTGGAGCGGACCATATGAGGTGTTAATTAGTGGAGATACGTGTGCTTATGTGAATATGAAAGGTAGGGGCTGGTGAAAGCACTGGACCCAGCTGAAAGAATATAAAGGTACATAGATGGTGGAACCAATGGTAATCCCAGTAAACCACTCCTTAAGATACACTTTAGAATATAAAGTGGAATGGAGTGGAAGGACGAACTGACAGATGGACTTTTTAGAGGATTAGGATGTATATTTGCAATATTAGGGGTACTGCCTATAATAAAATGGATCTGGAAAAGGACACATGCCCGGAGAAACGGTGCAAACAATCGGAGAAATGGTGAAAACAATCCGGTTGAAATAGAAATGGTAAGAATCTAACTAAAAACCTGGAATATCCAGGATGTGTTTTATCAACAGAATGTATATTAAACGTGATCACCACCACCCTTCCGATTCTACAAGGCCGCCCTTATGGGGCCCGGTATACCCACACCGGAGGGTACAACAACTACAAAAAGCAGCCCCTAAGGGGTGGCATCAGAGTGTCAGGAGTGTTTATCTTGAAGCCACAAAATGTTACCTGAATAGAGTAAACCAGGGGAATTAACCTCGGGAAAGCGCGTGGTAGTTAAACCTGGAACAGAAGTAATAGTATATTGTCTGGACCCAGATAGGGACACGGTCTTAGAGCCGTCCTCGTTAAAAGCGATAGAATGGGTCATATGTCAAGAAGAGAGAAAATGTTCAGGTAGTGATGAGTAATTGGCAAAAACCTATAGTCACGACCCCAGGACCAACAACTCCACCACCAATTACTTGCCCCCCCACCCTCCCTTACTGAAGGCACTCCTGGCGGGTTGGTGACGAGATCGGAGGGAATGTTGTTATTTAACAATGTGCAGCATAAAATGTTACCTGTGAGCATAAATTTAACACACCTATACCTGCCAGAGAAGTTTAGCCCCAAGACTAAAGCGTTGTACTCAAAATTGCTGGACACAATCCTGAGAAAATCTAGTGACACATCAGGAGCAAGGGAGTATCACAAACAGTTGAGACACAAAGGAGGAAGACAGAGGAGATCTATAGGGAATAACATACTAACTGGAGTAAGTACAGGGACCTCTCTCGTAGATGCACTAGATATACAGGGGATTCAAGCAGGAGTCGATAGTTTGAGGGGAACGATGGAGGTACTAATGAGGAAACAGGCCGGGATAGGGAAAGAATCTTCAGAGTTAGGATCTAAAACATCCAAAGTACTGCTAGAGGGTAAATCCGTATTGGAAGGCCACGTACGAACAATTAACGAGCTAAATAAGCAGGAACGAGAGGACAATGCTGAGGACAGGAAAAGAGACACATGTCATGCCTATGGGAGATGGATGATCGGTCAAGTGTGACACAATATGGATCAGATACAACCCGGGCGAGTTCCAGATTGGATAAATAGCACCCAGTTGAAAGAAATATAAGGAGAATATCTTTATCCGAGGGCCGGAGAGAAGGAAGCCTAACTATATGCCCTCACCCAGTGAGAGACGGGAGCAAGGATAGCTGCGTGTTTGCGGATGTGTCATTGGAATAAGCCCTGCCCGAACCGAACCCACACATTACGCCTATCAAGGACGAGGAGAATATTGTGTGGTAACTAGCCTGGGAACTTATGATTACAGAGGCTTGACTTGTAACATTACAATGCCTAACTTTTGCTTTACTCCCAGAGTATCGGTGCTGATGGGAAGAGCGCGCATGACGTACATACACGCCAGGAAGACAATGACATTAAATAAAAGCGATGAGATTAAGCAAGATATTGATGATTACATGGAAGAGCAAGCACCACCAATTCCCCTGTTACTTGAAGATTTAACTGAGCTCAAAGGATTATTAAGAAATAACATAAAAAAATATGAGCTAAAGGATAAAGGCAAAGAACTGAACAGTGAAATAAAGGATAACCTGAAAAACCCGCCTTGATACTTGAGATTATACATCCGTGGATAAGGATCCTTTCACATACCCTAGTGGCAGTACAGATAGCAATCGCCTTGAATTGGTTGGTGATGTTATGTAACAAGTGCAAAGACAGAAGAGGCATACCCAAGTAAAGTTACAAGATAGGGATTAGAATTATATCCCATGTGTTAGTCCTAGTGCAGCTGATAGTGGTGCTGATGCTCCTGGGAGAATGTGCAGGCAGGTACAAGAAACGCAGAGCGAAAACGTTGACCAAGGCCCTTAACAGAGAACACAGAAAGCCTTTGCTAGATCCAAAAAGGGGTAATCAAACACAAAGATGGCACGACTACCTCATGTGAGTCGTGAGTGTCCCAATCCTATCGCCTGATCAACAAAACTGGGGCGGGAGACACACGAATCAAGACAGGGAAAGGAAAATTGTTGTTCATGGTGGGTATTTGAGGTTACCAGCTGATTAAATAGGGGATTGTAGGAGCGAAAACCTTAATCAGGGGAAAAGTAATTTGGTAAAATTAAAACATAAAGCAAGAAAGGCTGAGAGAAAGGTTTAATTTGTTTATGGTCGAATAGCTGAATGCCACATTCCAGCAATTAGGCTGAAACACAGAAGGTCAGAGAAATTCTCTGAGGAGATAACACTTCTATGAGCACTCACAAGATAATGAGCTTGAGGCCGCCATGTTCCAGTCACACGAGATAACAGAAACAAAGCCCCTTTGAAATCAGTATAGCCAGATGGATCTGTCAAGGTCACAGTGTGAGAGCTAGCCTGGGAAGACGTTCCCAGAAATGTAACACATAACCTGTAGGGAGTTTTTCCCTAGCAACGGTGGTCATAACTGAATGTACCAATGAAATCATTAGAAATTACTGTAACCAATGAAATTAATGTAACTGTAGTAACCAATGATATTGCTGTAATTGTATGAACCAATGTATTAGTAGCAGGTGGGCGGGGACTGGTGGCAAATAACCAACGGAACATTTCCCCACATTGTTTCACCATTTTGACTGTATTTCGACTGTATAAATTGTAATTGCGCAGCCTGTCCCATGAGACCGGCAATTAGAGCACTCAGTTGAGGTATTGATGCAACCGGTTCTCCCTTGATTAATCAGGTTTTAATAAACAATTCTTTTCTCTATATACGGACCTTTGTGTAGAATGTTATATTTTTAATACTCCACAACAGTTGACATGGCTGAGCTCAGTTACTCAGGTGTGTGGGGCGGTGTAGACCACAGCCTGTGTGCCTACACTGCCTGGTGCAGCATGTTGGAGCTCCACCACTACCCTGGCACATCGCAGGTGAGAACTGCTTAAGCTGCCATGTGCAAATGTATTCAAAAAGGGCGTGTTTGCTACATACTGTTACTACAGTAAATCTCTCCCATATGTGACTGAAAAGTTCACAGCACTGCACCCCAGGTTTGATAGCAGCCCCCCCACCCTGTGACAAAGAAAATCTTACATTATTTTCAACATAAAGCTCTATTTTAATGCTCTGCCAAACTTGCAGCTAGTAGCTGATGAAGCTCCTCACCTCACTGTCATGGAATGGCTTGGATCGAATAGTCAGGCTGCCCAGCTCGATGGATTCCTGGAACCTAGCAGGAATGCGTAGGCCCTGCAGTTTGTCGTATGCGTGCCGGGCCAGTTTGTACGCACCCAGGGCCTTGCTTTGCTTGGCGAGAGCATATAGAGTATTACTGCTAAGAGTTAAGGAATAAAAGTAGTTTTTGCTCTTCAGAATCTCTATGATACTGAAATTAATCATGCTGTGTGATATCAGTCATTGAAGATTTGATATATTTGTATGAAAGCACACTGTGTAATACTGAAATTCTTTTCCCATTGTTTTAATAGGGTCTTAAAGATGACTTTCATAATTATGTATTCATTACTAATATCACACAATGTAGTTTCAACCTCTAAGAGTGAGGCTCCGTCTAATAGCATAATTGGTAAAGATACCACCGAGTACAGCACTAAGCCATACAGAAAGTCCCACCTTCGATTGTCTGTGCTTACTTGGCTCATTTCAACTGGGGTGCTCCAATTGGCCTCAGTGCTCATTGGCTAAAGAGTGGCAAAAATCAGCTAGGGATCCTGTTCCTGATCACCAGCTGGTAACAGATGCTGCAAAGTAGCACGTGTGTGAATGTTGAGTGAAGACAAAATTGGGTTCAGCTATCATAACCTTCTCACTTGACATTCCATTGACAATCACTGTCGAGCCTCACACACGAGTGGGCAGGTAACTGAACGCTACCAATACCCACGGAAATGTAGCCCAGAGTCAGCGTCTGAACAATTGAGGAGCAAGGGAGAAAATGGGCAAAAATAATCTCCAAGAGCAAGTTTACATGTTTAGAATTAAAACAAGCAAAATGGAATCTGGATAGAAGCAATGTCAGGGCAAATACACATTGTCTGCAACAGGCTTCATACACTATAATCACTATATCCACTGGCAGTGGACCACAGTTCATTCAGATCACACTCACTGCCCTCGGATCAGTGTATCTATAAAGTGTAAATAGTAAATCTGCCATTGACCACTTAAATCATTCAATCAAACCATAGACGTTTACAGCAAAGCAGGATTCCATTCAGCCGTCAAGTCTGTGTTGGCTTTGTTAGAGCAATCTAAAAACTAATCCCATCGACTCACACTCCCTCATAGCCCTGGATCTTCCGCAGCTTCACATAATTATCCAATTTCCCTTCAAGATAACATAAGAAATAGAAACAGGAGTAGGCCATACGGCCCCTCGAGCCCGCTCCGCCATTCAATAAGATCATGGCTGATCTGATCATGGAGTCAGCTCCACTTCCCTGCCCGTTCCCCATAACCCCTTATCATTTAAGAAACTGTCTATTTCTGTCTTAAGTTTATTCAATGTCCCAACTTCCACAGCTCTCTGAGGCAGCGAATTCCACAGATTTATAACTCTCAGGGAAGAAATTTCTCCTCATCTCAGTTTTAAATGGACGGCCCCTTATTCTAAGATCATGCCCTCTAGTTCTAGTCTCCCATAGTCTCGATATAATGGTCCCTTCCTCATGCAGTCTCTGCATTTCTCCTCCCTGCTCATTCTTAGTGACCGTCATGTATGTATGCTTGGGTTTACTAGCCACCAGGTGGTGCCACTATCGGAGGTCATTGGGCTGTGCGCATGTGTGTGTGGCCCAGGTATAAATGGCCAGCCATCTTGTAATGTAATTACTTTGGGCCCTAATAAAATAGAGCCAGGTTTGTACCTGTTCGGAGTTTACAGTATTCAGTCTATTGAGTTATTGCATACACAACATTTGGCAACCAGGTAACAAGAACCTTTGCATGCAAAACTGAGCACTATTGGAATTCTGGAGCGATTCATGGAGGGAGAAAATTGGGCAGACTTTGTAGCCCGCTTGAACCAGTACTTTGTGGCCAACAAAATGGAAGAAGAGGCAGAAGCAGTTCGGCGCTGGGCGGTCCTCTTCACAGTTTGCGGTCCAAAAATCTATGGACTCAAAGAATCTCCTCTCGCTATTAAGTCCAACGGACAAGGACTATGAAACATTGTGTGCTCTGGTACGTGACCATCTCAAACCAGATGAAGGCATCATCATCTTGATATTGATTCTATTCGCACGTTCGTTCTGAAGGCCAGGATGTATCGGAATTCGTTGCCGACCTAAGACATTTAGTTGGACTGTGTAAGTTCGAAACTGCGTTGGCAGACATGCTGTGGGACTTCTTTGTAATCGGCATCAACCACGAGGTGATCCTGCGTAAGCTACTGGCGGCGGAGACGCTGGATTTGAGCAAGGCCATCACGATTGTCCAAACATGCATGACAACGGACAAAAACTTAAAGCAGATATAATTGAAAAATCAGAACTCGGCAAGTACTGTAAACAAGATAGTATCGTCATTTGGCAGAGTTTCATATGGCAGGGCCTACACGACTGCATACGCGAAACCTGTTGCTACTCAAAGTCCGCCAACGGGAATGAATCCGATATCACTGTGTTGGAATTGTGGGGGAAATCATCGGCATCATCAGTGTCAGTTTAAACAGTATATTTGTAAAGGCTGTTCGAGTGCGGGGCATCTCCAGCGCATGTGCCTGCAACTGAGCAAGCGTGCTGCAACACACCACGTGGTGGATGATGACCAGTATAGCGCGGATCCGAATATGCAATCCGAGATACCAGAGGAGGAAGTGTATGGACTGTATTCGTTCCTAACAAAGAGCCAACCGATAATGGTTAATGTAAAACTTAATAGTGTGCCAGTATCGATGGAATTGGACACGGGTGCGAGTCAATCAATAATGAGCCAGAGGACATTCGACAGGCTGTGGGATACTAAAGCTGTGAGGCCTAAGCTGAGTCCAGTCAATGCCAAGTTGCATACGTACATTAAAGAACTCATAACGGTGATTGGCAGTGCAGTAATCAAGGTTCGTATGATGGTGCGGTTCACGATTTACCATTGTGGATTGTTCCAGGCAATATTCCAACGCTGTTCGGCAAGAACTGGTTAGAAAAAATCAAATGGAACTGGAACGAGATCAAAGCGTTGTCGTCTGAGGAGGATAGTCCATGTGCTCAAGTGCTGAGCAAGTTCCCCTCTCTGTTTGAACCAGGCATCGGCAATTTCACGGGAGCCAAGGTGCAGATCCACGTGGACTCGGATGCAAGACCCATCCATCATAAAGCTCGGGCAGTTGAGGGAGAAGGTTGAAATCGAACTGGAAAGACTCCAGCGTGAAGGGATCATATCACCGGTCGAATTCAACGAATGGGCCAGCCCTATTATTCCCATGTTGAAAAGTGATGGCACTGTCAGGATTTGTGGAGGTTACAATCCAACAGGATCAATATCCATTTCCGAAGGCTGATGATCTGTTTACAACGTTAGCTGGGGGGAAGTCGTTTACAAAACTGGATCTGACGTTGGCAAATGACACAGGAGCTGGTCGACACATCGAAGAGACTTATGTGCATCAACACTCAAAGGACAGTTTATCTACAACAGGTGCCCTTCTGGAATTCACTCGGCTGCAGCCATATTTCAGAGGAACATGGAGAGTCTACTGAAGTCCGTCCTCAGAACCGTCGTGTTCCAAGATGACATGCTGGTCACAGGTTGTGACTCCGCCGAACATCTAAACAACCTGGAAGAGGTTCTACATTGTCTGGACAAAGTGGGACTCAGACTGAAATGCTCGAAATGTGTCTTCATGGCACCGGAAGTCGAATTCCTGGGGAGGAAAATTGCTGCTGACGGTATCAGACCTACGGACTCAAAAACCAAGGCCATCAAAAATGCACCCAAGCCTCAGAATGTGACGGAGTTGCATTCATTCCTTGGTCTACTCAACTACTTTGGTAATTTCTTACCTAGATTGAGCACCTTATTAGAGCCACTGCACATGCTGCTAAGAAAAGGCGACCATAGGGTTTGGGGTGCGTCTCAAGATAGAGCTTTTGAGAAAGCTACTAATCTGCTTTGTTCTAACAAGCTGCTGGTACATTATGATCCGTGTATGCGTCTAGTATTGGCCTATGATGCTTCGTCATATGGAGTTGGTTGCGTGCTCCAACAAGCTAATAAGTCGGGCAAATTACAACCTCTTGCATATGCTTCAAAATGTTTGTCAAAGGCAGAAAGAGCCTACAGCATGATAGAGAAAGAAGCATTAGCCTGTGTGTATGGGGTTAAAAAGATGCATCAGTACCTGTTTTGGCTTCGGTTTGAACTGGAAACAGATCACAAGCCACTCATTGCATTGTTTTCGGAAAACAAAGGTATCAATACCAATGTATCGTCCCGCATCCGGACGTGAGCGCTGAAGTTATCTGCCTATGATTATGTCATTGTCATAGACCTGGCACTGAGAATTGTGCCAATGCATTGAGCCGTCTGCTGTTGTCCACACCAAAGGTAGAAACGCCACAAGTGGCAGACCTACTGTTAGTTATGGATGGTTTTGAAAGTGAAGGAACCCCTGTCACGGCTCAACAAGTTAAGACCTGGACCGATATTATCGGTTGTGAAACGTTGTGTCCTTAGTGGTGATTGGTCTGCCATACCCAAGCAAATGTGTGAGGAGACCAAACCTTACATCTGTCGCAAAGACGAACTATCCATTCAATCAGATTGTTTACTGTGGGGTAATCGTGTTGTTATGCCCAAGAATGGCAGGGAGAAATTTGTGCATGATCTACATAGCACTCATCCCGGTATTGTCATGATGAAAGCCATTGCCAGGTCTCATGTATGGTGGCCTGGAATTTACTCTGATCTGGAATCATGTGTGCATCAGTGCAACACTTGCATGCAGCTTAGAAATGCACCAGTGGAATCGCCGCTGAGTCTGTGGTCGTGGCCGGTGAAACCATGGTCCAGGATCCACGTCGACTTTGCAGGTCCCTTCCTGGGAAAGATGTTCTTAGTTGTGGTGGATGCATATTCCAAGTGGATAGAGTGTACAATCATGTCATCCAGCACATCCACAGCTACCATTGAGAGTCTTTGTGTCATGTTTGCTACGCAAGATCAAGAAAGGGCAGACATGCAGGAAACGTGTTGATCAGATAAAGCTGCGGCACACAGGTGAACCGGAACAGTCTGAGGAAGATACAATCAGTGACCAACCAACCTACCCTCAGTCATCAGAGGACTGTGCTGTCATCAATGAATCTGGACTTTCAATCCCTGACGTGGTCATTGCCACTCCCATCAGATTAGCTCCCCAGCCCCCAGTCATAACAGACTCAGAACGCTTGCCCAAAGCTGGAGTTGAACTGACACGTTCAACTCGGGAGCAAGAAGCCCCGGACCATCTCAATCTGTAAAAAGATCGTTACTAATATCTTAAAGGGGGATATTGTCATGTATGTATGCTTGGGTTTACTAGCCACCAGGTGGCAGCACTGTCGGAGGTCATTGTGCTGTGCGCAAGTGTGTGCGGCCCAGTTATAAAAGGCAAGCCATCTTGTAATGTAATCACTTCGGGCCCTAATAAAGTGGAGCCAGATTTGTATCTGTTCGGAGTTTACAGTATTCAGTCTATTGAGTTATTGCATACACAACAGTGACAATTGTAACTTGTTGGCTCGCCACCCAGGGGAAATACTCGAAAAGTGCCCTACTTATTGCCTTTTACAAAATTTTATTTCCTGTTTACTCATGTTCTCCATTTATAAAACCAAAATGCCTTTTTATGGTTTTATCTCCAGGTGTCTGTTCCTTCACACGCTTCGGCATCTTTCCATTGAGTTTATACTTTCATTCCTTCACCTCAAACTTCTCTACACTACAGTGTATCTACCACCTGTCTGCCAATTCTGCTGACTGTCCATGTTCCCTTGAAGTCTTTGAGTGCTTCTCACTGTTGCCAAACCCCCTCATTTTCCTTCACCAATTTAATCTTCACGGAAAAAGAAAAAGTCTTCAGATGGTATTCAGCAGTTTGAGAAAGTACTGAATACCTTTACTTTTACCAGCTACACAAAATAATTGTGCAGCATCCCGAGCTTGAATTCAGATGTGAATGGGAAGTAGTACAATGTGTTGGCATTCTAAAGTTGGATCAGGCAGATTTAGCTGGAGTTGCAGAGCAGCCCTAACTAGCGTTACAGCAGAATTGGAGGAAACCCGATGAGATAATCAAGCTGGGACCGGTGGCTGCAGTATCAGAGAACAAGCAAGAGATGTTATTTCCCCACATACCCCACAGAGAGTACTACTGGCGGCTCACGACACCTTTGTTTACTGCTGTTTCTCCGGGCTGCCCATACAGGGCACCAACGTCATTTTTGTCAAGACATCAGGGAAGAAAACGGGTAATGCAGAGTGGTTCCGAAACCCGCTCTGCGTTTCAAATGGGAGATTTCAGAATGCCATGCCGGAACATGCTACGGTAGACCGCATACAGAGACTTTGGGACAGGGACTTGTCTGCAGGAGCCAACTGAGCTGTATCTGTATTGTTAGCTCCTTCAATAGTGGGATGATAACCTGGCTGTCTGTTACAATGAGATGACCAGCACAGTAATTATGCTCCACATCAGTTGATTGTTGGAGCCTCATTACCATATAAGCTTAAAAAGAAACAATGTGCCTCATAGCAATATCCAGGAAAAGGATCACAAAAAGCCTGCCTCAGAAATGCCAGTTTTTCAGGCTTAAAAAGTTTGAACTTATATCATTTTGATATCTGAACTCACTCATCGATGCAATCGTGGTTCTTTGGCTCATTATATTTGGAGCACTACAATGCTCAAATTGACATAGGTTGAAGTGGGAGTGCTGGACATGGAGTTACTACTCTCCCGGTTTCAACACTGAGCCAGATGTTGAACCCAATATTTTGTTTGTGATATGCTGCTTCCTGGCACAGAGCTCTCTCTCTCTACTCTAGCCATCCCAATGCACTACACTGCTGCACTATGACATCACCAGCTAGGCACCTCAAAGCCTCCCTGATAAAGTGCACATCCCCACCGACACCTGGGAGTTCCTGGCCAAAGACCGCCCTAAGTGGAGGAAGTGCATCTGGGAGGGCGCTGAGCACCTCGCGTCTCGTCGCCGAGAACATGCAGAAACCAAGCACAGACTGCGGAAAGAGCTTGCGGCAAATCTGTCCCACACACCCCTTTCCTCAACGACTATCTGTCCCACCTGTGACAGAGACTGTGGTTCTTGTACTGGACTGTTCAGCCACCTAAGGACTCATGTTAAGAGTGGAAGCAAGTCTTCCTCGATTCTGAGGGACTGCCTATGATGATGATGATGGATACCTCATCCAGATGGTTATTCTTTACGGGTGTGACCCTACATGGTAAGTACTGGAATATTCAATCATAGGATCACAAAGGAGGCTGGTGCTGATACTGCCTGATACTTAAGCAACAACATTGCAACCAAGAGCAAGAACCCTGGACGGTTTATCCCTTCGAGGCGCTGGGACCCTGAGGCCACCCCGCCTGGCTGAGATGCATTTTACAAAACTCTTCAGGCTGTATTTTATCCCAGCTCTGAGGGCACCCAGATGCCCTGTTCGCAGCTCTTTAGCAATGTTGGTTTATATGACTACCTAGACCCGTGGAAGGATGATCCCTAATACCTGCCTTCCCTCCTTCATGAGCAAGCACCTAGCCTGTTTTAGCAGCTTCCACCAACAGAGAGAGTGAGGTCAGAAAGCAGCATTTGAGGGGATCAGAGTCTGCAAGGCCACATCCTTCACACTATGTGGCACAGTGCACTGTAATACCAAATGCTTCACTTTCTGTGTCCTTCTAATGCCGAACATTTTGAAACAAATTTAAATAAACAAACACAAGCAATGAACATTTGAACATAAGAAATAGGAGCAGGAGTCGGCCACTGAACTCCTCGAGCCTGCTCCGCCATTCAATAAAATGATGGCTGATCTGATCTTGGCCTCAACTTCACTTCCCGCCCGTTCCCCATAACCCTTGACTCCCTTTCTAGTGCTTACAGGAAGTCTCAGCTCCAATAACTACTTAATCATCGAATAAATGGTCCCTCAGATCAATTCCTTCGTTTCATTAATCTGCATGATTAAAATGATTGCCTAAAATAGGCATTTTGAATTGGGAGCATGTATCGCACCGCAGGAGGCGTGCATACCATGGAATGTTGCTGTAGAGTTAGTAGCAGCCACGGTAACAGCCACATTACGAATAAATCACTGTGCCAGTCCTTCCTTTCATGCATCACTCCTGTACTGATGGCAGCTGTATCAAAACCATGTTGGGTGGATTGCACCAGAACAACCAATGCATTACGGCACTGGCTAACACCATAAGAACATGCTCCAATTCTGATAAAAGATCATCGACTTGAAACGTTAACTTTGTTTCTCTCGCCACAGATGCTGCCTGACCTGCTATGTTTTTCCAGCATCCGCAATATTTTGCTTTTGTACCATACGAAAAGCTCAGGTGACAAAAGGATACACTTTGGAGATGCCCAAAGGAGTTTCTTTAGTAAGGTTGTGAAGTAAAAATCGGGAGATGTTGAAGAGTGCTTCGGGTAAGTGGGAACTAAAAGGTTCATCCTGCAAAAGATAAAATAACGTTAACTTTGGGTTTATATCTGCTGTCTCTCCCTCCTTCCTTACAATCAGCCACTCAGAGATGAAGGAGAAAATCAGAATAAATGTAAATTGTAGCACAATAAAGTGAGATTTAAAACACTACAACAAAGGATGTGCATTTAATATGTTGTCTAATTCAGCCCAGCTAACTCTAGTTGGGAATTATTTTTAAGCAGAGGTAGTGCACACACTTCATTCCTCCCAGGAGACTGACAGAATGATGCTGGACACAGAAATTCATGACGTTTTCATGAAATTACTAAATTTAACCTTTTAAAGCAGAGATATCCAAATTGCACCTATGGTCACATGCAGCTCCGAGCTGTGAGAGTTCAGCCCTCGAAGCCCAGTCCTGTGTGTACTTATTTTTTATTCACTGGTTTCTCCGTTTGAATTTTGCGGCTCTGAAAGTTTGGAAAGATTATTACTTCATAGTGAATAAATCCCAAATCACAACACCGAAATCTGCTGGCATCAGTAACGGGAGATAAACGAATGGGAACAATGGAGTTAAACTTTATCAGGGCTGATATTCCAAGTACACGCCAGCAGCCACACGTACCAGGAAATTACAGTGTCACTGCCCGCATAACCATCCATTGATGGGAGATCACGGGTAGTGATCTCACGATAGACACGGTTGGCGAGCGAGGCTCCCTGTGCCTCATAGCTAAGTGGGACTTCTCTTTCCACCCCACATTGTTACCTCTGGAGTTTCCCAAGGATCTACCCGTGGCCTCCTCCTCTTCCTCATCTGTAGACATTCCTACAGACAGAGATTTAGGAGCTAGGGAGGTAGTAATAGAAAATAAGTGCAGGAGTAGGCCATTCGGCCCTTCTAGCCTGCACCGCCATTCAATGAGTTCATGACTGAACATGCAACTTCAGTACCCCATTCCTGCTTTCTCGCCATACCCCTTGATCCCCCTAGTAGCACTGGGAGTAATCTGTGGATTACTCCCAGTGCTAGTGAGCAGGGGAACAGTAAAACAGGTTACATAGAAACATAGAAAATAGGTGCAGGAGTAGGCCATTCGGCCCTTTGAGCCTGCACCACCATTCAATAAGATCATGGTTGATCGTTCACTTCAGTACCCCTTTCCTGTTTTCTCTCCATACCCCTCGATTCCTTTGGCCGTGAGGGCCATATCTAACTCCCTCTTGAATGTATCCAATGAACTGGCATCAACAACTCTCTGCGGGAGGGAATTCCACAGGTTAACAATTCTCTGAGGGAAGAAGTTTCTCCTCATCTCAGTCCTAAATGGCTTACCCCTTATCCTTAGACTGTGTCCCCGGTTCTGGACTTCCCCAACATCGGGAACATTCTTCCTGCATCTAACCTGTCTAGTCCCGTCAGAATTTTATATGTTTCTATAAGATCCCCACTCATCCTTCTAAACTCCAGTGAATACAGGCCCAGTCGATCCAGTCTCTCCTCATATGTCAGTCCCGCCATCCCTGGAATCAGTCTGGTGAACCTTCGCTGCACTCCCTCAATAGCAAGAATGTCCTTCCTCAGATTAGGAGATCAAAACTGAACACAATATTCAAGGTGTGATCTCACCAAGGCCCTGTACAACTGCAGTAAGACCTCCCTGCTCCTACACTCAAATCCCCTAGCTATGAAGGCCAACATACCATTTGCCTTCTTCACCGCCTGCTGTACCTGCATGCCAACTTTCAATGACTGATGCACCAGCACTCAACATGACACCCAGGTCTCGTTGCACCTCCCCTTTTCCTAATCTGCCACCATTCAGTTCATATTCTGCCTTCGTGTTTTTGCCGATAATCTCACATTTATCCACATTATACTGCATCTGCCATGCAATTGCCCATTCACCTAACCTGTCCAAGTCACCCTGCAGCTTTTAGCATCCTCCACACAGCTCACACCGTCACCAAGTTTGCAGATGACACTAAGCTGGGAGATATTACACTCAATTCCTTCATCTAAAGCATTGATGTATATTGTAAATAGCTGGGGTCCCAGCACTGAACCCTGCAGCACCCCACTGATCACTGCCTGCCATTCTGAAAATGACCCGTTCATTCCTACTCTTTGCTTCCTGTCTGCCAACCAGTTCTCTATCCACATCAGTACATTACCCCCAATACCATGTGCTTTAATTTTGCACACTAATCTCTTGTATGGGACCTTGTCAAAAACCTTTTGGAAGTCTAAATACACCACATTCACTGGTTCTCCCTTGTCCACTCTACTAGTTACATCCTCAAAAAATTCTAGATTTGTCAAGCATGATTTCCCTTTCATAAATCCATGCTACCTTGGACCGATCCTGTCACTGCTTTCCAAATGCGCTGCTATTTCATCTTTAATTATTGATTCCAACATTTTCCCCACCACCGATGTCAGGCTGACCGGTCTATAATTCCCTGTTTTCTCTCTTCCTCCTTTTTTAAAAAGTGGGGTTACATTAGCTGCCCTCCAGTCAATAGGAACTGATCCATAGTCAATAGAATGTGGGAAAATGATCACCAATGCATCCACTATTTCTAGGGCCACTTCCTTAAGTACTCTAGGATGCAGACTGGGGATTTATCAGCCTTCAATCCCATCAATTTCCCGAACACAATTTCACGCTTAATAAGGATTTCCTTCAGTTCCTCCTTCTCACTAGACCCTCGGTCCCCTAGTACTACCGGAAGGTGATTTGTGTTTTCCTTCGTGAAGAAAGAACCAAAGTATTTGTTCAACTGGTCTGCCATTTCTTTGTTCCCCATTATAAATTCACCTGATTCTGACTGCAAGGGACCTACGTTTGTCTTCACTAATCTTTTTCTCTTCACATATCTAAAGAAGCTTTTGCAGTCAGTTTTTATGTTCCCAGCAAGCTTCCACTCATACTCTATTTTCCCCCTCCTAATTAAACCCTTTGTCCTCCTCTGCTGAATTTTAAATTTCTCCCAGTCCTCAGGTTTGCTGCTTTTTCTGGCCAATTTATATGCCTCTTCCTTGGATTTAACACTATCCTTAATTTCCCTTGTTAGCCACGGTTGAGTCACCTTCCCAGTTTTATTTTTACTCTAGACAGGGATGTATAATTGTTGAAGTTCATCCATGTGATCCTTAAATGTTTGCCATTGCCTATCAACCGTCAACCCTTTAAGTATCATTCGCCAGTCTATTCTAGCCAATTCACGTCTCATACCATCGAAGTTACTTTTCATAAAGTTCAGGACCCTAGTCTCTGAATTAACTGTGTCACTCTCCATCTTAATAAAGAATTCTATCATATTATGGTCACTCTTCCCCAAGGGGCCTCGCACAACAAGATTGTTAACACCAATATTCCGCTAATTTTGTGGGGAATTTAATGGGCTGCAAGGCCTATTCAAAATTCCGTGAATGCATGGCTTTTCCATTTAAAAGCCAGTGAGCTAGCTGCATGGAACCGTAAGACCGCTGCATGACTGCGCAACTTAACAGGAACATTGGTTAACATATGGCTGGAGAAATGGTGCAGGAGTGGCTTCAGATCCCTGGGGTATTGGGATCAGTTCTGGGGTGGGAGGGAGCTGTACAAGATGGACAGGTTGTACAGAGCTAGGACCAATGGCCTCACAGGGAAGTTAACCAGTGCTGTGGTGGAGAATTTAAACTAAGATGGCAGGGAGAAGCATTAGAGAGGATAGACAAGATGCACAGGGGACCGGGAAAGACAAACAAAAAAAGTGTGCTGTATCATTCCACGATAGGAAAATTGAAAATGGAGGATGAGTAGCTATATTGATAAAGGACACTATTACAGCATTAGAAAGGGGGGATACCATTAAAGGTGAGCAGGCAGTAGAAACGCTCTGGGTAGAATTGAGGAATTGAAAAAGATGCAAAACATTGCTGAGGGTTGTCGATAAACCTCCTGAAATCAGTGATGAAGTAGCAAGATGCATAAATACGGAGATTAGAGAAGCTTATTACAAAAACAGAGTGATTATAATGAGAGGCTTTAATTTTCACATAAACTGCGAGAAGCAGAACTCTTGAGTTTCTTGAGTGTATTTGAAACAGTTTTCTGGAACATTATGTTCTTCAACTAAAAGGAGGACAGAACATGCCAGATTTAGTGATGAGTAATGAGCCAGAATTAGTCAACAGTAAGGGAACACCTAGCTAACAGTGAGCATAACATGACTGAATTTGGTATCAGGTTTGAAAGGGAGAAGGGTAAGTCATGAACCAAGGTTTTAAATTTAGGTGAGGTGGACTTTGAAGAGACGAGGCACAAGGGTGATTAGTTAACTTTGTTGTGTAAGACTGGATTGATTGATTTATAAATATGGTTTGGAATGTTGGTTTTGTGGCCAAGAGCACGCTGTGATGTTCTGTGACAGAGGGATGGTAAGGTGAGAAATGTTGAGCAACGGGGCTCTGGGTTTCAGTCAGGGGAACCAGAGTCTGATGATGCGCTCACAGATATCCCGTCTGGAACATGGATGGGCAGGCTGCCACCTCCCTTCCTCCTCCTCCTTCTCCTGAGGTGGTCGCAGAACCCGTTGTGGCAAGGGCTACGCCCTTATGATGGCCAAGTGATGGAGGATGCAGCCGACACCCTCCCCCTCCCCCCTCCAGCGTGTCCAAGGCAGTGGAACTGTTGCTTCAGCACCCTGATGGTCTGCTCAATGACGTTCCTGGTGACAGCATGGCTCTCATTATACGAGTGCTGGCCACAAGTGGTGGGATTGTGGAGGGGAGTCACCATCCCGGTACAGAGCGGATAGCCCTTGTCGTCACGCAGCCAGCCTTGGGTTCAACATAGTGGCTGGAAGATTGCTGGCACAGCGGTCTAGCGCATGATGAACACATCGCGACTGCTGCCAGGATAGCGGGCAATCACCAGCAAGATGTGCTAGGTGTGGTTTCACACCAACCGCACATTAAATGAGTGCCCTGTGCGGTTACGGTACATCTTACCATTGAGATGCGGCGCCCGCAAAGCCATGTGTGTGCAGCCCATTGCACCCTGCACCATGTGGAAGCCCAATATTCTGGCAAAGCCACACGCGCGCTCCTCCTGTTTCTCTCTGTTTAGAGAGAAGACAATGAAGCCCTATCTCCTCGTGTACAGAGCCTCTGCGACCTCCCGGATGCAGCGATGGACAGCAAATTGCGAGATGTTTGCTATGTTGCTTGTTCCAGCCTGGAAGAAACCGCTGATGAAAAAAATCAGGCCCATGGTCACCTTGAGAGTTACTGGCAGCGCAGTCATCACCCTGCTCTGAGGCTGCAGGCCTGGTTCCATGAGGTGGCAGAGTTCTGTGACCACCTCCTCAGTGAACACACTGCTCCTGGCTTAGGCTCAGGTAGGAGAAGTGCTCCCTGAAGTCCTTAGATGGGTAAGGCCTCCTGCTGAGAGCCCGCCTCCTCCTCCCTTATCTTCTTTGCTGCCTCTGCTCCATCTCCCTGTCATGATGCAGCCCAAGGGGGACTGCAACTGGAGTTCCCATGACTGGGAGCGAGTGGTGTACTCAGAAGCCTTCCAGTGGGGGCAGAAGCCTTCCCAACGTCCAGCAGCACTCCCTCCCTGTACAACAGCTTTTGAAATCTCTTACAGCAATCTAGCACTACTACAAACTCTGCAAGGGCAAGTATAAAAGCAATAAGCTACTGAGATGTACTGGGTGTATCTCCTTAAGTAGTGCTGCTCAGAGATGCCTGGCAGCTTAACACACGTTCAGTTGTGCGTGTTCAGGAGAGGCCGTTGAATGGAGCGGCGACGTCAAAAATGGCAGGTCGTGTGTCAAATCAGCATTCCACGCTGACAGACTTCACGATCTGCCTACTTTGTATTGCTGGCGCACACATGTACCACTCGCGCTATAGCCCTCAACAAGATGGCGCACGCACGTACCGCCCGCGCTATCGCCCTCAACAAGATGGCCATGCATGTACCGCCCGCGCTATCGCCCTCAACAAGATGGCGCACGCACGTACTGCCCGCGCTATCGCCCTCAACAAGATGGCCACGCACATACCGCCCGCGCTATCACCCTCAACAAGATGGCGCACGCACATACTGGCTGCACTATCGCCCTCAACAAGATGGCGCACGCACATACTGCCCGCACTATCGCCCTCAACAAGATGACGCACGCACATACTGGCTGCACTATCGCCCTCAACAAGATGGCGCACGCACATACTGCCCGCACTATCGCCCTCAACAAGATGGCGCACGCACCTACTGCCCGCACTATCGCCCTCAAACAAGATGGCGCACAGCGCAGGCCGCGCCGGAAGCGGGCAGACGACAATTTTTAAAAAGCAGCCAAAAGTACCAACGCTGCGGAGGGGAATTTTGCTGCCAATCTTTTAGTGAAACATAACCATTTCCAGTTGCTCGGCGCAAATTAACAAGCCATACAGCCATTCTGGGCAAAAACATACTTACAAGTTAGCTCACATTAAATGGTCGAAAGCAGAGTTGAGAGTGTTATTTCTGGAATGAAACCTCAGCAGGTTCTTACCGTGTATCTCTGGATTGAGTGGTAGGCATGATAGAGTTCTGCCAGATGCTGGAAATGGTGAAACTTTTTAAGCATCTCTAGTTGCTTCTCTGTTTTTTCTGTTAAACATATACAAATAGTTTTTAAGAATCCTATTGCCCAATTAAAAAATACAAAATGAATTTTACACAGATGTCAAGTGCTAAAATTTACATCATAATTATCAAGACAGGACCATTAGGTCCAATAAGCTCATCTCAATTTGATATGTAAACATTTACGCACTTATCTATTGGTCCACAAGCTTCCCAGCAATGTATCTAATTATCTCGCAAATCTATTTAAACTATGATAAATGTTTTGGCCCCGATGCTGTGGCTGCGGGAGCCATGCATTACATAGGACTACATGGGATATACAACACAAAAACAGGCCATTCAGCCAACCAGTCCATGCCGGTGTTTATGCTCCACTTGAGCCTGCTCCTGTCTTTCCTCATCTAAATCTATCAGCATAACCCTCTATTCCCTTCTCCCTCATATGTTTTTCTAGACCCCTCTTAAATGCATCTATACTATTCACTTCAACCACTCCTGTGGTAGTGAGTTCCACATTCTCATCACACTTTGGCTAAAGACTTTTCTTCTTAATTCACCATTGGATTTCTTGGGCCCCGAACTTGGTGGACTCACCGCCCACTGCCGCCGAGTTTTCTGGGCGGTCTCCCCTTGGTGCCAGTTTTGTGGAGGCCTCCCGCCGGCAGGGAGGAAAGACCGCTGGGAACTGCCCACTGACGCGTGTAAGTGGCCTCCTGTCCGCCGAGTTGCCAGTTTGCTCCGGGCAGGAGTCGGCGGCCGCAGGGGAAGGGCCGCTGCGTGGAGGCAGGTCTAACCCCAACGGTATGTATGAAGACCTGCAGAAAAAGCTTAGCAAACTCTTTTCTTTATTTTTTTTTTTACAGCGATTCAGGTGGATGGTTTTCCAGTGCTTTTTTGTGTAAATTTTTATTTTTATGTGTTCCCCCCTCCCTGGGCCCGACTCAATCCTCGGCGGTACTGTGCCGATGATTGCATTTGCCGTCCAGATTTATGGCATAAGTCGTTTCTTTGCCGCCAGGCGGTCATTCCAGGACTTTTTAACGAAACTCCCACCCAAAGTACCATCAGGTCTCTCAGCGGTCCTATGGGCGGCACTTGGGCAGAACCTAGCTTCCACCAGGTTTGGGGCCTTGGTGACGATCTTATATTGATGGCCTCTCGTTATGCTCTTCCCCACAAGTGGAAACATTCTCTCTGTATCCACTCTATCAAAACCTTTCATCATTTTAAAGGTCACCCCTCAGCATTCTTTTCTCAAGAGCAAAGAGACCCAGTCCGTTCATCCTTTCCTGATACGTATACCCACGCATTTCTGGTATCATCCTTGTAAATCTTCTCTACACCCTTTCCAGTGCCTCTATATAGTTTTTATAATATGGCGACCAGAACTGTACGCAGTATACTAAGTGTAGTCTAACTAAGGTTCGATACAAGTTTAGCATAACTTCCCTACTTTTCAATTCTATACCTCTACATATAAACCCTAGTGCTTAGTTTGCTTTTTTTTTAAAAACGGTCTTGCTGAGCTATGTCACAACTTTTAGTGATTTGTGTATTTGTACTCAGAGATCCCTTTGTTCCCCTTCCCCACCTAAACTAAGAACATAAGAAATAGCGCGATTTGGCCCCTCGAGCCTGCTCCGCCATTTAATAAGATCATGGCTGATCCAATCATGGACTCAGCTCCACTTCCCTGCCCGCTCCCCATAACCCTTTATTCCCCTATCGCTCAAAAATCTGTCTATCTCCACCTTAAATATATTCAATGACCCAGCCTCCACAGCTCTCTGAAGCAGAGAATTCCACAGATTTACAACCCTCAGAGAAGAAATTCCTCCTCATCTCAGTTTTAAATGGGCGGACCCTTATTCTGAGACTATGTCCCCTAGTTTAAGTTTCCCCTATGAGTGGAAATATCCTCTCTGCATCCACCTTGTTGAGCCCCCTCATTATATGTTTCGATAAGATCACCCCTCATTCTTCTGAACTCCAATAAGTATAAACCCTACTCAACCTATCTTCATAAGTCAACCCCCTCATCTCCGGAATCAACCTAGTGAACCTTCTCTGAACAGCCTCCAATGCAAGTATATCCTTCCTTAAATACGGAGACCAAAACTGTACACAGTACTCCAGGTGTGGTCTCACCAATACCCTGTACAGTTGGAGCAGGACTTCTCTGCTTTTATACTCTATCCCCCTGGCAATAAAGGCCGACATTCCATTTGCCTTCCTGATTACTTGCCCTACCTGCATACTAACTTTTTGTCCCCGGTTTTCATGAGCTGCAAGGCCCGCCCATTTGCTTCCCAAAGGACTGCCGATGGCCGCTGAGATGGCGGCGGTACTTTGACTGAAAGATTCCTCTAAAAGAGGTGGCAGTACCGCCTGGTGGCAAAATAACGGCTTATGCCATCAATCTGGGTTGCAGCAGGCGGGAGCTCTCAATCTCGGCAGCAAAGGAGCTTGCTGCCCAAGTGCTGCCGAGATGGAGTCGAGCCCAGTGGGATACTCTGAAAATTAAAAAAACATTACCAAAAAAAAACCACTGGAACACCTTCAGGGGAACCCATTCAGCTAAGTCGGTGTAAAATATGTTTTTTAAAGATGTTCACTAACCTTTTCTTTAATGTCTTCATTCCTACCATCGGGGAAAGAACAGCGGTCCTTCCCCCTGCTGGCGCCGACTCCCGCCCGCACCAATCTGGCAGCTCGGCGGGCGGGAGGCCACTTACGCGACTTGGCCGCCAGCGGGCAGTTCCCAGTGGTGCTCCCCTCCCGCACGCTCCAACCCAAGTGGAAACTGGGAGCGAAAAGAAAACGGCAGCAAAGCTCGGTGGCAGTCGGCAGTAAGGCCACCAATATCGGGGCCTTTGTGTTTCATGCACAAGGACCCCCAGGTCTCTCTGTACTGCAGCACTGTGCAATTTTTCTCCATTTAAATTATAATTTGCTTTTCTATTTTTTCTGCCAAAGTGGATAACCTCACATTTTCCCACATTACACTCCATCTGCCAAACTTTTGCCCACTCACTTAGCCCGTCTATATCCCTTTGCAGATGTTTTGTGTCCTCCTCACAATTTGCTCTCCCTCCCATCTTTGTATCATCAGCAAACTTGGCTACATTACACTCGGTCCCTTTATCCAAGTCATTAATATAGATTGTAAATAGTTGAGGCCCCAGCACCGATCCCTGCGGCACCCCACTAGTTACTGTTTGCCAACCGGAAAATGACACATTTATCCCGACTCTCGTGTTTTCTGCAAGTTAGCCAATCTTCTATCCATGCTAATATATTACCTCTAACCCAGTGACCTTTTATCTTGTGCAGTTACCTTTTATGTGGCACCTTATCGAATGCCTTCTGGAAATCCAAATACACCACATCCACTGGTTCCCCATTATTCACCCTGCTCGTTACATCCCCAAAGAGCTCCAGCAAATTTGTCAAACATGATTTCCCTTTCATAAAATCATGTTGACTCTGCTTCATTGAATTATGCTTTTCCAAATGTCCTGTCACTGCTTCCTTAATAATGGACTCCAGCATTTTCCCAACGACAGATGTTAGACTAACTGGTCTATAGTTTCCTGCTTTTTGTCTTCCTCCTTTTTTAAATAATTGCAATTTTCCAATCCGCTGGGACTTCCCCAGAATTCAGGGATTTTTAGTAGATTATAACCAATGCAGCCACTTCTTTTAAGACCCTAGGATGCAAGCCATCAGGTCCAGGGGACCTGGCCACCTTTATTTAGTCCCATTATTTTACCGAGTACTACTTCATTAGTGATAGTGATTGTATTAAGTTCCTCCCTCGCTATTGTCCCTTGATTACCCACTATTGGGATGTTTTTAGTGTCTTCTACCGTGAAGACCAATACAAAATATTTGTTCAAAATCTCTGCTATTTCCCTTTTCCCCATTATTAATTCCCCAGTGTCATCCTCTAAGGGACCAATATTTACTTTAGACATTTGTTTCCTGTTTATGTACCTGTAGAAACTCTTACTATCTGTTTTTATATTTCATGCTAGCTCTCACCCTCCAATTAATAAGTGACCTCCCTATTCTTCCTACCAAAATGTAATACCTCACATTTATCTATTTCTAACTTCAATTGCCAATTATATGCCCATTATTCAAGTTTATTACTGTCCTCCTGTAACTTGTTCCAGTCCTTGTCAGTAATAACTATCTCCCTCAATTTGCTGCTATCCGCAAATTTAGATATTGTGTTTTTGATTCCAAAGTCTAAACCGTTAATATAAATTGTGAACAGTGGTCCCAGCAGTGATCCTTGTGGAACACCACTACCCATCTTCTGCCAGTGAATAGCTACCTTTCACCCCTACTCTCTGCTTTCTGCCTTGAAGCCAGCCAGCTATCCATTCTGCTGCTTGTCCCCTGACTCCGCATTGAGCTGTTTTCACACAAACTGGAAATGCCTGGAAGTGCACAGGTATCCTGGGATCAGCCCATTGTGAATACTCAATGTGAGCTCACAGCCCTTCAATGGCTGCAACCAAAATTTAACAGATGCAGCCAGTTTAAACAATGGATGCCGAAAGAAAGGTGGAGGCAGAAATCAGGGTCTGTGAGCAAGTGATGGGTGTCCAGATTCTAGACCGCTGTTTGATGGCTGGCAAAGTGGAAGTGCTGCTAAACGAAGTTGGTTGTCAGGCAGTGCAATATGCCCGGCAGTGCATCCGGGAGGGCGCTGAGCACCTCGAGTCTCATCGCTGAGAGCATGCAGAAATCAAGTGCAGGCAGCGGAATGAGCGTGCGGCAAACCAGTCCCACCCTCCCCTTCCCTCAACGACTATCTGTCCCACCTATGACAGGGACTATGGTTCTCGTATTGGACTGTTCAGCCACCTAAGGACTCATTCTAAGAGTGGAAGCAAGTCTTCCTTGATTCCGAGGGACAGCCTATGATGATGATAATGATGCCTGGCAGGAGGTGGCAGTCAGGGTTAATGTTGTGCAAACTCCTGTAGCGCACAGCTACCTGGGGCTAACAGGTACTCCACAGATTGGGCCATGGAGTGAGGAGCACGGCTACCCAGGCACTGCATGGACAACATCCAATGGCGGCTTTACCTCAAGCTATGTCCAATCACTGCACAGACAACATCCAATCGTGGTCTTACCTTGAGCTATATCCAAGCACTGTATAGACTGCATCCAATCGTGGTCTTACCTCGAGCTATATTCAATCACTGCATAGACAGCATCCAATCGTGGTCTTACCTCGAGCTATATTCAATCACTGCATAGACAGCATCCAATCGTGGTCTTACCTCGAGCTATATCCAATCACTGTATAGACTGCATCCAATTGCGGCCTTACCTCGAGCTATATCCAAGCACTGCATGGACAACATCCAATAATAATAGGCGGCGTCATTGAATCGGCTTTCCAGAACTGCATTGTGGGTCAGCTGTTCCAGAACTTTGACTGCCTCGTCCTGCCGGCCAGCCTTGTGAAACGCTGGGGGAAAGAGGAAAAGATCTAAAAATCACAGGAAGTCAAAGCAAACCTTTAGAAATCTTTCATAATGAACATGTAATTAGCTGATCCCAGTGGCCCTGAAAATCCTCAGGCTGGGTGACCCCTGTTGGTGTCCTCCAGTACTGGCCCCACTGGAGTTTGTGGGCTCAGTTGGAAGGTGCTCACCAGCTGTGTAGTCATTTTACTCGCAAGAGGAACACACAATGACAGCCTCAATGAGTCCAGAATTGGATAATATTTCTACCCCTACCTGAATATGGTTGAGCCCCGGCTTCACCCAGCTGATCTAACTAATTCTCACCTTTTTGGGCTTCTTCAAAGTGATCATTTTCTGCCAGCCACTGTGCATATGGCACGAACACGATGTCTTTGAATTCTGGGTGCCTGTCCACCAAAGAGAAGGCCTGAATAGAAGAAACAGCAGTCCAGATCATGAGAAGCAGAACAGCATTATCCATCATTAGGCACTGTACTAAAGGGTTCAGCTGCATGCAGTGCCATGCTGATCAGGAATGGTCCACTTCGGACTCCCCAGCTAGGCAGTCTGCAGGACTGAAGCACATGTACGAGATGTCGCCACATAGTGGATGACAATATACATCAATGATTTAGATGAAGGAATTGAGCGTAATATCTCCAAGTTTGCAGATGACACTAAGCTGGGTGGCGGTGTGAGCTGTGAGGAGGCTGCTAAGAGGCTGCAGGGTGACTTGGACAGGTTAGGTGAGTGGGCAAATGCATGGCAGATGCAGTATAGTGTGGATAAATGTGAGGTTATCCACTTTGGTGGCAAAAGCAGGAAGACAGAATACTATCTGAATGGTGACAGATTAGGAAAAGAGGAGGTGCAACGAGACCTGGGTGTCATGATACATCAGTCATTGAAAGTTGGCATGCAGGTACAGCAGGCGGTGAAGAAGGCAAATGGCATGTTGGCCTTCTTGGTAGGGGATTTGAGTATAGGAGCAGGGAGGTCTTAATGCAGTTGGACAGGACCTTGGTGAGGCCTCACCTGGAATATTCTGTTCAGTTTTGGTCTCCTAATCTGAGGAAGGACGTTCTTGCTATTGAGGGAGTGCAGCGAAGGTTCACTAGATTGATTCCGGGGATGACAGGACTGACATATGAGGAGAGACTGGATTGACTGGGCCTATATTCATTGGAGTTTAGAAGGAAGAGAGGGGATCTCATAGAAACATATAAAATTCTGACGGGACTGGACAGGTTAGATGCAGGAAGAATGTTCCCAATGTTGGGGAAGCCCAGAACCAGGGGTCACAGTCTAAGGATAAGGGGTAAAGCATTTAGGATCGAGATGAGGAGAAACTTCTTCACTCAGAGAGTTGTTAACCTCTGGAATTCTCTACCAAGAGAGTTGTTGATGCCAGTTCGTTAGATATATTCAAGAGGGAGTTAGATATGGCCCTGACGGCTAAAGGGATCAAGGGGTATGGAGAGAAAGCAGGAAAGGGGTACTGAGGTGAATGATTGAATGGTGGTGCAGGCTCGAAGGGCCAAATGGCCTACTCCTGCACCTATTTTCTATGTTTCTATGTAAGATAAACTGACACCATTCATCACCTAACGTACTGAGTTCCGAAGCAATTGTAAAACAGCAATGCCGACAGAGGTGAAGAATTCAGTCCAACAATATGGGAAGCACTGATGGAGCAACATTGTAAGTCTGCTCATGAAGGTTTCCTGTGATCTTTTACTTTTTAAACATGCTTACAAATACTGAACAGAGTAAATCTTCCTGAAACCCATTTACAATGTCACTACACCTAGTGACCAGAGTAATTCTTCACCCAAGGTTCCTTAACCGCAACCTCAGGAGAGGCCTCCCTATTGTTCTTGTATGGTATTTTCAATCCTTGCACCATCTAACCTTATGCTATCTGATTCAGAACAACTACTTATGGGCAATTTTGTTTGTTGGCCCCGAACTTCGAAGAACTGGGTTAAGACTGCCCAGACTCCTGTCACATCTTTTGTATTTTCTTAAGACTACAGGATCCCCATTATTTTATCATTAATATCATCACTTTTCACTACAGTACACAACCAGTCAGTGGTGAGCTTGCTGCACAGTAAGCATGCTTATTATCCTGCGGCAAACCAGTCCCACCCTCCCCTTCCCTCAACGACTGTCTGTCCCAGCTGTGACAGGGACTATGGTTCTTGTATTGGACTGTTCAGTCACCGAAGGACTCATTTTAAGAGTGGAAGCAAGTCTTCCTCGTTTCCGAGGGACTGATGATGATATCTAATTATCCTGTGGTCCAGTAATGATCAGAGGAATCATACCATCTGTATATATCTATGCTACAAACACACATACCTGCGTTGGGAAACTATTTTGTGCCTATTCATGTTATTGTTTCTCAGCATCAGCTGCTGGCAAACTTCCTCACCTCCTCCCAGTGCCTGGTCTCCACATGCAGTAGGACCTGAGCCTCTAGGTCGCCCATTTTCATGTATGTCTCTGCGGCATATCCAGGGTGATGCAACTTCTTTAAAAAATAGGCACACCTCGATAGGGGCTCCCGCTCAGCCTTGTCTAGTTTTCGAGCTACATCAATTAACCTATGCAAGAAGACAAACAGCGGCTTGTTACTGTTCAACCGTGTTTCGATGTGAATTCAGAAAAGGGGTGCCAAACAATTTGGTTATTCCAGTCGGTCTCTGTGTTGTTTCGTGGGTTTGGTGTGTGTGTGTGTGTGTGTGTGTGTGTGTTGTTTTGTGGTTTGGGGTGTGTGTGTGTGTGTGTGTGTTGTTTCGTGGTTTGGTGTGTGTGTGTGTGTGTGTTTTGTTTTGTGGTTTGGTGTGTGTGTGTGTGTGTGTGTGTGTTGTTTCGTGGTTTGGTGTGTGTGTGCGTGTGTGTGTTTTGTTTTGTGGTTTGGTGTGTGTGTGTGTGTGTGTTGTTTCGTGGTTTGGTGTGTGTGTGTGTGTGTGTGTGTTTTGTTTCGTGGTTTGGTGTGTGTGTTGTTTCGTGGTTTGGTGTGTGTGTGTGTGTGTGTTGTTTCGTGTTTGGTGTGTGTGTGGGGGGGGGGGGTTTGGTCTGTGTGTGTGTGTGTGTGTGTGTGTTGTTTCGTGGTTGGTGTGTGTGTGTGTTGTTTCGTGTTTGGTGTGTGTGTGGGGGGGGGGGGGTTTGGTCTGTGTGTGTGTGTGTGTGTGTGTGTTGTTTCGTGGTTGGTGTGTGTGTGAGGGGGGGTTTGGTCTGTGTGTGTGTGTGTGTGTGTTGTTTCGTGGTTGGTGTGTGTGTGAGGTGGGGGGTTTGGTCTGTGTGTGTGTGTGTTGTTTCGTGGTTGGTGTGTGTGTGTGTGTTGTTTCATGGTTTGGTCTGTGCGTGAGTGTGTGCATTGTTTCATGGTTTGGTTTGTGGGGTTATTTATCTAACAGGAAGAGCATAGATTAATTGGGCAGCAGAGAGAATAGGGATATGGTAGACCCTGCCAGCACCGATAGGAAATGACAAAAGAAGTTCAAAAGAATAAAGTAATTGTCAGAGTGAAGCAGCCCTCAGCAGATCAGCAAGTATAATGGGCAGCATTTAACTGAAAATATTTAAGTTTTAATACATTAAGTATAGACACACAGCCACACACACACCACAGGGAGTAAAGAAATACAAACCTTAAGTAGGCACCAGTGAATCAATACGTTACTGGAGCAGTATGAACCAGTGAATTAATGGCCCGAAAATTGCGGCCTCTCCGGATGTGTACGATGTGCACTATACACCCAAAGAGGCTTCGCAAATGCCGGTTCTCAGCACGCGATGCACATGCACCGAAAACCGGCTTTTGCGATCTGTCAAAATGACATCGCACGTGTCATGTATGTAACCACAATGTAACACCACTGTATTACTGTATACACTCAACCTAGATGCACATCTTGACCACAAAGGGTGAACTTGTGGGAGACACTCCTGACCTGATCACACAGGTATAAAAAGGGAGGTCCCACACAGGGTCATCGTCTTTGGAGTCCTGTGAATAAAGAGTTAAGGTCACAGAGTGACCTTGTCCCCAGAATGTGCCTCGTGTGGTTTCATATTGTAGAGTAAGGACTTTACATTGGTGACGAGCAACAGGAATTCACGACCCACGAGAATGGCCACCGGTAGCACAGAGGAACGGTACTGTGTTGGGGAAGACTTGGACGATTTTGTCGAGAGGCTTCAGCAAAGCTTGGTTACGAAAGAATGGCTGGGGGATGCAGCGGCCGACAAGCGAAGGGCTCATCTTTTGATCAGCTGCTGACCAAAGACTTACGCGCTCATGAAGGACTTACTAGCACCCGAAAAGCCAGCGGACAAAACCTTTGAAGAATTTAGCAATTTGATCAGGGAGCACCTCAAACTGGCGAGTAGCATACATATGGCCCGACACAGATTGTACACCCACCGACATCGTGAAGGACAGAGCATACCGGACTTCGTAGCGGACCTCCGGCGTTTGGCCAGCCTCTGTAAGTTCACAGACGCCTGCAGGGGGAGATGCTAAGGGACTTCTTTATCGAGGGCATCGGTCATGCGGGAATTTTCCGCAAATTAATTGAGACCAAGGATTTGACCTTGGAAGCGGCGGCGTTGATAGCTCAAACTTTCATGGCGGGGGAGGAAGAGACGAAAATAATATACGCGCGCAATTCTGCCTCTAACGCGGCGATGGATCAGGGAGTCAATATCATCAATATGACTCAGAGCCCCGCAGGCAGGCAGGGCAGTCCGACACTCCCCAGGCAGCAATAGACCCCAGAGTAGGACTTCAACAGAGATAATGCAGGCTGAACGGACATTCACGCCATCACAGTGGACAATGCGGCCCGGGATGGGGCCATTGACACCCACCAATAGAGCAGTCAAAGGGACAGTCAGCGCGGAATACCTGGCCATAGTCCCTTTGTTCCCAACAATGGAAACTTTAACTCATGCTGGAGGTGTAGGGGAAAACACTCAGCTAGATCTTGCAGATTTCAACAGTTTGTCTGCAGGAACTGCAATCTCAGTGGCCACTTAGCTCGAATGTGCAGGAAGTCTGCAACCAGACTAATATATGAGGCGGATGGACCAGAGAGGGTTTTTTGAGGCAGGATGACTTTTGGGGAAAATTGATGGACGCCGAGGTTCAGCGGGTCCATGTGGCGAATATTCAAAGTTCACACACCAAAACGCCACCAATGATGAGGGTTTTATTAAACGGTTTCCGTGTACACATGGAGCTGGACACTGGGGCCAGCCAGTCACTCATGGGCGTTTAGCAATTTGAGAAGCTATGGCCACTTAAAGTCAGTAGACCCAAATTAGCACGTACTGAGACACAATTATGGACTTACACTAAAGAAATCATTCCGGTGCTAGGCAGTGCAATGTTGGCTGTCACACACAATGGGTTAGTGAATCGGCTGCCGCTCTGGATTGTCCCGGGTAATGGTCCCGTACTGTTGGGGAGGAGCTGGTTAGCTGAGATGAACTAGAAATGGGGGGATGTTCATGCAATGTGATCTGTGGAGCGAAGTTCGTGCTCACAAGTCCTTCAACAATTTGATTCACTATTCCAACCTGGTGTCGGTACTTTCAAAGGCACCAAAGTAATGATACACATCACCCCGGACACCAGGCCAGTGCACCACAAAGCCAGAGCGGTGCCGCATGTGATGCGGGAAAAGATCGAGAGCGAATTGGACCGGCTGTTGAGAGAGGGCATCATCTCGCCTGTTAAATTCAGCGACTGGGCGAGCCCCATCGTTCCCATCCTAAAAGCGGATGGCTCTGTCAGGATCTGTGGCGACGACAAGGCCACTATCAATCGGTGTCCCTACAAGATCAATACCTGCTCCCGAGAGCGGAGGATCTCTTCCCCACGCTGGCAGGCGGCAAGCTGTTCACCAAGTTGGACCTCACTTCAGCCTATATGACCCAGGAACTGGCCGACGAATCTAAACTACTGACCACCATCACCACGCATAAGGGACTGTTCGTTTATAACAGGTGCCCATTTGGCATTCGATCAGCGTCCGCGATTTTTCAATGAAACATGGAAAACCTGCTTAAATCCATTCCTGGAAAGATCGTATTCCAGACGACATCCTCATCACGGGTCGAGACACCGAGGAACACCTCCACAACTTGGAGGAGGTGCTACGCCGACTGGACCGGATAGGCCTGCGACTCAAGAAGTCTAAATGTGTGTTCTTAGCTCCTGAGGGTGAGTTTCTGGGCAGGAGGGTTGCTGCAGATGGGATTCGGCCCACCGAATCCAAAACAGAGGCGATTCGACGAGCACCCAGGCCCTGCAACACATCGGAGTTGCGTTCATTCCTGGGACGGTTGAACTATTTCGGGAACTTTCTGCTGAACTTAAGCACGTTGTTGGAGCCGCTACACGTGCTCCTGCTTAAGGGTTGCGATTGGGGGGACTGTCAGGAACGGGCTTTTGATCGGGCACGAAACCTACTTTGTTCAAACAAGTTGTTGACCCTGTACGACCCCTGTAAAAAATTGGTTCTGACATGTGATGCATCGTCCTATGGGGTTGGGTGCGTGTTGCAGCAGGGCAATGCTGAGGGTGAACTACAACCTGTGGCTTATGCCACCAGGTCGCTCTCTCAAGCAGAACGGGGATATGGAATGGTCGAGAAGGAAGCACTTGCATCTGTCTGTGATGTAAAAAAAATGCATCAGTGCCTCTTTGGTAGGAAGTTTGAATTAGAGACTGACCACAAGCCATTAACATCCCTGTTGTCAGACAGCAAGGCTGTCAATGCCAAAGCATCAGCTCGCATACAGCGATGGGCTCTCATGCTGGCTGCTTATGACTACGGCCCGGCACTGAAAATTGCGCCTACGTGCTCAGCAGGCTTCCACTGGCCACCACTGAGGGGGCAGCGGAGCAAAGCGCCGAGATGGTCATGGCTGTCGATGCCTTTGACAGCGCAGGCTCCTCTATCACAGCCCGCCAGATCAAAATCTGGACAAACAGAGATCCCCTCCTATCCCTGATTAAGAAATGTGTTCTGACTGGGGATTGGACGCCCGCACACGGAGCATGCCCTGAGGTCAGACCGTTGCACAGACGGATGGATGAGCTCTCCATCCAAGCCGACTGCCTACTATGGGGCAGCCGGGTAGTTATGCCCCAGAAGGGCAGGGAGGCATTCATCAGGGAACTCCACAGCGAGCACCCAGGCATTGTGCTGATGAAGGCCATTGCCCAGTCACACGTTTGGTGGCCTGGAATTGATTCAGACCTGGAACACTGTGTTCGCAGGTGCACGACGTGTGCCCGACGTGTGCCCAGCTGAGTAATGCCCCCAAGGAGGCCCCGCCCACCAGGCCATGGTCACGCATTCATGTTGACTATGCGGGCCCGTTCATGGGTAAGATGCTCCTTATTGTGGTAGATGCGTACTCGAAATGGATCGAGTGCATCATTCTGAATTCATGCACGTCATCCACCACCGTGGAAAGCCTACGTGCGATCTTTGCAACCCATGGCTTGCCGGACATCCTGGTTAATGATAATGGCCCATGTTTCACAAGCTACGAATTCCGAGAGTTTATGTCGGGCAATGGCATCAATCACGTCAGGACTGCGCCGTTCAAGCCGGCCTCCAATGGCCAGACGGAACGTGCGATCCAAATCATTAAGCAAGGTATGCTCAGAATTCAAGGACCCTCCCTACAATGCCACCTATCGCGTCTCCTGCTGGCCTATAGATCCCGACCGCACTCGCTCACGGGGGTCCCGCCCGCAGAGCTACTAATGAAACGGACACTCAAAACTCGGTTGTCCCTCATTCACCCTGTCCTGACCGACATAGTTGAGGGCAAGCGCAAGACACAAAACGAGTACCATGACCGTAATTCGAGGGGGAGATGTATAGAAATAAATGATCCTGTATTTGTCCTCAATCACGCCATGGGGCCCAAATGGCTTGAGGGCACTGTAATTGACAAAGAGGGGAATAGGGTCATCGTGGTAAAACTCAACAATGGTCAGATATGCCGTAAGCATCTGGACCAAGTAAAAAAAAGGTTCAGCATCGACACGGAGGAACCTGAAGAAGACCATGAGATGGAACTCACAACACCGCCAGGGAACGAGCAATAAGAGCAATCAGAAGAATGCACAGTCCCTGCGGTCAGCCCGGACAGGCCAGAATCACCACAGGTGACAGACACTCACGTTAGTGTCCAACAACCAGAGCCCCAACTGCGGCGCTCCACGAGATAGCATAGACCACCTGAAAGACTAAACCTATGATCCCAATAAGACTTTGGTGGGGGGGTGGGGGGGGGGTGATGATGTCATGTATGTAACCACAATGTAACACCACTGTATTACTGTATACACTCAACCTAGATGCACACCTTAACCACAAGGGGTGAAATTGTGGGAGATACTCCTTACCTGATCACACAGGTATAAAAAGAAAGGTCTTTGGAGCCCTGTGACTATGTCCCCAGAATGTGCCTCGTGTGGTTTCATACTGTAGAGTAAGGACTTCACAGCACGCATTCCCAGAGAAGGACACTCGCGGGCGGAGGCTCTTGCCCAACGAATGTCCTCAAACTCTTACGCTGGTAAAAGCAGGCATATAGCCAACTTTTACCAATAAGAGTTTTAAAACATAAAAAATAAATGTTTAGTTATTTTTATATTTAAAAACCCTTTCTATGCAGTTAAGTTTATTTTGAACATTATTAAAACATTTTTTTTAATTCACTAAAATAACATTTCTAAAACATTTAATTTAATGCAATTTCTATTAATTTTTCAAAAGTGAAGTGTTTTTTAAAATTTATGTAGGTGTTTTATTTGATTTTAGGGGTATTCTCATTGAACAATGGGAGCTCGGAGCTCCCATTATACTACATTGTGATTGGTGGTCCAAGCCCAAGCTCCTGAAGACATGGGGCCGTACACTGGACTGCGCAGCTAGACCTCGGAGCGCAAGTCTACGTTCCTCCGGGACCACCAGATATTTTCATTAAAAACATTTTGTTCGGAGGCATCCGCCCACGGGAAGCCTCCGAACGAATTTTCAGGCCATTATGTTACTTGAGCAGTAGGCACCAGTGAATTATTACGTTACTGGAGCAGTAGGCACTAGTGAGTTGTTACGTTACTGGAGCAGGACGCACCAGTGAATTTATGAGTTGCTGGAGCAGTAGGGACCAGTGAATTAATGTGTTACAGGCCAAGACCAGTGGGAGGCCAGAGGATTGGGAAACTTTTAAAAGCCAGCAAAGAACGACTAAAAAAATGATAGAGAGGGAAGATAGATTATGAAAGTAAACTAGCATGAAATATAAAAACAGACAGTAAGAGTTTCTACAGGTACATAAAAAGGAAAAAAGTGGCTAAAGTAAATGTTGGTCCCCTAGAGGATGAGACTGGGGAATTAATAATGGAGAACGGAGAAATGGCAGAGACGTTGAACAAATATTTTGTATCGGTCTAAACGGTAGAAGACACTAAAAACATCCTAAGATGGATAATCAAGGGGCTATAGAGAAGAAGAACTTAATACAATCACTATCACTAAAGAATTGTACTCTGTAAAATAATGGGACTAAAGGCGGACAAGTCTCCTGGACCTGATGGCTTACATCCTAGGCTGCAGAGATAGTGGATGCATTGGTCTACAGGGCTGTAGTGATAACCGTCCTCCTGTATGGCTCAGAGACGTGGACCATATACAGCAGACGCGTCAAATCGCTGGAGAAATACCACCAACGATGTCTTCACAAGATCCTGCAAATCCCCTGGGAGGATAGACGCACCAACGTCAGTGTTCTCGATCAGGCCAACATCCCCAGCATCGAAGCACTGACCACACTTGACCAGCTCCGTTGGGCAGGCCACATTGTCCGCATGCCCGACACAAAACTCCCAAAGCAAACGCTCTACTCGGAACTCCTACACGGCAAGCGAGCCAAAGGTGGGCAGAGGAAATGTTTCAAGGACACCTTCAAAGCCTCCCTGATAAAGTGCAACATCCCCACCGACACCTGGGAGTCCCTGGCCAAAGACCGCCCTAAGTGGAGGAAGTGCATCCGGGAGGGCGCTGAGCACCTCGAGTCTCGTCGCCGAGAGCATGCGGAAATCAAGCGCAGGCAGCGGAAGGAGCATGCGGCAAACCAGACTCCCCACCCACCCTTTCCTTCAACCACTGTCTGTCCCACCTGTGACAGAGACTGTAATTCCCGTATTGGACTGTACAGTCACCTGAGAACTCACTTTTAGGGTGGAAGCAAGTCTTCCTCGATTTCGAGGGATTGCCTATGACTGACTGATTGACTGGATGCATTGGTTGTAATCTACCAAAATTTCCTGGATTCTGGAACGGTCCCAGCGGATTGGAAAACCGCAAATGTAACGCCCCTATTTAAAAAGGAGGCAGACAAAAAGCAGGAAACTATAGACCAGTTAGCCTAACATCTGTCGTTGAGAAAATGCTGGAGTCCATTATTAATGAAGCAGTTGCGGGAGATTTGGAAAAGCATAATTCAATCAAGCAGAGTCAGCATGGTTTTATGAACGGGAAATCACGTTTGACAAATTTGCTGGAGTTCTTTGAGGATGTAACGAGCAGGGTGGATAAGGGGGAACCATTGGATATGGCATATTTGGGTTTCCAGAAGGCTATCGATAAGGTACCTCATAAAAGGTTACTGCACAAAATAAAAGCTCACGAGGTTGGGGGTAATATATTAGCATGGACAGAGGATTGGCTAACGAACAGAGAACAGAGAGTCGGGATAAATGGGTCATTTTCCGGTTGGCAAACAGTAACTAGTGGGGTGCCGCAGGGATCGGTGCTGGGGCCTCAACTATTTACAATCTATATTAATGACTTGGATGAAGGGACCGAGTGTAATGTAGCCAAGTTTGCTGATGATAAAAAGATGGGTGGGAAAGCACATTGTGAGGAGGACAGAAATTTACAAAGGGATATAGACAGGCTAAGTGAGTTAGTAAAAATTTGGTAGATGCAGTATAATGTGGGAAAATGTGAGGTTATCCACTTTGGCAGAAAAAATAGAAAAGCAAATTATAATTTAAATGGAGAAAAATTGCAAAGTGCTGCAGTACAGAGCGACATGGGGTTCCTTGTGCATGAAACACAAAAAGTTAGTATGCAGGTACAGCAAGTAATCAGGAAGGCAAATAGAATGTTGGCCTTTACTGCAAGAGGGTAGAGTATAAAAGCAGAGAAGTCCAGCTACAACTGTACGGGGTATAAGTACTGTGTACAGTTTTGGTCTCTATATTTAAGGAAGGATGTACTTGCGTTGGAGGCTGTTCAGAGAAGGTTCACTAGGTTGATTCCAGAGATGAGAGGGTTGACTTATGAAGATAGGTTGAGTAGGTTGGGCCTATACACATTGGAGTTCAGAAGAATGAGAGGTGATCTTATTGAAACATATAAGATAATGAGAGGGCTCGACAAGATGGATGCAGAGAGGATATTTCCACTCATAAGGGAAACTAAAACTAGGGGACATAGTCTCAGATTAAGGGGCCGCCCACTTAAAACTGAGATGAGGAGGAATTTCTTCTCTCAGAGGGTTGTAAATCTGTGGAATTCTCTGCCCCAGAGAGCTGTGGAGGCTGGGTCATTGAATATATTTAAGGTGGAGATAGACAGATTTTTGAGCAATAAGGGAATAAAAGGGTTATGGGGAGCGGGCGGGGAAGTGGAGCTGAGTCCATAATCAGATCAGCCATGATCTTATTGAATGGCGGAGCAGGCTCGAGGGGTCAAATGGCCTACTCTTGCTCCTATTTCTTATGTCCTTCTGTTCTTGGAGCAGTGAATTAATGCATTACAGGAGCAGGAGGGACCAATGATTTAATAAATTTATAGAGTAAGCAACATGTAATTAATAAACTCAAACAGCTGTGTGTCCTAATTAATTAATAAATTAGTACAGCAGCAAGAACCAATAAATTAAATGGAAAAGTGGGCAGGCAGTAAGTAATACAGTTTGTACATCAACAAATAAATGAATGGAGTGAGGCACCAACAGGTTAATGGATAAATGCAGCAGTAGACACACCAACACCTTACTGGAGTGGCAGGTACCACTGAAATTCACAGGACAACAATACACCAACCAATGAATAAGACCTAAGATAAAGACTGAGAAAGATGTAAGTGAGAAAGACCAAAGTTATAGATTTGAAAAAAAGCTAATTTTGAGAAAATTAGATTCGAACTAGGGAAGATAAATTGGAAAAAAAAATCAGATGAAGAAAGAACAATGTTGGGAAATATTTAAAAAGAACTCAGGAGAAATATATTCGCTAAAAAACAAGAACTAGGCAATAATGAAAGACCATGGATGAATAAGTAGATATGGGTAAAATTAAAAATAAAGAAAAAGCCATTTCACAAAGTACATAGATAATAAAGGAAAGAATGACAAAAGGGAATGCGAGAAGTTAGCAAAGAAGTAAAAAAAACAATTAAGAAGGCAAAGAGGAACTATGAAGTTAAATTATTAAGGAATATAAAAATAAATAGTAAATTATTCTACAGGCACATAAACATCAAAAGACCAATCAGCGTAAGGATAGTGCCACTAAGGAAAACACGCAATAAATTCACAGGTAACGACAGAAAATGGCAGAAATATAGAATAGTCACTTTGACCCAGCATTTACCAAGACGACTAACATGACATTAGAAGAGATTTTTAAAAATTAGATATATTTAAGATAGAAAGAGGATAATAATTGATAAACCAATCAAATATAGAGAGGTCATAACCCTTGGTCCGGATGGATTACATCCGTGCACATTAAAGGGAAGAGATAGTAGAAGCACTGTTACATTTATGTAAAAAATTCATTAGAAAAGGGAACTCTGCCAGAGAACTGGCAGACAGCTAATGTGATTCCTATATTTAAAAAGGACATAGAACAAGTCCAGGGAACTATAGACCAATTAGGTTAGTATCAGTGGTAGGAATGATAATGGAATCTTTACTTAAAGATATAATAGAAAAATATTTAGAAACTGAAAATATACTAGTGACTAGTCAACCTGGATTTCAAAAGTGGAAGGTAATGCTTGATCAAACCTACTGAATTAAAGTCCCGAATTGGGGAAAAGTTAACTTTGCTAAGTTGAGGAGTGATTTGGCCATAGTGGACTGGAAACAGCTACTTGTGGGTAAATCGGTAATTAAGGAAAACCCTAAGATGTTCTAAAAATATATTAAGAGTAAGAGGGTAACTAAAGAAAGGGTAGGGCCTATTAGAGACCATGAGGGTAATCTTTGTGTGGAGGCAGAAAATGTTGGTAGGGCTCTTAATGAATACTTTGCATCTATTTTCACAAAGGAAAGGGGCAATGCAGATAACATAAGAACATAAGAATTAGGAACAGGAGTAGGCCATCTAGCCCCTCGAGCCTGCTCCGCCATTCAACAAGATCATGGCTGATCTGGCCGTGGATTCAGCTCCACTTACCCGCCCGCTCCCCATAACCCTTAATTTGCTTATTGGTTAAAAATGTATCTAT
Source organism: Pristiophorus japonicus (assembly GCF_044704955.1). Classification (NCBI taxonomy): domain Eukaryota; kingdom Metazoa; phylum Chordata; class Chondrichthyes; family Pristiophoridae; genus Pristiophorus; species Pristiophorus japonicus. The sequence goes on along the minus strand of NC_091988.1, from coordinate 105,117,183 downwards.
CTGTGACTTGAATACATTCAATGAGCTAGCCTCAACTGCTTCCTTGGGCAGAGAATTCCACAGATTCCCAACCCTCTGGGAGAAGAAATTCCTTCTCAACTCGGTTTTAAATTGGCTCCCCCGTATTTTGAGGCTGTGCCCCCTAGTTCTAATCTCCCCGACCAGTGGAAACAACCTCTCTGCCTCTATCTTGTCTATCCCTTTCATTATTTTAAATGTTTCTATAAGATCACCCCTCATCCTTCTGAACTCCAACGAGTAAAGACCCAGTCTACTCAATCTATCATCATAAGGTAACCCCCTCATTTCTGGAATCAGCCGAGTGAATCGTCTCTGTACCCCCTCCAAAGCTAGTATATCCTTCCTTAAGTAAGGTGACCAAAACTGCACGCAGTACTCCAGATGCGGCCTCACCAATACCCTATACAGTTGCAGAAGGACCTCCCTGCTTTTGTACTCCATCCCTCTCGCAATGAAGGCCAACATTCCATTCGCCTTCCTGATTACCTGCTGCACCTGCAAACTAACTTTTTGGGATTCATGCACAAGGACCCCCAGGTCCCTCTGCACCACAGCATGTTGTAATTTCTGCCCATTCAAATAATATTCCCTTTTACTGTTTTTTTCCCCAACGTAGATGACCTCACACTTTCCGACATTACCTTAGCCAAACCTTAGCCCATTCGCTTAACCTATCTAAATCTCTTTGCAGCCTCTCTGTGTCCTCTACACAACCCGCTTTCCCACTAATCTTTGTGTCATCTGCAAATTTTGTTGCACTACACTCTGTCCCCTCTTCCAGGTCATCTATGTATATTGTAAACAGTTGTGGTCCCAGCACCGATCCCTGTGGCACACCACTAACCACCGATTTCCAACCCGAAAAGGACCCATTTATCCCGACTCTCTGCTTTCTGTTAGCCAGCCAATTCTCTATCCATGCTAATACATTTCCTCTGACTCCGCGTACATTTATCTTCTGCAGTAACCTTTTGTGTGGCACCTTATCGAATGCCTTTTGAAAATCTAAATACACCATATCCATCGGTACACCTCTATCCACCATGCTCGTTAGATCCTCAAAGAATTCCAGTAAATTAGTTAAACATGATTTCCCCTTCATGAATCCATGCTGCGCCTGCTTGATTGCACTATTCCTATCTAGATGTCCCGCTATTTCTTCCTTAATGATAGTTTCAAGCATTTTCCCCACTACAGATGCTAAACTAACCGGTCTATAGTTACCTGCCTTTTGTCTGCCCCCTTTTTTAAACAGAGGCGTTACATTAGCTGCTTTCCAATCCGCTGGTACCTCCCCAGAGTCCAGAGAATTTTGGTAGATTATAACGAATGCATCTGCTTTAACTTCCGCCATCTCTTTTAATACCCTGGGATACTGCTATCAAGGAGGAATGTGATATTCTGGATGAAATAAATACAGTGAGAGAGGAAGTATTAAGGCATTTAGCAGCTTTGAAAGTAGATAAGTCCCCAGGCCTGGATGAAATGCATCCCAGGCTGTTGAGCGAAGTAAAAGAGTAAATAGCAGAGGCCTTGACCATCATTTTCCAGTCCTCTTTGGATCTGGGCATGGTGCCGGAGGATTGGAAGACTGCTAATGTAGTACCCTTGTTTAAGAAGGGAGAAAGGGATAGGCCGAGTAATTACAGTGGTGGGAATATTATTGGAAGAAATCCTGAAAAACAGGATAAATCCATATTTGGAAAGTCAAGGATTAATTAGGGACAGTCAGGATTTGTTAAGGGAAGATTATGTTTGACTAACCTGATTGAATCTTTTGAGGCGGTAACCAAGAGGGTCGATGAGGGTAGTGCGTACGATGTAGTATATATGGACTTTAGCAAGGCTTTTGATAAGGTGCCACATGGTAGACTGGTCATGAAGGTTAAAGCCCATGGAACACAGGGCAAAGTTGGATCCAAAATTGGCTTGGAGGTAGGAAGCAAAGGGTAATGATTGATGGATGTTTTTGTGATTGGAAGGATGTTTCCAGTGGGGTTCCGCAGGGCTCAGTACTGGTGCCCTTGCTTTTTGTGGTATATATCAACGATTTAGATTTGAATATAGGGAGTATGATTAAGAAGTTTGCAGATGACACTAAAATTGGCTGTGTGGTTGATAATGAAGAGGAAAGTCATGGGCTGCAGCAAGATATCAATCTACTGGTCAGGTTGGCAGAGCAGTGGCAAATGGAATTTAATTCAGAGAAGTGTGAAGTGATGCACTTTGGGAGGGCTAATAAGGAAAGGGTATACACATTTAATAGTGTAGATGAACAAAGGGACCATGGAGTGCTTGTCCACAGATCCCTGAAAATAGCAGGCCAGGTGGATAAGGTGGTTAAGAAGGAATACGGAATGCTTGCCTTTATTGGCCGAGGCATAGACTATAAGAGCAGGGAGGTTATGCTTAAATTGTATAATACATTGGTTAGGCCACAGCTGGACTACTGCGTGCAGTTCTGGTCGCTGTATTACAGGAAGGACATGATTGCACTAGAGAGGGTGCAGAGGAGATTTACTAGGATGCTGCTGGGAATGGAGAATCTTAGTTATGAGGACAGATTGGATAGGCTGGGTTTGTTCTCATTGGAACAGAGGAGGTTGAGAGGAGACCTCATGGAGATGTACAAAATATTGAGGGGACTGGACATAGTGGATTGTAAGGGCCGATTTCCATTGGTGGAGGGGTCTATTATGAGGGGGCATAGTTTTAAAGTGGTTGGTGGAAGGTTTAGAGGGAATTTGAGGGGGGGCTTCCTTACGCAGAGGGTTGTGGGGATCTGGAACTCGCTGCCTGGAAGAGTGATGGATGTAGAAACCCTCACCACTTTTAAGAGATGGTTGGATGGGCACTTAACCTGCAGGGTTACAGACCTAGAGCTGGTAATTGGGATTAGTCAGGACGACCTTTTGTTGGACGGCGCAGATATAATGGTAGGTAATGCAGGGAATCAAATACGGCCAGAGTGATCTCCTGGACTAGTTTCGATCGCCTGGATGGGTCGGAGAGGAAATTTCCCAGATTTTTTCTCCCTAAATTGGCCTGGGTTTTTATCTGGTTTTTGCCTCTCCCAGGAGATCACATGGCTCTGGTTGGGGTGGAGTGTGGAAGGTTTCAGTATAAGGGGTGTCGCAGTTGTGTGAGGCGGACTGGTTGGGCTGGGTGCTCTTTGCCTTTCCGTCATTGTTCCTAGGTTTATATGTAACCTTTAGGGCTGCTGACCAAGGGCCGTGCGGCTCTTTGTCGGCCGGCGCAAACACGATGGGCAAAGAACAAAAAGGGCCTTTGTACAGCAAAATTCTAGAAGGACAAAGGGTGTTAAAAAAGCAAGCCTGAAGGCTTTGTGTCTTAATGCAAGGAGTATCCGCAATAAGGTGGATGAATTAACTGTGCAAATAGATGTTAACAAATATGATGTGATTGGGATTACGGAGACGTGGCTCCAGGATGATCAGGGCTGGGAACTCAACATCCAGGGGTATTCAACATTCAGGAAAGATAGAATAAAAGGAAAAGGAGGTGGGGTAGCATTGCTGGTTAAAGAGGAGATTAATGCAATAGTTAGGAAAGACATTAGCTTGGATGATGTGGAATCTATATGGGTAGAGCTGCAGAACACTAAAGGGCAAAAATCGTTAGTGGGAGTTGTGTACAGACCTCCAAACAGTAGTAGTGATGTTGGGGAGGGCATCAAACAGGAAATTAGGAGTGCATGCAATAAAGGTGCAGCAGTTATAATGGGTGACTTTAATATGCACATAGATTGGGCTAGCCAAACTGGAAGCAATACGGTGAAGGAGGATTTCCTGGAATGCATAAGGGATGGTTTTCTAGACCAATATGTCGAGGAACCAACTAGGGGGGAGGCCATCTTAGACTGGGTGTTGTGTAATGAGAGAGGATTAATTAGCAATCTCATTGTGCGAGGCCCCTTGGGGAAGAGTGACCATAATATGGTGGAATTCTGCATTAGGATGGAGAATGAAACAGTTAATTCAGAGACCATGGTCCAGAACTTAAAGAAGGGTAACTTTGAAGGTATGAGGCATGAATTGGCTAAGATAGATTGGCTAATGATACTTAAGGGGTTGACTGTGGATGGGCAATGGCAGACATTTAGAGACCGCATGGATGAATTACAACAATTGTACATTCCTGTCTGGCGTAAAAATAAAAAAGGGAAGGTGGCTCAACCGTGGCTATCTAGGGAAATCAGGGATAGTATTAAAGCCAAGGAAATGGCATACAAATTGGCCAGAAATAGCAGCGAACCTGGGGACTGGGAGAAATTTAGAACTCAGCAGAGGAGGACAAAGGGTTTGATTAGGGCAGGGAAAATGGAGTACGAGAAGAAGCTTGCAGGGAACATTAAGGCGGATTGCAAAAGTTTCTATAGGTATGTAAAGAGAAAAAGGTTAGTAAAGACAAACGTAGGTCCCCTGCAGTCAGAATCAGGGGAAGTCATAACGGGGAACAAAGAAATGGCAGACCAATTGAACAAGTACTTTGGTTCAGTATTCACTAAGGAGGACACAAACAACCTTCCGGATATAAAAGTGGTCAGAGGGTCTATTAAGGAGGAGGAACTGAGGGAAATCTTTATTAGTCGGGAAATTGTGTTGGGGAAATTGATGGGATTTAAGGCCGATAAATCCCCAGGGCCTGATGGACTGCATCCCAGAGTACTTAAGGAGGTGGCCTTGGAAATAGCGGATGCATTGACAGTCATTTTCCAACATTCCATTGACTCTGGATCAGTTCCTATCGAGTGGAGGGTAGCCAATGTAACCCCACTTTTTAAAAAAGGAGGGAGAGAAAGCAGGGAATTATAGACCGGTCAGCCTGACCTCAGTAGTGGGTAAAATGATGGAATCAATTATTAAGGATGTCATAGCAGCGCATTTGGAAAATGGTGACATGATAGGTCCAAGTCAGCATGGATTTGTGAAAGGGAGATCATGCTTGACAAATCTTCTGGAATTTTTTGAGGATGTTTCCAATAAAGTGGACAAAGGAGTACCAGTTGATGTGGTATATTTGGACTTTCAGAAGGCTTTCGACAAGATCCCACACAGGAGATTAATGTGCAAAGTTAAAGCACATGGGATTGGGGGTAGTGTGCTGACGTGGATTGAGAACTGGTTGTCAGACAGGAAGCAAAGAGTAGGAGTAAATGGGTACTTTTCGGAATGGCAGGCAGTGACTAGTGGGGTACCGCAGGGTTCTGTGCTGGGGCCCCAGCTGTTTACATTGTACATTAATGATTTAGACGAGGGGATTAAATGTAGTATCTCCAAATTTGCGGATGACACTAAGTTGGGTGGCAGTGTGAGCTGCGAGGAGGATGCTATGAGGCTACAGAGTGACTTGGATAGGTTAGGTGAGTGGGCAAATGCGTGGCAGATGAAGTATAATGTGAATAAATGTGAGGTTATCCACTTTGGTGGTAAAAACAGAGAGACAGACTATTATCTGAATGGTGACAGATTAGGAAAAGGGAAGGTGCAACGAGACCTGGGTGTCATGGTACATCAGTCATTGAAGGTTGGCATGCAGGTACAGCAGGCAGTTAAGAAAGCAAATGGCATGTTGGCCTTCATAGCGAGGGGATTTGAGTACAGGGCCAGGGAGGTGTTGCTACAGTTGTACAGGGCCTTGGTGAGGCCACACCTGGAGTATTGTGTACAGTTTTGGTCTCCTAACTTGAGGAAGGACATTCTTGCTATTGAGGGAGTGCAGCGAAGATTCACCAGACTGATTCCCGGGATGGTGGGACTGACCTATCAAGAAAGACTGGATCAACTGGGCTTGTATTCACTGGAGTTCAGAAGAGTGAGAGGGGACCTCATAGAAACGTTTAAAATTCTGACGGGTTTGGACAGGTTGGATGCAGGAAGAATGTTCCCAATGTTGGGGAAGTCCAGAACCAGGGGTCACAGTCTAAGGATAAGGGGTAAGCCATTTAGGACCGAGATAAGGAGAAACTTCTTCACCCAGAGAGTGGTGAACCTGTGGAATTCTCTACCACAGGAAGTAGTTGAGGCCAATTCACTAAATATATTCAAAAGGGAGTTAGATGAAGTCCTTACTACTCGGGGGATCAAGGGGTATGGCGTGAAAGCAGGAAGTGGGTACTGAAGTTTCATGTTCAGCCATGAACTCATTGAATGGCGGTGCAGGCTAGAAGGGCTGAATGGCCTGCTCCTGCGCCTATTTTCTATGTTTCTATGTTTCTATGAATGGCCTCCTTCTGTGCTGTAAATTTCTATGTTTCTATGGCAGATGAAATTTAATGCAGAAAAGTGTGAAGTGATACATTTTGGTAGAAAGAATGAGGAGAGAGAATATAAACTAAAGGATACAATCCTAAAGGGGATGCATGAACAGAGAGAGACCTACAGGTATATGTGAACAAATCGTTGAAGGTGGCAGGACAGGTTGAGAAAGTGGTTAAAAAAGCTTATGGAATCTTGGGCTTCATAGAATATAGAGTACAAAAATGTGGAAATTATGATGAACCTGTATAAAACATTGGTTCAGCCTCAACTGGAATATTGTGTCCAATTCTGGGCACAGCACTTTAGGAAGGATGTGAAGGCCTTAGAGAGGGTGCAGAAAAGATTTACGATAACGATTCCAAGGATGAGGGCCTTCAATTACATGGATAGACTGGAGAAGCTGGGGTTGTTCTCCTTAAGAGCAGAGAAGGTTGAGAGAAGATTTGACGCAGGTGTTGAAAATCATGAGGGGTCTGGACAGAGTAGATATAGACTGTTCCCATTGGCAGAAGGGTCGTGAACCAGAGGACACAGATTTAAGGTGATTGGCAAAAGAACAAATGCAACATAAGAAAAAACGTTTTTACACAGCGAGTGGTTAGGATCTGGAATGCGCTGCCTGAAAGGGTGGTGGAGGCAGACTCAATCACTGCTTTCAAAAGGGAGTTGGATAAGTACCTGAAAGAAAAAAATTTGCAGGACTACGGGGAAAAGGCGAGGAAGCAGGACGAGCTAAAGTGCTCTTGCAGAGAGCCGGCATGGGCTCGATGGGACGAATGGCCTTCTTCCGTGCTGAAACCATTTTATGATTGTATGATCCAATAGGTACAATGTACTTGCTACCTGTGAGGATAAGGATAAAGACTGTCGGAAGGACAGCCTGAATGCAGACCATGGCACTTTGGAGCAGCAGGCTATCCTAAGGGGGGGTGGGGGGGGAGGAGAAGAGAGGAAGCATAATGTGGTAGTTGTAGGGGATTCTATAATTAGGGCGACAGATAGCATCCTTTGTAAATCCCGTATTATATTTTTCTTACCTGGTGCCAGGGTGAGAGACATCTCGAACCGGCTTGAAAGGATATTGGAGAGGGATACAGTCGTTGTGGTCCATGTTGGAACCAACAACATAGGGAAGAGTAGGCAAGAAGTCCTTTTTGGGAAGTACCGTGAACTAGTAGCTAAATTAAAGAACAGGTTATAATCTCTGGATTATTACCTGAGCCATGTGCAAATGGGCGTAGGGATAAGCTGATTAGGGAAGTGAACCAGTGGTTAAAGGAGTGGTGTGGGAAAGAGGAATTCCATTTCAGGACACTGGCACCTGTACTGGAACAGAAAGATCAAAAATAAACGAAAGGGAAGACAGTAGAGTAACAGTCAGAAATTGTGTTTTAGGCACAACAGGTAAAAGGAAAACTAAAAGAGGTAAACCAGGAGAGAGAAATAAGAAACATGTGAGTAAAACATTAGAGCTGAAGGACAGTTAGGGTGTGTGGCCCAAATAAGCGTTCTTTAAAAAACAACTGAATATAAGGAATAAATTGAATGAACTGTAGGCGCAAATTCAAATTGGAGGGTATGACATGGTAGACATTACTGAGACATGGCTGCAAGAGGGTCAGGACTAGCAACTAAATATACCAGGTTATAAGGTCTACAGGGAAGATAGGGGAAATGGCCGAGGCGGGGGGGAGGGGCGGAGTGAGAGTAGCCTTAGTAATTAGGGATGAAATCACTTCAATGATGAGAGGATATAATGAGAGGTAAGCAGGCAGTGGCGACTTTATGGGTAGAATTAAGAAATAGGAAAGGATTTAAGACTGTAGTGGGAGTTATGTATAAGCCCCCTGGTAGCAGCTATGAAGTGCTAGATTGTATAAATGCAGAGATTAGACAAGCGTATAGCAAAGGCAAAGTGGTTTTAATGGGGGATTTTAACTTTAGATATACAGATTGGGATAAGCAGACTAGCCCTGTCAGAAAGGTGTGAATTTCTTGAGTGTGTCAGGGATAGTTTTCTACAACAATATGTCCTAGAGGCAACAAGGGGGCATGGCATATTAGATTTAGTAATGAGTAATGAGCCAGATTTAGTTAACAGCCTAACTGTGTGTGAACATTTATCCAATAGCGATCATAACATGATCGAGTTAAACATAGCGTTTGAAAGAGAAAAACGAAAATATCTACAAAGATTCTAGATTTGGGTAAGGCCGACTTCAATGGGGTGAGATAGAGACTGTCCACAGTAAACTGGGCAAATCTGTTAATGGGTAAAACGACAGAAGATCAGCGGGAGGTGTTCAAAAAAGAACTTAATATGATACAGAACCAGTATATACCCACCAGGGGCAAGAGCGCTACTTGACAAAAAACCAGCCCTGGACAACTAAAGAGGTAAGGGACAACATCAAACTAAAGGAAAAAGCATACAAAAATGCAAAAAATAGCAAAGATCCTGGCAAATGGGAAATACAAAGATCAGCAAAGGGTCACAAAATAGATTGTAAGAGCTACAAAAAGGAGTATGAAAAGAAACTTGCAAGGGAGGCCCTTTAAAAGCTGAAAGTGGTGATATTGTCAATTATAAGAAAATGGTGGACATGTTGAATAATGACTTTGCGTCAGTATTTACAGTAGAGGAAGAGCATGCCGGACATCCCAAGATAACTAATATTGAATCAGGGACAGTGACTGAATAAAATTAACGTAAGCAAAATAACAGTAATGAAGAAAATAATGACACTAAAGAGTGACAAATCCCCACGACCAGACAGTTCCCATCCCAGGGTTTAAAGGAAGTAGGTGAACACATTGCATATGCCCGAACTATAATCTTCCAAAGTTCTCTCGATTCAGGAACCGATCCTTTAGATTGGGAAATTGCATATGTCACTCTGCTATTTAAGAATGGTCAGAGAGGAAAACTAGGATATTATAGATCAATTAGCCTAACATCGCTTGCCAGGAAATTACTCCAGTCTATAATTAAGGATAGGGTGACTGAACCTCGAAAATTTTCAGCTGATCAGAGAGAACCAGCATAGATTTGTGAAAGGGGGGTCATGCCTGACAAACTGATTTAATTTTTTGAGGAGGTGACTAAAGTAGTGGACAATGGAATGTCTATGGATGCTATTTATATGGACTTCCAGAAGGCATTCGATAAAGTCCCACATAAGGATTGTTAATTAAAGTATAAGCCCATGAAATTGAGGGCAAATTATTGACCTGGTTGGGAAATTGTCTGAGCAGCAGGAGACAGAGAGTAGGGATAATGGGTAGCTACTCTAATTGGCAGGATGTGACTAGTGGTGTCCCGCAGGAATCTGTGTTGGGGCTTCAACTATTCACTGCATTTATTAACGACTTAGATGATGGCATAGAAAGTCATATATCCAAATAGCCGATGACACAAAGATAGGCGGCATTGTACGCAGTGTAGATGAAAGCTTAAAATTACAAAGGGATATCGATAGATATGGGCAAATCTGTGGCAAATGGATTTCAATGTAGGTAAATGTCAGGTCATCCACTTTGGACCTAAAAAGGATAGAACAGGGTACTTTCTAAATGGTGAAAAGCTAAACTCAGTGATGGTCCAAAGAGACTTGGGGTCCAGGTACATAGATCATTAAAATGTCATGAACAGGTACAGAAAATCAAAAAGGCTACTGGAATGTTGGCCTTTATATCTAGAGGAATATAATACAAGGGGGTAGAAGTTATGCTGCAGCTGTACAAACCCTGGTTAGACCACATCTGGAGCATGGTGAGCAGTACTGGGCACCACACCTTAGGGAGGATATATTGGCCTTGGAGGGAGTGCAGCGTAGGTTTACCAGAATGATACCCGGACTCCAAAGGGTTAAATTACGAGATTACACAATTGAGGGTTGTAGTGTATCATGACAGATGACTTGACAAATTTGAATGGAAAATGCTGACATAGCAATTTACAATGGTAAATGCTGACAAAGGCGTGACCATAAGTCGTGACAACAGGGTGTAAAGTTTGTGAGCAAGAAGTGCATGCCCTATCTAAGATGATCAATTTTATATAACTGTATTTTAAGGTCTTTTTCCTTTTTTTAATTCAAGTATACAAATGGCTGTTTCATTCCATGTCCCAGACTTACATATCAACCCAACCATGGTCGCCGATGATCTCGATTGCTTTTAGATGCTCCCCTGCAGAGAGATACATCTCTGCGGCTGCTTTTGGTTCATTGATGTTCCTGGCCCAGTCTGCTTGTTTAGTAATCAACATCTTGGTGTCCTTGGGATCGCCTGAGCCAAGGAAATCCTGAGGAAGTTGTGATAAAATGGATCATTACTACTTCTTGTAAACATCCCGAGCAGTAAAACCAAACATAGTACAGATACTGCATTATATCCAGTATCTCATTAACCCCAGCTAGACTAGGAGTTTTTGTTTATTTAATCAGGCTTCCTTCAACAGGTTTCTTAATCTGACAATCCTTTCCATCTTTTTAATTATTTGTTGGGATTTGGAGGATATTGGCAAGCCCATCCTTAGTTGCCGTGAGATCATTACGATTCAAATACGTAGTGTGGATGGAGTACAGGCCAGATAGGCGTGTCAAGTTCCCTTCCCCGAAGGACATCAGTAAACCAGTTGGGTTTCTAATAACAATCCAGAAACTTTCACGGTCACTTTTTCTGGAGCCAGCTCAATCTTATCGAATTAAAAGTTCACAACTTGCTCGAGTGGGATTTGAACTTATGACCTCCTCTTGGTTGCTAGTCCAGTACCAGAACCACTAGGCTGCTGAACCTATGTCCGCTGCCCTCCAACAATGACTGTAAGATATGTAAAATTGGTCTGGTGACAACTTTCTCTTATCTCCCCTCCCTGCCCGTCAGGAGTGACCAGCATCGCCATACAGCAGCATAACTGAGATCAGGAACTCATCAGAACCAGGTATATAAAGCAATGTAAGTAATTTAAAAACATCTGAGGGGCTAAAGAGATCCTAGTGAGCAAACAAAAGGGATGAATCAAGAAGGTACAAGTAAATGCAAAGAAGTACAAATTAGGAGAAAAGCTGCTCTCGGTCCTTTGCACTTACTGGTGAATGTTAAAACTTAAACTACTAACTGAACGGCGCAAAAATGAAGTTTGAAAACCTTCCTGCGCATTATTAGCAGCACAATACCTTGGCATAGTCAAACATGCGTAGGTCAGTGTACATGTTTAAGGCTCGACTATTATTTCCTGTCTTCTTGTACAACTTGGCTGCCTCGTGGAACTTGGCCTGGTAGGCATACACGTCTGCTAGAAACAGATCATTGTCATTCTCACCGTGCTTCTTACGCTCCTGTAAAGAAAAAATATCCCACTTGTAGTAACTTTAAAGGCAAATACAGATTACAGTCATTTTATTCTGGGCTAATTATGTCTTGAAATGAAAAAATGCAAGCTCTGTTAGAAATTTGGGTTTGCTGCAGAGATCTTCTCCGATTCAGTGGCTGCAGTCGTTCCTGTGAGCAGATCCCTTGCCCTTCATGTTCCCAGACCTGGCTCTCACTGGTCAATACCTACCCATGACCCGGAAATGTAAGAATGCATCCCCTCGACATATGAACTAGAAGTTATGGTTTCTGAACGTCATCAATCGTTCTGAGGGTGGACCAAGAAAACACTTGGTAAAATGAGGCCAAACACCAGTCAGTTGGCTGCTTTATTCAACAACGCGTGAACATAACAATTAAGATAAGACTCATTTAGCTCAATCAGTACAACTTTGCATAATAATACAAAATGATGAACATACCATGCTTCCTCACATTAGTGGGGCATGTTGTTTGACTTAAACAAAATAACTCCCAACTACTCTCAGTATTCTAACTTCTTACATAAGAACATAAGAAATAGGAGCAGGAGTCGACCATACAGCCCCTCAAGCCTGCTCCGCCATTTAATACGATCATGGCTGATCCGATCATGGACTCAGGTCCACTTCCCTGCCCGCTCCCCATAACCCCTTAATCCCTTATCGGTTAAGAAGCTGTCTATCTCTGTCTTAAACTTATTCAATGTCCCAGCTTCCACAGCTCTCTGAGGCAGCGAATTCCACAGATTTACAACCATCTGAGAGAAGAAATTTCTCCTCATCTCAGTTTCAAATGGGCAGCCCCTTATTCTAAGATTATGCCCCCTAGTTCTAGTCTCCCCCATCAGTGGAAACATCCTCTCTGCATCCACCTTGTCAAGCTCCCTCATAATCTTATACGTTTCGATAAGATCACCTCTCATTCTTCTGATGAGTAGAGGTCCAACCTACGCAACCTTTCCTCATAAGTCAACCCCCTCATCCCCGGAATCAACCTAGTGAACCTTCTCTGAACTGCCTCCAAAACAAGTATATCCTTTCGTAAATATGGAAACCAAAACTGCACGCAGTATTCCAGGTGTGACCTCACCAATACCCTGTATAGCTGTAGCAAGACTTCTTGCAGACTTTGCTGTGCCAAACTGTACTAACAGCATTCTACAGGTATTTAAAAAAACTCTGGGCCTGACTGCCCATGATAATGAGTTTCATTGTCTTTGTTAATTCTGACCTCAGGAAGCAGAATCACACCAGGTTGCCCTGGCAGCTAATGTTGCTGAGCTCAGATGAATTGAATCACCCCAAACTGCAATGGGTGTTAATGTTCACTGAAATGTCCAAATTAACTTTCATTGTCTGAAGCATGCCGGTTCAGACAGAATTATAGAATTGTACAGCACGGAAGGAGGCCATTCGGCCCATCAGGTCTGCGCCGGCTCTTTCGAAGAGCATTCCAGCCAGTCCCACTCAGCCACTCTTTCCCCATTTCCCTGCAATAGAAACATAGAAATTTACAGCGTAGAAGGAGGCCATTTCGGCCCATCGTGTCCACACCGGCCGACAAAGCCGCATGGCCTTGGTCAGCAGCCCTGAAGGTTACATATAAACCTACGAACAACGAAGGAAAGGTAACCCAGCCCAACCAGTCCGCCTCACACAACTGCGACATCCCTTATACTGAAACCTTCTACACTCCATCCCAACCGGAGCCATGTGATCTCCTGGGAGAGGCAAAAACCAGATAAAAACCCAGGCCAATTTAGGGAGAAAAAAATCTGGGAAAATTCCTCTCTGACCCATTCAGGCGATCAAAACTAGTCCAGGAAATCACCCTGGCTGTATTCGATTCCCTGCAGTACTTACCATTACATCTGCGCCGACCAACAAAAGGTCATCCAGTGTAATCCCAATTTTCCATGTAATTATCCAGTTCCCTTTTGAAAGCCACTATTCAATCTGTATCCACCACCCTATCAGGCAGCAAATTCCAAATCCTAACCACTCATTGTGTAAAAAGTTATTTCTTGTGTTTCCTCTGGTTCTTTTGCCAACCACCATAAATCTGTGCCCTCTGGTTATCAGCTCTTCAGCTTTCCCTTTATTCACTCTATCTAAAACCTTCTTCATTTTAAACACCTCTATCAAATCTCCTCTTAGCCTTCTCTGCTCTGAGAACAACCCCAGCGTCTCCACGTAACTGTAATCTCTCATCCCTGGAACCATTCCAGCAAATCGCTTTTGCACCCTCACGTCCTTCCTAAAGTGTGATGCTCAGAATTGGACACAATACTCCAGCTGGGGCCGAACTAGTATTTTATATAGGTTTAGCATAACTTCCTGGCTTTTGTACTCTATGCTTTTATTTATAAAGCCCAGCATCCCAAATACTTTATTAACTGCTTTGTTAACCTTCAAAGATTTGTGTCCCAGGTCTCTTCTTGCATCTCCTTTAAAATTGTACCATTTAGCTTGTATTGTTTCTCCTCATTCTTCCTATCAAAATGTATCACCTCACACTTTTCTGAGCTAAATTTCAGCTGCCATGTGTCAGCCCATTCCACCAGCCTGTGTATGTCCTCTTGAAGTCTATTGCTATTTTCCTCACTGTTTACTACATTACCAACTTTTGTGTCATCTGCAAATTTTGAAATTGTGCCCTGTACCCCCAAGTCCAAGTCATAAATGTATCTCAAAAACAGCAGTGGTCCTAGTCAATGTTCCCTGTAATTTTTTGGGGGTACGCGGGTCGTTTAACTGGCTGTGCGACCCATTCATTTTTCTGCACATGCCCAGTTATTACCATGGTAAAGCCAGTGAGTGGGCTGCACGGGACCTCCAGACCGCTGCGCGGCCGCTTAACAGGAACATTGGTCCTAGTACTGAACCTTGGGGAATACCATGTATACGTCCCTGTTTTGCAACGCCCATTAGCACCCCTGGGAGCACCAGCATAGCACAAAAGACTTTTTGCCTGTGGTGGGTGGAGGGGCGGTGCTACCAGCTCCCACAAAATTTTGTGGGAGTTAGCTGCCACAGTAGCGCCGTCCCGGTAGTGCCCCGGGCCACCGGTGATGACATCATCCCTTTCCGCCCCGCGGCGAACATTGCCCTGCGCCCCGTGAGGCTGCCGCGAGCCGATACACCAAGTAGCATAATACAGGTTGTATCTCTCCAGTCTGGGGCTCTTTGGTCCGACAACATCCCTGGTCCGGCATCATTCCCGGCGGGGGGTCGCAACCTGCGCTGTGTCCTGGGGCTGGCTGCTCCTCTTCTCCCCGCTGCCTCTGAAGTTCCCTCCTTGATCGGGTCGGAACGTTGTCAGCAGTACCCGGTAATTTTTTAATGTAACGGTTCATTTCGGGTGGCGACACCAACTTTTGGCGCAGTGGAGTCAAAGTGTACCTGTGGGGAACATCAGTGAAGTGTCGCCGTGGGCTGCAGGTCAGCCGAGAAAGATCGCCAGTGTTTACAACGGAGGATACATCCTTCCAACTGATGTAAGGTCCAATGTCTGATCATGAGAGTTTGTTTGAGATGAGCGATCTTCATTGTTTTAAACATTAGCTCAAAGTGCCTGCAATACTTCTGCCAGCTTTGCCTCTCAACTACAAAACGTGCCTAATTGTCAATAGCAGTTTTTAAACAAATAGAAGAAAAAAAATCGACCATGTATGATTCACACATCAAAAGAGAGGGTGAGAAAGAGAGAGAAATGGACGGATGGATTCTAGGTAGATTAAAACATGATAAAACTACAGGTGGGTAAAACATGTCTGTTTTATTTCACAAACTCATTCTGCTCTGTGGTAATGAAACATGATTTGTGGACAATCTGTAGGGAATACAGACCAGGGTGTTAACTAGCTGTAGGCTCGTTTTCATTCAAATGCACTGCACAGATAGGGGAGTGGGCAGGGATGTGTCCAATCTGTGTGTTGAAGTGCATTGTTTTAATCGTCAGTGCCAATCGTGTTTCATTACCACCGAGCAGAATGAGTTTGTGAAATAAAACAGACAAGATCAGACATTGGACCTTACATCAGTTGGAAGGATGTATCCTCCGCTGTAAACACTGGCGATCTTACTCGGCTGACCTGCAGCCCATGGCGACACTTCACTGATGTTCCCCACAGGTACACATTGACCCCACTGCTCCAAGAGTTGGTGTCTCCGCCCGAAATGAACCGTTACATTAAAAACTTACCGGGAACTGCTGACAACGCTAGGGTTGGCGTGACCTCCCGTGGTCCGGAAAATTCTCTGGTCCGGCACCGGTCCGGTCCCAAGGATGCCGGACTGAAGAGGTCCAATCTGTAGCTCCTTTATTGTTTCTCAACTCCAACTAAATAGATTCTGACTTTGACCCCTCAAGGACATCTCTCTTTCAAGCCCTGTAATATTTTCCTTAATCAAAACTGCTACCCCTCCTCCTTTTTTTCCTTCCCTATCTTTCCTGAATACCTTGTACCTAGGAATATTAAGAATACAATCCTCACTTTTTTGAGGCAGGTCTCAGTTATCGCCACAATAATCCCAAGTGGCTATTTGTGCCTGCAGTTCACCAACTTTATTCACACTTCGTGCATTTACACACGTGCACTTCAACCCTAACTTAGACCTCTTTGTATTGTCTATGATCCCACCTAATTCTGTATTATTTCTAACTCTGTCTCTCCCAGTCCTCTGTGCCCCTTGTTTGTACTTTTTAATACAGCATCTTGGTGTCTAACCCCTGCTGAATTAGTTTGAACCCTCCCCCACAGCACTAGATAACCTGCCCGCGAGGATATTGGTCCCAGCTCTGTTCAGGTGCAATGCATCCATCCTGAACAGGTCCCTCCTGCCACAGAACTGCTCCCAATGTCCCAGGAATCTGAGATCCCCCCTCGTGCACCATGCCTGTAGTCATTCATTAACCTGCCATATCGGCCTAGCGCGTGGCACTGGGAGTAATCCAGAGATTTCTACCTTGGAGGTCCTGCTTTTTAACTTCCTCCCTCGCTCCTTAAACTGTGACTGCAGGACCTCTTCCTCCCTATGTCGTTGGTTCTGACATGGATAATGACTTCTGGCTCTTCCCCTTACTCCTGCAGAATGTTCGGCACCCTCTCCGTGACGTCACTTATCCTGGCACCAGGGAGGAAACATACTATATGAGTTTCATGTCGACGGTAGCAGAACTGTCTGTCTGACCCCTGACTATCGAATCCCCAATTATTCCATCTGAACCCATAACCTACATTGCTTAGATCTACTGCCACATGAATTTAACCCTTTGAATGCTCAAGTTAACTCAATAGTTACATTTTTAACATATGTTCCACCAAAGTTCCTCTAATGCATAATCAGAAATCCCAAAATGTGACAAGGACCAATAGCAATGCAGTTTGTGAACACTGTGTTAGCCTAGGAAGTGTGGGGTGGCAATATCTACACTGTAAAGTATTGAAAATGAACTGCAGGTAACTGCAAAAAGTACCAGGAAGTCCAGAGCTCCATGGGCACTTTTACAGCTGACTTGACACTACACTGCGTTTACATTCCATGCAGTGTCTAAAGGAAACGGTAGGAGACTACACCCTCCAGGAAGTCTCGCTCCATTCCCTTCCTGAGTCTGGTTGGATCATGACTTTGAATTTACAGTACAACTTTAGTGTTGGTGGGATGCGTTTCATGCTAAAGTTGCAGTGTTAAAGTACCCTCAGTTTCAGTCATGATCTGAGACAACAGTCTTACACCTACATTTCGCTATTGATAAATATGGTACAATATATCTCGATAACAGTAAAACAGTCAAACAATTTACAAAGTAATTTCCTTACCTCAATGCTGCTAATAAGCTCTAGATAGCGGAGATCTCGCACTCTGATAAATGCCTGCCGATAAATTAAACCATTGAATTAAATAAAATGAAAACATGCATGCAAATCCTACTCCAGACACTGGAGCACATAATCCAGGCTGACACTCAAGTGCAGTACTGAGGCAGTGCTACATTATTGGAGGTGCTGTCTTTCAGATGAGACATTAAACCGAGGCCTCATCTGCTCTCTCAGGTGGACGTAAAATATCCTGCGGCACTATTTGAAGAAGAGCAGGAGCATTTTCCCCGGTGTCCTGGGGCCAATATTTATCCCACAACCAACATCACTAAAACAGATTATCTGGTTATTATCAAATTGTTGTTTTTGGGACCTTGCTGTGCATAAATTGGTTGCCACGTTTCCTACATTACAACAATGACAATACTTCATTGGCTGTATAGCGCTTTGGGACGTCCTGAGGTCATGAATGGCGCTATAGAAATGCAAGTCTTTTCTTTTTTCTTTTATACTTTAGTACAATACTATATGAAGTGGTTTTTTTAACAGTTTTAATATATTGTGCTGCTACTTGCTGGAGCTCCAACATGCAGCTACACAGAGTGGGATCTTGGTCTGATCCATCCCCTGCCCATTTCACTGAGCCCCCAATAAAGAGACATCAAATGGAGGCCAGGGGCTTTAACAGAGGAAGGTGAGAGAGGGTATTATTGGCAGGGTTTGAGAGCTATTGGTCTCTCAACCTCAGTCTGAGTATGATACTTTTTTGTAATAATAGAAGAAAGACAGTGATATTACTCATGGTAAGGCAAGGGGTACACTGCTACAAAGTATATACACCCCAACATTGGAAGAACATTGAAAGATTCCCTCAGAAACAGCACAATATTATTTGAAACCAGAAAAATACCTGCATCAAATTCTAGGATTAAAGCTTGTAAATTCTTCCCTGACTCCCCAAGTCAAAGCATCGACAAAACCTCATGGGCTAGACTTTCCACTTTTACCGCTACTGCCGATATCGCGGCATTTTTTTAATGACATTAATAACTTTAATTTAAATTAATCTTAAATATGTGATGTATTTTTTCTATTTTTTTATTTGTTTTTGAGTGATGGGGGGAGTGTTTCTCAATCATAATAATGAGAACTAGAGGGCAATATCTTAGAATAAGGGGTCGCCCATTTAAAACTGAGATAAGGAGAAATTTCTTCTCTCAGAGGGTTGTGGATCTGTGGAATTCGCTGCCTCAGAGAGCTGTGGAAGCTGGGTCATTGAATAAATTTAAGACAGAGATAGACAGTTTCTTAAACGATAAGGGGATAAAGGGTTAAGGGGTTATGGGGAACGGGCAAGGAAGTGGAGCTGAGTCCATGATCAGGTCAGCCATGATCTTACTGAATGGCGGAGCAGGCTCGAGGGGCCATATGGCCTACTCCTGTTCCTAATTCTTATGTAACTCCAACTTATGGAGTTCCCATTATTAGGAATGAGAAAATACTGTACCTGGATTGGCTGCCCAGTGCCATGTGACTCCAGCTTCCGTCCGTCCCGATGTGCACACGCTGCGATGTGCAGGGAGTGGAGGCCTCAGGACTGGGATCTCTGGTGGGAGCAGCAGGATAAGGTAGGTGCCCATCTTTTTTACCTTTTTCTGTCGATCGCCCGCGGGAAACAGAGGACCAGGATTTCTAGGCCATTGGCTTTGCTAAAGTCTGGGTACAGTAAATCTGGTCAACTAACTAACTGCTCTAGTAGATTTTTCAAACAAGATCTACCACCTATCAAGTTCAGCTCAAGATTTATCATGGTTTAGGACATTGTCTAAATCTTTGGATTATATTAAAATCCAGAATTTCTGGGTTTTCCAAACTATGGTCCATGAGTTGTGTTCCACACACAAGCCTGGCTATCCAGATCCATTGATTCCTACTTTTAAAATTTTACACGCTTGGAGGTTGGGAGAGATCTGTTCTGAGAGCTGGTCCCTCAATGGTAGATCATTTCTCGATCTCAACACCTTGAACTATCAGTGCCAGCAGCTGGAGATAATTGTAAATTCATGGAGCACTGATTTAAACTTTACACATGGCCTGCCTTGCTCCATGGTACACACCTAAAGTGGCCCACAGTCAAAAATTTGGAAGACGCCTGCTGAATTATTTCCAGGTATGCAGCATTCTCTGTATCATAAAGGTTATGATATTCCCTTACATCATCCAGTAAAGTAAATCCAAATGTACCCTAGGACAAATTGCTTGGTACAGTACCACTTCTATCACATGGTAACCCCTACTGACAATAAAAGGAGGAAAGGAACAAACCCAAATGAGGAAGTGATCGCAACGAGCTGTACCAAAGACCAGCACATTTTGCAGTAATATCTTGGGGTGAGATGACCACTTGCTCCGTTCTTTCAGTTAATGACAGTCTCAATCCCTTAATACGTTAGACTTGCAACACACTGTGTGTTTCTTCTATGCATTTTACTTCTTCTTCTTAGGCAGCCCCCCAGAGTCGAGGATGATTTGCTTCCACACTAATGTGAGTTCTCAGGTGATTGATGAGACCAATATGGGACCTACAGTATCTGTCACAGGTGGGGCAGACGGTGGTCAGAGGGACGGGTGGGTGGGGTGCTTAGGTTGTTGTGCGCTCCTTCCGCTGTTTGTACTTGGCTTCCGCGTGCTCCCAGCGATGAGACTCGAGGTGTTCAGTGCCTTCCAGGATGCTTCTCCACTTTGGGCGGCCTTGGGCCAGGGATTCCCAGGTGTCGGTGGGGATGTTGCACTTTTTCAAGGAGGCTTTGAGGGTGTCCTTGAAGCGTTTCCTCTGCCCACCTGGGACTCACTTGCCGTGTCGGAGCTCGGAGTAGAGCGCTGGTTTTGGGAGTCTCATATCAGGCATGCGGACAATGTGGTCCGTACATCGGAGCTGATTTTACAGCCATGTGGTTGCAGCAGCATGTATCTTTGCTCAGAGATACTTGCTCTGCTCTGAATTAATAAATGTCTCAGTTTAATTTTTTTTTTAAATTGTGGGATTTAATCAAAATAAATATGGGGAACAAAGTATAACATCCGAATTTCAATAGAAAGCCACATTTCACCTCTCCTCTAAGCCCATACACGTGAAAGAGTACAACAAATTGGCTCCTGAGAGGACTTGTCCTGCAGCTCTGGTGACTACTGTGAGAGCATCCTGTCACAGATAAATCCGACATTTAGAAACAAAACTCAAAATCACAGATACAAGACACAAAGCAAATCACGCATCTGCTCAAATTTTTCAGCAATCAATATGAAACAAGAACACACAAGTCTGTACGTCAGAACCGAGGAACTCCTGCTAATGATTGTCTTCTGCCATCCAGGGGCAAGTCGAAGTCTCCGCATGGGTGCTCCAATCTAATCCATCAACATTGGAGAGGAGGCTATGCTCCACTGAAGGACATGTGTCCTCAGTTACTTGTTTCATCCCAGACATGGTTGCCCAGGCCATGAACTGTCAGAACCAGGAGAACTCGGTCTTTCACTGCCATGCCCGAATGGTTAAAATATGAACCTCTGCTGCCTTTTCACTCTATCTTTGTGTGCACTGCTTGATGCAGTGTGCTGTGGAACTGAGACATCTGTCAGACATTTTTAAACTTCTGTTGTACAGCCCTATTCCCAGATCCACAAGATACAGATTTCCTGAGGTGGTCCCACAGATCGCTCGATAGTAATTACAATAATGAACCTATCCAACCCCGAATCAGAAGTTCAGTGGAATAAAATCTAAGTTACATAGAAAGTAGAGAAAAATATGACTCGAATACTTCCATAACTTTGTATATCATTGATATTTCAATTAAGAATGTACAGAGATACTTGGAAGCTACAACAGTGAAACAGGACATTCTGCCCAACTAGTCCTTGTTGCTATTTACCCTTCACACGAACAAATAGCGCTAATCACATTTACCCATCCTGTTCCCCTGTCCCTTCAACATCTTTCCTTGTGTCTACACTCTCCACCTCTGCCCCTCACTGTAGGACACTCCCCCTCCCCCTCCCCTCACTGTAGGACACTCCCCCTCCCCTCACTGTGGGACACTCCCCCTCCCGTCACTGTGGGACTCTCCCCATCCCCCTCCCCTCACTGTAGGACACCCCCCCTCCCCTCACTGTGCGACACTCCCCCTCCCCTTCCCCTCAATGTGGGACACCCCTCTCCCCCTCACCTCACTGTAGGACACTCCCCCTCCCCTCACTGTAGGACACTCCCCCTCCACCTCCCCTCACTGTAGGACACTCCCCCTCCCTCTCTCCTCACTGTAGGATAATACCCCTCCCCCTCACTGTAGGACACTCCCCCTCCCCTCACTGTAGGACACTCCCCCTCCCCCTCACTGTAGGACACTCCCCCTCCCCTCACTGTAGGACACTCCCCCTCCCCCTCACTGTAGGACACTCCCCCTCCCCCTCACTGTAGGACATTCCCCCGCCCCTCACTGTAGGACACTCCCCCTCCCCCTCACTGTAGGACACTCCCCCTCCCCCTCACTGTAGGACACTCCCCCTCCCCCACCCTTCACTGTAGGACACTCCCCCTCCCCCTCACTGTAGGACACTCCCCCTCCCCCTCACTGTATGACAACTCCCCCTCTTCCTCCCCTCACTGTATGACACTCCCCCTCTCCCTCCCTTCAGTGTAGGACACTCCCCCTCCCCTCACTGTAGGACACATCCCCTCCCCTCACTGTGGGACACTCCCCCTCCTCCTCCCCTCACTGTTTGACACTCTCCCTCCCCTCACTGTGGGATACTTCCCCTCTCCCTCCCCTCACTGTGGGACACTCCCCCTCCACCTCACTGTAGGACACTCCCCCTCCCCCTCACTGTAGGACACTCTCCCTGCCCCTCACTGTAGGACACTCCCCTTCCCCTCACTGTAGGACACTTCCCGTCCCCCTCACTGTAGGACACTCCCCCTGCCCCTCCCCTCTCTGTAGGACACTCCCCATCCCCTCCCCCTCACTGTAGGACACTCCCCCTCCCCCTCACTGTAGGACACTCCCCTTCCCCTCACTGTAGGACACTTCCCGTCCCCCTCACTGTAGGACACTCCCCCTGCCCCTCACTGTAGGACACTCCCCCTGCTCCTCACTGTAGGACACTCCCCCTCCCCCTCACTGTAGGACACTCCCCCTCCCCTCACTGTAGGACACTCCCCCTGCCCCTCACTGTAGGACACTCCCCCTCCCCTCACTGTAGGACACGCCCCCTCCCCTCACTGTAGGACACTCCCCCTCCCCTCACTGTAGGACACTCCCCCTGCCCTCACTGTAGGACACTCCCCCCTGCTACTCACTGTAGGACACTCCCCCTGCCCTCACTGTAGGACACTCCCCCCTGCTACTCACTGTAGGACACTCCCCCCTGCCCCTCACTGTAGGACACTCCCCCTGCTCCTCACTGTAGGACACTCCCCCCTGCCCCTCACTGTAGGATACTCCCCCTGCCCCTCACTGTAGGACACTCCCCCTGCTCCTCACTGTAGGACACTCCCCCGCCCCTCACTGTAGGACACTCCCCCTGCCACTCACTGTAGGACACTCCCCCTCCCCCTCACTGTAGGACACTCCCCCTGCCCCTCCCCTCTCTGTAGGACACTCCCCCTCCCCCTCCCCCTCACTGTAGGACACTCCCCCTCCCCTCACTGTAGGACACTCCCCCTCCCCCTCACTGTAGGACACTCCCCCTGCCCCTCACTGTAGGACACTTCCCCTGCCCCTCACTGTAGGACACTGCCCCTGCTCCTCACTGTAGGACACTCCCCCTGCTCCTCACTGTAGGACACTCCCCCTTCCCCTCACTGTAGGACTCTCCCCTTCCCCCCACTGTAGGACACTCCCCCTCCCCTCACTGTAGGACACTCCCCCTGCCCCTCACTGTAGGACACTCCCCCTCCCCTCACTGTAGGACACTCCCCCTCCCCTCACTGTAGGACACTCCCCCTGCCCCTCACTGTAGGACACTCCCCCTGCCCTCACTGTAGGACAGTCCCCCCTGCTACTCACTGTAGGACACTCCCCCCTGCTACTCACTGTAGGACACTCCCCCTCCTCAGCCCTCGGTTGGTCCTGTTGAACAGTCTCACCATGCTTTCATCTTGCTATAGCACTCCTGGGTGCATGCTCACCAACAGGGCAGTAAGAAACATGGCTACCTTCCCTTTCTACATGAAGATACCACTGAGTTGAGGAAAGAGCAGCAAGAGAAAAAGATCATGGAAGATATGGTATGGTGGCAGCACGGCAGATGTGGTGGGGAGGGAGGATAAGCTGTTGACTGGAGAAAAGAACGTGCAAAAAACACAAAGCATAAAACTAAGGTTGGGAGTGAATGTAGAGAGCAAATTTAAAGGGTAACAGGGAGATACGTTCTGATCCAGCGTGGGTCCTTTTGTGATACTAATTTGCATATCAGTAAGCAAGTACAAACTCTTACAATCACAGGGCCCAAAATTCACCACCATTTAGCTCCATTTTTTGAGCTAAGTGTTTTTTGGAGCTAACTTAATTTTGCAAGTTTCGTCAATGTTATAACACCGTCTTAACAGATAAAGGCCGATTTATTTAGTTAACATTTTTATGACGTCACTAGGAGTCAAACCCACCCATATCGCCATTTTTGCTAGTTTTGTCAATAAGGATTTTTTTTTTTAAAACGGCGCTGGGCACCGCTTTGTAAAACCTTATCTTACCGAGTTGGAGTCAGATAGAAATGGGTGTTACCCACATTATCTTGTTTATCGGAGTTGAGTTACAGGTTTTAGAGGGAGGGAACAAGACTTGTATCCAAACTAATTAAAAAGGTTTGTTTGTGCGGAAGAGAGAAACTTTATTTATTGCAGTAAATTGCGAGTTGTAGTTCCACCACTGAACCGCAGCTCACCGGGCTCGAGGCACACAGGGTCGGAATGCCAGCCGGCAGGATCGCTCCCTCAGCCGGACACAGGAGCTCGGCGCTCAGCTTCTAAAGAAGCCCGGGGGGGAGGTGGAAGTCAAGCTGGGGAGAGGCGGCACGGGGGGGCCATCTGGCCAGGGAGAGGGGCAGCAATGGCGGGCGGGGGGGGGGGGGGGGGGGCCATTCGGCCTGGGATAAGGGCGACAGCACGGGGCCATTCGGCCTGGGATAGGGGCAGCAATGGGGGGGGGGCCATTCGGCCTGGGATAAGGGCGACAGCACGGGGCCATTCGGCCTGGGATAGGGGCAGCAATGGGGGGGCCATTCGGCCTGGGATAAGGGCGACAGCACGGGGCCATTCGGCCTGGGATAGGGGCGACAGCACGGGCCATTCGGCCTGGGATAGGGGCAGCAATAGGGGGGGGGCCATTCGGCCTGGGATAAGGGCGACAGCACGGGGCCATTCGGCCTGGGATAGGAGCGTCAGCACGGGGCCATTCGGCCTGGGATAGGGGCGTCAGCACGGGGCCATTTGTCCAGGGATAGGGGCAGCAATGGGGGGCCATTCGGCCTGGGATAGGGGCAGCAATGGGGGGGCCATTCGGCCTAGGATAGGGGTGGCAGCGGGGGGCCATTTGCGAACCGTCAGCTGGGACGGGGCGTCTCAGCAACAAAACACTCCCCGGGCAGGTACAGCACAGATACAAAACCAAAATACTGAATGCTGGAATCGGGAATAAAAACAGAAAATGCTGGAAATCTCAGCGGGTCGGCATGAGAAAAATCAGCACGGGTTAGCTACAGAGTAAAGCTTTACAATTACATGTTGCCCTGGAAACCTAAATGGAAACCCGAACGGGGCCTCACTTTTGCAGGGCAGAAGTTAAGCTCCACCCACAGAAGGTAAGGTCTTTCTGCGCTGCGCCAAATTCAAAGAGAAAAATGGCGAAACTTCGGACTTTTTTTGGCGCTGCATTGGCTTAAAAAATCATCCGTTAATCTGAAACAGCGCCAAAAAAGGCAATGTGGACTTTTGGGCCCACAGTCTTAGTGTTATGGAAACAAATAAACACTCACCAGGTAGGCTGGCAGGCAGGTAGACACATGGATAAAAGTGATTAGCTTGTTCTGTGATAGCTGAATGGGAAATAGGCGGGAGTTAAAAACAGTTCCATGGTTCAGATTTTACTGGAAGTTTTATGAGTGGATAGGTGGCACAAAGTACAAAAATAAATGAAGTGACCGGATATTCAGGGACTGTGTGGTGCAGTAATTGAGACCATGCCTCCTTGGATGCTGCCCAGAGAAAAGAAGGGTCTCCTCTCCCTGCGAGTGTACGCCCATTTAGTGAGCCCCTTCAAGAAGCACTACATCTATCTCCAGCACTCCAGTATGGAGGAGCTCATCAGTTATTGATACCTTTTTAGCAGTATCGAAGTCCATTCCTTCCAAGGCCTCTATCGCCAGGTCCCGCCAGTCATTTTCCGTTACTCCTAAGCAGGCAATCTGATAGGCTTCCTTATACATCTTCTTTTCCAAGTACTGGTACATCGGTGCAGACTTAAAAAAAGAAAGAGATGCCTGTTAATTATGATCAAGTCTACCTGCATCCGCCAAACAAAATAATTTTTCATTTGTTTTTTCTTAGAAATCAGCATTTTCTAATCTGAAAGAGATAACCCATAAGTACTGTCCTGTCAAAGCTGGCCCTTTGGATGAGTTGTTAGGTGGTGGGCTTGTGTGATATGGGATGGGGTACTTTGCAGACAGGCTTGTCTCCCTATATTAACCAATCTGGTTCAGGTCCTGTGACACCCATTTAATGAGATTCTTTAATTATGTGAAGTCAGATATGAAGTCTGTATGGCTCAGAGACATGGACCATGTACAGTAGACACCAAGTTGCTGGAGAAATACCACCAACAATGTCTCTGCATGTTCCTACAAATCCCCTATCCCCTGGGAGGACAGATCACCAACATTAGCGTCCTCGACCAGGCCAACATCCCCAGCATTGAAGCACTGACCACTCTTGATCAGCTCCGCTGGGCAGGCCACATACTTTGCATGCCAGACACGAGACTCCCAAAGCACGCGCTCTACTCGGAACTCCTTCATAGCAAACAAGCCAAAGGTGGGCAGTGGAAACGTTACAAGGACACCCTCAAAGCCTCCCTGATAAAGTGCAACATTCCCACTGACACCTGAGAGACCTTGGCCAAAGACCACCCTAAGTGGAGGAACTACATCCGGGAGGGCGCTGAGCACCTCGAGTCTCGTCACTGAGAGCATGCAGAAACCAAACGCAGGCAGCGGAAAGAGTGCGCGGCAAACCAGACTCCCCGCCCACCCCTTCCCTCAACGACTATCTGTCCCACAGGGACTGTGGTTCTCGTATTGAACTGTTCAGCCACCTAAGGACTCATTTTAAGAGTGGAAGCAAGTCTTCCTCGACTCCGAGGGACTGCCTATGATGATGATGATGATGATGAAGTCAGATAAATGTTTTCCTGTTCATTTGGTCATGTTCCAACAAACTCTACCTTATCTAGTCTAAAGCAGCTTGATGTTTTTTTAATGACAATCTTTTTGCTCATGGTGAGGGTTGTGGGAATGGAAGACTTTTATCAAGCACTACTAAAGCAGATTTACTAATTAGATAGAAAGGAAAGCACTGTCTGCTCTCCCCCAGCAATAGGGTTCTCTGTACTGTACCATTGTTGGCCATTCGCTGTACTAGTCATCTTATTGGGAGACTGCCAGTTGACTACCAATTCGTGGTAAATTAATGGCAGTTTTGTGCTGAAGACGCCTGACTCTCAGGAACTGAAGTGAGGCTGCCCAAATTCATTTCATTTAGGAACCTTACTCAGCAGAAATGGCAACCTTTAATCCAATTGGCCTGGGCTGGATCTGAGCCAGAATCTAACCCAGTCTCCCACCTGAATCGGGTAATACCACTAAATACAAATATCACCATCCAGATTTCCCTTTTCCACAAATGTTTCCATCCTACTTTAGGTTTCCCACAACATCTAGGATGGCCCATGAAGAAAGCAGGCACACATCTTACTCCAGCTCTTGCCATTATATTTCTGTAAACGGCTTCCAATCTGTATGTGAAAGCCTTTAATCGATTTGTTGTTTCCCCATCCCCCACATACATCCAACAGCTTTGATATATCCTTACTATACAGTATAAATGCTCACGAGGCCCATACTAAAGAGAAGGTCACTCTGTGACCAGTAACCTTTATTAGCCAGCACTGAAGTGATGAAGGTGGGTGGAGCTTCCTCTTTTATACCTGAAAGTCCAGGTTAGGAGTGTCTCCCACAAGTTCACCACCTAGTGGTCAGTGTTCTCACAGTGTACAACTTAGGTCAGTTTATACATGGATTACAATCACAGTTGAATACATGACAAGCTTAATTGCGAACAAAATTTTAACGGGTTAGGAATCCACTTTTTACCACTCTATCGAATCACCAACATCCCTAATGATAAAAGAATCCATTGTTTTACCAATTTTCTTCTCTGAAGCTGCTTTCCCTAACTGGAGCAGGATCCAGGGGCAGAAGCAGCCCGTCTGTAACTCGCCTAGTGGCCTCTTTATGGCCGGAATTTTCTCACGGTGGCGTGTTGGGGGCAGGGAGCCTCCGAGGCGGACCGACAGGAAACACGGGAGGCCAGATTTCCTGCAGGCACTGCTGACTGGAACGGTAGGGCCTGATTTGAGTGTGAGGCCTCAGATTCCCGCCCGCAGCCAGCCAGATTGAAAGGCTGGCTGTCTACGGGTGGGTAGGCCTCAGATGCGAGAGGTCAGTGCGGTCGGGGGATCGTGGGGGTGGCATGGTCGGGGAATCAGGGGGAAAGGGGTTCGTCATCGTGAGGGAGGAGCGAGGATCTGGGGAGTGGGGAGGATTGGGGGGAGGGGAGGGAGGATCGGGGGGGGGAGGAAGACGGGGAGGGGACAGAGGATCGGGGGGCGTGGGGGGAGGAGTGCGGATCTGGGGGGGGGGGATGATCAGGGGGAGGGGATCGGGGGATGAGGAGGAGGATAGGGAGGGAGGGATGAGCGGGGATCGGGGAGGGGAGGGGAAGGGATGATTGCGGGGGGGGAGAGGGAGATAGGATTGGGGGGGATGGGGTGGGGGGGGGAGGGAGGAAGTGGCGGGGGAAGCGGGGAGGTTGGGGGGGGAGAGAGTATTGGGAGGGAGGGGAGGAAGGATCGGGGAGGAGGATCGGCGGGAGGGGGGGAAGGGAGGATCAGGTTGGGGGAGTAGGATCGTGGGGGGGGGGGGAGGGGGAGGAGGATCGGGGGAGGGGGGGAGGAGGATCGGTGGTGGGGGGGGTAGGAGGATCGGGGGGGAGTCAGGATCGGGTGGGGGGGTGGAAAGGAGGTTCGGGGAGGGGGGAGTGAGAATTGGGGGGTGTGGGGAGGATCGGCGGGGGGCGGGGGGGGGAAGAGAGGAGGATCGGGGGGAGGAGGGAGGATCGGGGATCGGGGGAGGGGGAGTGAGGATCGGGGCGGGGGAAGGAGGATCATGGGGGGGGGCGAAGAGGAGGATTAGGGGGGGAGTGAGGAGGATCGGGGGGGATGAAGGAGGATCGGGGGGGAGAGGAGGATGGGGGGAGAGGAGGATTGGGGGGAGGGGGGAAAGGAGGATCGGGGGGGAGGGGGATCCGGGTTGTGGGGAGGATCGGGGAGGGGGAGGAGGATTGGGGGGGGGGGGGAAAGAGGAGGATCGGGGGGGGGGGGGAAGAGTGAGGATTGGGGGGGGAGTGAGGAGGATCGGGGGGGTGAAGAGGAGGATCGGGGGGGAGGGGAGTATCGGGGGGGGGGAAGAGGAGGATCGGGGAGGGGGGGAGAATCGGCGGGGGAGGAGGATCGGGGGGGGAAGAGGAGGATCGGGGAGGGGGGGAGAATCGGCGGGGGAGGAGGATCGGGGGGGGGAAGAGGAGGATCGGGGAGGGGGGGAGAATCGGCGGGGGAAAAGGATCGGGGAGGGGGGGAGAATCGGCGGGGGGGGAGAATCGGGGGGGGGAGGGGGAAGGAGGATCGGGGGGAGGGGAGGAGAATAGAGGATCGGAGCCAGCCTCAGCATTATCGGTAGGATAGGAGTGGGGTCGCCGATCGTGGTGGGTGGGTTAGGCAGGGACCCTGGATCCAGGAGGTCGGTATAAAGCCACTTCCCTCCTGGACCTGTAAATGTCGATTCTTTTCTCTCAATCTGGTTCAGCAAAATTACTGAAATGAATACCGTTTGTGCTTTAAACAAAGCAAGTTTTTATTTAAAAAGCTAATCCCGATCGGGGACTTTATCAGACAGAAGGAATGCAAGTCTGTTCGAACGCACTCACTTCCTACGGACAAAGTGACGTTACATTGTAAAGGGACGATGGTTTAAACATTTTCGGCAAAAGATAACAAGATAGGGCCAGAGTGACATCCCAGCTCAGCCCATCTCTTTTGATCCCTCCTTCCTTTTGTCCACTCATAAGCCGACCCAAGCATGGTCCGATTTTAAACAAAGACCTTCTGTCAATGTTTCAGGTTAATATCTAATTATTTAATAAGATCATGATTTAACAAGGTCATGATTTAATAAGACCTTGAGGTTTTTCTGCAAGCTGTGGGTTTTGTTTCAATATGTGTTAGTGTTGTAACATTTCGCAGTCTCGAGTCTGAGATGTCATGGCTATTCCTCCATGAATTCTTTGTTAGCTTATACTGTCCCTATACAATTCCCACGTTCTCAACTTCAATGTCTCTATACATTTTTAAACATTCACAGACCCAGCAGCCCCACCTCAGTTTAACGGGCGAGATTCACGAATTGTTGAAAACCCATCCACATGCAGTTAAATTCAAAACGGAGGTGAAAAAAGATACTTCCAGCCTCACTGCAATATTTAAATTAAGGTACTTCCCCCTGGGAGCGGGTTGGCTGTTAAAATCGGAAATGGGCGGGTTGGAGCAGGATCAGGTCGGGAATCCCATTTTGATCCATTTAACTGCCCTATGCTCCAAACCCACCCATTTTTTCAGGGGGAAATTCAGGCCTCGGTGTGAGCCTAGTCAGCTGTGTCTGCAGCTATTCACCTGTAGAAGCAACATAGCCAGGCCCATCTGACATGCACATTCAACAGGAGTCACTTGATAATCATTTGGATGATTTTATTGCCCCCTCATTAGTGCAATGCTGCTGAAGCCAATTGAACAGTGTCAGCTGCTGCCCTGACTGAGATCAGCGCATTCTAACCAGGGGCTTCTCTGGTCTTAGTACCATACTTCAGTCACTCACTAAAGCATCAGCAAAGCTGTATTCCCACGTTTGATCATATCCAGCCCCCTGTACAATGAGGCATACCTGTGGGACCTCGACTGCAGACATGGCATACACATGCAGGCAGAAGATCTTGGAGCCATTGTAGCCCACCACAAAACCCTGGAGCTTCTGCTGGTGCACTGGGAAATTACTGGCTTTGATGTTGAGAAAACCGCCTCCAGAGAAACAAAGCATATCCTCACACTGGGTATTCCAAGCCACACTGTTAGCGTTCGGCTCCTATACAGGAGGAATGTTTCACGGGTTGTTAGTAATCAGTATTCATTTAAGACAATGCAGGAGCACAGAATCAGGAACACAGTTGGGGATAACTATCGGCTATAACAGGAT
Source organism: Pristiophorus japonicus (assembly GCF_044704955.1). Taxonomy (NCBI): domain Eukaryota; kingdom Metazoa; phylum Chordata; class Chondrichthyes; family Pristiophoridae; genus Pristiophorus; species Pristiophorus japonicus. The sequence continues at coordinate 105,086,067 of NC_091988.1, read as the reverse complement.
CACACTCGATCAGCTCCGCTGGGCAGGCCACATTCTTCGCATGCCAGACACGAGACTCCCAAAGCAAGCGCTCTACTCGGAACTCCTTCACGGCAAACGAGCCAAAGGTGGGCAGAGGAAACGTTACAACGTCACCCTCAAAGCCTCCCTAATAGAGTGCAACATCCCCACTGACACCTGGGAGTCCCTGGCCAAAGACCGCCCTAAGTGGAGGAAGTGCATCCAGGAGGGCACTGAGCACCTTGAGTCTCATCACCGAGAGCATGCAGAAATCAAGCGCAGGCAGCGGAAAGAGCGTGCGGCAAACCAGTCCCACCCACCCTTTCCCTCAACGACTATCTGTCCCACCTGTGACAGGGATTGTGGTTCTCGTATTGGACTGTTCAGCCACCTAGTTTAGTTTGGACTTAGTTTAAGAGTGGAAGCAAATCTTCCTCGATTCCGAGGGATTGCTGATGATGATGATAATGATAACAGGATAAGGCGGTGAGACAGCCCAACAGCACCAATTAATGACAATAGCTTCTTTAATGAACTTCTAACCTAAAGTGCGGTAATGGATCATTGGCAGACTGAATGAGAATCACATCTAAAAAATGAAATGGCCAAAAATGCTACCTCTCTTTATGCCACCTGCATCTAATTTACAGGATTATAATTCTGATCAGAGTAGGGTGATTGGTACAAGCTAAATGTTGGAGTGTAATTACGGTGCTCGATTTGTAAGAACACAGCTTAAGCTGTAGGCAAAACAGCATCAGTTTGAAAGTTTGTGTTGGATGTGAGGCTTCAAGGAAATAAGTCTCTCACAACTTCAGGTTTGTAGTTTGCAGTACAGGTATAATGATACCTCAAACACAAAGTCAACTTTCTGAACATTTAAATAAAAATTAAGAGGAATTCAGATGGTTTCTGGATTGCTTTTAAGTTCCTAATAGTAGACGAGTGCTGACTGCTGCTGACTTCTCTCTAACACTAAAGGTTCCAGTCGCAGCTGGAGGTTGGTGAGGAGATGTGTTCGAGTAAATAGATCCAGAGTTGTGCTTTTCCTTGACTAGGCAGTGCATTACTATTCAATGTACCACTCTAAAAACAAGTATAAATGTCAAACAGTACCTACAGTTTAACTGCCGTGTTACAATTAAATACTGCAACACACAAAGGGACTTCTTCATAGAAGATGAATATTTACACCCTGACTGCACCCAATTTACCTGGAAAAGTAGTTCCTTGGTACTTATGTCATATACCAGACAGGTATTGTGCTCATCCACCACAGCCAGTTTGTTGCGTGACGTACTCATATCTAAACAGCGAACAGATGTGGCTTGCTTAAGAAGCACAATGGCGAAAGGGTTGTCAACAAATATTTTCAGAATCTACAATGGATAATATAAAAAAATGGATATATAATTAGATTTATAAAACATCAGCTTGTTTTTTGTTCCCTTATTCGTGGCAAACTTGAAGTAATTCTTTTCGGTAACATCTATGTATAATCTCCTTTGTTTTCTCTAAAAATGGATGACAGCAGTCAATACACAATCCTTCCACCTCTGGGATCCCTGGTTAGAATCCAGCCGAGATCTTTGGAATAAAGTCTTACTTCTCTGTCAATCCAGGTGAAATGGTTTGAGCATTACAGCATTGGTTCACAGCACAAAACGTTACACTACTTAAATATATCCTTCACACAATGCAAGTGGATGAGGGGGGCTAGAGGGGATGGGGGGGGCTAGAGGGGATGAGGGGGGGGCTAGAGGGGATGAGGGGGGGCGAGAGGGGATGAGGGGGGGGTGAGAGGGGATAAGAACATAAGAAATAGGAGCAGGAGTCGGCCACCTGACCCCTCGAGCCTGCTACGCCATTCAGTAAGATCATGGCTGATCCGATCATGGGCTCAGCTCCACTTCCCCACCCGCTGCCCATAACCCTTTATTCCCTTATCTCTCAAAAATCTGTATCTCCGCCATAAATTTATTCAATGACCCAGCCTCCACAGCTCTCTAGGGCAGAGAATTCCACAGATTTGCAACCCTCAGAGAAGAAATTCCGCCTCATCTCAGTTTTAAATGGGCAGCCCCTTATTCTGAGACTATGCCCCCTAGTTTTAGTTTCCCCTATGGGTGAAAATATCCTCTCTGCATCCATCTTGTCGAGCCCCCTCATTATCTTATATGTTTCAATAAGATCTCTTCTGAGAGAGGCAAGAGGAAATGAGAGTGGCTAGAGAGGATGAGGGGGGCCAGAGGGCATGAGGGGGGCCAGAGGGCATGAGGGGGGCCAGAGGGGATGAGGGGGGCCAGAGGGGATGAGGGGGGCCAGAGGGGATGAGGGGGGCCAGAGGGGATGAGGGGGGCCAGAGGGGATGAGGGGGGCCAGAGGGGATGAGGGGGGCCAGAGGGGGTGAGGGGGGCTAGAGGGGGTGAGGGGGGCTGGGGGGGAGTTAGGGGGGTGAGGGGGCCTGGGGGGGAGTTAGGGAGGTGAGGGGGGGGGGTGAGAGTGACGATTCGGTTTCTCGTTCATACTCAAAACATATGGCCTGTGATTTGGAACTCCTCCAGTAGTAGAAACAAGCTAAAGAATATGTTCTTTTTTTTAAACTCAAGTGCAATCATTCCTCCAATTTCCTCCCCCTCTCTGGTGTTCCAGGCCGAATCCCAACTTGCTCCAGATCCCTGCTAGTTTGAACAAGCAGTTGGGAATCACTCTGCCCCTTCCAATGTGACATGCTGATCTCTGCTCACAATTGCTTGCAACATGCCTGAGAGAAGGATCTCACCAATGTGGGCAAAGTGAACAAAGCAAACAGGCCATTTCAAGCTTGCTTCACATTGACTGAAGTTTGCCAGAGCTTCAATATTAAACCTTCTTGCTGAAACATTAAACATGCTACTTATTTCTTTCTCAATCTCTCCTATAATACCAATAGCACTGAAAATAAATGTAAATGGTCGTGTTTTTCTCCCCAAGTCTATATAACTCGATCAGCACTTAAAGCAACAACCACAGCTGTGAGGTATGTGCAGCCACCCAGCTGAGAACACAGCATAAAACAGAGCAGAGAAACTGGGCCCATATAATCTTAGCAAACATGTGCTGGGTTAACGGTACCTGGCCATTCTTTAGACCAACTAACAGGCCTTCTCTTCCTGATGGTCCTCCTATGACCTTAATGTAGCGAATGAGCGACTCCATGAGCCACTCTCGCTCCTTCACCCCACTGAATGACAAGCACTGCAATCTCTTCTCCTACATGGGACAGAAGAATGGCATTAGCAAAGCTTCAAATGGCTGACTAAAAATGCCATCAATTCAAAAAGGCAATAATAGAATTTCTTATCAGTGCAAGCCCTACAGTCTGGATTAAATGCAGTCGAAACAAACGTCACACTTAATAGAAGTCTCTATTAGCACACACTTCTTTCCTGGTCTCAGTGAAACTGTTCCAATGGGCACAACAACTCAAATCTCAAACAACAAATGATGCTCACAACCGTGTAACAAGATTTATTTTCAGTTGCTGCGCTGTTCATTATTCTGTTTCCAAATTTGGGCTTTTGTATCAACTATAATTGAAATGTTCTGCCCTCACACGTCAGTTTCTGTCAGAGGGAGCTGGCTAGCAGGTCATCCATCCGCCTGTCCTCCCAGCTCAAGAATGGGGTGTGGCAAGTGGATGACTAAAGGACCAGAGAAGGTTCACCTTAAAAAGGAGAAACATTAGACAGCTCTTTTTAACTGCCGCTTCCAAAATTAAGGATGAACTCTCTCCCTCCCAATTCAAAATGATAGTGTATTTCAACCACTAATTTCTTTTTCTAAATTTGAGAGTTAAATAAAGCTTCTTCCTTTATCCCTTCTTCTCTGAAGGCGCTGACCTTAACTAGGGCACAGCCCTCTTCTACCTTGCCCATGTGGCTACTCTTCATGTATCAGCCTGGACAGTAAATCTTTTATTTCATGAAATCTCTTCAGCTTAGTTTCTTCTGCTTTTTAAAATCACTTCAAACATAGCATTCAATATGTCACCTTATGTTTCCCAGCTGTGAAACAGATCTGTGAGGTCTTCAGACATGGTAATGTAATGCAGTGTCTAGTGATTGACCTAGTTTAGCTCAGTCAGGGCAGGGTGTGAACATATTTTCATACCTAGTCTAGAGCAATCTAGTGACATTTCAACCAGAGAAACAAATCTGTAACAATTTTCAGATTTAAATTTATTTTCTGAGAATACTATGAATATGAAATTGCTTTATGTTCCCATATGTTCCCTTAATTATAAATGTTAAATATTCAGCATTCTAAATTTACAGATTATCAAGTGTTGTAGAGTTCACATTTTTAAAAGTTAAAGACAAAGTTCAATGAATGCACTGTGTGTGTGGAGTGACACTGGATTTCATCCCGGCCCTTCGCTAAGTTAGCTAGTTTTATCTGTGGAAGCATTTTGGGTCTTATAATTAACCTCAGTACTCCCAATCTGGGGCGGGGGGGTGGTGAATAGGGCTGGGTGTCCATTCCTGACTGCTATAAGAGAAGCCGGGAAGTCACTTTGTGTTGCCATTTGGTGAAGACAGAGCTGACCCCTGATGCACCTTCCCAAGGTGAATAGCCTGTCAGCATTCAGTGCTTGGACTCGCACGTGAATTAATGGTCATTCGGTGCAAGGTACCAGCATGTCACAAGTCACTAACTTCAGGAGAACAAGAATAAAAAAGCAAGCAGGCATGAAACTTAGAAAATCCAACACTTCCAGGGCATCCTTTGTACAGCACCAACTATGACAAATTCTTAATGTTGTAGTTTCTATTTGTGTAACTGGAGCTGGCTAAAAAGTTTTAATGCAGTCACTATTCTGATATTAAACAGGCTACAGCACAAATATTTGAAGAGAAAGAGCCTGGTATTTTATAACTGGAGGGCAATGAGGTTATTGAGAAGCAGATTGCACAGCATGTGCACTGGATCTGGGTGGCATAAACACAATGTGCCACACAGTGACATGACAGGAGCTTCCACCTGCACTTCTTTGCACAGTGACTTCTTGATTTAGGCGGTTTTGGCTGGCAGGCTAGAGAGCAAGTTACTCAGATACCTTATGTGCACTCAGCATTGGCTCAAGAGGATTGGGTGCAGTCTGCCTGTCTGTCCTTGAATAGGAGTAAATTAGTTCTATTATAATAAAACCACATTCTGTTCACATCAATAAAAAGGCTGCCCTTGTTAAATCTTTACTACAAGAGAAAAGAATATGCAAGCCTGCACATATAGCCTTTCTCATACAGTCCTCCTTATATAGTCCTCCTTATGTAGGGAGCAGGCTGAACTCTGCAGGCTTGGGGGAGGGGATGCTGACGAGGAGGGATAGAGAAGTCACATGACTGAAGGGGGGAGGGGGAGAGAACAAAAGACCTTTGGGTTTCTTACCTTGTTTGGGGAGTGAGAAAAGCTGGGCTGTGCTGCCATTTTGCACCTTCTTTAACCTTTGAAAGTTTTAATTTTACTTTAAGGATGGGTGCATCAAACTCAATGCCGTGGATTATTCAATGGTTATGCATCGCTGTGCTACGTAGGAGAGAATTGATTAGAGCTCATCGCATCAGGAACATCAGAGCCCTTAGGCTGCTGGGCAGGAGGCATTACACACCTCGGAGATTTCGAGTCAGGCATTCCTACCTGGACCTGAGTGAGGCAGATTGTGTCAGAAGGTTGCGTTTCCGCAGAGAAGTTGTCCGTGAAATCTGTGAGTTGGTGAGACCAAAGTTGGAGCCGAGAAGCAGCTGGTGGCCTGCCTTGTCTGTTGAAGTGAAGGTTACAGCTGCACTTTCCTTCTATGCCTCGGGATCATTTCAAGGTACAACTGGAGATGTGTGCGCCATCTCTCAAGGTGCAATACAGGTCTCCATTCGCCAGGTCACGGCTGCACTGTATGCACAGAGGAATGACTTCATCAAGTTCCCAATGACCACCCAAGCAATGCGTGACAGGGCTGTGGGCTTCTCCAGGATTGCTGGCTTCCCAAAGGTACAGGGCTGCATTGATTGTACCCACATCGCCTTGCGAACACCTGTGGAGCATGCCGAGCAGTTCAGGAATAGAAAAGGTTTCCACTCCATTAATGTGCAGCTCGTATGTGACAACATGCAGCACATCATGTCAGTCGATGCAAGATACCCTGGCAGCACCCATGATGCGTTCATCCTACGCGACAGCGCTATATCTAACATGTTTGAGCAGCAGCCAGAAGGGCAGAGCTGGCTACTGGGAGACAAAGGGTACGGCCTCGCCTCCTGGCTCATGACACCCCTAAGCGTAACCCGGACGGAAGCTGACCGTGAATACAACATGTCGCACATTAAGACACGCAGCATCATAGAGAGGGCCATTGGCATCTTGAAACAGCGTTTCCGATGTCTGGAGCATTCCGGAGGCAACTTGCAATATTCCCCTGAGATTGTCGGTCACTTCACTGTTATGTGCTGCATGCTGCATAACTTAGCCATCATGAGGCAGCAGCAGCTAGTAGTAGAAGAAGACGACCCATCTGCGGTGAGAGTGGCTGATGATAACGAAGTGGAAGATGCAGATGACGAGCAGGAGGAGGAGGAGGAGCTGGAGGAGGATGATGACGAGGATCAGGAGACCATACAAGTGCCTGAGGCCGGAGCACGACATCGGAGGAGGGCGGACCATCGTGCTCCTTTAACAATTGCTCGAGCCTTGCGCCAGCAGCTCATCCATGATTGCTTTACTGATGCCTGAGGGCTCAGCGACAACTGTTCCACTTTGACATGTTTATTTTTTGCAGCTGTTCCTAAATGTTGTGTTGTGTTAATGGAACACGATTCAGGTTCAATGTAAAAAATATTTTATTGAAAATTTTAGAATGTACTTCACTTTAGTGTAATAAAATAATTTTATTATCAAACTACTTTAATATGACTCTTTAAGATCACTTAAAAACTTTAAGATCACTTATAAACTTGTAAAGTTACAAAAGTTACAAAACAATTTCAATGTGCAAAATCTTACATTCTAAAATCACAAACTTCAAGATCACTTTTTAGGTGCGAAATTGAATAACTTACAAAATGTGAAAACATTTACAGTCTAAGATCACTTAAAAACTTTAAGGTCACTTAAGGTCTTGTAAAGTTACATCACTTACAAAACAATTTACATTTGAAAACAGTTATAAGAGTAAATTCAACAACAGCAACAAAAACAACAGCAGCAAAGAAAGGCTGCACCAATCTCAGATCCACATCTCGGTGAATGTGCACTGTTTCATGGGGGGTTGTAGTGGAAGGGGGGCTGGGGGTTACGGCTTTGTCTCTACAGAGACTAGTGCGGGGATTGCCGTGGGAGTGACAGTGGATTGGCCTGGCTGTGTTCCCTTATTGCAGCAGCTACCTCCCTGATGACCTGTGCCGTCGTTTCGGCTGCCTGTGATATTCCCTCCATGATGGCCTGTGCCGTCGTTCCCGCTGCCTCTGAAATGTCCTCCCTCATGTCCCGTGACAGTATTGCTATTTCTGCCGTCAGTTTCATTACTTCATCACCCACCCCACTGTGTTCACGAGTGATCATTGGTCTCCATACCCAATGCCATCACCTGAGCCACATCTGTTGCACCCTCCATCTCAGGACAGCGTGTTACATTTCTCCTTGGCCTCGCCCTGGGTCTGTCTAGTGGAATCCCTCCAGTGAGGCGCAGGCTGGGAGATGTGGCCATGGGTGTTACAGGCTGCATTCCACCAGCACTGGGAGTTGCAGGCTGGGACGGTGGGGCCTTGGGTGTTCCATGCTGCATTCCAGCAGCAGCGAGACCCGGAACCTCGGACAGTGGGTCCCTGATGTTCCATACTGCACTCCAGCAGGAGTGGGACCCAGAACCTCGGACGGTAGTGCATTGAGTGTTCCATACTGCACTCCAGCAGCACTGGGAGGCGCAGGCTGGGATATTGGGGCATTGATTGTTCCATACTGCTTTCCAGCAGCACTGGAACCCGCAACCTCTGAACTTTCGAAAGCATCCAATGTCGGGCCAAAACATAAAGCACTATGCAGGGACTGGCCATGCTCAAACCACGGAATGACGAATCAGAAATCATGGAAGTGCAAGTTCAAGATTCTCCCCTTCATACCTCTCCATGGCCACCCTCTCCCCCCTACAAAGTTGGTCTGGCTCGCCTGCGTCTGAATCTTCTTCTGTATCTTCAGGATTGGCATCAGGTTCTGCAAAATATAATAGAACAGTCAAATGGTTAACAGCAGAGGAGGGGGCAGGATTGGTGGCATAAGTAGGCTCACACGTAGCAGGCCAGGCAGCAGGTTGATTTGAAGGGCCACGATGAATTTGCAGGACTTACCCTCTCCCTCGCATGTGAGCCCAGCTTGTGCAGTACTGATTGCTTTTCTCCAGCTAGAATCCATCAAAGCAGCGACCCTCTGTTCCAAGGGTGTCAGTGGGTGCAGATTTTGCGGGCCTCCTCCTGTTCCGAGTTCTTTCCCTTTTGTTGTGGGCCAATTTCTTCTGCAAAGATGAAACACAACTTGTTTGAGAGGGTGTCTTTCTGTTGGGTGGGACAAAAACAGATGGTCACATTTACAGATGCAATTCCATTGACAAATGAAAATATTACTTACACTAACTGCTTGACCAAGGTCGTGACATTTCTTTTTACACTGCCTTCCACTTCTCATGGTATTCACCACTGCGCAGTAATCTTCTGCAACTTTGTTCCAGCGTTTATTAATTTCTTTGGGTGGCACTTTTGCGTGATCTCTGTTGCTCATATCCAGCTCCTGCCATCTTTCCTCGATTACATTAACTAGTACCTCCACTTCTTGATGCGTGAAATTCTTCATTCTTGGGGCACGGTATTGCATTGCTCTATTGAATTGACACTCAGTGATTTTTCAAAACACAAAGTCCTTATTTTGCTTGCAGCAATGAATGATTCTCACCTATGCAGCACTCCTTGTGGAAGTTTAGCAGCTGATTTCTTGCAGAGTACTCCAAACAGTACTCCTATAGCTTTCAAAACATTGTTGCAGGCATCCAAAACTCAGAGAGAAGTTCTCCCTTTAAAAATGGCTGATTGCCAATGTTAATGCCCCACTGAGCATGCGCGAACGCTGCAACGCGCATGCATCTGTTGCCGGCACTCACAGGCACTCCAATCAGGCCCCCCCCCCGCATGGCCAGCACAGACCTAGCTCAGCATCCCTCTCTTTGTTCTGCGCCACGCCACCTCGACAGACAGCCCGAGAATCGGTCATAATCGCAAGTCTTTTTTTTTGGCATTGCTTCTGCTCTACAATGTCCGCGGGGGGCTCGGAGGTGCGCCGAAAAAAAACGGAGAACCAAATCTCCTTATATAGCCCCCTTATACAGCCCTCCTTAAACAGCCCCCCTTATGCAGCCCCCCCCCTTATACAGCTCTCCTCATATAGCCCTTATATAGTCCTCCTTATACAGTCCTCCTATATAGACCCCATCTTCTGCGCATCCCAAAGCCAATGAAATATTCTGCAGTGCAGTCACTATAATTAGGCAAAAGAAGCAGCCAATCAGCACACAGCAACATTTCACAAAGAGCAACTGAAATGAACAGTCAGTCAGTCAATGGGGACGAAAGTGGACGTAGGCAGGGTCCGCAAACCAGGTAGTAAGGTATAAGCTGCCCGTTATTCAGTTCCGTTGACTTTAACAGAATTGACTATCAAGTATAGCAGGCGACCGATGCGCTATCGCCCGTTTAGTGCTAACGCCCAAGACAAATTTCTACCCCAATATGTTTTGATAGGATAGGTTGAGGGATGAGTGTTGACCAGGTCACCGGGAGAACTCCCATCTTTCAATAATGCTCTGGGAACTTTTATATCCACCTGAACAGGTAAACAAGACCTTGGTTTAATATCTCATCTTAAAGATGGCAAATCTGATAACCCAGAACTTCTTTGGTACTGCACTGAAGTGTCAGCCCAGGTTATGGGCTCAAGTGCTGAAATAAGGCTTGAACCCACAACCTTCTAATCCAGAGGGGGCAGTGCTACCCACTGAGGCCAGCCAATACAATAACTACTTGGTTACATTCTGAAACTAAGATTGTTACAGACATATCAATACAAATAAAATGTGGGACTTTTGTGTCATACAACTCACAAGTTGTGAGAAAATGTAAAAAGCACACAGATTGAGTACCTGAATTAAAAGCGAATTAACACCCCTAAGAAGTCTTAATATGATGTTTTTAAGTGGAAGAATGTGTCACTGGTCATTTACTTGACATTCAGGGAATTGTTCCCAGTATTAATTATTAGGTAAAAGAAAATAATCAAACAGGTTAATTAAATTTTGGCCTTTATAACTAGAGGGCTAGAATATAAAGGGGAGGAAGCTTTGCTACAGCTATACAAAGCCCTGGTTAGACTACATGTACTCCAGATGTGATCTAAGTTCTGGGCACCATACCTAGGAAAGGATATATTGGCCTTGAAAAGAGTATAGCACAGGTTTATCACAATGTTGCCATGGCTCCAAGGGTTAGATTATGAGGAGAGGTTACTTAAGAATTAGAAATAGGAGCAGGAGTAGGCCATTCGGCCCCTCGAGCCTGCTTCGCCATTCAATAAGATCATGACTGATCTTCTAACTCAACTCCACCTTCCTGCACTATCCCCACATCCCTTGATTCCATTAATATACAAAAATCTATCTTGAATATATTCAAAGACTGAGCCTGCACAGCCCTCTGGGGTGGAGAATTCCAAAGATTCACCATCTCAGCCCTAATTGGCCGAGCCCTTATTCTGAGACTGTGACCCCTGGTTTTAGACTCCTCAGTCAGGGGAAAGATCCTCCCTGCATCTACCCTGTAAGCCCTGTAAGAACTTTGTATGTTCCAATAGGATCACCTCTTATTCTTCTAAACTCTAGAGAATATAATCTCTGCCCACAGGACAATTCCCCCCATCCCAGGAATCAGTCTGGTGAACCTTTGTTGCACTCTCTCTATGGCTTAAACCAGGCTGGATTTCCTGGAATATAGAAGGTTATGGGATGGTTTGTTTGAGGTCTTGGGAATTTTGAAAGGAATTGATAAGGTAGAAACGCTTTCCACTAGTGGGGGGGTCTCTGGGACAAGGAGAAGTACCTTAAAATCTGAGCCTGGCCATTTAGGAGAGAAGCTAGGAAACGCTTCTTCACGCAAAAGGTGGTAGAAGTGTAGAACTCTCTTCCACAAAAAGCAGTCGGTGCTAGCTAAATTAATCATTTCAAATGTGAGAGCGATAGATTTTTGATGGACAAGAGTATAAAAGGATATGGAGTCAAGGCAGATAGATGGAATTAAGATACAGATCAGCCATGAGCTCATTGAATGGCAATGGCCACCACACGTTAAAAAAAATCCATGCAAAGGCATCTTCCACCCTTCAGTATGCAGTTCGGGACCTGGAATATTAGGTCCTTCATTGAAACATCCTTTTTTGGTGGAAGCAAGTCATCCTCTATAAGAAGGACTATCTAAGAAGGGAATGGTGGAACAGGCTTGTCGGGCTGATGGCCCACTCCTGTTCCTATGTAAATCAGTCACAGAATGTACTGGACTGCATCAAAGATTTGCAGAGACAACCAGTGTTGGGCATGGGACAGACGGAGTATTTTTATGGATTTCTTGTAACAAAGTCTCTAACTAAAGTGATAAAATGCTTAAACCCAATTTAAAATACGGTTTACTCTTAATTCAAATCTATTAAATTTAAATTGTGATAATTCAATTTTTTAGCTGCATTATTCATATTACATAAGATATAGGAACAGGAGTAGGCCACATGGCCCCAATATTGCTTAATATTATTGGGTAATTCACACATTTAGGGCAAAAATTGACTGAATTAACAGGAGTAGACTATATAATTAGTCAATATATCTCATTTGTTGTAAAGCCAAAACAGTTTACAGCACAGGAGGCCACTCAGCCCATCAGGTCTGGGCCGGCACTTTACTAGAGCAATCCAGAGTAATTCTATGATCATGCTCTCTTCATAGCCCTGTATCTGCTGCTGCTTTAAATATTTATCCACTCTTCTCGTAAGAAGTAAAATTCTGCATCAGCCGCTTCATTTGGCAAACCATTCCATGCTCTATAATCGTCTGATTAAAAACAATTTCCTTAACCTCTCTTCTCACTCTCAGTGATGACTTTAAATCAATGACTTCCCAACCAGAGGTAATAGTCTTTCCTTATTCACCCTATTAAAACCTTAATTTTAAAATCCTCTTTTAAATCTTCTCTTCGCATTCTCTGCTCGAGTGGAGATAGTCTCAGTATCTCAAGTCTCTCCTCATAACTAGAGTTCCTCATCCCTGGTATCATCCTGATCAATCTACACTACATGCTCTCTAAGGCTTTATTGTCCTTTCAGGTTAAAAATAATTCTCCTAAGTTTCCACACCAGCTCTTCCGATATGTCTTCCTTTTTCCTCAATCAAGGATTCCCCTCTACTATGATTGAGAGCCCTGAGCCATGACCATCCCATTTCCTGCACTTCTGCCCACACCCCTTCCCCTCCCTCCCAGACCCACGATAGGACCCCCATTGTCCTCACGTTCCACCCCACCATCCTCCACATTCAACCATTTCCGCCACCTCTGGCGCGATGGCATCACCAAACACATCTTCCTCTCCCCTCCACTTTCAACATTCCGAAGAGACCGTTCCCTCCGCAATACTCTGGTCCACTCTTCAATCACCCCCAACACCCACCCCCTCACCTTCCCAGGGCACCTTCTCGTGCAAGTGCAGGAGATGCAACACCTGCCCTTTTACCTCCTCCTGTTCCATGACCCCAAACACTCTTTCCAGACGAAACAGTGATTTACTTGTACTTCTTTCAATTTAGTATACTGTATTTGCTGCTCATGATGTGGTCACCTCTGCATTGGGGAGACCAAACACAGATTGGGTAATCGCTTTGTCGAACACCTCTGTTCCGGTCACTTGTCGTTTTAAGGCTCTGTCCCACTCCCACCCTGACCTCAGCCTCCTACACTGTTCCAATAAAGCAACGGAAGGTTGAGAAACAGCACTTCATCTTTCCATTCGGCATTTTACAGTCTTCCAGGCTCAACATTGAGTTCAACAATTTCAGATCATAACCTGTTTCCCATTTATTTGGACAGCGGTTGCTGGTAATGTTTCTGCTGTTTCCATTTACAGCTCCTATAGACCCAGCTTGTATTTCTTTACTTGTCCTATGACCAACCCCTTTTGCCTTGCACCATCGTCCCTTTTGTCATTTAATCACTCCTGCCTTCCACCCTATCACAGACCTTCCCTTTTGTTCTTTCCTCCCCTCCCCGCTTTTCCTGCCTCTGTACTTGCTTAAAACCTGTTACACCTCTAACCTTTGCCATGTCGGAAGTAAGGTCAACAACCTGAAAAGTTAACTCAGTTTCTCTCACCACAGATGCTGAGTATTTCCAGCATTTCCTGTTTTTATTTCAGATTTCCAATATCCATACTGTTTTGCTTCTGTCAAAATTCTAGATTTGTATCTGATGCTGTCCATCAACAGCTGCCTGAAAATACCTTATTAATGAAAGTGTTTAGAGAAAGACATTCTTTGGAAAGCCAGCTATGTTGAATACTATAACAAAGTAACTGTACTGACTATGATATGGCTACGAACTGAAACTTCCATTAGCCAACATACCAGGCACAGGATAAGGTGCTGGGAGCAGACAACTAATAGGTTGCATTCAAATTTCTTCGCAATCTTCTCCTTCACCCGGTAATGCATGTCAGTATTATCTTCGGAAAAGAGCTCGTAGATCAGGATTTTTTCCGGCAGCTGGATTGCGAGTCGGTTTTTATAGATAGCAATCTTCTTCACTAGTTCCCTGCATCTGATCCGCACTAGGAAACAGGAAAGTGTACATCACAATTGCAGTGACTCGGCATTATCAAATAACATGCGCTTGAATTGACTGAACTGACTGCTAAGTGTATAATTCCTCGCTGTGAGCTGATGAAGGGATTTCCTGCCTCCTACTGAAATTTATCAGTTAGAAACAGTTCACCATAAGAAAGAACAAGCTTGCTTTTATGCAACACCTTTTACATTCTCAGGCAATCTCAAATGCTTCCAGCCATTTCATTACTTTTGAAGTGTAGTCACTGTTAGTTTGACCACGGCAAGATCACACAAACAACAAATGAGGTAAATGACATCATGAGCATTGACTCTGCTGTTACTTTTGGGCTCAGACTTATTCTAATATTTTGGGCAAGCTCCAGGATTAAAAAATGCTTCTGGCTGAAAACTAGCGCCTTGGATTAATAACATGCAGGATTTTAAGCAACCTCCGTTGAGTTTTTTTGTGTTACTGAGGGTGATTAATGTTTGCACCAGGATCAAGGAAAGATATTCCTGAGGCACTTGGATGCTCAGAAATTGCGGCCAGAGTCGGGCTATCAGTCTGCACTGCCTGTTCAGGGGCTGGTCAGTAAGGACTCGACAGTGGGTATGCTCACAACTGCAAACCCACCATGGAAAGTAAGAGCGAGAAAAAATATATTTTATAATCTTTGAGTCATGTAAATAACTGGGGAAATACGATTTTAGCAGTGGCAATGTACATCACGATTTTCCCACATATGCTGGTAATGGACAAGCCACCAACTCATATTCGACACTTTTACACTATTACGACAACATAAATACTGTAACAGAATAAGGGACTTTGGGGGTTGAAGAACAAAGTTGCTTGTCTCTTAAATTTTGTAAAGTAGCAAGTGAACAGAATTACAGATACATCTGGGAGGCCTGCATGTTTTAGTTTGGATGATGTGGAATCTGTATGGGTGGAGCTACGGAATACCAAAGGGCAGAAAACGCTAGTGGGAGTTGTGTACAGACCACCAAACAGTAGTAGTGAGGTTGGGGACAGCATCAAACAAAAAATTAGGGATGCGTGCAATAAAGGTACAGCAGTTATCATGGGCGACTTTAATTTACATATTGACTGGGCTAACCAAACTGGTAGCAATGCGGTGGAGGAGGATTTCCTGGAGTGTATTAGGGATGGTTTTCCAGATCAATATGTCGAGGAACCAACTAGAGAGCTGGCCATCCTAGACTGGGTGATGTGTAATGAGAAATGACTAATTAACAATCTTGTTGTGCGAGGCCCCTTGGGGAAGAGTGACCATAATATGTTAGAATTCTTTATTAAGATGGAGAGTGACACAGTTAATTCAGAGACTAGGGTCCTGAACTTAAGGAAAGGTAACTTCGATGATATGAGACGTGAATTGGCTAGAATAGACTGGCGAGTGATACTAAAAGGGTTGACGGTGGATAGGCAATGGCAAACATTTAAAGATCACATGGATGAACTTGAACAATTGTACATCCCTGTCTGGAGTAAAAATAAAACGGGGAAGGTGGCTCAACCATGGCTAACAAGAGAAATTAAGGATAGTGTTAAATCCAAAGAAGAGGCATATAAAATGGCCAGAAAAAAGCAGCAAACCTGAGGACTGGGAAAATTTTGCAATACAGCAGAGGAGGACAAAGAGTTTAATTAGGAGGGGGAAAATAGAGTATGAGAAGAAGCTTGCTGGGAACATAAAAATTGACTGCAAAAGCTTATGTAGATATGTGAAGAGAAAAAGATTAGTAAAAACAAACGTAGGTCCCTGCAGTCAGATTCAGGTGAATTTATAATGGGGAACAAAGAAATAGCGGACCAGTTAAACAAATACTTTGGTACTGTCTGCACGAAGGAAGACACAAATAACCTTCCGGAAATACTAGGGGACCGAGGGTCTAGTGAGAAGGAGGAACTGAAGGCTATCTTTATAAAGCGGGAAATTATGTTAGGGAAATTGATGGGATTGAAGGCCGATAAATCCCCGGGGCCTGATAGTCTGCATCCCAGAGTACTTAAGGAAGTGGTCATAGAAAGAGTGGATGCATTGATGATCATTTTCCAACAGTCTATCGACTCTGGATCAGTTCCTATGGACTGGAGGGTAGCTAATGTAACACTACTGTTTAAAAAAGGAGGGAGAGAGAAAACTGGCAATTATAGACCGGTTAGCCTGACATCAATAGTGGGGAAAATGTTGGAATCAATTATTAAAGATGAAATAGCAGCGCATTTGGAAAGCAGTGACAGGATCGGTCCAAGTCAGCTTGGATTTATGAAAGGGAAATCATGCTTGACAAATCTTCTGGAATTTTTTGAGGATGTAACTAGTAGAGTGGACAAGGGAGAACCAGTGGATGTGGTGTATTTGGACTTTCAAAAGACTTCTGACAAGGTCCCACATAAGAAATTGGTGTGCAAAATCAAAGCACATGGTATTGGGGGTAATTACTGACGTGGATAGAGAACTGGTTGGCAGACAGGAAGCAGAGAGTCAGGATAAACGGGTCCTTTTCAGAATGGCAGGCAATGATTAGTGGAGTGCTGCAGGGCTCAGTCCTGGGACCCCAGCTATTTACATTAATGATTTAGATGAAGGAATTGAATGTAATATCTCCAAATTTGCAGATTACACTAAACTGGGTGGCAGTGTGAGCTGTGAGGAGGACGCTAAAAGGCTGCAGGGTGACTTGGACAGATTAGGTGAGTGGGCAAATGCATGGCAGATGCAGTATAATGTGGATAAATGTGAGGTTATCCACTTTGGAGGCAAAAACACCAAGGCAGAATATTATTTGAATGGCGGCAGATTCAGAAAGGGGGAAGTGCATCGAGACCTGGGTGTCATGGTTCATCAGTCATTGAAAGTTGGCATGCAGGTTCAGCAGGCGGTGAAGAAGGCAAATGGTATGTTGGCCTTCATAGTTAGGGGATTTGAGTATAGGAGCAGGGAGGTCTTACTGCAGTTGTACAGGGCCTTGATGAGGCCTCACCTGGAATATTGTGTTCAGTTTTGGTCTCCTAATCTGAGGAAGGTCATTCTTGCTATTGAGGGAGTGCAGCGAAGGTTCACCAGAATGATTCCAGGGATGGCTGGACTGACATATGAGGAGAGACTGGATCAACTGGACCTTTATACACTGGAGTTTAGAAGGATGAGAGGGGATCTCATAGAAATGTATAAGATTCTGATGGGACTGGACAGGTTAGATGCGGGAAAAATGTTCCCGATGTTGGGGAAGTCCAGAACCAGAGGACACAGTCTAAGGAAATGGGGTAGGCCATTTAGGACTGAAATGAGGAGAAACTTCTTCACTCAGAGAGTTGTTAACCTGTGGAATTCCCTGCCGCAGAGAGTTGTTGATGCCAGTTCATTGGATATATTCAAGAGGGAGTTAGATGTGGCCCTTACGGCTAAAGGGATCAAGGGGTATGGAGAGAAAACAGGAAAGGGATACTGAGGGAATGATCTTATTGAATGGTGATGCAGGCTCGAAGGGCCGAATGGCCTACTCCTGCACCTATATTTTATGTTCCAGTACATACAGTGAGGTGGACCTGGGAGGAGTCGGCAGCAGTAGATACAAATCCAGCGCATTCCCAAACAACAGCAAAATCAAGGCGTGACGTCACAGGACAGCAGGTAGGTGATTGGTGGGTGAATATTAGCATTTTATTCTCTCTAACTTAACAGAGAAACTAATTAATATAACTATAAATAATCTAGTGAATAAAGACTTTAACTAAGAGAGCGAGAGAAGCACCCGGAGATAAAGGTAGGCCCGACCTTTAAGACTCTTAGGGCTCGATATTGGGTACTGCTGTTTTTGAGGCGGTGTCATGGCCTGAGTGCTGATTTTACCGCCTGCCGTTAGGTGCAGCGCTAAAAGTGGCATTGCACACTCATCCTCGGGCGGGAGCTCAGGAGGCCGACTGAATTTCGCATCGGGAGGCTGCCACCATGCTCGCTGGGAAACGGGAAGAAAAGGGAAGAAAGAAAAAACCCTCAAACTTCCCCGACCCACACACAAACTTCCCCACTGTTCCAACTAATGAAAAGAAGATGTAATAACTAAAGAAAAAAAACTTAGCTGGATCTCTGGGCGAATACGCCCGAGCACCGCGATGATCCCAGGCAGTAGGGACGCCTTGCCGTTAGGCGTCCGCACAAATCAAATATCGTGGGAACGGCGCCAAGGGGGTGTTGAACCCTGGATGACGTCACCACATGGGTGGTGTTCGACGGTGCAGCGTTACTTCTTGGTACCTCTACCAAAGAGCCATCCGAATTTCTCCCAAGCCGTGGACGCCACTTAACACCAAATTTGCGGATGACACTAAGTTGGGTGGCAGTGTGAGCTGCGAGGAGGATGCTATGAGGCTGCAGAGTGACTTGGATAGGTTAGGTGAGTGGGCAAATGCATGGCAGATGAAGTATAATGTGGATAAATGTGAGGTTATCCACTTTGGTGGTAAAAACAGAGAGACAGACTATTATCTGAATGGTGACAGATTAGGAAAAGGGAAGGTGCAACGAGACCTGGGTGTCATGGTACATCAGTCATTGAAGGTTGGCATGCAGGTACAGCAGGCGGTTAAGAAAGCAAATGGCATGTTGGCCTTCATAGCGAGGGGATTTGAGTACAGGGGCAGGGAGGTCTTGCTACAGTTGTACAGGGCCTTGGTGAGGCCACACCTGGAGTATTGTGTACAGTTTTGGTCTCCTAACTTGAGGAAGGACATTCTTGCTATTGAGGGAGTGCAGCGAAGATTCACCAGGCTGATTCCCGGGATGGCGGGACTGACCTATCAAGAAAGACTGGATCAACTGGGCTTGTATTCACTGGAGTTCAGAAGAATGAGAGGGGACCTCATAGAAACGTTTAAAATTCTGACGGGTTTAGACAGGTTAGATGCAGGAAGAATGTTTCCAATGTTGGGGAAGTCCAGAACCAGGGGTCACAGTCTAAGGATAAGGGGTAAGCCATTTAGGACCGAGATGAGGAGAAACTTCTTCACCCAGAGAGTGGTGAACCTGTGGAATTCTCTACCACAGAAAGTTGTTGAGGCCAATTCACTAAATATATTCAAAATGGAGTTAGATGTAGTCCTTACTACTAGGGGGATCAAGGGGTATGGCGAGAAAGCAGGAATGGGATACTGAAGTTGCATGTTCAGCCATGAACTCATTGAATGGCAGTGCAGGCTCAATTTTCTATGCACCTATTTTCTATGTTTCTATGTAACACCGACATTGGGCCTTTGCCGCCCAGCACCGGTGCTAACGGACGGTGTTATAAAGAAAATTTCGACCCCAAAAACTTATTTATGTAAGTTAGTTAATAGTCGAATAAATAGAGGCATGGCAGGGCCTTTAAAGAGGAGATGGTTTAGGTACATTCCCACGAGAGAAAGGTAGGCTAACTAAAGCCAGAGCTACCTCAATGATGAAAAAGAGAGAGAGTAAGATGAAGCAGAAAAAGGGGGCATGTGACAAATGTCAGGTTGAGAATACATGTGAGAACCAGGCTGAATATAGAACGTTCAGAGGGGTAGTGCAAAAGAAAATAAGAGGGGCAAAGAGAGAGTATAAGAATAGATTGGCAGCTAACATAAAAGGGAATACAAAAGTCTTCTGTAGGCACATAAACAATAAACGGGTAGTAAGAGGAGATGTGGGGCCGGTTAGGGACCAGAAAGGAGACTAACACATGGAGGCAGCGGGCATGGCTGAGGTACTAAATGAGAACTTTGTATCTGTCTTCACCAAGGAAGAAAATGCTGCCAAAGTGAAAGAAGTAGTTGAGATACTGGATGGGATCAGCCATGATCTTATTGAATGGCGGAGCAGGCTCGAGGGGCCAAATGGCCTACTCCTGCTCCTATTTCTTATATTGATAAAGAGGAGATACTGGAAAGGCTGTCTGTACTTAAAGTTGATAGGTTACCAGGACCAGAGGGGATGTATCCCAGGATGCTGAGGGATGTCAAGGAGGAAACTGCGGAGGTAATGGCCATAATCTTCCAATCCTCCTTAGATACGGGGATGGTGCCAGAGGACTGGGGAATTGCAAATGTTACACCCTTGTTCAAAACAGGGTGTAAGGATAAAGGAGTTGAGAGGAGTTTTGATAGAGGTGTTCAAAATCATGAGGGGTCCAGACAGAGTAGAGAGAAACTGTTTCCATTGGTGGAAGGGTCGAGAACCAGAGGTCAAAGATTTATGGCAATTGGCAAAAGAACCAAAGGCAACAAGAATAAAAACTATTTTACGCAGTGCCTGAAAAGTTGGTGGAGGCAGACTCAATCATGGCTTTCAAAAGGGAACTGGATAAGTACCTGAAAGAAATAAAATTGCATGGCTACAGGCAAAGGTCAGGGGAGTGGGACTAGCTGAAGTGCTCTTGCGGAGAGCCGGCACAGGCTTGACAGGCCGCATGGCCTCCTTCTGTGAACATAAGAAATAGGAGCAGGAGTAGGCCATACGGCCTCTCGAGCATGCTCCGTCATTCAATAAGATCATGGCTGATCTGATCATGGGCTCAGCTCCACTTCCCTGCCCGCTCCCCATAACCCTTTACACCCTCATCGCTCAAAAATCTGTCTCTCTCCGTCTTAAATATAGTCAATAATCCAACCTCCACAGCTTTCTGTGCTGTAACCATTCTATGATTCAATGATGCTGGTGATTAGAAAAATTACACTGATTTCAAGAATGATGCTAGGCGAGTCAAATTAAATCTCTTACATTAATATTTTTACATAAAATGTGGATTAGTCTAGAATTTTAAATGGTTACTGCACCCAACAACAGGCTCTAATTTGATTTAGAACTTCATGCAACAACCTATACTTTCATTAAATAATTTAAACGAATCTCTTCTGTTAAAGGATGCCACAATTTCAGTCTGTAACTTAGATTAAAGCAGAAAATGCTGGAAATGAACAGATCAGTCAACATCTGTAAAGAGAAAGGACAAATTAGTAGCTGAAATGTATACCCGATTCTTCAAGATTTCCTTTCTCTTTGTGGTTGCTGTCTCATCTGATGTGTATTTCCTGCACTTGTTTTCAGATCTGCAGCTTTTTGCCTTATATTTGCTGAGTCTAAAGCTGAATCTGATACCTATCTGAAGCAGGCAGACTTGATTCCAAAGATGCAGACCACTCATTGCAGCCTTTGATGCATCTGACATTTATCAGTGATTACTAAGATACGGTCAGTTTAACTACAATGGTATGGGGTAGCCCCAGCTGCAACTGCTCACACCTTTGTCTAAGGACTCACCTTTCTGTTCTGTGATGAGATGCTGGACAATAACATCAGTCATGCTGTCCCTGTAGGCATAGCGATCCTTGTACAGGCCGTGCACTGTGCTAAAAATGATTTGGTAAAAGGCAATTGTACCATCTTGACAGCCGACAACCTTGGAGCAAGAATACAGAACCATTTGCACGTGCTCATTATCCACAGAATAATAGTACAAAGAGAAGCAATAATATGGAAACCTTTGAGGTACAGTTGAACCGTGATCTAATTAAATGGCACAACAGGTATGAGGGGCTGAATAGACTATTCTTGTTCCTATGTTCCGATGAAATACAAATGACAATTGAAATTTCATTCTGTTACACGGTTTGAATTACAACACCAATATCCTGGCCAATATTTATCCCTCAATCAACATAACAAAAAAACAAATTATCTGGTCATTATCACATTGTTGTTTTTGGGAGCTTGCTGTATATAAATTGGCTGCCGCATTTCCCACATTACAACAGTGACTACACTCCAAAAGCACTTCATTGGCTGGAAAGCGCTTTGAGACATCCGGTAGTCATGAAAGGTGCTATATAAATGCAAGTCTCACTTTAATCATTATTGCAGCTTTACAATCACAGGAACTATATTGAAAACAGTAAAAACAGGTGCCACCAAGTGGTTCAGTATGTGAGTGTACTCACCTGCACAAATTAACCAAAAAAAACCTGAGAGAAATCGCTAACAATTGTAATGCAAAAGAAAGACCTGCATTTCTAAAGCACCTTTCACGACCATCGGATTCCCAAAGAGCTTTACAGCCAATGAAGTATTTTTTGAAGTGTAGTCACTTGTAATGTAGGAAACAGTGACGATAGCTATTCTTCGTTTATCCTCACAGCTCTGTCTAAATATGCATTCAACAGGGCAGCTCTAAACATGCATTCAACAGGGATAAATAAAGGAAATTTGAGGCTGACAGTTGGATTATTGACAATTCTATGTCCAACAATGAAAGCACACTGGCCTAGAAATTCGAGCGCGCTCACTTACCTGAAGCCTGAGGCGCCCCAGAAATTGGGCATTTTGATCGAGCCGCTAAGCTATGGAGAGCCCGGTGAAGCATGTTTGAAGATCGCCCTCAGGTAAGAACAAAAGAACATAAGAAATAGGAGCTGGAGTAGGCCATTTGGCCCCTCGAGCCTGCTCCACCATTCAATAAGATCATGGCTGATCAGATCATGGACTCAGCTCCACTTTCTTGCCCACTTCCCATAACCTTTTACTCCCTTATCGCTCAAAAATCTGTCTATCTCTGCCTTAAGTATATTCAGCCTCCACAGCTCTCTGGGGCAGAAAATTCCACAGATTTACAACATTCAGAGAAGAAATTTCTCCTCATCTCAGTTTTAAATGGGCGGTTCCTTATTCTAAGACTATGGCCCCAAGTTTCGCCATGATTTGCTCCTGATTTTTAGGAGCAACTGGTGTAGAACGGAGGATCTTAGAAATCGGAATTCTCGCCATTTAGTTTGCTCCAGTTCTAGTCAGTTAGAACAGTTTCACTTTGGAACAGAATTTTTTTTTCAAAAGGGGGCGTGTCCGGCCACTTACGCCTGTTTTCAAAGTTTCGTCAGTGAAAACTTACTCCAAACTAACTTAGAATGGAGTAAGTGAAGATTTTTGAACGCTCGAAAAAACCTTGTCTACACTTTAGAAAATCAGGCGTAGGTTACAAATCAGGCGTAGGGAATGGGGGGGGCATTTAAAGGGAAGTTTACAAACATTAAACACTTCAGTTTTACAAATAAAGAGCCATCATCAATAATAAATGATAAAAACATCAATATATCAACCAATAAATCAATCAAAAAAAATTAATAAGAAATAATTTTTTTTTTAAATCAATAAATAAAACATTTTCTACTTACCGACTGCAGCACCGGCTGGGATGCCCCCCCCCCCCCCCCCCCAGTGTGTCTCTGTCAGTGTCTCTATCTCTCTGTCTGTCTGTGTGTGTCTCTCATTCTCTGTCTGTCAGTGTCTGTGTTTCTGACAGCGAGGGGAGGGGGAGGAGGGGGGTAGAGGGAGAGAGGGGGGGAGCAGAGGGAGGGAAGGGGGAGGGATGGAGGAGAAGGGGGGGGAGGAGAAGGGGGAAGGGGGGAGGGGGGGGAGGAGAAGGGGGAAGGGGGGAGGAGGAGAAGGGGAAGGGGGGAGGAGGAGAAAGGGAAGGGGAGGAGGAGAAGGGGAAGGGGAGGAGGAGAAGGGGAAGGGGAGGGGGAGAAGGGGGGGAGGAGGAGAAGGAGGGGAGGAGGAGAAGGGGGGGAGGAGGAGAAGGGGGGGAGGAGGAGAAGGGGGGAAGGGGGGGAGGAGGAAAAGGGGGGGAAGGAGAAGGGGGGGATAGGAGAAGGTGGGGAAAGGAGAGGGGGGGGAAAGGAGATGGGGGGGAAAGGAGAGGGGGGGGAAAGGAGATGGGGGGGAAAGGAGATGGGGGGGTTAAAGGAGATGGGAGGAAAGGAGATGGGGGGGTTAAAGGAGATGGGGGGAGGGGGAAGGAGGAGGGGGAAGGAGAAGGGGGAGGGAGGCTGAACGGGCCGGGCCCAAGACTTCGGGCAGGGCCCGTCCCCAGCACCAGATTTACAGGTAGGTGGCGTTGGGTCAGGTCGGGAACGCGGGTCGGGTCGGGGGGAGCGCGGGTTGGGGTCGGGAGCGCGGGTCGGGGTCGGGGGGGTGGTGGGAGATCGGTTCGGTTCGGGGGGGAGGGAGAGGGAGGTCAGGTCGGATCCAGTTGGGGGGGGGGGGAGCGGGAGTCGGGCCGGGTCCGGAGGGGGGGGGGGGGATGGGGAAGAGCAGGAGTCGGGTCGGGTCGGGTCGGGAGGAAGCAGGAGCTGGGCGTAGGAGGAGCCTTATTCACGCAGCCCCAGTGAGGCCATTTGGCAAGGGCTAGGGGCTGCGTGCTTCGGTCCCTCCCACACAGTTTTGGGCGCCTGGAGCTACTGCACATACGCGCCCACTGTAGCGCGCATGTGCAGAGGTCCCGGCACTGTTTTCAGCGCAGAGACCTGGCTCCGCCCCCTACAGCTCCTGCTGCGCTGAGCTGAGCTGCAAACGACCTGCAGGGAGCTGGAGAATCTGGAAGTTTTTTTTAGGCGCCCTTTGTGGCGCGTAAAACGGGCGTCCAGGTCGGGACTGCGCCATTCTAGGCGCGGCTCGAAACTTGGGCCCCATGTCCTTTAGTTTTAGTTTCCCCTATGAGTGGATATCTCCTCTCTGCATCTACCTTGTCGAGCCCCCTCATTATCTTATAAGTTTCAATAAGATCACCTCTCATTCTTCTGAACTCCAATGTGTGTAGGCCCAACCTACTCAACCTATCCTCGTAAGTCAACCCCCTCATCTCCAGAATCAACCTAGTGAACCTTCTCTGAACAGCATCCAATGCAATTACATCCTTTCTTAATACGGAGACCAAAACTGTACGCAGTACTCCAGGTGTGGTCTCACCAATACCCTGTACAGTTGCAGCAGGACTTCTCTGCTTTTATACTCTACCCCCTTGCAATAAAGGGCAACATTTCATTGGCCTTCCTGATTACTTGCTGTACCTGCATACTAACTTTTTGTGTTTCATGCACAAGGTCCCCCAGGTCGCTCTGTACTGCAACACTTTGCAATTTTTCTCCATTTAAATTATAATTTGCTTTTCTATTATTTCTGCCAAAGTGGATAACCTCACATTTTCCCACATTATACTTCATCTGCCAAATTTTTGCTCACTCACTTAGCCCATCTATATCCCTTTGCAGATTTTTTTGTGTCCTCCTCACAATTTGCATTCCCACCCATCTTTGTATCATCAGCAAACTTGACTACATTACACTCAGTCCTTCATCCAAGTCATTCAGTGAGGAAGGGGAGCAACCGGGTCAGAAGGATGGGCAATCAGATCAGAAGCTGGCAATGGCCGAGGGTGGGCGGAGCAGCGGTGATCACCAACAGCTCACATTCTTTTAATGTGGGGTCGGTCGGGGCACCCCGGTTCCACATCCTCGCATATTTTAAAAATTCACCTTGTTGATTGCCGCCTTTAAGTCTCATTAATGACTGTGTGTTAGGGTGTTAGGCCACATTTATGACTGGTTTTCCTGAGGGCAGCCGACAGCAGCTACTTCAGGGCAAACTAATCTAGCAGAGGGGGGCCTCTAACAGGTGTCAGGCTTTTTGTTTGGATATGCAAAGGTGTGGGCAGTGCAGGCCGATTTTTTGGCTTTTACAAACATGGCGGGTGGTGCATTTCTGGTTCGTAATGAATGTGTTCTTCCTCCCCGCCATACTGGAGGCTTAAGAGGCAATTGAGACACCTTAAAACAGGCGCTGCTCGGCTGAATTTCCAGGTCACTGTTTCTTTAAGGGATTGGATGAGTTTGAAAAGGAAATCTTTTAGTATGGTTTCACTGTATATACTGGCAGAAGCAAAAGGATGAGCATTCAGTTTTGAAATCTGTTGAAGGTTTTCACTATGGACTTCAAACCACTAGACATCCAGAATATGCTATCATACAGGACAACAGATGATCTCAAGAATTCTGCTGGACGAATCAAATCTTTTGCATTATTATTACAAAAGAGATTGGAGGTGTATCAACTACACAGCCTTAAGTGTGCACAAAGACTGACATCTATCAAAGATGAACCAAAGAGGATCTTACAACATAATTGGAGTCTGGCTTCACTCTGCAGGTCCACACCCAGGATTGCTGTTCTCCAATGCTACCGAGACGAACCCCATCTTTCGTGTACAAAGACACTTGCTTATCGGAGCCTCCCATCACAATATACTCTCCTTTTGTGAAGTAGCTGACACAGCAGGGGTCAAAATTCAGTGCCCGGTCTTTTCCAATCTGGAATTCAGATACAATTCGGTATTTTGCAAAACATAATCAAATTCAGTTGGTGCAGCTTTTCAACATTAAGCAATCTAGTTTTTAAGAATTTAAATTCACAGAAGAAAAACAATATTTCAAAGTATAATTAATCAGCTTATGATAATTCCCACTAACTAAAGTTCCATACATTTAAAACAAAGCAGCTTATTGTGTGCCCGCAGGCTATTGTCAACCTACATAGCTTACATGGAAATAGCTGTGAGGATTAATGCAGTTTATCAGCAGCAAGTTGCAAGAATTAAACTCATGGATTGAAATCACCCTAAATTTACACTATCCATTACATTAACAAAGATGTTACCAGTAATCTGAATTTGTTCCTGTGCTCATTACTAATACTGCATAGCACAATTTAAACAATTATTACAGTATGTTAAAGCTGCATCCAAGAACCCCAGCTTTTAATGTTAATCTGTGTAGTTCTCACTAATTGGCCTGTGCAGTGGAAAAACAGAAAGACTTGCCTTGATATAGCACCTTTCACAACCTCAGAAGTCCCAAAGCACTTTACAGCCAACGTAATACTTCTGAAGCGTAGTTACTGTGGAGTACCATTGTAGCGGGGTGTAAGAGTGGCATTCATAAGGATGAGGTGATATTATTTTGTTTATTCATTCACGGGACATGAGCGTCACTGGCAAGGCCGGCAATTATTGCCCATCACTAATTGCCCTCGAGAAGATGATGGTGAGCCGCCTTGAGCCGCTGCACTCTATGTGGTGAAGGTATTCCCACAGTGCTGTTAGCGAGGGAGTTGCAGGATTTTGACCCGGCAACAATGAAGGATCAGCGATATATTTCCAAGTCAGGATGGTGTATGACTTGGAGGGGAACATGTAGGTGGTAGTGTTCCCATGCACCTGCTGCCCATTTCCTCCTAGGCAGTAGAGGTCGTGGGTTTGGGAGGTGCTGCCGAAGAAGCCTTGGCGAGTTGCTGCAGTGCATCTTGTAGATGGTACACACTGCAGCCACGGTGCGCCGGTGGAGGGAGTGAATGTTGAAGGCGGTGGATGGGGTGCAAATCAAGCGGGCTGCTTTTTGCTGGATTGTGTCGAGTTTCTTGAGTGTTGTTGGAGCTGCACTCATCCAGGCAAATGGAGAGTATTCTATCACACTCCTGACTTGCGCCTTGTAGATGGTGGAAAGGCTTTGGGGAGTCAGGAGGTGAGACACTTGTCGCAGAATACCCAGCCTCTGACCTGCTATTTTAGTCACAGTATTTATGTGGCTGGTCCAGTTAAGTTTCTGGTCAATGTTGACCCCTAGGATGTTGATGGTGGGGGTATGCAACGATGGCAATGCCATTGAATGTGATGGGGGAGGTGGTTAGACTCTCTCTTGTTGGAGATGGTCACGACTTGACACTTGTGTGGCACAAATATTACTTGCCACTTATCAGCCCAGGCCTGGATGTTGACCAGGTCTTGCAACATGTGGGCATGGACTGCATCATTTTCTGAGGAATTGTGAATGGAACTGAACACTGTGCAGTCATCAGCGACCTTATGATGGAGGGAAGGTCATTGACGAAGCAGCTGAAGATGGTTTGGCTTAGGATGTTGCCCTGAGGAACTCCTGCAACAAGATGATTGTCCTCCAATAACCACAACCTTTATGCTTGGTGTGACCAATGTACACAGTAATTCTTTTTGGTGCCATGCTGCAAGGCCCATAGAAAATGCCAGCATGTGTGGTTTTTGCATTGAAAAGCCAGTAAGCCGGCTGCACGAGATCCCTGGGGCGCTGCATGGCCACGCAGCTTAAAGGGAACATTGGAGATGACTCCAGCCAGTGAAATATTTTCCCCGTGATCCACAGACTTCAATTTTACTCGGGCTCATTGGTGCAACACTCGGTCAAATGCTGCCTTGATATCTGGGTCAATGGTGACCCCCAGAATGTTGATGGGGGTATTCAACGATGGCAATGCCATTGAATGTGATGGGGGAGGCTGGGTTTGTTCTCCTTGGAACAGAGGAGGCTGAGAGGAGACCTCATTGAGGTGTATAAAATTTTGAGGGGCCTGGATATAGTGGATAGCAAGGGCCGATTTCCCTTGGTGGAAGGGTCAGTTACGAGGAGGCATAGTTTTAAGGTGGTTGGTGGAAGGTTTAGAGGAGATTTGAGGGGAAGCTTCTTCACGCAGAGTGTTGTGAGACCCTGGAACTCGCTGCCTGGAAGGGTGGTGGATGCAGAAACCCTCACCACATTTAAAAGGTGCTTAGATGAGCACTTGAAGTACCGTAACCTGCAGGGTTACAGACCTGGAGCTGGTAATTGGGATTAGACTGGATAACCTCTTGTTGGCTGGCGCAGATACAATGGTTAGTACTGCAGGGAATCGAATAAGGCCAGGGTGATCCCTTGGACTAGTTTCAGTCGCCTGGATGGGTTGGAGAGGAATTTTCCCAGATTTATTTTCCCCCAATTGGCCGGAGTTTTTATCTGGTTTTTCCCTCCTGGGAGATCGCATTGCTCCGGTTGGGGTGGAGTGTAAAATGTTGCAATACATAGGGTATCGCAGTTGTGTGGGGCGGATGCTCTTTACCTTTCTGCCATTGTTCAATGTTCATAGGTTTATATGTAACCTTCAGGGCTGCTGACGGTGGGCCGTGTGGCTTTTTGTCGGCTGCGCAGACACGATGAGCCGAAATGGCCTCCTTTCTATGTTTCTATGTCAAGGGCAGTCTCTCTGACTATACCTATGGAATTCTGTTCTTTTATGTTTTCACCAAGTTTGCAATGAGGTTTGGCACCAAGTGATCCTGGCCAAACCCAAACTGGGCATCAGTTAGCAGGTTATTGGAGAGCAAGTGCTGTGTGTTAGAATTGTTGTCAACACCGTCCATCACTTTGCTGATGATCGAGAGTGAGCTGTTGTGGCGATAATTGGCTGGATTGGATTTGTCCTGTTTTTTGTGAACAGGGCATACCTGGCAATTTTCCACATTGTCAGATAGATGCCAGTGTACTGGAACAGCTTGGCTAGATGCGCGACTAGTTCTGGAGCACAAATCTTCAGCACTACAGCCAAGACTTTTTCGGGGGCCCATAGCTTTTGCCGTACCAAGCGCGCTCAGCCGTTTCTTGATATCACGTGGAGTGAATCGAATTGGCTGAAGACCAATGGTGGGGTCCTCAAGAGGAGGCGAATATGGATCATCCACTCGGCACTGCTGGCTGAAAATGGTTGCAAACGCCTTAGCCTTGTCTTTTACACTCAATGCTGGTGGAACCCAGCACGAGGACCCAGCATGGAGCCTCCTCCACCCATTAGTTGTTTAATTGTCCACCACCATTCATGACTGGATATGGCAGGACTGCAGAGCTTTGATCTGATCCATTGGTTGTGGGATCGCTTAGCTCTATCTATAGCATGTGGCTCCCGATGCTTAGCTGTCTTATAGCTTCACCAGGTTGGCACTTCATTTTTAGGGACACCTGGTGCTGCTCCTGGCATGCTCTTCTACACTCCTCAATGAACCGGGGTTAGGCGCCTGCTTTGTGGTAATGGTAGAGTAAGGGATATGCCGGGCCATGAGGTTACAGATTGTGGTGGAATACAATTCTGCTGCTGTTGATGGCCCACAGTGCCTCATGGATGCTCAATTTTGAGATGCTAAATCTGTCCTGAATCTATCCCATTTAGCACGGTGGTAGTGCCACACAACACAATGGAAGGTGTCCTCAGTGTGAAGGCAGGACTTTGTCTCCACAATGACTGTGCGGTGATCACTGCTACCTATGCTGTCACAGACAGATGCATCTGCGACAGGTAGATTGGTGATGTCGAGGTCAAGTAGGTATTTCCCTCATGTTGGTTCACTCAGCACCTGCCACAAGCCCAATCTGGCTTCAGGACTCAGCCAGCTCGGTCAGTAGTGAGCCACTCTTGGTGATGGATATTGAAGTCTCCACCCAGAGGACATTCTGTGCCCTTGCTACACTCAATGCTTCTTCCAAGTGGTGTTCAACATGGAGGTGTACTGATTCATCAGCTGAGGGAGGACGGTAGGTGGTAATCAGGTTTCCTTGACCTGATACTATGAGATTTCATGGGCTCAAAGTCAATGTTGAGGACTCCCAGAGCCATTCCCTCCTGACTGAATATCACTGCGCTGCAACCTCTGATGGGTCTATCCTGCCTTTGGGACAGAATAAATCCAGGGATGGTGATGGAGGATGTTGGCTGAAAAGCATGATTCTGTGAGCATGGCTATGTCAGGTTGTTGCTTGACTAGTCTGTGGGACTGCTCTCCCAATTTTGCCACATCTCCAGATGTTAGCGAGGAGGATTTTACTGGTCGATTGGGCTGGGTGTGCCTTTGTCGTGTCCGAATCAGATGGCGGAGTGGTCCATACAGTTTTATTCTTATTATGTTTTTTGACACAACTGAGTTGATTTCTAGGCCATTTCAGAGGGCAGTTAAGTGTCAACAAGAGTCACATATAGGCCAGACCAAGTCAGGACAACAGGTTTCCTTCCCTAAAGGGCATTAGTGAACCAGATGGGTTTTTACAAGAATCCGGTAGTTACATGATCACCATTACTGATACTAGCTTTTTGTTCCAGATTTATTTAATTAGCTGAATTTAAGTTCCCCAACTATCATGGTAGAATTTTAACTCCCATCTCCGGATTATTAGTCCAGGCCTCTGCATTACTTGTCCAGTAACATGCCCACTATACTCAGCACTGAGCAATGTTACACATCTTGCAATGGCCTGGTTAGAGAATGACATAAGCAGAGAGATAGAAGGCCATCTACCCTCTCTCTCAGCAAGTGTACCATGATGGGTGTGGTGGGGAGGGATGGTAACTTAACAAAATGGGGGGCAGACAACTAAAATTTAAAGCCAAAGAAGAATATTAAAACAGCAGATAGCAGTTAACGGGTGCAATTGGCATCACGGAGACATGGCTTTAGGGTGACCAAGGCTGGGAACTCAACATCCAGGGGTATTCAACATTTAGAAAGGATAGATAGAAAGGAGGTGGCATTGCTGGTTATTATTGCAATAGTAAGAAAGGACATTAGCTTGGATGATGTGGAATCGGTATGGGTGGAGCTGCAGAATACCAAGGGGCAGAAAACACTAGTGAGAGTTGTGTACAGACCACCAAATAGTAGTAGTAAGGTTGGGGACAGCATCAAACAAGAAATTAGGGGTGCATGCAATAAAGGTACAGCAGTTATCATGGGTGACTTTAATCTACATATTGATTGGGCTAACCAAACTGGTAGCAATGCAGTGGAGGAGGATTTCCTGGAGTGTATTAGGGATGGTTTTCTAGACCAATATGTCGAGGAACCAACCAGGGAGCTGGCTATCCTAGACTGGGTGATGTGTAATGAGAAAGGACTAATTAGCAATCTTGTTGTGTGAGACCCCTTGGGGAAGAGCAACCATAACATGGTAGAATTCTTTATTAGGATGGAGAGTGACACAGTTAATTCAGAAATTAGGGTCCTGATCTTAGGGAAAGGTAACTTCGATGGTTTGAGGCGTGAATTGGTTAGAATACACTGGCAAATGATACTTAAAGGGTTGACGGTGGATAGGCAATGGCAAACATTTAAAGATCACCTGGATGAACTTCAGCAATTGTACATCCCTGCAACTGTATAGGGTATTGGTGAGGCCGCACCTAGAGTACTGCGTGCAGTTTTGGTCACCTTACTTAAGGAAGGATATACTAGCTTTGGAAGGGGTACAGAGACGATTCACTAGGCTGATTCCAGAAATGAGGGGGTTACCTTATGATGATAGATTGAGTAGACTGGGTCTTTACTCGTTGGAGTTCAGAAGGATGAGGGGTGATCTTATAGAAACATTTAAAATCATGAAAGGGATAGACAAGATAGAGGCAGAGAGGTTGTTTCCATTGGTAGGGGAGACTAGAACTAGGGGGCACAGCCTCAAAATACGGAGAAGCCAATTTAAAACCGAGTTGAGAAAGAATTTCTTCTCCCAGAGGGTCGTGAATCTGTGGAATTCTCTGCCCAAGGAAGCAGTTGAGACTAACTCATTGAATGTTTTCAAGTCAAAGATAGATAGATTTTTAACCAATAAGGGAATTAAGGGTTACGGGGAGAGGGCGGTTAAGTGGAGCTGAGTCCACGACCAGATCAGCCATGATCTTATTGAATGGCGGAGCAGGCTCGAGGGGCTAGATGGCCTACTCCTGTTCCTAATTCTTATGTTCTTATGGAGTAAAAATAAAACGGGGAAGGTGGCTCAACCGTGGCTAACAAGGGAAATTAAGGATAGTGTTAAATCCAAGGAAGAGGTGTATAAATTGGACAGAAAAAGCAGCAAACCTGAGGACTGGAAGAAATATAGAATTCAGCAGAGCATGACAAAGGGTTTAATTAAGAGGGGGAAAATAGAGTACAAAAAGAAGCTTGTCGGGAACATAAAAACTGACTGCAACAGCTTCTATTGATATGTGAAGAGAAAAAGATTAGTGAAGATAAACGTAGGTCCCTTGCAGTCGGATTCAGATGAATTTATAATGGAGAACAAAGAAATGGCAGACCAATTGAACAAATACTTTGGTTCTGTCTTCACGAAGGAAGACACAAATAACCTTCCGGAAGTACTAGGGGACCGAGGGTCTAGTGAGAAGGAGGAGCTGAAGGATATCCTTATTAGGCAGGAAATTGTGTTAGGGAAATTGATGGGATTGAAGGCCGATAAATCCTCAGGGCCTGATAGTCTGCATCCCAGAGTACTTAAGGAAGTGGCCCTAGAAATAGTGGATACATTGGTGATCATTTTCCAACAGTCTATCGACTCGGGATCAGTTCTTATCGACTGGAGGGTAGCTAATGTAACACCACTTTTTAAAAAAGGAGGGAGAGAAAGCGGGTAATTATAGACCAGTTAGCCTGACATCAGTGGTGGGGAAAATGTTGGAATCAATTATTAAGGATGAAATAGCAGCGCATTTGGAAAGCACTGATAGGATCGGTCCAAGTCAGCATGGATTTATGAAAGGGAAATCATGTTTGACAAATCTTCTGGAATTTTTTGAGGATGTAACTAGTAGAGTGGACAAGGGAGAACTAGTGGATGTGGTGTATTTGGATTTTCAAAAGGCTTTTGACAAGGTCCCACACAAGAGATTGGTGTGCAAAATCAAAGCACATGGTATTGGGGGTAATATACTGACGTGGATAGAGAACTGGTTGGCAGACAGGAAGCAGCGAGTCGGTATAAACGGGTCCTTTTCAGAATGGCTAGCAGTAACTAGTGGAGTGCCGCAGGGCTCAATGCTGGGACCCCAGCTCTTTACAATATACATCAATGATTTGGATGAAGGAATTGAGTGTAACATAGAAACATAGAAACATAGAAAATAGGTGCAGGAGTAGGCCATTCGGCCCTTCTAGCCTGCACCGCCATTCAATGAGTTCATGGCTGAACATTCAACTTCAGTACCCCATTCCTGCTTTCTCGCCATACCCCTTGATCCCCCTAGTAGTAAGGACCTCATCTAACTCCTTTTTGAATATATTTAGTGAATTGGCCTCAACAACTTTCTGTGGTAGAGAATTCCACAGGTTCACCACTCTCTGGGTGAAGAAGTTCCTCCGCATCTCGGTCCTAAATGGCTTACCCCTTATCCTTAGACTGTGACCTCTGGTTCTGGACTTCCCCAACATTGGGAACATTCTTCCTGCATCTAACCTGTCTAACCCCGTCAGAATTTTAAATGTTTCTATGAGGTCCCCTCTCATTCTTCTGAACTCCAGTGAATACAAGCCCAGTTGATCCAGTCTTTCTTGATAGGTCAGTCCCGCCATCCCGGGAATCAGTCTGGTGAACCTTCGCTGCACTCCCTCAATAGCAAGAATGTCCTTCCTCAGGTTAGGAGACCAAAACTGTACACAATACTCCAGGTGTGGCCTCACCAATGCCCTGTACAACTGTAGCAACACCTCCCTGCCCCTGCACTCAAATCCCCTTGCTATGAAGGCCAACATGCCATTTGCTTTCTTAACCGCCTGCTGCACCTGCATGCCAACCTTCAATGACTGATGTACCATGACACCCAGTTCTCTTTGCACCTCCCCTTTTCCTAATCTGTCACCATTCAGATAATAGTCTGTCTCTCTGTTTTTACCACCAAAGTGGATAACCTCACATTTATCCACATTATACTTCATCTGCCATGCATTTTCCCACTCACCTAACCTATCCAAATCGCTCTGCAGCCTCACAGCATCCTCCTCGCAGCTCACACTGCCACCCAACTTAGTGTCATCCGCAAATTTGGAGATACTACATTTAATCCCCTCGTCTAAATCATTAATGTACAGTGTAAACAGCTGGGGCCCCAGCACAGAACCTTGCGGTACCCCACTAGTCACTGCCTGCCATTCTGAAAAGTACCCATTTACTCCTACTCTTTGCTTCCTGTCTGACAACCAGTTCTCAATCCATGTCAGTACACTACCCCCAATCCCATGTGCTCTAACTTTGCACATCAATCTCTTGTGTGGGACCTTGTCGAACGCCTTCTGAAAGTCCAAATATACCACATCAACTGGTTCTCCCTTGTCCACTCTACTGGAAACATCCTCAAAAAATTCCAGAAGATTTGTCAAGCATGATTTCCCTTTCACAAATCCATGCTGACTTGGACCTATCATGTCACCTCTTTCCAAATGCACTGCTATGACATCCTTAATAATTGATTCCATCATTTTACCCACTACCGATGTCAGGCTGACCGGTCTATAATTCCCTGTTTTCTCTCTCCCTCCTTTTTTAAAAAGTGGGGTTACATTGGCTACCCTCCACTCCATAGGAACTGATCCAGAGTCAATGGAATGTTGGAAAATGACTGTCAACGCATCCACTATTTCCAAGGCCACCTCCTTAAGTACTCTGGGATGCAGTCCATCAGGCCCTGGGGATTTATCGGCCTTCAATCCCATCAATTTCCCCAACACAATTTCCCGGCTAATAAGGATTTCCCTCAGTTCCTCCTCCTTACTAGACCCCCCGACCCCTTTTATAACCGGAAGGTTGTTCGTGTCCTCCTTCGTGAATACCGAACCAAAGTACTTGTTCAATTGGTCCACCATTTCTTTGTTCCCCGTTATGACTTCCCCTGATTCTGACTGCAGCGGACCTACGTTTGTCTTTACTAACCTTTTTCTCTTTACATATCTATAGAAACTTTTGCAATCCGTCTTAATGTTCCCTGCAAGCTTCTTCTCATACTCCATTTTCCCTGCCCTAATCAAACCCTTTGTCCTCCTCTGCTGAGTTCTAAATTTCTCCCAGTCCCCAGGTTCGCTGCTATTTCTGGCCAATTTGCATGCCACTTCCTTGGCTTTAATACTATCCCTGATTTCCCTTGATAGCCACGGTTGAGCTACCTTCCCTTTTTTATTTTTATGCCAGACAGGAATGTACAATTGTTGTAGTTCATCCATGCGGTCTCTAAATGTCTGCCATTGCCCATCCACAGTCAACCCCTTAAGTATCATTCGCCAATCCATCCCAGCCAATTCACGCCTCATACCTTCAAAGTTAGCCTTCTTTAAGTTCTGGACCATGGTCTCTGAATTAACTGTTTCATTCTCCATCCTAATGCAGAATTCCACCATATTATGGTCACTCTTCCCCAAAGGGGCTTCGCACAACGAGATTGCTAATTAATCCTCTCTCATTACATAACACCCAGTCTAAGATGGCCTCCCCCCTAGTTGGTTCCTCGACATATTGGTCTAAAAAACCATCCCTTATGCACTCCAGAAAATCCTCCTCCACCGTATTGCTTCCAGTTTGGTTAGCCCAATCTATGTGCATATTAAAGTCACCCATTATAACTGCTGCACCTTTATTGCACGCACCCCTAATTTCATGTTTGATGCCCTCCCCAACATCACTACTACTGTTTGGAGGTCTGTACACAACTCCCACTAACGTTTTTTGCCCTTTGGTGTTCTGCAGCTCTACCCATATAGATTCCACATCATCCAAGCTAATGTCCTTCCTAACTATTGCCTTAATCTCCTCCTTAACCAGCAATGCTACCCCACCTCCTTTTCCTTTTATTCTATCCTTCCTGAATGTTGAATACCCTTGGATGTTGAGTTCCCAGCCCTGATCATCCTGGAGCCACGTCTCCGTAATCCCAATCACATCATATTTGTTAACATCTATTTGCACAGTTAATTCATCCACCTTATTGCGGATACTCCTTGCATTAAGACACAAAGCCTTTAGGCTTGTTTTTTTAACACCCTCTGTCCTTTTAGAATTTTGCTGTACAATGGCCCTTTTTGTTCTTTGCCTTGGGTTTCTCTGCCCTCCACTTTTCCTCATCTCCTTTCTGTCTTTTGTTTTTGCCTCCTTTTTGTTTCCCTCTATCTCCCTGTATTGGTTCCCATCCCCCTGCCATATTAGTTTAACTCCTCCCCAACACCACTAGCAAACACTCCCCCGAGGACATTGGTTCCGATTGTTGATGACACTAAACTGGGTGGCAGTGTGAGCTGTGAGGGTGACGCTAAGAGGCTTCAGGGTAACTTAGACAGGTTAGGCAAATGCATGGCAGATGCAGTATAATGTGGATAAATGTGAGGTTATCCACTTTGGGGGCAAAAACGCGAAGACAGAATATTATCTGAATGGTAGCAGATTAGGAAAAGGGGAGGTGCAACGAGACCTGGGTATAATGGTTCATCGGTCATTGATGAAGAAGAATGTTCCCAATGTTGGGGAAATCTAGAACCAGGTGTCACAGTCTAAGGATAAAGGATAAGCCATTTAGAACCAAGATGAGGAGAAACTTCTTCACCCAGAGAGTGGTGAACCTGTGGAATTCTCTACCACAAAAAATTGTTGAGGCCAATTCACTAAATATATTCAAAAAAGGAGTTAGATGTAGTCCTTACTACTAGGGGGATCAAGGGGTATGGCGAGAAAGCAGGAATGGGGTACTAAAGTTACATGTTCAGCCATGAACTCATTGAATGGCGGTGCAGGCTCGAAGGGCCGAATGACCTACTCCTGCACCTATTTTCTATGTTTCTATGAAAGTTGGCATACAATACAGCAGGCGGTAAAGAAGGCAAATGTTATGTTGGCCTTCATAGCTAGGGGATTTGAGTATAGGAGCAGGGAGGTCTTACTGCATTTGTACAGGGCCTTGGTGAGGCCTCACCTGGAATATTGTGTTCAGTTTTGGTCTCCTAATCTGAGAAAGGACATTCTGGCTATTGAGGGAGTGCAGCAAAGGTTCACCAGATTGATTCCAGGGATGGCTGGACTGACATATGAGGAGAGACTGGATCAACTGGGCCTTTTTACATTGGAGTTTAGAAGGATGAGAGGGGATCTCATAGAAACATACAGGATTCTGACGGGACGGGACAGGTTAGATGCGGGTAGATTGTTCCCAATGTTGGGGAGGTCCAGAACCAAGGGACACAGTCTTAGGATAAGGGGTAGGCCATTTAGGACTGAAATGAGGAGAAACTTCTTCACTCAGAGAGTTGTTAACCTGTGGAATTCCCTGCCGCAGAGAGGTGTTGATGCCAGTTCATTGGATATATTCAAGAGGGAGTTAGATGTGGCCCTTACGGCTAAGTGGATCAAGGGGCATGGAGTGAAAACAGGAAAGGGGTACGAGGGAATGATCAGCCATGATCCTATTGAATGGTGGTGCAGGCTCGAATGGCCGAATGGCCTACTCCTGCACCTATTTTCTATGTTTCTCTGTATTCAGATATGAATTCTGTCTGGGAGTGCATCGGCAGGTCAGAGTGCAAAGGTAAGAGTTTGGTAAGTGGGAGAACTTTAAGGGTTATCCCCTTTTAAACCATTTCAAGGTTGGTGTAAATTACTAGTGACAATTCTAGTAGCTTCTAAAGGTAAAATAAGATTACAAGTTTAAGTAAAATTGCAATATTAAACAGATAGGATTCTTGTCGGTTTAAGCAGAGACAAACAAGCAAGCTAGCTTAGTTAATTGGAGAGCTAGTAAAACTGGTTCCCTAAATAGGCCAGTGGTGAGTCAGCCAGGAACAGCATAAAAAGAGGGGGCTTGGTGCAGTCTTGCTCAGAGTGCAGCGTGCAAAGTCAGAGTGCAAAGGTAAGAGTTTGGTAAGTGGGAGAGTTTGGGCAATTGAGAACGGGAGGTGTTGCTTTGTCTTGTTTTCCCCACCAGTGCTGACTCCCCGACCTGGGAGGAAAAGAAAACTAAGTGTGACGTCACAGCAAGAGGTTCGGGGACGTCAGAGCGGCCTATAAAGGCCCAACGGCAGTCGAGAGGCGGCTGCAGTCGGAGAGGCAGGAGTTCAGGGACGTCGGAGCGGCCTATGAAGGCCCAGCTGGTGCAGCTGCAGCAGGGAGAGAAGGCAAAAAAGAAGTAGAAAGAAATCGAAAGGTGACATCACAGCCAAGTGGGTAAGTGATTGGCTGGTGATTGGTGAGTAGTTTTTTATTTTTCTTTTCTTTATCAGTAAGTAACCTTTAGCATTATTGTTGCCAAATTAAGTTAATCTAGGGGTTAAGTCATGGCAGGAGAGCTCGGACACTTGTTATGCTCCTCCTGTACTATGTGGGAAGTCAGGGACGCTTCCAGTGTCCCTGACGACTACATTTGCGGGAAATGTATCCGGCTGCAGCTCCTGACAGACCGCATTGCGGCACTGGAGCTGCGGGTGGATGAACTCTGGAGCATCCAGGATGCTGAGAATGACGTGAATAGCACGTTTAGTGAGTTGGTCTTATCGCAAGTAAAGGTCACACAGCCAAATTGGGGATGGGTGACCAACAGGAAGAGCAGTGGAAGGAAGGTAGTGCAGGTGTCCCCTGAGGTCATCCCCCTGCAAAACAGATACACCGCTTTGGGTACTGTTGAGGGGGACGACTAATCAGGGGAGGGCAGCAGCAGCCAAGTCCATGGCACCGTGGATGGCTCTGCTGCACAGGAGGGCAGGAAAAAAGAGTGGGAGAGCGATAGTGATTAGGGATTCAATTGTAAGAGGAATAGACAGGCGTTCCTGCAGCCGCAAACGAGACTCCAGGATGGTATGTTGCCTCCCTGATGCAAGGGTCAAGGACCTTGGACATCTTGGAGCGGGTGCAGGACATTTTGAAGGGGGAGGGTAAACAGCCAGTTGTCGTGGTGCATATAGGTACCAACGATATAGGTAAAAAATGGGATGAGGTCCTGCAAGACGAATTTAGGGAGCTCGGAGCTAAATGAAAAAGTAGGACCTCAAAAGTAGTAATCTCAGGATTGCAACCAGTGCCACGTACTAGTCAGAGTAGGAATCGCAGGATAGCTCAGATGAATACGTGGCTTGAGGAGTGGTGCAGAAGGGAGGGATTCAAATTCCAGAGACATTGGAACCGGTTCTGAGGGAGATGGGACCAGTACAAACCGGACGGTCTTCAGCTGGACAGGACCGGAACCAATGTCCTGGGGGGAGTGTTTTGCTAGTGCTGTTGGGGGAGGGGTTAAACTAATATGGCAGGGGGATGGGAATCGATGCAGGGATACAGAGGGAAGTAGAATGGGGGCAGAAGCAAAAGATAGAAAGAAGAAAAGTAAAAGTGGAGGGCAGAGAAACCCAAGGCAAAAAGCAAAAAAGGCCACATTATAGCAAAATTCTAAAGGGGCAAAGGATGGTAAAAAGACAAACTGAAGGCTCTGTGTTTCAATCCGAGGAGTATTCAGAATAAGGTGGACGAATTAACTGCGCATATAGCAATTAACATATATGATGTAATTGGCATCACGGAGTCATGGCTCTAGGGTGACCAAGGCTGGGCACTCAACATTCACGAGTATTCAACATTTAGGAAGGATAGACAGAAAGGAAAAGGAGGTGGGGTGATGTTGCTGGTTAAAGAGGAAATTAATGCAATTGTAAGGAAGGACATTAGCTTGGATGATGTGGAATCGGTATGGGTGGCGCTACGGACTACGAAAGGGCAGAAAACGCTAGTGGGAGTTGTGTACAGACCACCAAACAGTAGTAATGAGGATGGGGACAGCATCAAACAAGAAATTAGAGATGCGTGCAATAAAGGTACAGCAGTTATCATGGGTGACTTTAATCTACATATTGATTGGGCTAACCAAACTGGTAGCAATGCAGTGGAGGAGGATTTCCTGGAGTGTATTAGGGATGGTTTTCTAGACCAATATGTCGAGGAACCAACCAGGGAGCTGGCTATCCTAGACTGGGTGATGTGTAATGAGAAAGGACTAATTAGCAATCTTGTTGTGTGAGACCCCTTGGGGAAGAGCAACCATAACATGGTAGAATTCTTTATTAGGATGGAGAGTGACACAGTTAATTCAGAAATTAGGGTCCTGATCTTAGGGAAAGGTAACTTCGATGGTTTGAGGCGTGAATTGGTTAGAATACACTGGCAAATGATACTTAAAGGGTTGACGGTGGATAGGCAATGGCAAACATTTAAAGATCACCTGGATGAACTTCAGCAATTGTACATCCCTGCAACTGTATAGGGTATTGGTGAGGCCGCACCTAGAGTACTGCGTGCAGTTTTGGTCACCTTACTTAAGGAAGGATATACTAGCTTTGGAAGGGGTACAGAGACGATTCACTAGGCTGATTCCAGAAATGAGGGGGTTACCTTATGATGATAGATTGAGTAGACTGGGTCTTTACTCGTTGGAGTTCAGAAGGATGAGGGGTGATCTTATAGAAACATTTAAAATCATGAAAGGGATAGACAAGATAGAGGCAGAGAGGTTGTTTCCATTGGTAGGGGAGACTAGAACTAGGGGGCACAGCCTCAAAATACGGAGAAGCCAATTTAAAACCGAGTTGAGAAAGAATTTCTTCTCCCAGAGGGTCGTGAATCTGTGGAATTCTCTGCCCAAGGAAGCAGTTGAGACTAACTCATTGAATGTTTTCAAGTCAAAGATAGATAGATTTTTAACCAATAAGGGAATTAAGGGTTACGGGGAGAGGGCGGTTAAGTGGAGCTGAGTCCACGACCAGATCAGCCATGATCTTATTGAATGGCGGAGCAGGCTCGAGGGGCTAGATGGCCTACTCCTGTTCCTAATTCTTATGTTCTTATGGAGTAAAAATAAAACGGGGAAGGTGGCTCAACCGTGGCTAACAAGGGAAATTAAGGATAGTGTTAAATCCAAGGAAGAGGTGTATAAATTGGACAGAAAAAGCAGCAAACCTGAGGACTGGAAGAAATATAGAATTCAGCAGAGCATGACAAAGGGTTTAATTAAGAGGGGGAAAATAGAGTACAAAAAGAAGCTTGTCGGGAACATAAAAACTGACTGCAACAGCTTCTATTGATATGTGAAGAGAAAAAGATTAGTGAAGATAAACGTAGGTCCCTTGCAGTCGGATTCAGATGAATTTATAATGGAGAACAAAGAAATGGCAGACCAATTGAACAAATACTTTGGTTCTGTCTTCACGAAGGAAGACACAAATAACCTTCCGGAAGTACTAGGGGACCGAGGGTCTAGTGAGAAGGAGGAGCTGAAGGATATCCTTATTAGGCAGGAAATTGTGTTAGGGAAATTGATGGGATTGAAGGCCGATAAATCCCCAGGGCCTGATAGTCTGCATCCCAGAGTACTTAAGGAAGTGGCCCTAGAAATAGTGGATACATTGGTGATCATTTTCCAACAGTCTATCGACTCGGGATCAGTTCTTATCGACTGGAGGGTAGCTAATGTAAGACCACTTTTTAAAAAAGGAGGGAGAGAAAGCGGGTAATTATAGACCAGTTAGCCTGACATCAGTGGTGGGGAAAATGTTGGAATCAATTATTAAGGATGAAATAGCAGCGCATTTGGAAAGCACTGATAGGATCGGTCCAAGTCAGCATGGATTTATGAAAGGGAAATCATGTTTGACAAATGTTCTGGAATTTTTTGAGGCTGTAACTAGTAGAGTGGACAAGGGAGAACCAGTGGTTGTGGTGTATTTGGACTTTCAAAAGGCTTTTGACAAGGTCCCACACAAGAGATTGGTGTGCAAAATCAAAGCACATGGTATTGGGGGTAATATACTGATGTGGATAGAGAACTGGTTGGCAGACAGGAAGCAGAGTTGGGATAAACGGGTCCTTTTCAGAATGGCAGGCAGTGACTAGTTGAGTGCCGCAGGGCTCAGTGCTGGGACCCCAGCTCTTTACAATGTACATTAATGATTTAGATGAAGGAATTGAATGTAATATCTCCAAGTTTGCAGATGACACTAAACTGGGTGGCGGTGTGAGCTGTAAGGAGGACGCTAAAAGGCTGCAGGGTGACTTGGACAGGTTGGGTGAGTGGGCAAATGCATGGCAGATGCAGTATAATGTGGATAAATGTGAGGTTATCCACTTTGAGGGCAAAAACACGAAGGCAGAATATTATCTGAAAGACGGCAGATTAGGAAAAGGGGAGGTGCAACGAGACCTGGGTGTCATGGTTCATCAGTCATTGAAAGTTGACATGCAGGTACAGCAGGCGGTGAAGGCGGCAAATGGTATGTTGGCCTTCATAGCTAGGGGATTTAGCAGGGAGGTCTTGCTGCAGTTGCACAGGGCCTTGGTGAGGCCTCACCTGGAATATTGTGTTCAGTTTTGGTCTCCTAATCTGAGGAAGGACGTTCTTGCTATTGAGGGAGTGCAGCGACGATTCACCAGACTGATTCCCGGGATGGCAGGACTAACATATGAGGAGAGACGGGATCAACTGGGCCTTTATACACTGGAGTTCAGAAGGATGAGAGGGGACCTCATAGAAACTTACAAGATTCTGACGGGACTGGACAGGTTAGATGCGGGAAGAATGTTCCCGATGTTGGGGAAGTCCAGAACTAGGGGACACAATCTTAGGATAAGGGGTAGGCCATTTAGGACTGAGATGAGGAGAAACTTCTTCACTCAGAGAGTTGTTAACCTGTGGAATTCCCTACTGCAGAGAGTTGTTGATGCCAGTTCATTGGATATATTCAAGAGGGAGTTAGATATGGCCCTTACGGCTAAAGGGATCAACAGGTATGGAGAGAAAGCAGGAAAGGGATACTGAGGAAATGATCAGCCATGATCTTATTGAATGGTGGTGCAGGCTCGAAGGGCCGAATGGCCTACTCCTGCACCTATTTTCTATGTTTCTATGTTATAGAATCTATAGTATAACAATAGCAGGCAAAGATACACCACTCAGATGTCTGTTGCATGGAGGGCTATGTATCATTAT
The DNA here is from genome assembly GCF_044704955.1 of Pristiophorus japonicus. NCBI lineage: Eukaryota > Metazoa > Chordata > Chondrichthyes > Pristiophoridae > Pristiophorus > Pristiophorus japonicus. Next base: position 105,042,681 of record NC_091988.1, on the reverse strand, counting down.
GCCATTACAGCATACATACGGAAGAACATAAGAAATAGCAGGATTAGGCCATATGGCCCCTCGAGCCTGCTCCGCACTCGGTGTGATGGTGGTGTAATGTGGTTCGCTGAGTGTGTATTAGGTTTTCCTTTATGATTGCATTATGCGGTCAGGAAAAAGCACCGGCAATGTGATTCCCAACAGGGAAGGGTAAGGTGAAGAAACTTCAGGACACTCTGGTGCATCTCTTATGACAGAGTCAAGAGCCACACAGGTCCAGGTCTGGGAACAAGTTGCCAACTCACCCTTTTGACCAGGAAGGGAAAATCTAATGAAGGTCAAGAGACCATTACAAAAACATTGCAAACAAATAAAGCAAGGCACAATGTCAAAATATAACTTTATATTATAGGGTCTGCAGTTTTAATAGTCTGGACTTGACAATAAAAATGCAGGGTCGAACTGAGCAAAAACACCAAAATGTCATAAATTGCAAGCTTCTAGTTTATTCAACTGCTTCTAATTTTTGTCATTCATTAAGTTCCCCCAGTTCCACTTCATAAGATACGTAGTTGGCGATGAAATAAAACTTTTTGCAAAAGTCAGAAGGCAGTGGTGTCTTGTTGAATGAAGAGTGGTCCTCAGCAGGAGGCCAGTATACCGCAGGATCTGCACATCATTGCAGACATGTCAGACAACTCTGAAACAAATGGCTATGAGCAATCTTTGAATATTTTCAAAATTCAAGCTTGCCCCAATGGCTGTGGCAATTACAGGGAGGTCCGAGGTTCAATCTGTGTTCTGTACTATTAGCTGATCTCACTGGGGCAGCAGTTGGGACTTAAAAATTGACCTGGCTGGGAGGGGTGGGGGGGACAAGGGAGAAAAACTCAGACAGCAACTTTTAGATTCATATTTTACCGCATGTCTGCTCCTTGCCTGAAGTTACTGTACCATTTACCCATAAATAACGGTGAGCGCCATTAGCATAGAATCATAGAAATTTACAGCACGGACGGAGGCCATTTTGGCCCATCGTGTCCGTGCCGGCCGACAAAGAGCTATCCAGCCTAATCCCACATTCCAGCTCTTGGTCTGTAGCCCTGTAGGTTACGGCACTTCAAGTGCATATCCAAATACTTTTTAAATGTGGTGAGGGTTTCTGCCTCTACCACCCTTTCAGGCAGTGAGTTCCAGACCCCCACCACCCTCTGGGTGAAGAAATTTCCCCTCAAAGTCCTTCGAAACCTCCTACCAATTACTTTAAATCTAGGTCCCCTGGTTGTTGATCCTTCTGCTAAGGAAAATAGGTCCTTCCTATTCACTCTATCTAGGTCCCTCATAATTTTATACACCTCAATAAGGTATCCCTTCAGCCTCATTATTTTGACAGAAAATTCTGGCCCTATATTTGTCGGTATACTGAGCCCAGTGTTCTTACAAATACCAAGTGTAATTGCTGAACTTGCTGGAGGAAGAAAATGACTATTGAAAGGAACTTCAAAATATATTTGGATGATAAAGGGATAAGGGGTTATGGGGAGCGGGTAGGGAAATGGAGCTGAGCCCATGATCAGATCAGCCATGATCTTATTGAATGGCGGAGCACGCTCGAGGGGCCGTGTGGCTTACTCCTGCTCCTATTTCTTATGTTCTTATGTAGTTCAGCTTCTCCTTTCTTCTTTTGTAGGATTTTGCTGATTATTCATGCCTGATTCATTACACCTTTACTAGGCTCCTTAAGGTTATTTGCCCACATCCTTTCTGTTTGATTGGTAGATTCTACATCTTATCACTTTTATTTTGATACTGTTATATGAATAGGAAATTTGAGCCAATCACCTGGAGGAAATCTGCATATCTACTCTTGGGACACCAAAGTGTGACAGGAACCGTGACAGGAGGGACAAAGCGCTTGCTAGATGGACCTCTTTCTTATACAGATTGAATAACTGAACAACACACATTTTCCAATTTGTGACGTTTCCTTAGACGGTCAGGAAATGTTCCCAGACATACCTGTTTGCCACTCAGTTGGTAGAAAGAAAGTCGTTGTCCCCAGTCTGCCACAGCAAGGATGTCAGTGTGTTCATCTCTGCACGATCCAGAATCAAAATTCACAAGACATTAATTGACTGTATATCACAATGATTTACATAATTGAGTACGCATCAAGTTTTTGATGTATGGTATCAATCATAATGATAACAGTGCTGGTCAGGAAGCAGTCAAGTGAACCACTTGCCTCATTTAATTGGGAGAGATGATCAATGTTTAACTCATATTAAAAGACAACAAACCCTAACTTTGGGCAAAACGAAAGAGAAAGGAAGGTTTTTTGAATGTTTAAATCTAAAGTACTCAACAGAAACATTGCAGAGTATTGAGGAAAGAGGAGGAATTAGACTGTCACTGCCCAGAGGCTATGTTTCGACTTATGTTCACTGCAATTCTGAAATGGCCGAGCAAACCACTCAGTTGTAGCAAACCACTACGGAAAACAATGATGAGAATAAAACCAGACCAATCACCCAGCATGGACCTAGACACCGGCTTTGGACACTGCACACCCAGCCCAGTCGATCCTGCAAAGTCCTCCTCACTAACATCTGGGGACTAATATCAGTCCCTTGCAGTCAGAATCAGGTGAATTCATAATGGGGAACAAAGAAATAGCAGACCAATTGAACAAATACTTTGGTTCTGTTTTCACTAAGGAAGACACGAATAACCTCCCGAAAATACTAGGGGACTAAGGGTCTAGCGAGAAGGAGGAACTGAGGGAACTGAGAGAAATCCTTATTAGTCAGGAAATGGTGTTTGGGAAATTGATGGGATTGAAGGCCGATAAATCCCCAGGGCCTGAATGTCTGCATCTCAGAGTACCTAAGGAAGTGGCCCTAGAAATAGTGGATGCATTAGTGGTCATTTTCCAACATTCTATAGATTCTGGATCAGTTCCTATGGACTGGAGGTAACTAATGTAACACCACTTTTTAAAAAAGGAGGGAACGAAAACAGGGAATTATAGACCAGTTAGACTGACATCAGTAATGGGGAAAATGCTAGAATCAATTATTAAAGATGTAATAGCAGCGCATTTAGAAAGCAGTGACAGGATCGGTCCAAGTCAGCATGGATTTATGAAAGGGAAATCATGCTTGACAAATCTTCTGGAATTTTTTGAGGATGTAACTAGTAGAGTGGACAAGGGAGAACCAGTGGATGTGGTGTATTTGGACTTTCAAAAGGCTTTTGACAAGGTCCCACACAAGAGATTAGTGTGCAAAATTAAGGCACATGGTATTGGGGGTAATGTATTGATGTGGATAGAGAACTGGTTGGCAGACAGGAAGCAAAGAGTAGGAATAAAGGGTACTTTTCAGAATGGCAGGCAGAGACTAGTGGGCTACCGCAATGTTCAGTGCTGGGACCTCAGTTATTTACAATATATATTAATGATTTAGACGAAGGAATTGAATGTAATATCTCCAAGTTTGCAGATGACACTAAGCTGGGTGGCAGTGTGAGCTGTGAGGGGATGCTAAGAGGCTGCAGGGTGACTTGGACAGGTTAGTTAAGAAGGCAAATGTATGGCAGATGCAGTATAATGTGGATAAACGTGAAGTTATCCACGTTGGTGGCAAAAACAGGAAGGCAGATTATCTGAATGGTGACAGATTAGTAAAAGGGGAGGTGCAACGAGACCTGGTGTCATGGTACATCAGTCATTGAAAGTAGGCATGCAGGTACAGCAGGCAGTAAAGAAAGCAAATGGCATGCTGGCCTTCATAGCAAGGGGTTTTGAGTATAGGAGCAGGGAGTCTTACTGCAGTTGTACAAGGCCTTGGTGAGACCACACCTTGAGTATTGTGTGCAGTTTTGGTCTCCTAATCTGAGGAAGGACATTTTTTCTATTGATGGAGTGCAGCGAAGGTTCACCAGACTATTCCCAGGATGGCAGGACTGACATATGAAGACTGGATCGACTAGGCTTATATTCACTAGAATTTAGAAGAATGAGAGGGGATCTCATAGAAACATATAAAATTCTGATGGGATTGGACAGGTTAGATGCAGGAAGAATGTTCCCAATGTTGGGGAAGTCCAGAACCAGGGGTCACAGTCTAAGGATAAGGGGTAAGCCATCTAGGACCGAGATGAGGAGAAACTTTTTCACCCAGAGAGTGGTGAACCTGTGGAATTCTCTACCACAGAAAGTTGTTAAGGCCAGTTCATTGGATATATTCAAAAGGGAGTTAGATGTAGCCCTTACAGCTAAAGGGATCAGGGGGTATGGAGAGAAGGCAGGAGTGGGGTACTGAAGTTGCATGATCAGCCATGATATTGAATGGTGGTGCAGGCTCAAAGGGCCGAATGGCCTGCTCCTGCACCTATTTTCTATGTTTCTATGACTTGTGCCAGAATTGGGAGAGCTGTTCCACAGACTAGTCAAGCAACAGCCTGATAGTCATACTCATAGAATCATACCTTTCAGCCAATGTCCCAGACTTCACCACTATCCCTGGGCATGTCCTGTCCCACCGGCAGCACAGCCTCCAGGGGTGGCAGCACAGTGGTATATTCGGGAAGGAGTGGCCCTGCGTGTTCTCAACATTTACTCTGGACTCAATGAAGGCCCATGGCTTCAGTTCAAGCATGGACAAGGAAACTTCCTGCTCAACACCACTTACAGCTGATGAATCAGTACTCCTCCATGTTGAACACCACTTGGAAGAAGCACTGAGGGTAGCAAGGACACAGACTGTGCTCTGGGTGGGGGACCGCAATGTCCATCACCAAGAGTGGATTGGTAGCACTACTACTGACCGAGCTGGCCAAGTTCTGAAGGACATAGCTGCCAGGCTGGGCTTGCAGCAGGTGGCGAAGGAACCAACATGAGGGAAAAACCTACTTGACCTCATCCCCACCAATCTATCTGTCGCAAATGCATCTGTCCATGACAGCATTTGTAGTAGTGACCAACGCACAGTCCTTGTGGAGACAAAGTCTGGTCTTCACACTGAAGACACCCTCCATCGTGTTGTGTGGCACTACCACAGTGCTAATGGGATAGATTCAGAACAGATCTTGCAACTCAAGACTGGGCATCCGTGAGGCACCGTGGGCCTTCAGCAGCAGCAGAATTGTATTCCACCACAATCTGTAACCTCAAGGCCCGGCATATCCCTCACTCTACAATTACCACCAAGCCAGGGAACCAACTCTGGTTCAATGAGAAGTGCAGAAGGGCATGCCAGGAGTAGCACCAGGCAAACCTAAAAATGAGGTGCCAACCTGAGGAATCTGCAACACAGGACTATAAGCATGCTAAACAGTGATAGCAGCATGCTATAGAGCTAGGCGATCCCACAATCAACGGATCAGATCAAAGCTCTGCAGTCTTGCCACATCCTGTTGTGAATGGTGATGGAAAATTAAATAACTAATGGGTAGAGGAGGCTCCATGAATATTCCCATCCTCAATGTTGGCGGAGCCCAGCACGTTAGTGCAAAAGACAAGGCTGAAGCGTTTGCAACCATCTTCAGCCAGAAGTGCCAAGTGGATGCTCAATCTCAGCCTCCTCATGAGGTCCCCACCATCACAGAAGCCAGACTTCAGCCAATTCAATTCACTCCACTTGATATCGAGAAATGGTTGAGCGCACTGGATACAGCAAAGGCCATAGGCCCCGGCAACATGCCGGCTGTTGTGCTGAAAATATGTGCTCCAGAACTAGCTGTGCCTCTAGCCAAGCTGTTCCAGTACAGCTTCAACACAGGCATTTACCTGACAATGTGCAAAACTGCCCAGGTATGTCCTGCACACAAAATGCAAGACAAATCCAATCCGGCCAATTACTGCCCCATCAGTCTACTCTCAATCATCAGCAAAGTCATGGAAGGTGTCGTCGCCAATGCTATCAAGCGGCACTTACTCACCAACAATCTATATTAACGACTTGGAAGAAGGGACCGAGTGTAACGTAGCCAAGTTTGCTGACGATACAAAGATGAGAGGAAAAGCAATGTGTGAAGAGGACACAAAAAATCTGCAAAAGGACATAGTCAGGCTAACTGAGTGGGCAAAAACTTGGTAGATGGAGTATAATGTTGGAAAGTGAGAGGTCATGCACTTTGGCAGAAAAAAAATCAAACAGCAAGTTATTATTTAAATGGAGAAAGATTGCAAAGTGCTGCAGTACAGCGGGACTGGGGGTACTTGTGCATGAAACACAAAAGAATAGTATGCAGGTACAGCAAGTGATCAGGAAGGCCAATGGAATCTTGGCCTTTATTGCAAAGGGGATGGAGTATAAAAGCAGGGAAGTCTTGCTACAGCTATACAGGGTATTGGTGAGGCCACACCTGGAATACTGTGTGCAGTTTTGGTTTCCATATTTACAAAAGGATATACTTGCTTTGGAGGCAGTTCAGAGAAGATTCACTCGGTTGATTCTGGAGATGAGGGGGTTGACTTATGAGGAAAGGTTGAGTACGTTGGGCCTCTACTCATTGGAATTCAGAAGAATAAGAGGTGATCTTATTGAAACGTTTAAGATTATGAGGGGACTTGACAAGGTGGATGCAGAGAGGATGTTTCCACTGATTGTAGAGACTAGAACTAGAGGGCATAATCTTAAAATAAGGGGCCTTCCATTTAAAACTGAGATGAGGAGAAATTTCTTCTCTCAGAGGGTTGTAAATCTGTGGAATTCGCTGCCTCAGAGAGCTGTGGAAGCTGGGACATTGAATAAATTTAAGACCGAAATAGACAGTTTCTTAAACGGTAAGGGAATAAGGGGTTATGAGGAGCAGGCAGGGAAGTGGACCTGAGTCCATGATCGGATCAGCCATGATCGTATTAAATGGCGGAGCAGGCTCGAGGAGCCATATGGCCTACTCCTGCTCCTATTTCTTGTTATGTAACCTGCTCACCAATGCTTAGTTTGGATTCCGCCAGGACCACTAGGTTCCAGATCCCATTATAGCCTTGGTCCAAACATGGACAAAAGAGCTGAATTCCAGAGGTGAGGTGAGTACATCAAGGCAGCATTTGACCGAGTGTGGCATCAAGGAGCCCTAGTAAAATTGAAGTCGATGGGAATCAGGGGGAAAACTCTCCACTGGCTGGAGTCATACCCAGCACAAAGGAAGATGGTTTTGGTTATTGGAGGTCAATCATCTCAGCCCTGGACATCGCTGCAGGAGTTCCTCAGGGCAGTGTCCTAGGCCCAACCATCTTCAACTGCTTCATCAATAACCTTCTCTCCATCATAAAGTCAGAAGTGGAGATGTTCACTGATGATTGCACAGTGTTCAGTTCCATTCGCAACTCCTCAGATAATGAAGCAGTCCATGCCTGCATGCAGCAAGACCTGGACAACATTCAGGCTTGGGCTGTTCAGTGGTAAGTAAAATTTGCGCCACACGAATGCCAGGCAATGACCATCTCCAACAAGCGAGAGTCTAACCACCTCCCCTTGATATTCAACAGCATTACCATCACCGAATACCCCATCATCAACATGCTGGGGTCACCATTGACCAGAAACTTAACTGGACCAGCCACATAAATACTGTGATTAAAATAGCAGGTCAGAGGCTGGGTATTCTGTGGCAAATGTCTCATCTTCTGACTTCCCAAAGCCTTTCCACCATCTACAAGGCACAAGTCAGGAGTGTGATATAACACTCTCCATTTGCCTCCAACAACACTCAAGAAGCTTGACACCATCCAGGACAAAGCAGCCACTTGATTGGCACCCCATCCACCACCTTCAACATTCACTCCCTCCACCACCGGCGCACCGTGGCTGCAGTGTGTACCATCTACAAGATGCACTGCAGCAACTCGCCAAGGCTTCTTCGGCAGCATTTCCCAAACCCGCGACCTCTACCACCTAGAAGGACAAGGGCAGCAGGTGCTTGGGAACACCATCACCTGGAAGATCCCCTCCAAGTCACACACCATCCTGACTTGGAAATATATCGGCGTTCTTTCATCGTCGCTGGGTCAAAATCCTGGATTCTCCCTCCCTAACAGCATTGTAGGAGCACCTTCACCACACGGACTGCAGCGGCTCAAGAAGGCGGCTCACCACCATCTTCTCAAGGGGCAATTAGGGATGGGCAATAAATGCTGGCCTTGCTGGCGACGTCCACATCCCAGGATTGATTAAAAAAAATTGTTTCACAGTATTTCTTAGGAGAATAAACATTAGATTCTTGGTACTGCCTCGCCCAATGTAGCAGGATTACTGACTGTCAGACCAATGGGTAACCTCAAGTACTGTAAATAAAAAGGGATCTATTTTTTAATTTTCTTATTGTGAACTGACTTAAGATGAAGCTCAACAGTGCTGGAGAATGAAAAACTGTTTCCATTTGTCACTCAGAGGTGGTATCAAGCACTTGCACCTTGGGTACATCACAGGTACGTGGCAGTATTGTTGATGCGAAGCAGAGAGAACTATGTGCAAGCTCAGAACTGCATCACCACTGCACCAACAGCACTTCTTCACTCTCCACACCAGCCACTTTCATTGTCTCCGAGTAAAATTGCCAATTCAATGCCGATTCGTTTTGAATTATGGATGTTTTTGCTGAAGAACCAAACAAATTGAGAACTAGGTTGAGACTGCCCAAACACAATTTTAAATGCTCTAAAAGCCAGGAGAGAAGAGATTTTCGTCTCATTAGTCTAGACTGGGTTTAAATCAAGACCCCAGCCAACAAAGGGTTTAAATTTCCAATAGCTGTACTTCACATCAATATAAATGTAGCACACCTACCACTAGATCTTACTTGATCAGCATTGGCTGCAATCACTGTTTTGACCAGTTTTACTTGGCTTGGAATGATAATCATCTTAAAAGCTCACAAAGGGTTTGGTCCCATTCACACTGAGGTTAGTTTCCTTACTTACTTGGATGGATTCCAGCAAATTGACCATATAGGGGCACCACCGGGTCGTTCAATTCTCACTTTCTCTTCTCCACTCTTACTTCGGATACTTACAATACCACTGAACAGGCCGACGGCCAGGTACTGACCGTCATTTGTCCAACTAGCAAATAATAGCAAAAAAAGGACAGGTTTAGGAAACATTGTTTTAATGAGGCAAAGTTACAGCAACTGTATTTCAAGACTATTGCTACTGAACTTATTCTTGTTGACAAATTCTCTCTGCTCGCCCCCTGAAGGCACAGATTCCATGCAGGGGTATACTATGATCCATACATCCTGTTGGATGGGTAGTACTGGGTAAGTCTGGCTCTCCTCTGCTGCTGCCTGGTTCATTTGGCTTCCTTTACTGCTCTTCCTCTTCCTCCAGCAAATAGATCATATAAAGTGGGATTCCAGCTCAGAACTTGTGCTGGAATACAGTATTTATAAAGGGTCGTGCAAAATTGAAATTTAGGGGATGGTTTCCTAAGTACAAGAGTGAAGAGATTTCTGCAAGACCTGCAGTAGGTCCCAGGATATGGCCAAAAGTCTTCACGACCAATCTCAGTGACCCTTTAACTAAGTACTTTGATGAAAGGGTTCTGGCAAACTGCGTTGTTTAAACAGTGCTGCACAATCTGAAGGGTGGATGGGATGGGATGGCGGAGGTCCCAGAATGTAGGATGAATGACATCATCCATTCCTAACTCTGTCACTTGTGTGTGCCAGCTTCTTCAGCCCAACCTGAAATTAAAGGGACTTTCTGCCTGATGCTTCATCAGCGGAGCCCCAGCATAATTCAGCCCCATCAGAAATTCCTAGTCCCCGTAAATACTCAAATCCCAATTTATTGCCCTCCCAACCCAGATATTTCGGGCCATGATACCTATGCTTCAGATTATGGCCAGTTTTGGAAGCAGATCTCTTGGCAAGTTTGTTTAAAATCTGAAAGTGCTTTTAAGAACCACAAAGTATGAGATGCATTATGTTCATATTTGTCATATCTACACAAACAAAATTAAATACTTCTGAATCATTCTGATCCAATCATCTTTAGTTAAATTCTGGTTCTTTAAAACTTGTTGCAAAGATATTTTGAGCTTGATAAATTTGTGGTTCCCTTTCCAGCTGCACAGACTAATCCTTTGACCAGCAATGAGGAAAATTGTCCAGAACAAGTAAACTGCATTGTCTGTGCTGTTCAACATGGGATTGTTGCAAAGGACCAACAGACTGGAGGGCCGAAATTTCCCTCTGCCCGAAACGGGGCGCACCTATTTAGGCACTCCATCCGCCGCAATGCACGTGGCAGACATTCCAGTGATTTTCAACTCTTTGGTTGATGTTTCGGGTCGGAGCGGTGTTGGTGTGGGGAGAGGGGCCGAAGTGGGGTCGGTTCACCACTAGCAGGCAGAAGTGGTGGCAGATCAGAGCGGCCGATGCTCCAAGTCATCAGCCCCGCACTGATGACGAAGCACGACGCGGACATGTCGCGTAGCGCTGTCGCATCACAACGTCCCTCTCTTTCAGTTAAAGGGGAGGGCCACTGCGAACTCTGCAGCCACTTTAATGGCAAACACTGGGCCACCAGGGAGGGTTTCGGCTGGACCTGCAGCCTGGCACCCAAGAGGTGGTGCCAGGCTGCCTGTCAGCGGCCCCGCCGAACCTGCGGGCATAATTGTCGGCCCGACATAGCAGTCAGCTGACAATAAAAAAATAAAATGGAGTCGCTGGCAGTGCAACTTCCCCTTTAAGGGCGGCCGTGCCGCCCAGCCACAAAAAGGGCACTGACAGAAAAAGCTGCCAGTGGCATTGACCTGCAGCGACGCCGCTCCCGCGGGGCAATTTCCAAAAGGGGGCCGTTGCCGGTCAGTACGACACAGCGGGAAAACTAAAGGAGTGCAAAATGGCAGCTCCTCCGCGCCGACTGAGCGGTGAGTCCTTACCGACCTCTTTGAGGCGGTCATGGCTCTTAGAGAAAGGGGCAATTTTGGCCCCTGGAAGTTTGCAACTGCAAAAGGAAAGCTCAAACAGTTTGTAACCATCAGCCTTGGAAACATGTTTAAAACCCATGAGAGCAATGATACGAGTAGAAAAGACTAGATTACCTGCAGCAGGTGATTTTGCTGTTGACTTTGTGCTTGGAGACAGATTTCTGCTCCGGAGACCACAAACCTGCATTGAAATAATTTTAACACCAAGGCAAAATTAAGTTAAATTATTATGTGAATTAATATGTGAATTCAAATCTCTCAATCTATTAATTCAGTCAAATCACTCTGTAAACTCAAAAGTTTGTTTCTAATCTACTTGCAGTATTTATTTCAAAAGTAGAGGGTTTGGCAAACAGTGAGGAGGACTGTTAGATTTCTGGAGGACATGGGCAGGGTCGCAAAATGGGCAGATAGGTGGCAGATGCAATTCGGGGAAGTGTGAGGTAATAATTTTGGATGGGAAAAAGGAACGGGAGTATATACTAAATGGAAAGACACTGGGGATTTCAACTACCCCAAAATTAATTGACCAGAAGCGCTGACAATGACAGACTGCAACTTCAGTCTGCATTTGCTCATGCGCCAAATCTCGAAGTTGCGGTCAGTTTTAAATGCAGAATGAAGACGAATGCTGCCAATTTGCCGTCATCCCAGCTTGAAATTCCGGGTCACTCTCCATGCAGAAATCCTTGCCACCTTATTGAAGAAGTCTCTATGGCTGCCCTGATTATTTACTTCTGCCTGTTCACTTCTGATTCCTTCAAATTTTACTTCCAACAAAAAATCATTTTGTACAATCTAAGTAAATAATAATGAGTAGTAAAAATGCGAATGTAACTTATTCTTTAGGTTTTTGAAAATATCATTAAATATCAAATTACCAAAGTCACTGGAGGAACAGGAAGCCAGCTGGTGAGTGACTGGGTTATACGCAATACACTGAATGGAATCATTATGTCTGTAGATTGGCATGAAAACACCAAAAAAAGGTTAGTTATTACAGATTAGATCATAAACAGATATTTAGCACTTGACTTTTAATCTTCCATTGGCATTCTGAGTTATATATATATATAAAAAAATAAATAAAACAGAGCAACTGTGTTTGTCAGTCCCCACATATTTGACCAGTCCACGTAAAAAGCTCGATCCAAATTCCCACACATGCTTGGTTGCAGTAAACACATTTCTGCTTTTAACCCACTTTCCCCACATAGTGGGGAAGCTTTTAGAAACAATGGCCCCGATAATTTACTGGAGCCATGCCCGGTGGGGGGGGGGGGGGGGGAGGAATTTTGGAAGTCTGGGTTTCCCCGCACACCATGCAGTTTTAACGTCACAACGTGCATCATCTTTTTCAAGCCAGCGTGATTTACTCCCTGTCGGACAGGGTAATGCTCCAGAGGTCACAGGCCAGGAGCAGATAGGAAGCCTGCAGCTGTTTATAGGTAGCATGGGTGGGGAGGGGGGCAGATCTTGGGGGTGTGGGGTCCGATCTCCGATCCAGGGTGAGTCCGATCACAAAGGCGGGGGGGAGGTCTTTGCATTCCGGGGGGAGGGGGTGAGGGTCCGTTGGCGGGCAGGAAAGCAGGGAGGTTTGGTAGACTGGGAGGAAGCACTTTGGTTCCTCTTGGCCCACAATTAATACTGTAAAGGAACTTACATTTTCGATGAGGCCGTCCTCAACTCCCTTTAGCTGCCGAGTTAAACCCACATGATAAGTTCAATGGGCCCAAGTTTCCACAAGATAAAAAAACGGGCGCCCCTCCGAGCTGGGCACCCGTTTTTCGCGTCTAAAACGGCACCAGAAAAAAAACGCGCTATTGTCGAGCGCTTTGCAGCTCCTTGTCTGTTTGGCGCGGCGCCCAGGGGGGCGGAGCCTACACTCGCGCCGATTTTGTAAGTGGGAGGGGGCGGGTACTATTTAAATTAGTTTTTTTCCTGCCGGCAACGCTGCGCGTGCGCGTTGGAGCGTTCGCGCATGCTCAGTGTGAAAAATAACATTGGCACTCGGCCATTTTTGTAGTTCTTTGTAGCTGTTTAATTTTTGAACATTTTTTAATAAAATCACATTGCCATCAGCACAGAGGCTTCCCTTCTCACTGTCTCCTTCCCCTCCCTCCCCTCCACGGCAACAAGCCGCTGTCTCCTTCCCCTCCCTCCCCTCCTCTGCGCGGCAACAAGCCGCTGTCTCCTTCCCCTCCCTCCCCTCCACAACAACAAACTGCTTTCTCCCCCCCCCCCCCCCCCCGCTCAGCGGCACGAACGGCTGCAGAATTCTCCCTGGCTGAAGCACTTTCACACAGGTAGGAAGATGGTTTATTTAATCTTTTCTTTGCTTATAAATGTTTATTCAGGTTGAATTTATTTGTATAATATTTGTATAAGTATAAATAAGGATTTATTATAGAATTTAATGACTTCCCTTCCCCCCCCACCTTGTTCTGGACGCCTAATTTGTAACCTGCGCCTGATTTTTTAATGTGTAGAACAGGTTTTTTCAGTTCTACAAAAATCTTCACTTGCTCCATTCTACTTTAGTTTGGAGTACGTTTTCACTGTGGAAACTTTGAAATCAGGCGTCAGTGGCCGGACACGCCCCCTTTTGAAGAAAAAATTCTGTTCCTAAGTAGAACTGTTCTACCTGACTAGAACTGCAGAAAAAAAAATGTGGAGAATTGCGATTTCTAAGATAGTCCGTTCTCCACCAGTTGCTCCTAAAAATCAGGCGCAAATCATGTGGAAACTTGGGCCCAATGTGAGGCACGCAGCCTCATTATATTTGTTAATTGGCCAAACCGACTACTGGAGGCAAGTTTGGGTCAGGTTTGTGATTTTAATATTTTTTTAACATCCCACCCGACCCAAACCCAGATGGTTTTGGGGATTAAAATTACACCCAATAATCTGGAAGAAGATTAACAGTCACTTGGGCAAGCATGGACTAATAAAGGAGAGCAGTATGAATTTGTTCGGGGCAAATTGTTTTTGACTAACTTGATTTTGTTTTTTTGATGAGGGCAGTGCAGTTGATGTTGTGAATCTGGACTTTCAAAAGGCTTTTGATAAAGTAGCACATATTAGGCTTGTTAGAAAAATTGAAGCCCATGGGATAAATGGCACAGTAGCAGCATCGATACAAAATTGGCTAAGGGATAGAAAACAGAGAGTTGTGGTGAATGGTTGTTTTTCAGTCTGGAGGATGGGTACTCAGTGGTGTTCCCCAGGGTTGAGTAACTAGGACGAATGTTCCCCAAGGTGCGCAGGCGTGCAACAATCGCAAAGTCCTACACAGGCAGCTCACCAGTTCCTGCCGCTGGAAAAGATACTGCGCAGCAAATTTAAAGGGATCATGCACAAAAAAAATGTAAAGGGAACATTGACTAGGACCACTGCTGTTTTTGATTTACATTAATGGCTTGGACTTGGGGATACAGAGGCAACATGAAGAAAACGTTTTTTACCCGACGAGTAGTTAAGAATTTGAAACGCACTGCATGATAGGGTGGTGGATACAAATTCAATAGTAGCCTTCAAAAGGGAATTGAATAAATACTAGAAGGAGAAAAGAATTGCAAGGGTATGGGGAAAGGGGGAGTGGGACTAACTGGATTGCTCTTCGACAGAGTTGGCGCAGACTCAATGGTCATCCAATGGCCTCCTTCAGTGCTGCACTATTCTATGATTCTAATCCCTTTTGTGTAGGACACTTTCTCTGCCTCTCTATGAATGGCGGTGGCTCATTATGGTCTCTGTATCTGTGCCCAACTCGTGTTCTCATTGTTCCCCTCTCTCTATACGTTTCTTCTCACTTCTCTACAGAGTTTCACAAAGATCATTGTGGACGTGGGGGTCCAATCGACCCATCTAATTCATCATTCCATAGAAATCTAGTCTCCCACATGACAGTCCTGAACTGCCTCCTGAATGCTTCCAGTTTTTGCTTTTATACGTGAAGTGTTCTATAACACTGCCAATGAGTTGCCTTTGAGATTCAAAAGGGAAATCGAGTCTGAAGCCTTATGCATGAAGTTCCTGACTGATGCACTGCCAGCGTATGTCCCAGTTTGAGGTTCCTGACATGCACTGCCAGTTTGCTGACTGATTCATTGTTTCGACTGTAAAGATAACCAATTAGAAACTAAGGGGAAAAGAAAAACACCCCTCCCTTTCTGATTGGTTATTTTTCATGATATCAGGGGTTGGGGAAAAACTTTCAGCTCCTTTTCAGCATCGTGATATTTTCACCACTTACAGCCCAGCAAGCATACAAGGGTGAATCGTAACATATCTCCATAACATCTGGCAGCAGGCTCCAACCCTGTAACCGCCAGCTCTACCTTTGCTCTAATCTGCTCTCACTCACTGACTCCTACTGCTGGCTTCCCTCCTCACTTTGGGCTGAAGCTCGTTCGTGAGCTTCGGCCCTTGCCTGCCACTTGTCCCTTGCTCCTTGCTCTGCCTCTCACCTGCTGTCCCACCTTCTCCTGGACCTATAAGCAATGCTAAGGGAAAGGTAGCGGTTACCTTTTCTTCTTCATTTTTTCTGTTCATGTTTTAAACATAGACGCATGACACGACGCATAGAAACATGACACCGGCTTTTAAATCAGAATTTGCTTTTCATTTCGATGCAAAAATATTTCCAAGAGATCCACAATGAACAGTTGAGGAGAAAGAGAAACAAATAAAAGAAACTCACGTATACTTCAAGATGCCTTCCAGTTTAGAGGTCCAAATAATAATACTCTTGTCAGTGGAACCCGATGCAAATCGCTTACCTAAGATGATCAAGGTCAATTCATTCAGAAAACAAACAAATGCAAATTCATTTTCACTCACAAACTTAACAACCTGAGTTTCAAAATTGTAGATTCAATTGTAGGAACATGTTATTCTGGTGAGTCTGAATAACATGCTCCTGCCATCATGAGTGGATAGTAGCTCAACACATCTGGTCTTCACTGGCAACGTGTCATAAGTGAGCTCCTCATACAAGCCATGATATCACAAGTTAGCACCGAGCAAATCTCCCGAAAGACAGGATGCAAGAAGTTTTTTTTTAATTTACAGGCCAGTTCTGGGGCCAATGTCACACACCTCCTAGTGGCCAGTTGCACAGAGTACTGGTACAGACCTGCATACAATGAGAGATGTTATGGGGCGGAAACAGAACAAAATGAAACTTGCAATGAAAAAAATTGCTGAACTTGGTTCAGGATCAAACTGAGGCTCCAGCGGCTCGGCTGATAAAGTCAGTAAATCATCCATCATCATAGGCAGTCCCTCAAAATCGAGGAAGACTTGCTTCCACTCTAAAAGTGAGTTCTCAGGTGGCTGAACAGTCCAATACGGGAATTACAGTCTCTATCACAGGTGGAACGGACAGTAGTTGGGTGGGTGGGGAGTCTGGTATGCCGCACGCTCCTTCCGCTGACTGCGCTTGGTTTCTGCATGCATTCGCCGATGAGACTCGAGATGCTCAGCGCCCTCCCGGATGCACTTCCTCCACTTAGGGCGGTCTTTGGCCAGGGATTCCCAGGTATCGGTGGGGATGTTGCACCTTATCAAGGAGGTTTTGAGGGTGTCCTTAAAACATTTCCTCTGCCCACCTAGGGCTTGCTTGCCGAGTAGGAGTTCCAAGTAGAGCACTTGCTTTGGGAGTCTTGTGTCGGGCATTCAGACAATGTGGCCTGCCCAACGGAGCTGGTCAAGTGTGGTTAGTGCTTCAATGCTGGGGATGTTGGCCTGGTCGAGAACACTGACTTCAGTGCGCCTATCCTCCCAGGGAATTTGCAGGATCTTGCGGAGACATCGCCATGACAGGAGCCGACAACTGCTGGACGGACCACCGCCTAATCCGTTCCGTCATCAATATTAATATAGCCCAGCGATAGAAGCAAAGCCACAGAAAAATCAACGCTGGGGCACTCAAAGACCCAGCTAAGAGAGCCCTATACAGTCAGCGCCTCACTGCCAACCTGGTGACCCTCGATGACCCCAAGATGCAGAGTTCCCACAGTGCTTGGTCTGCCCTCTAGGCCACCATAACCAGTGCCTGCGAAGAGACGCTCAGTCACTCAACTAAGAAACACCAGGACTGATTTGATGAGAAAGTCAGTAAAACAGACCAGGAGCTTCCTAATTCAATTATCAGTCTGTGCTGAGTTAGCCGCGTTTGCTTAGAGAAACCTTTGGTGCATCATAGGCAGTCCCTCGGAGTCGAGGAAGACTTGTTTCCACTCTTAAAATGAGTTCTTAGGTGGCTGAACAGACCAATATGAGAACCGTAGTCTGTCACAGGTGGGACAGACAGTCGTTGAGGGAAGGGGTGGGTGGGACAGGTTTGCCGCGCGCTCTTTCCGCTGCCTGCGCTTGATTTCTGCATGCTCTCGGCGATGAGACTCGAGGTGCTCAGTGCCCTCCCGGATGCACTTCCTCCACTTAGGGCGGTCTTTGGCCAGGGACTCCCATGTGTCAGTGGGGATGTTGCACTTTATCAGGGAGGCTTTGAGGGTGTCCTTGTAACATTTCCTCTGCCCACCTTTGGCTTGTTTGCCGTGAAGGCGTTCCGAGTAGAGCGCTTGCTTTGGGAGTCTTGTGTCTAGCATGCGAATAATGTGGCCTGCCCAGCGGAGCTGATCAAGTGTGGTCAGTGCTTCGATGCTGGGGATGTTGGCCTGATGAGTGCAATGGTCTCAGCGCCGTGTGCTAAGGAGGGGAAACCGGTTGGGGCTGCTGCTGTAAATCATTATCCACCAGGACCCCTGCTAGAAAGTGCATGTTTGGGTGTCGAAAAAGTCCAGGATCAGACTTGGTTGTGATGCCCTATATGGTTGAGTGCTCTGCCAACACACTGTCTGGGCTCACACGTGGTAAGTGGTCACTTGTGCAAGTTACCAGAGAGCAATTGCACTCGGGGATCCATACTCAGCCTTAGGAAACAAATTCGATATAGGTTTACTCAGTACATGTGTATCCGCCCCCTCAATTTCTGTGCCGACAGAGCTCCTGATAGAAACAAGCTGTCATAGAGTGGGTGCCAAGAGGAGCTGATATACTTGGGTATAATTAGAGAGAGAAATTGCACAATGGTCAATAAGTGTTACGAATATATGTGAAAGGGGCAATAAAATCTAAAGACAAGGAGAGAAAACATAATTGAAAACAAGTCTCTAACAAAATAAACATTTGTGCAAGGAATATTAGTCTATTCCTCAGGTATAGAACCCTGGTCACCTACCATCTTTAGCATAGGCCACACAGTAGACAGTGTCCCGGTGTCCCTTGAGTGGCTGAATGAGAGTTCCATCAGAAGTATCGTATACCTAGAAATAGAACACGGTATATTTTACGTCACATCTTTACATCTCCATCCACACTGTAGATGGCACAAAGTGCCTGGCCCGCTCGAATGATCCCCTATGCTTACTCGTCCTAACCTATTAAGGTGAAAGGTTGCTTTAGGGCCTTCCTACCTCAACTGCATGGCTGTCCTTTGCTTGCACTTGTTACAGATGCAAGCACTCCAACTTCACCCCCTGCCCCCACCTCCACCTCGTGGGGGGGGAAATTCCAGAAATCCTTCTTACACCTGGGAACCGAGCCCTTCCAGGAATTGTTATTCATTAATGATACATAGCGCAGAAGGAGGCCCATCGTGTTTGCGCCGGCCGACAAGAGCCACATGGTCCTTGGTCAGCAGCCCTAAAGATTACATATAAATCTAGGAACAATGACGGAAAGGCAAAGAGCACCCAGCCCAACTAGTCCGCCTCACACAACTGCGACACCCCTTATACTGAAACATTCTGCACTCCACCCCAATCGGAGCCATGTGTTCTCCTGGGAGAGGCAAAAACCAGATAAAAACCCAGGCCAATTTAGGGAGAAAAAATCTGGGAAAATTCCTCTCCGCGACCCATCCAGGCGATCGAAACTAGTCGAGATCACCCTGGCCATATTCGATTCCCTGCAGTACTTACCATTATATTTGCTCTGTCCAACAAAATGTCATCCAGTCTAATCCCAATTACCAGTTTTAGGTCCGTAACCCTGCAGGTTACTGCACTTTAAGTGCCCATCCATCCATCTCTTAAAAGTGGTGAGGGTTTCTGCATCCACCACTCTTCCAGGCAGCGAGTTCCAGATCCCCACAACCCTCTGCATAAAGAAGCCATCCCTCAAATCCCCTCCAAACCTTCCACCAACCACCTTACAACTATGCCCCTCGTAATAGACCCCTCCACCAATGGAAATAGATCCTTACTATCCACTATGTCCAGGCTCCTAAATATTTTGTACACCTCGATGAGGTCTCCTCTCAACCTCCTCTGTTCCAATGAGAACAAACCCAGCCTCTCCAATCTGTCCTCATAATTAAGATTCTCCATTCCAGGCAGCATCCTAGTAAATCTCCTCTGCACCCTCTCTAGTGCAATCACGTCCTTCCTATGGTTAAGTCATGGCAGGAGAGCTCGGTCGGGTGTTATGCTCCTCCTGTACCATGTGGGAACTCGGGGACACTTCCGGTGTCCCTGACGACTACGTGTGCGGGAAGTGTATCTGCCTCGAGCTCCTGACGGTCCGTGTTGCGGAGTTGGAGATAAGGGTGGATTCACTCTGGAGCATCCACGATGCTGAGAATGACGTGAGTAGCACATGTAGTGAGTTGGTCTTACCGCAGGAGAAGGGTCCACAGCCAGATAGGGAATGGAAGACCAGCAGGAAGAGTAGTGCAAAGAAGGTAGTGCAGGGGTCCCCTGTGGTCATCCCCCTGCAAAACAGATACACCGCTTTGGGTACTGTTGAGGGGGATGACTCATCAGGGGAGGGCAGCAGCAGCCAAGTTCATGGCACCGTGGCTGGCTCTGTTGTACAGAAGGGCAGGAAAAAGAGTGGGAGAGCGATCGTGATAGGGGATTCAATGGTGAGGGTAATAGATAGGCGTTTCTGCGGCCGCAACCGAGACTCCAGGATGGTATGTTGCCTCCCTGGTGCAAGGGTCAAGGATGTCTCGGAGCGGGTGCAGGACATTCTGAAAAGGGAGGGATTCAAATTCCTGGGGCATTGGAACCGGTTCTGGGGGAGGTGGGACCAGTACAAACCGGACGGTCTGCACCTGGGCAGGACCGGAACCAATGTCCTAGGGGGAGTGTTTGCTAGTGCTGTTGGGGAGGAGTTAAACTAATATGGCAGGGGGATGGGAACCAATGCAGGGAGACAGAGGGAGACAAAATGGAGGCAAAAGCAAAAGACAGAAAGGAGATGAGGAAAAGTGGAGGGCAGAGAAATCCAAGGCAAAGAACAAAAAGGGCCACTGTACAGCAAAATTCTAAAAGGACAAAGGGTGTTAAAAAAACAAGCCTGAAGGCTTTGTGTCTTAATGCAAGGAGTATCCGCAATAAGGTGGATGAATTAACTGTGCAAATAGATGTTAACAAATATGATGTGATTGGGATTACGGAGATGTGGCTCCAGGATGATCAGGGCTGGGAACTCAACATCCAGGGGTATTCAACATTCAGGAAGGATAGAATAAAAGGAAAAGGAGGTGGGGTAGCATTGCTGGTTAAAGAGGAGATTAATGCAATAGTTAGGAAGGACATTAGCTTGGATGATGTGGAATCTATATGGATAGAACTGCAGAACACCAAAGGGCAAAAAACGTTAGTGGGAGATGTGTACAGACCTCCAAACAGTAGTAGTGATGTTGGGGAGGGTATCAAACAGGAAATTAGGGGTGCATGCAATAAAGGTGCAGCAGTTATAATGGGTGACTTTAATATGCACATAGATTGGGCGAGCCAAACTGGAAGCAATACGGTGGAGGAGGATTTCCTGGAGTGCATAAGGGATGGTTTTCTAGACCAATATGTCGAGGAACCAACTAGGGGGGAGGCCATCTTAGACTGGGTATTGTGTAATGAGAGAGGATTAATTAGCAATCTCATTGTGTGAGGTCCCTTGGGGAAGAGTGACCATAGTATGGTGGAATTCTGCATTAGGATGGAGAATGAAACAGTTAATTCACAGACCATGGTCCAGAACTTAAAGAAGGGTAACTTTGAAGGTATGAGGCGTGAATTGGCTAGGATGGATTGGCGAATGATACTTAAGAGGTTGACTGTGGATGGGCAATGGCAGACATTTAGAGACCGCATGGATGAACTACAACAATTGTACATTCCTGTCTGGCATAAAAATAAAAAAGGGAAGGTGGATCAACCGTGGCTATCAAGGGAAATCAGGGATAGTATTAAAGCCAAGGAAGTGGCATACAAATTGGCCAGAAATAGCAGTGAACCCGGGGACTGGGAGAAATTTAGAACTCAGCAGAGGAGGACAAAGGGTTTGATTAGGGCAGGGAAAATGGAGTACGAGAAGAAGCTTGCAGGGAACATTAAGGCGGATTGCAAAAGTTTCTATAGGTATGTAAAGAGAAAAAGGTTAGTAAAGACAAACGTAGGTCCGCTGCAGTCAGAATCAGGGGAAGTCATAACTGGGAACAAAGAAATGGCGGACCAATTGAACAAGTACTTTGGTTCGGTATTCACTAAGGAGGACACCAACAACCTTCCGGATATAAAAGAGGTCAGAGGGTCTAGTAAGGAGGAGGAACTGAGGGAAATCTTTATTAGTCGGGAAATTGTGTTGGAGAAATTGATGGGATTGAAGGCCGATAAATCCCCAGGGCCTGATGGACTGCATCCCAGAGTACTTAAGGAGGTGGCCTTGGAAAAAGTGGATGCATTGACAGTCATTTTCCAACATTCCATTGACTCTGGATCAGTTCCTAACGAGTGGAGGGTAGCCAATATAACCCCACTTTTTAAAAAAAGGAGGGAGAGAGAAAACAGGGAATTATAGACCGGTCAGCTTGACCTCAGTAGTTGGTAAAATGATGGAATCAATTATTAAGGATGTCATAGCAGCGCATTTGGAAAATGGTGACATGATAGGTCCAAGTCAGCATGGATTTGTGAAAGGGAAATCATGCTTGACAAACCTTCTGGAATTTTTTGAGGATGTTTCCAGTAAAGTGGACAAGGGGGAACCAGTTGATGTGGTATATTTGAACTTTCAGAAGGCTTTCGACAAGGTCCCACACAAGAGATTAATGTGCAAAGTTAAAGCACATGGGATTGGGGGTAGTGTGCTGACGTGGATTGAGAACTGGTTGTCAGACAGGAAGCAAAGAGTAGGAGTAAATGGGTAATTTTCAGAATGGCAGGCAGTGACTAGTGGGTTACCGCAAGGTTCTGTGCTGGGGCCCCAGCTGTTTACATTGTACATTAATGATTTAGACGAGGGGATTAAATGTAGTATCTCCAAATTTGCGGATGACACTAAGTTGGGTGGCAGTGTGAGCTGCGAGGAGGATGCTATGAGGCTGCAGAGTGACTTGGATAGGTTAGGTGAGTGGGCAAATGCATGGCAGATGAAGTATAATGTGGATAAATGCGAGGTTATCCACTTTGGTGGTAAAAACAGAGAGACAGACTATTATCTGAATGGTGACAGATTAGGAAAAGGGGAGGTGCAACGAGATCTGGGTGTAATGGTACATCAGTCATTGAAGGTTGGCATGCAGGTACAGCAGGCGGTTAAGAAAGCAAATGGCATGTTGGCCTTCATAGCGAGGGGATTTGAGTACAGGGGCAGGGAGGTGTTGCTACAGTTGTACATGGCCTTGGTGAGGCCACACCTGGAGTATTGTGTACAATTTTGGTCTCCTAACTTGAGGAAGGACATTCTTGCTATTGAGGGAGTGCAGCGAAGATTCACCAGACTGATTCCCGGGATGGCGGGACTGACCTATCAAGAAAGACTGGATCAACTGGGCTTGTATTCACTGGAGTTCAGAAGAATGAGAGGGGACCTCATAGAAACTTTTAAAATTCTGACAGGTTTAGACAGGTTAGATGCAGGAAGAATGTTCCCAATGTTGGGGAAGTCTAGAACCAGGGGTCACAGTCTAAGGATAAGGGGTAAGCCATTTAGGACCGAGATGAGGAGAAACTTCTTCACCCAGAGAGTGGTGAACCTGTGGAATTCTCTACCACAGAAAGTAGTTGAGGCCAATTCACTAAATATATTCAAAAGGGAGTTAGATGAAGTCCTTACTACTCAGGGGATCAAGGGGTATGGTGAGAAAGCAGGAACGGGGTACTGAAGTGCATGTTCAGCCATGAATTCATTGAATGGCGGTGCAGGCTAGAAGGGCTGAATGGCCTACTCCTGCACCTATTTTCTATGTTTCTATAATATGGCGACCAGAACTGCACGCAGTACTCCAGCTGTGGCCTAACCAAAGTATTATACAATTTAAGCATAGCCTCCCTGCTCTTATATTCTATGCCTCGGCCAATAAAGGCAAGCCTTCCGTATGCCTTCTTAACCACCTTATCCACCTGGCCTGCTACTTTCAGGGTTCTGTGGACAAGCACTAGAAGGTCCCTTTGTTCATCTATACTATTAAGTGGCCTACCGCTGACTGCCAAAGGTTCTATAGATATGTGAAAAGAAAAAGATTAGTGAAAACAAACGTAGGTTCCTTGCAATCAGATTCAGGTGAATTTATAATGGTGAACAAAGAAATGGCGGACCAGTTAAACAAATACTTTGGTTCTGTCTTCACGAAGGAAGACACAAATAACCTTCCGGAAGTACTAGGGGACCGAGGGTCTAGTGAGAAGGAGGAACGGAAGGAAATTCTTATTAGGCGGGAAATTGTGTTACGGAAATTGATGGGATTGAAGGCCGATAAATCCACGGGGCCTGATAGTCTGCATCCCAGAGTACTTAAAGAAGTAGCCCTAGAAATAGTGGATGCATTGGTGATCATTTTCCAACAGTCTATCAACTCTGGATCGGTTCCTATGGACTGGAGGGTAGCTAATGTAACACCACTTTTTAAGAAAGGAGGGAGCGAGAAAACGGGTAACTATAGACCGGTTAACCTGACATCAGTAGTGGGGAAAATGTTGGAATCAATTATTAAAGATGAAACAGCAGCACATTTGGAAAGCAGTGATGGGTTCGGTCCAAGTCAGCATGGATTTATGAAAGGGAAATCCTGCTTGACAAATCTTCTAGAATTTTTTGAGGATGTAACTGGTAGAGTGGACAAGAGAACCAGTGGATGTGGTGTATTTGGACTTACAAAGGCTTTTGACAAGGTCCCACACAAGAGATTGGTGTGCAAAATCAAAGCACATGGTATTGGTGGTAATGTACTGACGTGGATAGAGAACTGGTTTGCAGACAGGAAGCAGAGAGTCGGGATAAACGGGTCCTTTTCAGAATGGCAGGCAGTTACTAGTGGGGTGCCTCGGGGCTCAGTGCTGGGACCCCAGCTATTTACAATATACATTCATGATTTGGATGAGGGAATTGAGTGTAATATCTCCAAGTTTGCAGATGACACTAAGCTGGATAGCGGTGTGAACTGTGAGGAGGACGCTAAAAGGCTGCAGGGTGACTTGGGCAGGTTAGGTGAGTGGGCAAACATTTGTCAGATGCAATATAATGTGGATAAATGTGAGGTTATCCACTTTGGTGCCAAAAACACGAAGGCAGAATATTATCTGAATGGTGGCAGATTAGGAAAAGGGGAGGTGCAACGAGACCTGGGTGTCATGGTACATCAGTCATTGAAAGTTGGCATGCAGGTACAGCAGGCAGTGAAGGCGGCAAATGGTATGTTGGCCTTCATAGCTAGGGGATTTGAGTATAGGAGCAGGGAGGTCTTGCTGCAGTTGTTCAGGGCCTTAGTGAGGCCTCACCTGGAATATTGTGTTCAGTTTTGGTCTCCTAATCTGAGGAAGGACGTTCTTGCTATTGAGGGAGTGCAGCGAAAGTTCACCAGACTGATTCCCGGGATGGCAGGACTGACATATGAGGAGAGACTGGATCGACTGGGCCTGGAGTTTAGAAGGATGAGAGGGGATCTCATAGAAGCATTTAAAATTCTGACGGGACTGGACAGGTTAGATGCAGGAAGAATGTTCCTGATGTTGGGGAAGTCCAGAACCATGGCACATAGTTTAAGGAAAAGAGGTAAGCCATTTAGGACTGAGATGAGGAGAAACTTCTTCACTCAGAGAGTTGTTAACCTGTGGAATTCCCTACCGCAGAGAGTTGTTGATGCCAGTTCATTGGATATATTCAAGAGGGAGTTAGATATGGCCCTTACGGCTAAAGGGATCAAGGGGTATGGAGAGAAAGCAGGAAAGGGGTACTGAGGTGAATGATCAGCCATGATCTTATTGAATGGTGGTGCAGGCTCAAGGGGCCGAATGGCCTACTCCTGCACCTATTTTCTATGTTTCTATGTGTATACCCTTTCCTTATTAGCCCTCCCAAAGTGAATCACCTCACTCGTCTCTGAATTAAATTCCATTTGCCACTGCTCTGCCCACCCGACCAGTAGATTGACATCCTCCTGCAGCCCATGACTTTCCTCTTCATTATCAACCACACAGCAAATTTTAGTGTCATCTGGAAACTTCTTAATCATACTTCCTATATTCAAATCTAAATCGTTGATATATACCACAAAAAGCAAGGGACCCAGTACTGAGCCCTGTGGAACCCCACTGGAAACATCCTTCCTGTCACAAAAACATCAATCATTACCCTTTGCTTCCTACCTCTAAGCTAATTTTGGATCCAACTTGCCACTTTGCCCTGGAACCCATGGGCTTTAACCTTCATAACCAGTCTACCATGCAGGACCTTATCAAAAGCCTTGCTAAAGTCCATATATACTACATCGCACGCACTACCCTCATCGACCCTCTTGGTTACCTCCTCAAAAAATTCAATCAGGTTAGTCAAATATGATCTTCCCTTAACAAATCCGTGCTGATTGTCCCTAATTAATCCTTGCCTATCCAAATGCAGATTTAACCTGTCTTTCAGGATGTTTTCCAATAGTTTTCCCACTGCTGAGGTTAGGCTGACAGGCCTGTAATTACTCGGCCTATCCCTTTTTCCCCTTCTTAAACAAGGGTACCACATAAGCAGTCCTCCAATCCTCCGCCATCATGCCCATATCCAAAGAGGACTGGAAAATGATGGTCATGTCCTCTGCTATTTCCTCTTTTACTTCGCTCAACAGCCTGGGATGCATTTCATCCGGGCCTGAGGACTTTTCTACTTTCAAAGCTGCTAAACCCCTTTTACGGAAGAGACACTGCTATATTATAAAACATACCGAAGAACAGTCTTATCTTAATAAGCAACAAAGACTGCCTGCATTCAGAAGGGATCGAGACAAACTAGTTGGATTAGATGGGCTTAGGATTGGTCAGAACAGGTTATTAATACCTGTACAATTCAGTGCTGTGGCCACAGTTTTGTGTCCATTTGGGCATCTTAATATGTTGGGAGTTCAAAAAGGAGCAAAAAGAATGATTTGTGTATATGTGACATTCACAGAAGTGTACGAATTAGTATGTATTAAATCAGTATTTCTGTCACATCTTGCACTGAAATCCAATGTAAACATCTCTATGGGATTTCTCAATTTAAATGTGTTTACGGCTGCCTGTTTTGCTTCTCTGATGATGTTTGTAAGTTTTTTGACAGGATTTTCCAGTGAATGTGACAGCTTGTGGTGCTGGAATAGTCTAAAAGCACAACTTTGAGTCTGCATGTAGTTGCGGTATCTGGGCACTAGGTGTATCTGTCGAGCAGTGTTTTATTCTCTTGGGCTCCACATTGATGGCCATGTTGGGTTTTGTTTGTGAAGGACATGGATGGGTTGTCTGGTAATATGCTCCTCCCCCAACGGTTGGTCGCTCCACAGTCCATTCTGGGGCAGATCATCACCACCAGTATCTGTGCCCACAAGATCAATGCCCGTTCTGGCATTCCATGGAGTCACAAGGACAGAGAGCTCAAGGCAACACAATGACGAGGACTCACTGAGAGCAACGCCATGCGATATCTACCAGGACATACGTATGGAAAGTGAGAAATCGACAGAGATTGTGAACATACCAGAACTCTGTTTCCCGTTGCTACTATCAGCTGGGTTCCATCTGGTTTGAATGCGATGTCATAAATACTGCAGAGATGTGAAAATAAATATTTTTGTAAATTTAGAAGCAATGAACTGATGTGAAAACATAATCAGGAATTTCTTCCAATAACTAAATACAGTAGACAGGCTGGTTTTATTTCCCTCCCAGCATTATCACACACTTTACTCCACCGCTGGCGTCTTATTTCCTGCCTACCCTCTCCCCAGTGTATCCCCCACCCATCACCACGGTGTTACCCCTGTCCCCTCGGTGTATTAAACCCCCATCCCCAGGTGTACTGTCCCTCTCCCCCTCACACACTATGTTCGGCGCGGCCTGTTTACATTAGAAACCGCGTTACTACGTAGCAAGAGGGAGAATTGTGGTAGGGGGTGGTGCGCGCCCGGCCGCAGCCCGCTCTCCTCACCACTGTTCGACCTTCTCCCTGTCGTGTACCCTGTCGATCCAGGTGGGGACGGCCCGCATCTTCTCGCTGTCTTGCCCCGGGGCCGGCCTCAGTCGCTCGCTCACTGCCGGCTCGGCCCTTCGCGCTCAGTAACCGTCAGCGGGGACGCATGCGCACCGTCCCTCGTTCCCAGTATCTGCCAGCGCGTGACGCATGCGCACGGCCCCCTCCCCGTAACCGCCAACTGGACGCATGCGCCCCTCCCCGCACCAGCCAGCGGGGGCGCGTGCGTACTGCCCCCTCCCTCCACAGCAACCACCAGCGGGGGCGCATGCGCACCGCCCCCTCCCCAGCAACCGCCAGCGGGGACGCATGCGCACCTCCCCCTCCCCAGCATCCGCCAGTGGGGGCCATGCGCACCGCCCCCTCCCACCCCCGGGTCAAATCCCGCGAGATGTGGACGGAGCGGTTGTGCGCGAGATTTGAAGCTGCGGAAATGGCGGGCTGGCGGTGAGTGCTGAGCGGCGCCGGGCCGGGCGGTGATAAAAACCCGCACGGGTGGCTCTGCGAGTTGCGGTCCGGGCTGCTTCAGTTGCTGGAAATCTCCGCGGGGTCAGGCACCATCCGTGGAGAGAGAGAAACAGGTCGTCGACCCAAAACAAACTCTTTCTCCACAGATGCTGCCTGACCCGCGGAGATTTCCAGCATCCGCAGTATTTTGCTTTAATTGCTTTTTTCCTCCCCAGAGCTTGGTGAATTTGCTCATCTCGGCACCCGGACACTAACCCGACAGCTCCGTCCTGACGTGTTGTCATACCCCATTTCCCCCTCCCTAACATCGCCCGTCTCCGACCCTGCCTCAGCTCATCCGCTGCTGAAGCCCTCACCGATACCTCTGGGCCTGACTATTCCAACATACTCCTGGCTGGCCTCCCACATACTCGTAAACTAGAGCTGATCCAAAACTCGGCTGCCCATGTCCTCATCATCATCATCATCATAAGCGGTCCCTCGAAGCAAGGATGACTTGCTTCCACACCGAAAAGGGATGAGTTCACAGGTGTTTCAATGAAGGACCTAATATTCCAGATCCCGAACTACATCCTGAGGGGGTGGAAGATGCCTGTGGGTGGATTTTTTTAACGTGTGGTGGCCGTTGCACACCAGCCACCACACGGGCTTGACAGAGCTAGGTCTTGGTCCAGTGGCGACTGGAGACCAGCTCTGCTGCACAGACCTAGTGTGCACATATATCACAGTGTGGGCTGGCCCGGGCCGCCCCTGGCCCCGAGCTCACCCCGCTCCTGGGCCTCGATCACGTCCCTCTACGATCTCTCGCCGCTGCTTTGCCCCAACCTCGCTGCTCCTGCTGTACCTGCCCACAGTCCAATCACCGACCTGGACCTTGATGACGTCACTCTTCGCTGCCGTCTCCCTCCTGCACCAGCTCGCGCCCATGGCCGCCGCTCGCTGCTCCTCTTATGGCCCCGACCTGCTGCTGATGGTCTCTCGTAGCCCTGCCCTAACTCGCACCAAATCCCACTCTCCCATCTCCCCTGTGTTCACCAACCTACATTGGGTTCTGAAAATTCTCATCCTTATTTTCAAATCTCTCCCTATCTCTGTAATCTCCTTCAGCCCCACAACCACCCCCTCCCCCCAGAGATGTCTGCGCTCCTCTAATTCTGCCCTCTCAAGCATCCCTGATTATAATCGCTCAACCATTGGTGGCCGTGCCTTCAGCTGCCTGGACCCCAAGCTCTGAAATTCCCTGCCTTTCTACACCTCTTTCTCCTTCAAGACGCTCCTTAAAACCTACCTCTTTGACCAAGCCTTTGGTCACCTGCGCTAATTTCTACTTATGTGGCTTCGTGTCAAATCTTTATCGCATAATGCTCCTGTGAAGCGTCTTGGGACGTTTCACTATGTTAAAGGCGTTATATAAATGCAAGTTGTTGTAGTTGTTGTCCCACCGAGACTGCAGTGTTGATGAGTTAATGGTTTCTCCTCGGCCTGTGTCGCAATATTTTTACACTATCTACCGACCATTTATCCTGCCAATTTGCAGCACTTTTAGCTTTAGTATTCTTTTAATAAACCTTGTTATTGCAGTAAAAAAGGACGGGTGTTGTTCATTTTGATTTCTAACCCTAGCTGCCCAACATTCAGCCCATTCACCCTATTCTTAAATCGTGCAGAATGGTATGTTGCCTCCCTGGTGCAAGGGTCAAGTATGTCTCGGAGCGGGTGCAGGACATTCTGAAAAGGGAGGGTGAACAGCCAGTTGTCGTGGTACATATAGGTACCAACGATATAGGTAAAAAAACGGGATGAAGTCCTACGAGACTAATTTAGGAAGCTAGGAGCTAAATTAAAAAGTAGCACCTCAAAAGTAGTAATTTCAGGATTGCTACCAGTGCCACGTGCTAGTCAGAGTAGGAATGGCAGGATAGCTCAGATGAATATGTGGCTTGAGCAGTGGTGCAGAAGGGAGGGATTCAAATTCCTGGGACATTGGAACCGGTTCTGGGGGAGGTGGGACCAGTACAAACCGGACGGTCTGCACCTGGGCAGGACCGGAACCAATGTCCGAGGGGGAGTGTTTGCTAGTACTGTTGACGAGGAGTTAAACTAATATGGCAGGAGGATGGGAGCCTATGCAGGGAGGCAGAGGGAAATAAAAGGGAGACAGAGGCAAAAGATAGAAAAGAGAATAGTAAAAGTGGAGGGCAGAGAAACCTAAGGCAAAAAACAAAAAGTGCCACATTACAGCAAAATTCTAAAGGGGCAAAGTGTGTTAAAAAGACAAGCCTGAAGGCTCTGTGCCTCAATGCGAGGAGTATTCGGAATAAGGTGGACGAATTAACTGCACAAACAGCAGTTAACGGATATGATGTAATTGGCGTCACGGAGACATGGCTCCAGGGTGACCAAGGCTGGGAACTCAACATCCAGGGGTATTCAACATTTAGGAAGGATAAACAGAAAGGAAAAGGAGGCGGGCTGGCATTGCTGGTTAAAGAGGAAATTAATGCAATACTAAGGAGGGATATTAGCTTGGATGATGTGGAATCGGTATGGGTGGAGCTGCGGAATACCAAAGGGCAGAAAACGCTAGTGGGAGTTGTGTTCAGACCACCAAACAGTAGTAATGAGGTTGGGGACAGCATCAAGCAAGAAAAAAGGGATGTGTGCAATAAAGGTACAGCAGTTATCATGGGCGACTTTAATCTACATATTGGGCCCAAGTTTCCACACGATAAAAAACGGGCGCCCCTCCGAGCTGGGCGCCTATTTTTCGCGCCTAAAACGGCGCCTAAAAAAAAAATTATGATTCTGGAGCGTTTTGCAGCTCCTTGTCTGCCTGGCGCGGCGCCCAGGGGGGCGGAGCCTATACTCGCGCCGATTTTGTAAGTGGGAGGGGGCGGGTACTATTTAAATTAGTTTTTTTCTTGCCGGCAACGCTGCGTGTGCGCGTTGGAGCGTTCGCGCATGCTCAGTGTGAAAAAAACATTGGCACTCAGCCATTTTTGTAGTTCTTTGTAGCTGTTTAGTTTTTGAACATTTTTTTAATAAAAGCACATTGCCATCAGCACTTGCAGCCTTCTCACTGTCTCCTCTCTCTCCCCCCCCCCCCCACCGCGGGAAGAACGGGCGCCTTCTACTCCCCCTCCCCGCGGGAAAGAACGGGCACCTCCTCTCTCTCCCTCCCCCCGCGGGCAGAATAGGCCCCTTCCTCCCCCCCCCGGCGGAAAAGAACGGGCGCCTCAGGCTGACTACAGAATTCTCCGTGCCTGAAGCACTTTCACACAGGTAGGAAGACGGTTTATTTAATCTTTTCTTTGCTTACAAATGTTTATTCAGGTTGGATTTATTTGTATAATATTTGTAGAAGTATAAATAAGGATTTATTGTAGAATTTAATGAGTTCCCTCCCCCCCCCACCTCGTTCTGGACGCCTAATTTGTAACCTGCGCCTGATTTTTTAATGTGTAGACAAGGTTTTTTCAGTTCGACAAAAATCTTCACTTGCTCCATTCTACTTTAGTTTGGAGTCCGTTTTCACTGTGGAAACTTTCAAATCAGGCGTCAGTGGCCGGACACGCACCCTTTTGAAGAAAAAATTCTGTTCCAAAGTAGAACTGTTCTACCTGACTAGAACTGCAGAAAAAAAAATGTGGAGAATTGCGATTTCTAAGATAGTCCGTTCTCCACCAGTTGCTCCTAAAAATCAGGCGCAAATCATGTGGAAACTTGGGCCCATTGATTGGGCTAACCAAACTGGTAGCAATGCAGTGGAGGAGGATTTCCTGGAGTGTATTAGGGATGGCTTTCTAGACCAATATGTCGAGGAATCAACTAGAGAACTGACCATCCTAGAGTGGGTGATGTGTAATGAGAAGGGACTAATTAGCAATCTTGTTGTGCGAGGCCCCTTGGGGAAGAGTGACCATAATATGGTAGAATTCTTCATTAAGATGGAGAGTGACACAGTTAATTCAGAAACTAGGATCCTGAACTTAAGGAAAGCTAACTTCGACAGTATGAGGCATGAATTGGCTAGAATAGACTGGCAAATGATACTTAAAGGGTTGACGGTTGATAGGCAATGGCAAACATTTAAAGATCACATGGATGAACTTCAACAATTGTCCATCCCTGTCTAGAGTAAAAATAAAACGGGGAAGGTGGCTCAACCATGGCTAACAAGGAAAATTACGGATAGTGTTAAATCCAAGGAAGAGGCATATAAATTGGCCAGAAAAAGCAGCAAACCTGAGGACTGGGAAAAATTTAGAATTCAGCAGAGGAGGACTAAGGGTTTAATTAAGAGGGGGAAAATAGAGTACGAGAGGAAACTTGCTGGGAACATCAAAACTGACTGCACAAGCTTCTATCGATATGTGAAGAGAAAAAGATTAGTGAAGACGAACGTAGGTCCCTTGCAGTCGGATTCAGGTGAATTTATAATGGGGAACAAAGAAATGGCAGACCAATTGAACAAATACTTTGGTTCTGTCTTCACGAAGGAAGACACAAATAACCTTCTGGATGTACTACGGGACCGAGGGTCTAGTGAGAAGGAGGAACTGAAGGATATCCTTATTAGGCGGGAAATTGTGTTAGGGAAATTGATGGGATTGAAGGCCGATAAATCCCTGAGGCTTGATAGTCTGCATCCCAAAGTACTTAAAGAAGTGGCCCTAGAAATAGCATTGGTGATCATTTTCCAACAGTCTATCGACTCTGGATCAGTACCTATGGACTGGAGGGTAGTTAATGTAACACCCCTGTTTAAAAAAGGAGGGAGAGAGAAAACGGGTATTTATTGACCGGTTAGCCTGACATCAGTAGTGGGGAAAATGTTGGAATCAATCATTAAGGATGAAATAGCAGTGCATTTGGAAAGAGGTGACATGATAGGTCCAAGTCAGCATGGATTTGTGAAAGGGAAATCATGCTTGATAAATCTTCTGGAATGTTTTGAGGATGTTTCCAGTAGAGTGGACAAGAGAGAACCAGTTGATGTGGTGTATTTGGACTTTCAGAAGGCTTTCGACAAGATCCCACACAAGAGATTAATGTGCAAAGTTGAAGCACACGGGATTGGGGGTAGTGTGCTGACATGGATTGAGAACTGGTTGGCAGACAGGAAGCAAAGAGTAGG
This sequence comes from Pristiophorus japonicus, assembly GCF_044704955.1. Taxonomy (NCBI): domain Eukaryota; kingdom Metazoa; phylum Chordata; class Chondrichthyes; family Pristiophoridae; genus Pristiophorus; species Pristiophorus japonicus. Next base: position 105,009,654 of record NC_091988.1, on the reverse strand, counting down.
AGTAAATGGGTACTTTTCAGAATGGCAGGCAGTGACTAGTGGGCTACTGCAAGGTTATGTGCTGGGGCCTCAGCTGTTTACATTGTACATCAGTGATTTAGATTAGGGGATTAAATGTAGTTTCTCCAAATTTGTGGATGACACTAAGTTGGGTGGCAGTGTGAGCTGCGTGGAGGATGCTATGAGACTGCAGGGTGACTTGGACAGGTTAGGTGAGTGGGCAAATGCATGGCAGATGCAGTATAATGTGGATAAATGTGAGGTTATCCACTTTGGTGGTAAAAACAGAGAGACAGACTATTATCTGAATGGTGACAAATCAGGAAAAGGGGAGGTGCAACAAGACCTGGGTGTCATGGTACATCAGTCATTGAAGGTTGGCATGCAGGTACAGCAGGCGGTTACGAAAGCAAATGGTATGTTGGCCTTCATAGCGAGGGGATTTGAGTACAGGGGCAGGGAGGTGTTACCGCAGTTGTACAGGGCCTTGGTGAGGCCACACCTGGAGTATTGTGTACAGTTTTGGTCTCCTAACTTGAGGAAGGACATTCTTGCTATTGAGGGAGTGCAGCGAAGGTTCACCAGACTGATTCCCGGGATGGCGGGACTGACATATCAAGAAAGACTGGATCAACTGGGCTTGTATTCACTGGAGTTCAGAAGAATGAGAGGGGATCTTATAGAAACGTTTAAAATTCTGACAGGTTTAGACTGGTTAAATGCAGGAAGAATGTTCCCAATGTTGGGGAAGTCCAGAACCAAGGGTCACAGTCTAAGTATAAGGGGTAAGCCATTTAGGACCGAGATGAGGAGCAACTTCTTCACCCAGAGAGTGGTGAACCTGTGGAATTCTCTACCACAGAAAGTTGTTGAGGCCAATTCATTAAATATATTCAAAAAGGAGTTAGATGTAGTCCTTACTACTCGGGGGATCAAGGGGTATGGCGAGAAAGCAGGAATGGGGTACTGAAGTTGAATGTTCAGCCATGAACTCGTTGAATGGCGGTGCAGGCTTGAAGGGTCGAATGGCCTACTCCTGCACCTATTTTCTATGTTTCTATGTTCTTGCTATTGAGGGAGTGCAGCGAAGGTTCACCAGACTGATTCGGATGGCTGGACTGTCATATGAGGAGAGACTGGATCAACTGGGCCTTTATTCACTGGAGTTTAGAAGGATGAGAGGGGATCTCATAGAAACATATAAGATTCTGACGGGACTGGACAGGTTAGATGCGGGAAGAATGTTCCCGATGTTGGGAAATCCAGAAGCAGGGGACACAGTCTTAGGATAAGGGGTAGGTCATTTAGGACTGAGATGAGGAGAAACTTCTTCACTCAGAGAGTTGTGAACCTGTGGAATTCCCTGCCGCAAAGAGTTGTTGATGCCAGTTCATTGATTATATTCAAGAGGGAGTTAGATATGTCCCTTACGGCTAAAGCGATCAAGGGGTATGGAGAGAAAGCAGGAAAGGGGTACTGAGGGAATGATCAGCCATGATCTTATTGAATGGTGGTGCAGGCTCAAAGGGCCGAATAGCCTACTCCTGCACCTATTTTCTATGTTTCTATGTTCCTTTCAAGAGATAATGTTATGGATGTTTGGTCTTTTGATCAACTATTCTCAGTCATGAGAGTCAGTAACACGAGCATTCATGCGTTAAAAATAAACAACTGTCCTCTATTGGATACGAAACGTAAGTCTTGGAAGCATATTGATGTGATTTTAATAACCATGTGCATTGTTAGTACACTGACAACGCATGTTGGACTGTACTTTAACTGCCACAAAATAAGTGTACAAGCAACAATAAGACACAAGTAAGCAGAACGAAAGCACAAATGAAAAGATTTATTTTTTCTGTGTTTTATGCAGTTTATCACATTGAGCGACCAGTGTTTGGGGTGAACGATTTTCGATATCATTGAGGGAAACAGATATTTGCCAGATAGTCGGAGGTGATGTTTGTGAGGTGTTTTAGTGCTGATTATTGTGGTCCGTCAACCAGGTCCAAACGATGGAAAATTCCCCTCTCTGCAATTGGTGATTGGAGACTTGACATAGGCAAGCACTTCCTTAGACAGTTTGAAAACCAGTGATTGCTTCCATTATAGGTAGCAAGGAGCAGGAAAAATCTTTTGAAATCCTGTAAATAACTGAAAAAAGAATGGTTTTGGGGAGGGATGATTTTATTTTTAAAGTACTTGTGTAAAGTCCTGTACCCTCAGTACAGATTCACACGAGGCATGTAGTGAAGTCAAGGTCACTCTGGACCTGCACCTTTATTTCACAGCTCTGGAATGCTGCACTTGCCTGAGACCTGCCCTTATATACCTGTCTCTTGCAAGTGCACCCCTGGTGGTAAGGTATGCTGGTGGTTATAGGTCATATCTTATTACAGTCATGTATAGCATGTTAGGATACAGTTATATCTAATAATGTAAGATACATGACATCACCCTCCCCCAGGGTCTTATTGTCTTTATAGGTTCAGTCTCTCAGGTGGTCTACGCTCTCGCGTGGAGCGTCTGAATGGTGGTTCAGATGTTTGCCTTGGTGTCTGTTTTTCTTTGGGTGTGGTTGCTGGTATCTCGCCTGGGCTGTCTGTTTCGATTGGTGTGATTGTTGTTGACTCGCCTGGGCTGTCTGTTGGGATTGCCTTTTCCTCAGGTTGTTCCCTCTGTCTGTCCACCAGGTGTGTTGCGAGTTCCACAATGTAGTCTGCCTCTGGTTCCGCAGTGTTGTTGGTAAATCTGCTTTTGACTTGGTCTACATGCCTCCGGCAGGTTTTGCCATTATCCACTTGTACTACCAGTAGCCTGTTTCCTTCCTTGCCCGTTACTGTCCCTGCAAGCCATTTGGGAGCCCTGCCATAGTTTAGTACAAACACTTTGTCCCCTATCTCATTCCATCTCCCCCTCGAATTTCTGTCATGGTACTCAGTCAGCTTACGGTGCTTTGCCTCAACGATTTCGTGCATGTCTGGGAGGATTAATGAGAGTCTTGTTTTTAAAGTCCTTTTCATCAACAGTTGCGCGGGGGGATCCCAGTCAGCGAGTGTGGACGAGATCTGTATGCCAGCAGCAGTCGCGACAGGCGACCCTGCAGCGTGGGACCTTGGATTTTAAGCATGCCTTGTTTAATGATTTGCACTGCTCTCTCCGCCTGGCTGTTGGAGGCCGGCTTGAATGGTGCCGTCTTGACGTGATTTATGCCGTGGTCAATTATAAAGTCTTGGAATTCTGCGCTGGTGAAGCACGGACCATTGTCACTGACCAATATGTCAGGGATTCCGTGCGTTGCAAACATGGTTGCGAGGCTCTCCACAGTGGTGGAGATTGTGCTCGAGTTTAAAATGGTGCATTCGATCCACTTTAAAAATGCATCTACAACTACGAGGAACATTTTGCCCATGAATGGGCCCGCATAGTCTACGTGCACCCGCGACCACGGTTTGGTAGGCCATGGCCAGGGGCTCAGTGGAGCCTCCCTGGGGGCATTGCTGAGTTGGGCACAAATGGTGCACCTTCGGATGCAGAGCTCCAGGTCCGCGTCAATACCAGGCCACCAGACGTGAGATCTGGCTATGGCCTTCATGAGAACGATCCCCGGGTGCTCGCGATGGAGCTCCTGGACAAATGCCTCTCTGCCTCACAGAAGCATGACTACTCGGCTGCCCCACATCAGGCAGTCTACTTGTAGTGATAGCTCATGCATGCGCCTGTGAAAGGGTTTTAATTCCTCGGGGCAGGCATCACGAGCCTCTGTCCAGTCACCGGTTAGGACACATTTTTTTACTAAGGATAACGTGAGGTTGCTGGCCGTCCAGGCTCTGATTTGGCGAGCCGTCATGGGCGAACCTGTGGACTCAAAGACATTGGTTGCCATGACTATCTCACAGTCCTGTTCGTCAGACCCTTCCATGGTCGCCAGGGGTAGCCTGCTGAGCGCGTCGGCACAGTTGTCTGTGCCTGGTCTGTGCCTTATGGTATAGTCGTAGGATGCCAGCATGAGTGCCCACCGTTGAATTCGCGCCAAGGCGTTGGCGTTTATTGCCTTGCTCTCAGATAGGAGGGACGTGAGGGGCTTGTGGTTGGTTTCTAACGCGAACTTGGCCCCGAAAAGGTATTGGTGCATCTTTTTGACACCATACACGCACGCGAGCGCCTCCTTCTCTACCATTCCGTACCCGCGCTCCGCCCGCGAAAGTGACCTGGAGGCATAAGCTATGGGTTGTAATTTGCCCGCACTATTGACAGGTTGCAAAACACACCCGACCCCATACTCTGACGCATCGCATGTGAGAACTAGCTTTTTACCTGGCTCAAAGAAAGTCAAAACACCGTTGGAACACAGAAGGTTGTGTGCCTTATTGAAGGCGCGTTCCTGTGCGTCCCCCCAAAACCAATCGCACCCCTTTCTGAGTAGCACGTGGAGAGGCTCCAGCACCGTGCTTAAGTTCTGCATAAAGTTACCAAAGTAATTGAGTAGCTTGGATTCCTCGGTCAATCCTTGCGTCATATACGCAGATGTGAGGTCTAATTTTGAGAAAAGTTTACCTCCAGCCAATGTGGCAAATAAGTCCTCCGCTCTGGGCAGCGGGTACTGGTCCTGTATGGAGACTCTGTTTATGGTAGATTTGTAGTCCCCACAGATTCGTACGGATCCATCAGGCTTCATGACTGGGACGATGGGACTTGCCCAGTCGCTAAATTCCACAGGTGATATAATGCCTTCCCGCAGAAGCCTGTCTAGTTCGTGTTCAATCTTTTCCCTCATCACATAGGGTACAGCTCCGGCCTTGTGATGGACCGGTCTAGCATCCTGTGTGATGTAGATTTTGACTTTGGCCCCTTTGAAAGTGCCCACACCTGGCTGAAAGAGATGTTCAAATCGCTTTATAACTGTTGAGCAGGAGGTCCGTTCCTCTAATGACATGGCATGGACATCATCCCATTTCCAGTTTAGTTTGCCAGCCAGCTTCTCCCCAGCAGTGCTGGGGGGTCTCTGGGGACAATCCACAGGGGAAGTCGGTTCACTGTCCCTTTGTGTGTGACGGAGAGCATGGCACTGCCGAGGACTGGTACGATTTCTTTGGTATAGGTCCTTAGTTTGGTGTCGACCCTTGTGAGTTTTGGTCTGTCTCTTTTATGCGGCCACAGTTGTTCAAATTGTTGAGCGTCCATGAGAGATTGACTCGCTCCCATATCCAGCTCCATGTTGACAGCTATCCCGTTGAGTAGGACCCTCATCATTATAGGAGGCGTCCTGTTGTAAGAGCAGCGGCCATTGATCGTGTTGACCCGCTGTACACCGGTTTCCCGGGTACTGTCCCCACCATCTTCTGGTCCGCTTTCTGACCCATCCGATTCGTATACCAGCCGAGCTGCCGTTTTTTTGCACATAAGAACATAAGAACGTGGAACAGGACATCTAGCCCCTCGAGCCTGCTCCGCCATTCAACAAGATCATGGCTGATCTGGCCATGGACTCAGCTCCACTTACCCGCCCACTCCCCGTAACCCTTAATTCCCTTATTGGTTAAAAATCTATCTATCTGTGACTTGAATACATTCAATGAGCTAGCCTCAACTGCTTCCTTGGACAGAGAATTCCACAGATTCACAACCCTCTGGGAGAAGAAATTCCTGCTCAACTTGGTTTTAAATTGGCTCCCCTGTATTTTGAGGCTGTGCCCCCTAGTTCTAGTCTCCCCGACCAGTGGAAACAACCTCTCTGCCTCTATCTTGTCTATCCCTTTCATTTATTTTAAATGTTTCTATAAGATCACCCCTCATCCTTCTGAATTCCAACGAGTAAAGACCCAGTCTACTCAATCTATCATCATAAGATAACCCCCTCATCTCCGGAATCAGCCTAGTGAATCGTCTCTGTACCCCCTCCAAAGCTAGTTTATCCTTCCTTAAGTAAGGTGACCAAAACTGCACGCAGTACTCCAGGTGCGGGCCTCACCAATACTCTATACAGTTGCAGCAGGACCTCCCTGCTTTTGTACTCCATCCTCTCGCAATGAAGGCCAACATTCCATTCGCCTTTCTGATTACCTGCTGCACCTGCAAACTAACTTTTTAAGACTCTACGCAGGGGTCCTCCCACTATTCATCGGGGACTTGGCCTGGAGGGTGGTGCACGGAGCAGTGCCGTGCAACAAATTTTTAAGCCGGTTCACGGACTCCCAGGCCGCCTGCAATTTCTGCGGTCTGGAGGAGTCCGTGTTCCATGTTTTTATGGAGTGCACAAGGTTGCAGCCCCTGTTCCACTATTTGAAGGGGCTGCTCCTGAAATTCTGGCTGCACTTCAGTCCCACTCTCCTGATCTTTGGGCACCCTGTGCGGAGGGGAGCGGGTAGGTCCGAAGGCCTCCTCGTAGGACTGCTCCTGGGCACGGCCAAGGGTGCCATCAGCCGGTCCAGGCAGCGGGCGGTCGAGGGGGTCGTTCAACCTGACTGCCTGCCTCTCTTCCGCTCTTACATCCGGTCCAGGGTGTCCTTGGAGATGGAGCACGCGGTGTCCACCGGTACGCTCGCGGCCTTCCGCGAGAGGTGGGCACCGGAGGGACTGGAGTGCATCATCACGCCCGGCAACCAAATTTTAATTTGATTTTACGTTTTTAAGTTTAATTTGTTTTAATTGCCGGTGCTTTTAGTGTCCCCCTTTCCTTTTATAGGGGGCACTGGGGAAAATTGTGAATTTAGTGCCCAAAAAAAAACCAAAAAAGAAAAACACAAAAAAAAAAGGGGGGGGAAAAAAAGGGCCTTGTAAATGTCTGGAGTGTCACCCAGGTCGGGTGGCACCGTTTAATGTTTTTATGTTTTGCAGGTAAACTCAAAAGAGTTTCATGCACAAGCATCCGGTCCAGGGTGTCCTTGGAGATGGAGCACGCGGTGTCCACCGGTACGCTCGCGGCCTTCCGCGAGAGGTGGGCACCGGAGGGACTGGAGTGCATCATCACGCCCGGCAACCAAATTTTAATTTGATTTTACGTTTTAAAGTTTAATTTGTTTTAATTGCCGGTGCTTTTAGTGTCCCCCTCCCCTTTTATAGGGGGCACTGGAAAAAATGTGATTTTAGCGCCCCAAAAAAAAACCACAAAAAAAAGAAAAACACAAAAAAGAAAAAAGGGGCCTTGTAAATGTCTGCTCTGTCATCCAGGGCGGGTGGCACGGTTTAATGTTTTATGTTTTACAGGTAGACTCTAAAAGAGTTTCATGCACAAGAACCCCGAGGTCCCTCTGCATCGCAGCATGTTGTAATTTCTCCCCATTCAAATAATATTCCCTTTTACTGTTTTTTTTCCCCAAGGTGGATGACCTCACACTTTCCGACATTGTATTCCATCTGCCAAACCTTAGCCCATTCGCTTAACCTATCTAAGTCTCTTTGCAGCCTCTCTGTGTCCTCTACACAACCCGCTTTCCCACTAATCATGCAGGCCAAATGCCCTGTATATTCACAATTTCTGCAAACAGCCTGCTGAAATCGACATCCCCTTGACGAGTGCCCACCCCCACACCTCCAGCACAGACCTGTTCCCATTGTTCAAAGAGTTTCCAAAGGATGAGCTGCGTCTGGCTGATCTCTCTTGAGCTTCTCTCAGTTTGTAGTTGATTGCTCGCATTGTGGGTTGATGAGGTGTGAACGGCCGTTCCTGTGGCCTTGATGGCTTCTGCCTGCTGTCGAGAACCTGTTCTCCCGGTTTTGTCTGTGTGTGGGAGGAGCAGCTTATTTAGTGCTGTGAACTTCTTGTTCCAATATTTCGTTAGTTGTCGTACCTGCATTGTAAATCAACCTCGTTTCTTCTCCCCCTACCAAGAATGTCTGTGCAACCATTGCTGCTGCCTCTAAGGTCAGGTTCTTGGTCTCTATGAGCTTTCGGAATATACCTGCGTGGCCTATTCCTTCAATGAAAAAGTCTCTCAGCATTTCTCTCCTCAGTTCATCGGAGAACTCACATAAACTAGCCAACCTCCGAAGTTCCGCCACGAAGTCGGGTATGCTCTGGCCCACACAGTGTCTGTAGTTGTAGAACTTGTGTCTGGCCATGTGTAGGCTGCTCGCTGGCTTCAGGTGGTCTCTTACCAGTGTGCTCAATTCTTCAAACGACTTGCTTACTGGTTTCTCGGGTGCCAACAGATCCTTCATTAAAGTGTATGTTTTCGAGCCACAGCTGGTCAAGAGATGGGCTCTTCTCTTGTCTGCCTTATCGTCGCCTAACCAGTCTTTGGTTACAAAGCTTTGCTGGAGCCTTTCTTTCAAGTCCTTCCAATTGTCTCCCGCATTGTACTTTTCATCTGATCCGTTGTTCGCCATTCTGTGGATTCTGTAATCCCATAACCCGTCGCCACTGTAAAGTCCTGTCCCCTCAGTACAGATTCACACGAGGCATGTAGTGAAGTCAAGGTCACTCTGGACCTGCACCTTTATTTCACAGCTCTGGAATGCTACACTTGCCTGAGACCTGCCCTTATATACCTGTCTCTTGCAAGTGCACCCCTGGTATAAGCTATGCTGGTGGTTACAGGTCATATCTTATTACAGTCATGTATAGCATGTTAGGATACAGTTATATATAATAATGTAAGATACACGACAACTTGAATCTTAATCAAATCCTGAAAGTTCACCATGGGAGGTGGAACAGTTTTTTTTTTTATCATGTAAATAACTGGGAATACGGTTTTGGAGAGCGAAACAAGTTTTGTAAAATGGTTGGTGATGTTGCAAATATATTTGAGGCCTGTATCTTTCAATATCATGAAGGTCTGGATAATCACTGACTGCTTCAGTAAATTTGCTTTGTTAAAGTGATGGGTGATTCACTTCACTTTTGTGCCATCCTCTATTTTCCCAAATTTCCTTTTCAGCCCAATTCGTTCCACTATCAAACTTGACTATAAAATCTTGACATTGTTAAACCGAGGCCCCGTCTGCTCTCAAGTGGACATAAAAGATGCCATGGCACTATTTCGAAGAAGAGCAGGGGAGTTATCCCCGGTGTCCTGGCCATTATTTATCCCTCAATCAACATAACAAAAACAAATTATCTAGTCATTATTACATTGCTGTTTGAGGGAACTTGCTTGTGTGCAAATTGGCTGCTGCGTTTCCTACATTACAACAGTGACTACACTCCAAAAGTACTTAATCGACTGTAAAGTGCTTTGAGATGTCCGGTGGGCGTGATATTTTTATAAATCCAAGTCTTTCATTTATGAAGGAAACACATTTTTTCCTGACTCTGGATATTACCCTGCGCAAGCGATTTCTGTTTTCTTCTGCAATTATTTTACTCCAGTGATATATTCCTAATCATAGAATACATATCTATAGAGAATTTTGGGTGCAGTCCAGTTTTTAATCACTTGGTTGGAAGTAGACCAGCTGAATGAATACCTACGTTGCTGTATTTGTTATGTAACTTTAATGGGGACAGTTGAATCACTTCTGTCCAAGTTTTAATTGCAAGTGCAATCGGTGACACAAATATTTGATATTAGCCACCTGGCTTTGAGAAGGGGACCAAGCTAATTGGATGTGATTTTTATCTGAGAGTAAAGCAGCAGGAGGTATCTATAAAGAATTGCACTACTTTTTAAATACAGTTGTGTTTTTGTAAATTTATGACATTGTTTGAAGATTTCTCCGTACTCGCAGCATTTGAAGCAGTTTACTTTCACCTCAACCTTTAGACTCCTAGTGGGGTAATTCCATTTAACCCTGGACAATTTTTCATAACTTTATGGCCCCAAGTTTCCACATGATTTGCGCCTGATTTTTAGGAGCAACTGGTGAAGAACGGACTATCTTAGAAATCGCAATTCTCCACATTTTCTTTCTGCAGTTCTAGTCAGATAGAACAGTTTCACTTTGGAACAGAATTTTTTCTTCAAAAGGGGGCGTGTCCGGCCACTGACGCCTGATTTCAAAGTTTCCACAGTGAAAACGTACTCCAAACTAACTTAGAATGGAGCAAGTGAAGATTTTTGTAGAACTGAAAAAACCTTGTCTACACATTAAAAAATCAGGCGCAGGTTACAAATTAGGCGTCCAGAACGAGGTGGGGGGGGTAGGGGGGAAGTCATTAAATTCTATAATAAATCCTTATTTATACTTATACAAATATTATACAAATAAATCCAACCTGAATAAACATTTATAAGCAAAGAAAAGATTAAATAAACCATCTTCCTACCTGTGTGAAAGTGCTTCAGCCAGGGAGAATGCTGCAGGAAGCCTCACAAGTTGAGGCAGCCATTCCCGCGGGGGGGGGGGGGGGGAGGAGAGGAGGAAGCCGTTCCCGACGGGGGGGGGTGTGGGGGAGGGAGTGCGGGCCCGACCGACCGACCGAACGCAATGGGGGAGGAGGAAGCCGTTCCCGACGGCGGGCGGGGGGGGGGAAGGAGACAGTGAGAAGGCTGCAGGAAGCCTCACAAGTTGAGCAGCCATTCACCGACGGCAGGGGGGGGAGGCCGTCGGGAAACGGCTGCCTCAACTTTCTGAGGCTTCCTGCAGCCTTCTCACTGCTGCAAGAAGCCTCAGTGTTGATGGCAATGTGCTTTTATTAAAAAATGTTCAAAAATTAAACAGCTACAAAGAACGACAAAAATGGCCGAGTGCCAATGTTTCCTTCACACAGCGCGTGCGGGGCGCTCCAGAATTGCGCGGTTTTTTTTCGGCACGAAAAATGGGCGCCCGGCTCGGAGGGGCGCCCGTTTTGTAGCGTGTGGAAACTTGGGGCCAATAAGCTGAATTGAAATAACAGTTACAATTTTCTTGGTTAAAAGTTTCTGCTATATTTCTCATTGAGAATATTTTGAGCAGTTTATCAAATAGCACATTGTTGGTTATTCTAGTGCTGTCAGGAATAGTATCACAACACTAGAAGTTTAAACATAATTTACAATGCATAGCATAAAATAGTGAGTGCTATAAATCCAGTGTTACTAATGAAGTCACTCTCCGTTGTGCATGGTGCTTCTCTCTAACATAAGAAATAGGGCAGGAGTAGGCCATATGGCCCATCAGGCCTGCTCCGCCATTCAATAAGACCATGGCTGATCTTCGACCTCAACTCCACTTTGCTGCCTTATCCCCATATCCCTTTATTCCCCTAGACTCCAAAAATCTATCTATCTCAGCCTTGAATATACTCAACAACTAAGCATCCACAGCTCTCTGGGGCAGAGAATTCCAAAGATTCACAACCCTCTGAGTGAAGAAATTCTTCCTCATCTCAGTCTTAAAAGGATGACCCCTCATTCTGAGATTATGCCCCCTTGTTCTAGACTCTCCAACCAAGGGAAACAACCTCTCAGCATCTATCCTCAGAATTTTATCTGTTTCAAAGAGATTACCTCTTATTCTTCTAAACTCCAGAGAGTATAGGCCCAATCTCTCCTCATGGGACAACCCTCTCATCCCAGGAATCAATTTAGCGAATCTTCGTTGTACCGCCTCTAAGGCAAGTATATCCTTGCTTGAATAAGGAGACCCAGACTGTGCGCAGTACTCCGGGTGTGGGCTCACCAAGGCCCTGTACAATTGTACAATTGTAGTAAGACTTCCTTACTCTTGCATTCCAACCCGCAAGCAATAAAGGCTAAAATGCCATTTGCCTTCCTCATTGCTTGCTGTATCTACGTGCTAACTCTGTGTGTCTTGTACTGGTGCACCTAAATCTCTCCGAACACCAACATTTAATAGTTTCTCACCATTTCAAAATATTCTGTTTTTCTATTCTTCCTACCAAAGTGAATAACCTCACATTTCCCCACATTATATTCCATCTGCCACTTATTGCCCACTCACTTAACCAGCCCTTTGCAGACTGTCTCTTCCTCACAGCTTACTTTCCCACCTAGCTTTATATCGTCAGCAAATTTGGTTACATTGAACTCGGTCCCTTCATCTAAGTCATTATTATACGTTGTAAATAGCTGAGGCCCCAGCACTGATCCTTGTGGCAAATGGAATGATGACCTTTCTTACAAGGAGGATGGAGTACAAAAGTAGGGAAGTCCTGCTACACCTGGAGTACTGCATACAGTTTTGGTCTCATTTAAGGAAGGATATACTTGCATTGGAGGCAGTTTAGAGAAGGTTCACTAGGTTGATTTCTGAGATGAAGGTGTTGTCTTATGAGGAAAGGTTGAGCAGGTTGGGCCTGTACTCATTCGAGTTTAGAAGAATGAGAGGTGATCTTATTGAAACGTATAAGATTCTGAGGGGGCTTGACAGGTTAGATGCAGAGAGGATGTTTCCCCTTGTGGGGGAGTCTAGAACTAGGGGGCATAGTTTCACAATAAGAGATGAGGAGGAATTTCTTCTCTGAGGGTCGTGAATCTTTGGCATTCTCTACCCCAGAGAGCTGTGGAGCCTGGGTCATTGAATATATATAAGGTGGAGATAGACAGATTTTTGAGCGATTAGGGAGTAAAGGGTTATGGGGAGCGGATGGGAAGTGGAATCGGATCAGCCATGATCTTACTGAATGGCGGAGCAGGCTCGAGGAGCCAAATGGCCTACTCCTGCTTCTAGTTCTTATGTTACAGCCTGCCAATCTGAAAATGACCCTTCTCTGTTTTCTGTGCGTTAACCAATCCTCTATCCATGCTAATACATTACCCCCAACACCATGTGCCCTTATCTTGCGCAGCAACCTTTTATGTGCATCTTATCAAATGCCTTTCTAAAATCCAAATATATTATATCCACTGGTTCCCCTTTATCTACCCTGCTAATACATTTTTCAAACATGATTTCTCTTTCATAAAACCATGTTGACTCTACCTGATCGCATTATGATTTTCTAGGTGCCCTGTTACCACTTCCTTAATAATGGAATCCAGCATTTTCTGACAACTGATTTTAAGCTAACGGGCCTGTAGTTCCGTTTTTGCTCTCCCTCTTGCTGATAGTGATGTGAGGAAAGTCTCCTCTCTACTTGCAAGTCCTGTGTGAAATAAAAACAGAAAATGCTGGAACTACTCAGCCGGTCAGGCAGCATCTGTGGAGAGAGGAATAGAATTAACGTTTCAGGTCAATGGCCTTTCATTGGAACTGGAAGAAGTTAGAGCTTTAACAGTTTATAAGCAAGTACAGAGGCAGGGAAAAGGGCTAGGGATGGTCCGTGATCGGATTGGTGGCAGGAGTGATTAATTGACAAAAGCGATGAATGGTGCAACGCAAAAGGGGGTGGTAATGGGACAATAAAGGAACAAAAGGTGGGTCCAGGGGAGGTGTAAATGTCAACAACAGAACCATTACCAGCACCTGCAGGTCCCGTATGATGTGAGTTTGGAAATCCTCAGGCCAATGTCTAATGGGTACATCGATATTCTGGAACTGCCTATATAGCTTGACACTAATTGGCACATAATGAGGCCACCAGGGTGACATGGCCCATTCCGATTGTTTTCTGAAGTTGAGGTTAAGGCATATTTTGGGGGCAACATAGAGGATGTTTGCTGTCCAGCTAGACCATGGAGCATTTGGGGCAGCATAGAGGGAATTTTCCTCTACACCTAGTCCGTGCTATGCCGCACCCGGGAGTGCCTGATACAGACCACATTATAAGTACATTCATTCACCATCATTGACCTCTCTCATCATGATAACTATACAATACAGTCGGAAGAATACATTTTTAGAATGGGGAAAACAAAATATGAATGAAATTAATTGTGCTGTGTTTTCAGCAAGGAGAAGAATTGACAGGAAGTTTGCCTGATGGAAGTGCCTCCTTGCAGTGAGGTCAGCAAAGGTGAACACTGTGTCCAGAAGAAATCACCAAAGAAAGATGTCTTCGACCCTGGATTGGTGGACACTGGAAAGACAAAGTCTTCATTGTCTGAAACTGGGCCTATCATTCCGGCTTTGGATCCTGAAATATCCCGGGAATGTTGCCCTGAACTTCCTGAAGGATGGAAGAGAATAGTGAAAGAAAGACAGACTGGGAAGTCAGCAGGAAAATCCGACATTTACATTTTAAGGTGGGAAATATTCTAATTGTTAAATAAATCACAGGTAGTGTCTTTTGTTACACAAGCATGGTGAAGAAATGTAACATTTTTACAGCTAATTTAGATCCTCCCCCTAAAGTCCCTGGACTCACTAATCTCAGGAACCCTCCTAGACCTGAGACTAATGCATCATCATCATCATCATAAGCAGTCCTTCGGGGTCAAGGATGACTTGCTTCCACACCAAAAATGAGTACTCAGATGACCGATGAACTCATTTTAAACGGTGGAAGATTCCTGTGCGTGAATTGTTTTAACATGGGATGACCGTTGCACATCAGCCACCACACGGGCTTGACGGAGCAAGGTCTTGGTCCAGTGGCAAGGGGATCCAGGCTCTGCCGCATGTGCCAATACATACACAAACTCAAACACACCCCTACTGTCCTCCTTCCTTCCTGCTCCCCACAAGACACCTCTCTACATGGAATTCATATTACGCAGTGTGAGCCTCACCACCTCGCTATTGGCCCGTCCTGCGCTTTCCCTTGGTGAATGCACAATGGAAGACCAATGCACAAATGTACCAGTGTACTGTTCCTCCACATAGTGGGTAATCTGATCTTGGACATCTCATCGGGGGGAAGGCACGGGAGAAAATTGGAGGAATACACGCCGGGCACATTGATGCCCCTTCAAGGGGCCACTTCAAAAGTAAAATCAGCAGTAGACTCGGAGCAGTCACGGGCAAGGAAGGGAAAACAAAACCCATGTCTGCACTTCATTCATTCCAACCAACTGCCAGAGACAGTGGAACATTAAAGAACTTCTCCAAGATCAATACCGATGAAGAAGGATATTCCGCCCATGTGACGCATCCTTCCATGATTCTCCTGGGCCTCCACTAATCGATCAGTGGGTAAATGCACTGCCTTAGGTGGAGCTGAGCCAGACAGTTCAAGGAGACCCAGGTTCTAGGTGGCCTGTGTTCTGTTAGCGGATCTCAGGGTGGCAGTGGGCCACTACGGTTGGGATCAGTGTGCCTGGGCTGGCAAGGTGAAAAATCAGCTGGAGTTCTATTCATGATCACCGGTCCTGTGATACCTGCTAAAAAATACCAAGGCATGGTTTTGTGTAACATGGTAAGGAGGACTAGGTTTGGCTGTGATGGCTCTGCAGTTGAATAACCTGCAGGAAATTAATGTCCGGGTTCCCACATGCAGAATGAACCCGCACAAGATGCTGCACATGTTAATCGCTGCCTTAAGAAGAGGGAGGGAGAAACATGGGGCAAGGGAGACGAGACTTCGCTGTTACCTGGCGCAAGCTATCTTCAGTTTGGTTCCATTGTATATTCTTGCATATAAGACTGGCTCCCAAAGTTCCACCAGAAAGCTGGAAAATTCCATGACCTTCATCAAAATCCCAGAGCTCCTGTCCACGAAATGTCTCCTTTTCGTGTCGGCTACCACCACAAGTTCATTTTCTTTTTCATTTCAACCTGCCCATTCCTATCCACTGTTGCTCTGCTCCTCCTACACTGCAGTATTTAACTGGCAGCTCACTCTTCCAACTCCAGTCTTACTTCTTGCTGTTAATCTCTTCTTCCTGAAGCCGGGCGTTGGTTGAAAGAGTTTCCATTGAAATATTCCCAGGCTGGAGGACCAGAACACCATCATCATCATCATAGGTAGTCCCTCGTATCGAGGATGACTTGCTTCCACGATGAGCTAATAGATGTTTCAAGGAAGGACCTAATATTCCGGATCCCGAACTACATCCTGAAGGGTGGAAGATGCCTGTGTGTGGATTTTTTTAACCTGTGGTGACCGTTGCACAGCAGCCACCACACGGATTGACAGAGCTAGGTCTTGGTCCAGTGGCAAGGATTACCCAAGACGACTGGAGACCAGCTCTGCTGCACGGACCTAGTGCGCACACATATCGCAGTGTGGGCTGGCCCGTGCTGCCCCTGGCCCCGAACTCACGCCTCCCCTGGACACTGATCAGCTCCTTCGCCCCGACCTGTATCTGCCCACGCTCCAATCACCAACCTGGACCTTGCTGACGTCACTCTTCGTTGCCGTCGCCCTCCTGCACCTGCGAGAAACCATCAGCAGCAGGTCGGGGCCATAAAAAGAGCGCTGTGCGGCCCGTCAGCGTGGAGGCATGCCACTACAGTACTGGTGGGTACAGGTCTGTCGCTGTATAACACTGGGGTACAGTACTGGTGGGTACAGGTCTGTCACTAACACTGGGGTACAGTACCGGTGGGTACAGGTCTGTCACTAACACTGGGGTACAGTATTGGTGGGTACAGGTCTGTCGCTGTATAACACTGGTGTACAGTACTGGTGGGTACAGGTCTGTCACTAACACTGGGGTACAGTACTGGTGGGTACAGGTCTATCACTAACACTGGGGTACAGTACCGGTGGGTGCAGGTCTATCACTAACACTGGGGTACAGTACTGGTGGGTACAGGTTTGTCACTGTATAATGCTGGGGTACAGTACCGGTGGGTACAGGTCTGTCACTAACACTGGGGTACAGGTCTGTCGCTGTATAACACTGGGGTACAGTACCGATGGGTACAGGTCTGTCACTAACACTGGGGTACAGTACCGGTGGGTACAGGTCTGTCGCTGTATAACACTGGGGTACAGTACCGATGGGCACAGGTCTGTCACTAACACTGGGGTACAGTACCGGTGGGTACAGGTCTGTCACTAACACTGGGGTACAGTACTGGTGGGTACAGGTCTGTCACTAACACTGGGGTACAGTACTGGTGGGTACAGGTCTGTCACTAATACTGGGGTACAGTACTGGTGGGTACAGGTCTGTCGCTGTATAACACTGGTGTACAGTACTGGTGGGTACAGGTCTGTCACTAACACTGGGGTACAGTACTGGTGGGTACAGGTCTGTCACTAACACACGGGTACAGTACTGGTGGGTACAGGTCTGTCACTAACACTGGGGTACAGTACTGGTGGGTACAGGTCTGTCGCTGTATAACACTGGTGTACAGTACTGGTGGGTACAGGTCTGTCACTAACACTGGGGTACAGTACTGGTGGGTACAGGTCTGTCGCTGTATAACACTGGGGTACAGTACTGGTGGGTATGGGTCTGTCATTGTTATACATTGACAGATCTGTACCTCCCACTATTGTACCCCAGTGTTACACAATGACAGGCCTGTAACCACCAGGACCATTCCAACAGCTGAAAGGACTGCATGGTACGGTGGTGCAAGAGTCTTCACCTTGGGAGAATTTGCTACGCTGGAAAAGGGACATCTCAGAGAGGATATGATCTGCATGTAGGGGTGCAGTCAAGGTGGCCATTAACCAGTCCAGGCAGCGGCTGATCGAGGGGGTCGTTCGGCCCGACTGCCTGCCTCTCTTCCGCGGGTACATCCGAGCCAGGGTGTTCCTGGAGATGGAGCACGAGGTGTCCACCGGTACGCTCGTGGCCTTCTGTGAGAGGTGGGCGCCGGAGGGACTGGAGTGCATCATCACCCCCGGCAACCAAATTTTAATTTGATTTAAGTTTCTGGTAAAAAGTTAATTGGTTTAATTGTCGGTTTTAGTGCCCCCCCCCCCCCCCCGGTTAACTAAAGGGGCACTTGATTTATGGTTTTACACAAAATAGTTGTCGGGGTTCAGTAGTGCAGTGGTTATGTTACTGGATTAATAGTCCAGAGATTGAGCATTTAAATTCAGTTTTTTAAAAAACCTGGAAATAAAGAGCTGGGATCAGTAAAAGTGAACATATGAAGCTTCTGTTTTGTCATAAAAACCCAACTGGTTCTCTAATGCCCTTTAGGGCAGGAAACCTGCCGTCCTTGCCTGTCCTGGCCTATGTGTGACTCCAGTCACGCACCGTGGCTGAATCTTAACTGCCCTCTGAGGTGGCCAAGCAAGAACGAGAAGGTCCACCTCCATCATCTCAGGGCAACTAGGGAGAGCCAATAAATGTTGGGCCTTGCCAGTGACACCCACATCACGAGAATGAATTAAAAATATATAGGTCACCTGCACTCCCCTATAACCAAAGGAGAAATATCTAATGGCGTGTGTTGCATTCAGAGGTCAGTAAGTTACTAGTCATAAGAGTTCAAGTTTTATTTTAGATTTGCTTGTATATCCCATTTGCCCATAATGTCACCAAAAACAAAATGCAAGCTGGTTTCGAGCAGATATAAGTAATTCAGCACACGTTTAAAATGCAACATTGACCGGGAGGTGTCATTATTGTATGATAAGTTGACATAAGTTTTTATCACAAATATGAACATAATGGCACTATATAAAAATAAGAACAAAATCTATTATTTAAAAATGCGTACCAAATTCCATCTCCTCCCCCTAGCCCAATGATCCCCCACCCTGCTTCACATGAGTCTTGGCCTCGACAATCCTGTTCCAATGCCATTGGGAAATCGACTAGTTTTCTTTATTGGAAGCGAATTGGATGAAGCAATTGTTTGCTCTTTGTATTCCTGAAAAAAGCACGGCTGTTTTGGCTTTATATACATTCAAATTCTTTTATTTAGTCCTCAGGGGAAGCGATTTCGATCTGCAAAGGAGCTGGAAAATTACTTTCAGAGAACTGCTGGAGAGGAAAACCTGAAGGCCAAAGACTTTAACTTCACTGTCTTGTGGCGAGGCTGTGCTCGGGAAAAGGTTGCCCCAGCGAAGCACACAGCACCCCACAGCACCTCACAAGGCCTTGGCACATTGACATCGTCACGTGTAAAGAGAGAGGAGGGACAAGCTGAGGGTATCTGCCCTCGGGGCAAAAGACGGAAGCAGGCAGAGGTTACCAACAACTCCGAGCAGAAACCTAAAAAAGGCACAAAACTGCAAAACCCCAGCAGTCTGAGAAAGAGTTCCAAGAGAGAATGGTCTGCGAGAGCGGGAGAGAAAGAATGGCCATCAGCCGAAGAGAGGGAGCTGGGTGAAGGAACGCTGGCAGACAGAAGAAAAACAAGCCCCAAAGGCGAGAGGAAAGCCAGCAGTCGAAAGTCCAAACAGCAAGCAGCAAAAAGCAAAAAGCTGCTTCTAAAGGAGCAGGCGTTTGAAAGTGAGGACCCAGTGGAACTGAAAGCGGGAGAAGCCGGGGTGCCTGTGGCTGTGGTACCTGAGTTTAACAGGCAGGTGGCGCAGGCGAGCAAGGAGGCCAATGCTGATGCTGTCACATTCCCTGGAGCATCGGATCTAAAACTGGGCATGGGCCCTTCAAACGCACACCGCTCAGAATCAAAGGTTACTTGTGAAGACTCCGACAGAAGCACTAGGGATTCTGATGGGGACAGGTTTACATTGCTGAAAACCCATGGTACTACATTTAAAGGATAATTCTACATTTGCTATCACCGCTGCCAAATGTTCTGTATCTTTTTCTTTCTATTTTTCTTTTTGCCTCAAACCGATTTCACGGTTTCTTAAATTCTCCAAGTGCTTAGTCGCGCTGCGCAACAGTTCCACAGCTCTGGCCAGCCCTCCAGCACCCGAGACAAGCTACTTCAAGTGGACTCGGGCACGAGTCAGGACAGGGCGGCAGACTGTTCAACCGTAATAGCATCGCAGCCAGGCCAGTCCTGTTCTCGCCCGACACCATGCATACTGTTGTACAGCTTTCTTGCTCTTTTCACTTTGTTGCTTTAAACGTCGAATTACACACATACTAAGTTGTAGTAAATGGCAGGATCAGGTCTTTTATTTAAACATTCATACTATACAAACCCAGCATGAAAGCTACTGAGACACAAACACTTCATAAGCCAACTTTCTGCTTGTTCCGATTTCCAGTGGCTGCTTGTGAGGCACACACCTTCCGAGTGTCTAGTGTGTGTGTGGAAAACTCTCATCTTTATACCAAAAAAGCCCTTGAACTTTGTATCGTACGTTTAGACAATTAACATGCAGACGATGTAGAATCAAAATGGCATTGTCCTGAAATCACGACTAACTGCTTTCTGAACTACTGTACACAAACCAGACCGTAGTAACAAAGGTACACTCAAATATTTAACATGCAGATAATGTCATGAATCGTTTCCTCGCATAGTAACAAAGTTACACTCAAATGCTTAACATACAGATAAATAACCAGCTACACATTTCAATGGCTAACTGGCTCCATATTGTCTAGCAGCCTGTTTTGATCCAATCATCCTGTTTTAATTCAATCTTCCAACTTTTAACCCTTTCGATATCTCCAGACCATGCCGAAGCCAAGCGTTTCAGAAATGCGGGCTTGTGCTCCCACACATACCTGTACAGATTGCTGTTTAGGAATCGAGTGAGACTCGGGCTGATCACTTTCTCCCCCCCCCCCCCCCCCCCCCCCAAAACCCAGGAGCACTGAGGTGATTTATGCTGCCTCAACTGTTGCTCCAGGTGAAACCAGTGAACCCAGCACAGGTCAGTAACTGAACCTGGTGATTTCTAGTCTGAATGGCCCAGTGCCACACTCGGCAGTACCTTTCCCCACTAGGCCATTGTAATTCTCATTTTATTTCTACATCTAAGTCCGCTGGCCCATGCTCCAGTCCCCTGCTGCTGCACTTCCGGCAATGCTTGTAAAAGACACCAGGAGATGACACAAGAATTGACCTGGGTGATTGATTTTTCAAAGTACCATCCAGCCTTTGATGAAGCCTTCAACCTGTACACAGGAGTTTACCAGATGAGGCACACTCAGGTGCCAACCTTTCTCATAATAATAATAACTTTTATTTATATAGCGCTTTTAATGTAGTAAAACGTTCCAAGGCGTTTCACAACAGTGTGACAAGACAAACTGATAAATTTGACACCGAGCCACAGAAGAAGAAATTAAGGCAGATAACAAAAAGCTTGTTTAAAGAGGTAGGTTTTAAGGAGCATCTTAAAGGAGGAAAGAGAGGTAGAGAGTCGGAGATGTTTAGGGAGGGAGTTCCAGAGCTTAGGGCCCAAACAGCTGAAGGCACGGCCACCGCTGGTTGAGCAGTTATAATGAGAGATGTTCAAGAGGGCAGAATTTGAGGAGCGCACACATCATGTAGGGCTGTGAGACTTAAAAAGATTATAGAGATAGGGAGGGACAAGGCCATGGAGTAATTTGTAAACAAGGATGAGAATTTTGAAATCGAGGCATTGTTTAACTGGGAGCCAATGTAGGTCAGCGAGCACAGAGGTGACGGGTGATCATGACTTAGTGAGGGTTAGTACACGGGCTGCTGAGTTTTGGATGAACTCAGGTTTACGTTGTGTAGAATGTGGGAGGCCGGCCAGGAGTGAGTTGGAGTAGTCAAGTCTAGAGGTAACAAAGGCATGAGTGAGGGTTTCAGCAGCAGAAGAGCTGAGGCAGGGGCGGAGGCGGGCGATATTAGAGGTAAAAAAAGGCGGTTTTAGTTATGCCGTGGATATGTGGCTGGAAACTAATTTCAGGATCAAATATGACACCTAGGTTGCAAACAGTCTTGTTCACCCTCCGATTGATGCTAGGGAGAGGCACAGTGCCCCAGTATTACTTGCTGTTTTTGGCTCTTTGCTGTTTTTATATTGTTTCTGCTTCCCTGCGAAATGAACAGGAGCAGACACCAGAAAGTAACAGAAGGAGGCCATTCAGCCCCTCGAGCCTGTTGCATAGGAACAGGGGGAGGCCATTCAGTCCCTTGAGCCTATTGCATAGGAACAGGGGGAGGCCATTCAGTCCCTTGAGCCTATTGCATAGGAACAGGGGGAAGCCATTCAGCCCCTCGAACCTGATATATTAGATCAGGGGGAGGCCATTCAGTCCCTCGATCCTGTTACGTTAGAACAGGAGTAGGCCATGCCTATTAGCTATTTAATGAGATTGTGGCTGATCTGTACCTGAACCCCATTTACCCTCCTTTGCTCCATCTCCCTTGATACCTTTTCTAACAAAAATCTAGCAATCTCAGCCTTGAAAGTTTGGATTGAAGGTAGGTTTCAGTAAAGGCATATTGTTAGTCATTTCCTGGTAATATGCTTGGGAACAGGAAATGTGCAGAGACACATGGCAGCTGGCCACTGAGCTCAGCACTCCCCCTACAAGGAACACTTATACTGAGGCACCATTGGGTAGTAGGATCTGCCTTCTTACATACAATCCCCCAAAATCAACTGTGAGGAGCACAAGTATTTTCCTGCAGTGGAGCAAGAGTTAATCCTAACCCTTCTCGTATCCATCCCAGCGGCTGATTAATAGAATCCTTGGTGGAGCACAAGACCCTGGCTGTGGGTGGCTGGTTAACTGAGGGAAGAGAGGTAGCAATTCAAACTGCTGCCTTAATGTCACATTCACTCTTACTGTGAGTTTCCATTGCTCTTGATTGATTTATTATTACAAAGTGAGTTTTTAATTGCCATTTGACAGTGCCAATCTGCATTCCTGCTAATCACAAATACCTGAGATCTCGTAACTGCTCAAACCCAATTGGGTCCTTCTTTTACATAGAGAATCAGCATTCTCCAAGAGTGAAGCAGGACAGGAGGAAAACCAGTCCGTACTTTTCCAGGAAATATTCCAAAGAAGGTACAGAGTGTGATTGTTATCCAGCTTGTTATGTAATGTGAAATGGCACTGACCAGTGGTATGAGCGTTCCGTGTATGTTTGCAGCATCCAGCCCTCCGCAGCGGAAAGCCTTCGCCAAGTGGACGCCTCCTCGTTCACCGTTTAAACTGGTCCAAGAGACGCTCTTTCATGATCCCTGGAAGCTTCTTATTGCAACCATATTTCTTAACAAAACCTCTGGTGAGTTAGCCTGAGTGAGTGACACGAGATACCTCGAAGCTGGCAGTGAGAGGGTCAGGTCTGGGTTAGTCAGCTACACCTACTATTGGAGCCTGTTCAGTAGAGACTGATTTATTGACGCTATAATGAAAAACGATCTCACGCTTCTGAGCTTTTATGCTAACAGGCACAGTCTGATTCTGGTGTTCAAGTGCTGCAGAATGGCCTGTGGCCACGCATCCAACCCCCTCCGACCCAGACCCAACCCACCCCTCCCCAGACCCAGGATCCCCCTCACACCCAACTCCGCCCCCTTGCGCCCACGCAGTGAGTTTCCTGTTTGCAGCAGGTTACTCGAGGGAGGCGCCATGGTATCCGGTCACTTCTCTATGGGAAGCCGGGTCATGCCGGATCACTGCTGCACATCCCGGGTGGCACTTACCAGGCAGCAGATCCCTAGAGAGGGCCGGCTGACCAACCATTCTCTCTCCTAGTGCTATGGGCTATAATGTAGAGGGAGAAGGGGATAGTGCCATCGAGGAAGATCCTTCACAAGGACTGCAGGGATTCAAGATGGTGGCCCACCACCATCTTAGGGCTAATAAAGGCAGCCTCAAAAATAAAAATATTAGGCAACAAAATCAAATTTAACAAGTTGTTTATTAATAGAAAACTCTTAATAATCCTGCTGAATTTTTACCAACATCAGCAATATCCGTTTCAAAACATTCTTATCAGTAGGCAATGGGTGAACACACTGTCCTTTCACCTCTGGCACCTGGATTGTTGTCCAGCCCGGAAACACAGATTTTGAGTTATCTTAACCCATTTTCTAAAGTGATACAAGTTCACAGCACAAAACTACCCAAAGTTTGACACAGAATTTATCTGACACAAAAATGGCTATTATGGAATAGGAATGTAAGGAATTTCTGAGGCAGAAAGGATTACATTTGTTGGTTTTAGTGTCCCTTTAATAAAGGGCCACTTGATTTATAGTTTCAAACAAATTAGTTGCAGAGCTGTTGCATTGTTAGTGCCTTATCCAATCACAAGACTCAATAAAACCCCAGTTCGGTGGGTCTAGGTCATCCAAGATGAGGTATGCAGTTGTGAGCCGAGTGGATGAATGATAGTGTGATTGTTAAACCTCTGGTAAGAAAGGAGGTGCTTCAGTCCGTGTTTAACCTGTTCTTTACCTGCCCTGGGAGAGTTTGCTGTTGACCCAGGATGCAAACATTGTAATAGCATTGCACTGTCCAGCTGTGCTACCTAGCGTTTCGATCATCACACACATTTATTTGAAATGATTCTGATCAGAAGTTTTTTCCTTGCATCAGGTCAAAAGGCCATTCCTGTGCTGTGGGACTTCCTGGAGAGATACCCTTCTGCTGAAGTGGCCCGAGGTGCTGATTGGAAGGAAGTGGCAGAGCTGCTGAAACCACTGGGCTTGTATGAGCTGAGAGCCAAAGCTATCACTAAGTTTTCTGGTATTATTTCTCAGCTGCTATTCCATTGGCATATGGTGATACGTTTTATTTCACTTGTTCAGTCTGTTTGTGAAGCTATCTCTCTACATTCTTCCAAGTTACAGTAATGTGGGAATTACAGAAACTTGCAGCACAGTAGCAGACTATTCGGCCCGTCGTGCCTGTGCTGGCTCTTTGGAAGAGCACCTGTGCTTCGTCCCACGTCCCCACTTTCAGCCCGTAACCCCGTATGTTCTTGATCCTCCAGTACCTGTCATTTACAACGTTTTGTTTTTTAGTAGTCGATCTCCTGTGACATTGTTCACAGGTGGTCCGGGAGCTTTAGTGTAGTTTCTGATCTTTACCTCAGTCCTCCTGCAGCCTAAAAATGCGAGTGTTTGTCCATCACTGTAATACAGGAACATTGCATGCAACTGACCCAAGGTAAAACTCTGCACACTGTACTGAAACTGATATAATCGTTATAACACTATTTGCCTCCCCAAAACCTCTTATTCCCAGTTATTTCCATTATAAGAACATAAGAAATAGGAGCAGGAGCAGGCCATACGGCCCCTCGAGCCTGCTTTGCCATTTAATACGATCATGAACTCGGGTCCACTTCCCTGAATGCTCTCCATAACCCCTTATTCCTTTAGCGTTTAAGAAACTGTCTATTTCTGTCTTAAATTTACTCAATGTCCCACTTCCACAGCTCTCTGAGGCAACGAATTTCACAGATTTACAACCCTCTGAGAGAAGTCATTTCTCCTCATCTGTTTTAAATGGTCGGCCCCTCGTTCTAAGATTATGCCCCCTAGTTCTAGTCTCTCCTATCAGTGGAAACATCCTCTCTGCATCCACCTTGTCAAACCCCCTCATAATCTTATACGTTTCGATAAGATCACCTCTCATTCTTCTGAATTCCAATGAGTAGAGGCCCAACCTACTCAACCTTTCATCATAAGTCAACCCCCTCATCTCTGGAATCAACCGAGTGAATCTTCTCTGAACTGCCTAAGCAAGTATATCCTTTCGTAAATATGGAAACCAAAACTGCACACAGTATTCCAGGTGTGGCCTCACCAAAATCTTGTGTAGCCGTAGCAAGACTTCCTTGCTTTTATACTCCATCCCCTTTGCAATAAAGGCCAAGATACCACTGGCCTTCCTGATCACTTGCTGTACCTGCATACTATCCTTTTGTGTTTCATGCACAAGTACCCCCAGGTCCCGCTGTACTGTGGCCCTTTGCAATCTTTCTCCATTTAAATAATAACTTGCTCTTTGATTTTTTTTCTGCCAAAGTTTTTGCTCTGCCTCCCACTATGAATCTGCTTAATACAGAAGTACCTGTATTCATTTATTAATCCAACTCCTTCCCCCAAACCTTCCTCCTTTTTCTCCGTTATTTAAATAAATGTAAGATTTCTACCCCAATTCCCATTGGTGGATTCACAATTCTTGCTGAAGCTGTCATTTTGTCGGAGGTTTTTCCCACCATTGGCACTTCAGAAGTTCACGGCTTAAACCAGTGGTTATTGGCCACTCCCCGCAGTGTCTGGCAGGCTCAGCGACTCCACCAGTGTCCAAGCTCTGCATCAGAGCAGTGTACTTCGCTTCGCATAAATATCAGGCCCCTCGGAGATAGCCAGACAACAGATAGCTCAGATACTTTATTAAATGGCTGAATAACTGAAATCCTTTTGAGTTTAGATTTCATTCCTCCCATAGCTCACCTCACCGTTCTTTATTTCCAAATGAAAACTGCTCAATGCATCTTGTGTCTCACACTCAGGAGCTGGAAATCCACGACCTCGATGAAATTTCCAACTCTGGGACTGAAGCAGAACGTGAGCCCCCAGCCCAGAGTGAGGGTCAGGTCTGTGCAGGGGAAATGCCTTGGTGGCATTTTCAGCATTATTTGCTTCTGCTTTTTATTCGCCTGGAATTTGCGGTGGGGTGACAGCAGACTGGCAGCATTCGCCATCATTCCACCTTTGAAACTGACTGCAGGTTGGGGATTGGGCGCATGTGGAAATCCCAAAGTTGCAGTCAGTCGTTGACGGCTCGGAAACTGGCTGCGCTGTGCCCCTCCCCATACAGAGCCGGCAATCTGTGTAATCAACCAAATCCTTGAAACTGGCAATAACTTCGGCTCTTCTGCAGTTAAATTCCCCACTAAAAGTGGACCCAAAGGGATTAGATGTAACTGGAGTTTTAACAGCGTTATTACAGCTAAACATATGTTCAGGGCCAGGAAAACTAATTTTAATTTTGTGCAATGTGAATTTGTCCATTTTAATAAAAATTAAAACATTTTAAGAAACTTTTCAAAAAGTTTTATTTTAAAGTTTGTCCATTTTTATTTCAGGTTTGCCTTTTACCCATACAAGAGAACCTAATCTTTGTTTTGCTCTCTCTAACATTTGTAAAAAAAAAAATTAGAATTTTAGAAACTTACTTGTTTGCTGTCTGTGAGAAATCTGTGTTGTGATTAGCTGCTTAGACAGCTTGTTGATGTCCCAGCAGTTCACACAAGGGAATCCCCACTAACTGCCGTTGATTTGAATTGAAGGTCGGAAAACCCTAAGTTCTCAACACAGGGATCGCAAAATCCTTGTGCGAAGCGTCCTTTGGGGCCAGTGGTGAAAGCTGACCGGGCCATTAAATTCATCGAATCAGAATCATACAGTACAGGTGGCCATACAGCACATGGTGTCTGTGCCAGCTCTTTGAAGAGCAATCCAATTAGTCTCATTCCCATGCTCTTTCCACATAGCCTTCTAAATTTTTCCTTTTCCAAATACAAGATAGATACTGGGTTTTATATAGAATATAAAAGTCGAGATGGGTGAATCTATCGAGAACATTAGTATGGCCACAGTGGGAGTACTGTGTGCAGTTTTGGGCTCCAGGCTATAGGAAGGATGTTGAGACAGTAGAGAGGGTACAGCATAGATTCACTAGGATGCTGCCTGGTGCGAGGACATACAACTGTAAAGAAAGACTTGAAAAATTGGGACCGTTTTCAATAGAACAGAGAGCTGAAATCAAGAGGTGAGGTGAGAGTGACTGCCCTTAACATCAAAGGCGATTACAGAGTGATTTGACAGTGGTGTTTAAAATTCTGACAGGATGGGGGTAGAGTAGATAGAAATAAACTTTCCAGTGATTGAGAGGTCTAGAATGAGGGGGTCATAGATACAAGATTAATGTAAGAGATTTAGGACAGAGACCTGGGGAAACTTTATTTTCCAGAGATTGTGGGGCTGTGGAATTCACTACCAGAGTTGGTAACAGAAGCAGAGAGTATGTCCAGATTTAATAACAGGTTAGATAGGTGGTTGAAGGAAAGGGGAATAAAGAGATACGGGATTCGGATACTGCTCATGGAGGATAAGCACGAACTGGCTGGGCTGAATGGCCTGTTTAAATTTCTCTGTCATTCTCTGTAAAAGCTGCAAACCAGATAGGTAGGGTAGCCCTACATGGTCAAACAATGGGCAATTACCAGATCTTTATGCTGATGGGCTGTGAGGTTTGATCAACTTAGACTTCAGCAAGTAACCCTGGGTGTCTCTCAACATTGTCTTGTCCGACCTGTGCCTTAGCTCTCTGGCCTTAAGTAAGTGGGGTGTATCCCAATGGCGGCGGGGTGGGGGGGGTGGGGGGGGGGGTGCGGTGGCAGTGTGCTCACACTCTGTTGGGCAAGCAGAAATTCTACAGGTGTAGCTTTCGGAATAGCTTTGATTTGGTGACTGTTGAACATGGTGATTAATTTCCACGTCTAAAACAACATTTCTGCAAGGACACGTGGCTGGAGTTAATTGTCAGCTTTACAGCAAGTATCATCATAGACAGTCCCTCGGAATCGAGGATGACTTGCTTCCACGCTTAAAATGAGTTCTTGGGTGGCTGAACAGTCCAATACGAGAATCACAGTCCCTGTCACAGGTGGGACAGATAGTCGTTGAGGGAAGGGGTGGGTGGGACTGGTTTGCCGCACGCTCCTTCCGCTGCCTGCGCTTGTTTTCTGCATGCTCTCAGCAATGAGACTCGGTGCTCAGCGCCCTCCCGGGTGCACTTCCTCCACTTAGGGCGGTCTTTGGCCAGGGACTCCCAGGTGTTGGTGGGGATGTTGCACTTTATCAGTCTTTGAGAGCGTCCTGTAACATTTTCTCTGCCCACCTTTGGCTTGTTTGCCGTGAAGGAATTCCGAGTAGTGCGCTTGCTTTGCGAGTCTCGCGGAGCTGGTCGAGTGTGGTCAGTGCTTCAATGCTGGTGATGTTGGCCTGGTCAAAGACGCTAATGTTGGTGCGTCTGTCCTCCCAGGGGATTTGTAGGACCACCAATGATGTCTCCGCAAGATCCTACAGTAAAGTATGTCCATGATCATCAGACAGAGCACTGATCCCCCTCCAGTCTGGTTGTATGTTTCTGTTTACTGCAGTTATGTGCTGGGAGGTATTTTCATTGCTTTTGTATTTTATGTAACAGATGAGTTCCTTACTAAACAGTGGAGGTACCCGATTGAACTGCATGGAATCGGGAAGTACGGGAATGATTCCTACAGGATTTTTTGTGTCAAAGAATGGAAGGAGGTAAGAGTTAAAAAGAATATCAGTGACTCCACTTTGAAACAACTTCAACAGCAGTGAAGCACGGGGAGATCCTGAGTATGTGATTAATGCAATATAAATGCACATTTCCTTTTTCTCAATCTGTGAAGTAGCATGCGTGTTATCACATGTTCTTTTGGGCTATAGGTGTTGAGAATTAAACTCTGCTTCTTTTGCATGAAGCTTGAGCTCTTCTCAGACTGGCAAGATGTGGCTATCAGGGCAGCCCATCAATTACTGTTGGAACTACATTTGCTTTCTATATATATATAATCTGTACATAAAGGTGTGGGTTTCAAACTTTACAGTTGATGCCAAGCTGGGAGGAGCAGCAAACTGTCGGGGAGAATGAGCGTATAAGTAACAGGTGCAGTTTAATGCAGAACTATGTGAGGTGATACAGAATAAAAAATGGAAATTTACTTGCAAGTTTCACAATGTAGTACAGGAACAAAGTGAGTAGACTTTTAAAAAGCAAATGGGATTTTGTGGTTTACAGCAAGAAATTAAATACCAAGAAGTACCAAGAGGTTATGATGGACTCTGGACAAGATGATGCTGTGGCCACATCTCGAATATTGTTCACTTTTGAGTTCCTCACTATGGGCCCAATTTTGACCAACCCGTTTTTTTTTTGGTGCACTGACTCTTTATGCGCCGACTTTGTGCTCTGGAAAGGGCATAAAAAACTTTCTTAGTATCCTGGCCCCTCTGCCGAGTGTCACAGGTCCTGGCGTGGCGTCCATGGTGGAGTGGGGGGGGCGGAGCTACAGCCCTGGGCTGAAAACACTGCCGGCAGCTGTCGCATGCGCAGTGGAGTCTGCACGCATGCTCCTCACCCTCCCAGCTGTCAGAACCCTTCCCGAGATGCCGTCGAGCCCTGCCTTTCCTCTCCCTCCCCCCCCCCCCCCTCCCCCAATGCGTCTTTGCCGGCTGACCCATCCCAAAGCCGAATGGCCTCCCGTAAACTGAACTAAAAAAAATAGTACCTAACTGACTTACTCTGGAGGAAATTTTTTGGGGAAAATGGCATTTTTTAATTTATGCCAGAAAAAACAACTTACTCCAAAAACATTGATGCAAGTCATGGCCAAAGTTGGGCCCTATAGAAGGGATACAGTAGCCCTGCAGAGAGTGATATTTACCATGATGATTCTATGGACGAGGAGTCTGCGATATGAAGCTAGAGGAACTATGGCTATGTTTTTCTCAAACTGTAAAGGTTGAAGGGAGGGATTTGTTGGATATATTCAAAGTAAAGGAAGGACAAGGTGAACGTAGAGTGTTTACATCAAGTCGTTGATAAATCAAAGCTACAAGCCGATCATTTCAATCAAAAGACTGGATACAAGAGGGAAATGAGAACAAAGTCTTGATGCAACCAATGACAGGAATGTGGAATGTTTGTCGCATGTGGTGATTGATGCTACATTGATTATAGTTTTGAAAAAGATACTAGATAATTACTGGAGAATACGAAAGCAGATGGGAAGAGACAGGAAAATGGAATTCATTTGGGGATAAGGTGGGACTGTAAAATCAGATTGAGAGCGCCCAAATTCAACACAAGCAAGAAGCGCTTCATACCAGCTCCCCGTGCTTGAAACATTCGCTGTGTTCGTGTAATAATGTTTAAAATTTGTTTCACTTTGGGCTCCATTTTGTAAACATCCATCTATCTATAATACTTGCAGAGTCACTTCCTGTGGCACAATTTTGTGTCACGCTATTTGTCACGTTTTCTATTTCTGTCAGTCCTTTGCTTGTGTTTATCTGTGATTGGCTGAGATTCTCCCTTTTCTTGATTTAATCCTGGGCCTGGTGGTTTATGACTTGCACACTTGTCAAAATAAACACAAGCATCAGCTAGTATAAATATTAAAGCTTTGAGAGTATCCATTGCACTCCCGATCTTACGCCTTGTATAAAACACCAACAAATCACAACTGAAAAAATTTATTTTTCTGATATACAAAATGAGAACTAAATGCAGCCTTTCCTGCTGTTTCTCTGGCCTTGAGATACCTTGGGGCGTTTCTTGAGCCAATAGGATCCAAGCAGCTGCCAGTCTAGGGAAAACGCCCAACAACAATATTAATTCGACTTGAATAGGTCTCAATACCTGTTTAGACGATTTCCCCGCAGAGAGTACCTGAGCAGTCTTAAAGGGGCAGACCAGGTGAACCCCAACATTCGCACCGTGCTTCTGAATTCAGACCAGCCACTAACAGTGCCACGGGAGATTGATATAAGGCACCTTCTAGCATCTCAGCCTGAGACTTGGGATTCCCTGAATGCCACTCTGAAACCGGCCATTAGGAGGTGGGCCAAAGAGTAGCCCTCCCTCTGGCAACATGCCTGATCTCGCCTGTGCACCTCTCTTCAGTGACATGACAGTAGAACTCTCTGATGAATTGTGGGAAGAAAGCTACCTCCCTGCTACACTCCAGGCACACAAAAACAGGAGATTCTCTTCTCATCATTCATTTTTATTTCCCAGGTACAACCTCAAGATCACAAACTCAACAAATACTGGGCGTGGCTTTGGGAGAACCAGGAGATACTCGGCCTGTCCTAGCCATACATTATTCTGACGATACAGTGCTTTCATAAGCTGCGTATTCTGTGGTGCTCTGATAACTCCAAAGTGAGGTATGATCAATGCCGCAGGCTGGATGTGAAACAGATCCCATATCTCTGCATGCATTCTGCTTATATCATGTTAGCTAAGGAAATAGAGTTAGCTCCCTACGATGGTGGGTAAAGACGTGACAGAGTGGTACAAAGTCAGGACAGGCCAAATAGCAACAGTTTTAATTGTGCTGAGTTAGCTGATCTTTGCCATGTGCTACAATTAGCCTCAACAGCCCTTAGACTAGAGGGGGGGAGGGGGGGGGGAATGTTACCCAGATTCCTGCTTCTGCTACCCTATAGGAAAGTGGATATTGGGTGAGAACAGGATTATACAATTACAGGCAGATCTGATCTTAAATGGGAACTATATTAGCAACAGCTTTTGGTGATGTCACTGTGAACCACCATTTTTTCTCATTCGACAACAACTTGTATTTTTACAGCGCCTTTCGTCCCAAGGCGCTTCACAGGAGCGTTTTAAGACAAACAAATAAATTTAACATCAAGCCACATAAGAAGAAATTATGGCAGATGGTCAAAGGGGTAGGTTTTAAGGAGCATCTTGAAGGAGGAAAGAGGTAGCGAGGCGGAGAGGTTTAGGCAGGGAGTTCCAGAGCTTGGGGCCCAGGCATCAGAAGGCCCGGCCACTAATGGTGGAGCGTCTATAATCAGGGACGCTCGAGAGAGTAGAATTAGAGGAGCGCAGACATCTCGGGGGGGCTGTGGGACTGGAGGAGATTTCAGAGATAGGGAGGGGTGAGGGCCATGGAGGGATTTGTAAACAAGGATGAAAATTTTGAAATCGAGGAATTGCTTAACCAAATCTGTTCTCTGATAACGTCCCTGAAATATGACCGTGAAACTGAGATAATCAAGTACATTGTAACTTATTATTGTCCAGTGCATATGCCTCAATACACAGGGTGATATATTGTGTTATGTGTGAAATAGAGTTTGTCCCCCATATTTGAGCCACTTTTCCACATGTTACAAGCAATTGAAACAGAATTTGAAAGGATTGAAGCTTAAGACCTCCCTGTCACCAGTCTTATTAAATCTTCACAGTGATCAGATCGATCGACTGCCCTGCCATGGTAACCATTCTGCTGTCCCAATCAGTCGTATTTGGGAGATGTCCTTGATGTCCGATTTCTGGCACACTTAGTGATCCTGAGCTGCTCCTCCTACAGACAGGAAGCCAGAAAAACAGACCACTTAGCGAAGAAATGTAGAAAACACAACAGAAAGAATAGGTTTTTTATCTGGCTACATAAATGTTGTAAGTTGAAATTACATTTTGCGTTTAATATTTCCTAACATGCAAAGAGAAATACAGGCTCCTTGCATAGTTTCGGGATAAAGCCCAGCGCAGCAGTAAAGGTTCTACACTTGAAATCGGCCAAGGTTCCTGCTCCCGATCACTATCCTGTGACCCCCACTAACCGTGGTCAGGAGAGGATCAGGTATTGCTGTGATGCCTCACGTGGGAAAGTAACCTGCTGAAACTTCTTGCCTGGGGTCACATTAAAAAATGTCTCCTTCGATGAAATATCAGAGGGCATCTGGCATCAAAATGCTGCACCACAGCTTGAGTCAGTGCCTTCAGGCTAGTAAATAGTGTGGGAGGGGACAAAATCTAAAGTTGAAATTAAACTTTGCATATTAGATCTGTTAGCATATATTGAAACGGCCTGCACAGACACTTTTAGGAGCCCATCTTGGAGAATTTTTTTTAAAGAAGCTCTATGCTGTAATAAAACTTCAAAGTCTC
Source organism: Pristiophorus japonicus (assembly GCF_044704955.1). Lineage (NCBI taxonomy): Eukaryota > Metazoa > Chordata > Chondrichthyes > Pristiophoridae > Pristiophorus > Pristiophorus japonicus. The sequence continues at coordinate 104,976,424 of NC_091988.1, read as the reverse complement.
TGATTTGATCTCTAGACCCTGTCTGCATACGTTTTCCAACTTTCAGCAGTTTAAACAATCAACTGTTTTATTGAAATATAAACAGAAAATGCTGGAAATATTCAGCAGGTCAGGAGAGAGAAACAGTTAACGTTTCAGGTCAATGACTTTTTGTCAGAACTGGAAAAAGTCAGAGATGTAACAGATTTTAAATAAGTACAGAGGCAGGGAGGAGAGAACAAAAGGGAAGGTCTGTGATAGAGTGGATGGCAGGAGTGATTAAATGACAAAAGGACAATGGTGCAAGGCAAAAGGAGGTGGTAATGGCACAAGTAAAGAAACACAAGATGGGTCTAGAGGAGCTGTAAATGGCAACATGGAAACATTACCAACACCTGCTGCCTGGAAAATGGAGGCAGTGGCTATGATCTGAAATTGTTCAACTCAATGTTGAGTCTGGAAGGCTCAAAGTGCCGAATCGAAGGATGAGATGATGTTCTTTGAGCTTGCCTTGAGCTTCATTGGAACAATGTAGAAGGCCGAGGACAGAGAGGTCGGAGTGGGACGGAGAATTAAAATGACAAGTTGCAGGAAGCTCGGGGTCAGACTTGTGGACTATTTAATTTGGCTGTGCTGATCTCTGCCTGACATTACCAGACCTTTTCAAAGTTCAAGCAACTTCAAGGCAGTATTGCTGTAACTGCCCCCTTAGTGCCCCTCTTCCTTCCCTATCCCCTCAGACCGAGCATGAATGGTAGTCTAGAAAAGCAAAGAAAAACTTGCATTTATATAGCGCCTGTCGCAACATCAGGACGTCCCAGCGTGCTTTACAACCAATGAATACTCTTGAAGTGTAGTCACTGTTCTAATGTAGGAAATGCGGCAGCCAATTTGCACACAGCAAGCTCCCACGAACAGCAATGTGATAATGACCAGATAATCTGTTTTAGTGATGGTATTTGAGGGGTAAATATTGGCCAGAAAGGTTAAGAAGGGGCACATACATTCAGCAACAGAAGCAGGGCCCCGGGTTATTACAGGCACGTGACAGCATGCACTGTCGGAATGGAAGGCTTCATGTACTTTTTTGCTCTCCACATCAGCTCTGTCAGCAAATGTTTCAACATTACCACTTGTTAACTCACCTCAACTAATTTTACATTACAGTGGCCATAAACTGTTGCTTGAACTTTAGCCGGTGGGAGTGAAGGTTATAAGGGGCTGTTGAGCTAGTTGGCACAAATTGCAGTGTGCCAGAGAGGATTAAAACCAGTGAGAAAGCGATAAAGGATCACGGGCGAAGGGAAAAATAAGTTTGTCTGTCTCACAATCTGGTGTGTTGCTCAGTTTTTAGGATTGTCAAAGCTGAAGAGTAACTCACCCTCTTCTCCCTGGCTTGTTGTTGGATTACATTTTCTCTCCTTTTCCTTTGGCTACGATAAGGACTTACAGGAACACCCTGCACTGTCCCGCTCCATGGCGCAGTGCGCGAGGGCCGAACGTACTGGCACTCTTCCACCGGAATATTATTTTACTCTCCTTCCTCTCACTTTTTTATGGAATGCCTCCCACACTGGGGCAATACTTTCTCATTGGAATTTTTAAGACTTCAGGAAAATCAGGAGCACTGGCTCTGTGGGAATCTGGGCAAATGCTGGAATGCCATTCACATCACCGTCTGCAAAAAGGAGATTTTCTGTTCACCATAAGGAGCTGTTTCCAAAGGACAGTAACATGAATTGGGTTTTAGAAACTTGTGTAATTATAGTGTGTCGATGCTGAATTTGTCATTGTGTGGAATAGAAATGTGTTTTAATTTTATACTTTGTTCAAGTATTGAATAAAAGAAAAAGATATAAAATAGATGGTTATTTTGGTCCTTATAGTTTCATTGGGAATATAAAGGAGCGGGCCTCACTATAATCTGTTTCTCTTTTCTCCCTCGTTGATCTTGAGTAGACCACATGCTGTCTGTGGTCTCCACCAGTTTCATTCCCAGAAAGGCTGTTGGGAGATGTGGGGAAACAGCCTCCTGATTCATTTTCTGTCCATCTTTCCCATTTTTTTCATCTCATTTTTCTGCCAATAACTGTGCTTGCAAACTGCTCCAAGATGGCTGACAACATGGCTTGACCATTTTTTTAATGACCCAGAATACTGTGCAAAGTTAAGAGACTTTCTCACGAGTTTAACACCTCACAGCCGAAAAACATTTGTCTGGGAACTGTGCAAAAGACTGTCCAGGAGGTAAGGGAATTCATCGAAGAGAGGTTTCCTTTGTCCTCACAGCTCTGAGAATTGTAAAAAAAAAAATCAGATTGTCCAGGAAATGAAGGAATTCATGTACTGTCCAGGAGTTGAGAGAATGATTTGTCTGTTTTAAACTTAGACAAATGAGGTACACATTGGGCAGATATCCAGAAAAACAGTACAAAATGGCTGTAACATGTGAGCTAGGGGGCTGAGGCAGTCAAGAAAACTGGCAACCTGGCTAGTTGCCAAGAGAATTCAGGGGGTTAAGTCTTACAATCGCTGACCATGATCTGGTGTGAGTGTCCAAGTTTCTTTTAATCACTTAAGTGATAGGTAATTTTAACCGTTATAAGGGATTTAACAGGATAGGTTAGTGTGAGCTAATCATTAAGAAATTTTTGTGTGTTTAATGCTATCGTAAATTGATGTATTTCTTTTGATTATTCTAACTAAAGATAACTCCTGGATTGGGGTGGTTGAAGAAACATCCTGTGTCTGCATTGTTTTGTCTCACAAGTTCGAACTCGAAGTGTAGAGTCAAGTCGTAAATCTTACAAGATATAAAAACCTGACCTAATTAAGATAAGTCTTACAAGTTTTATTGGGAATATAGAAACATAGAAAATAGGTGCAGGAGTAGACCATTCGGCCCTTCGAGCCTGCACTACCATTCAATATGATCATGGCTGATCATGCAACTTCAGTACCCCGTTCCTGCTTTCTCTCCATACCTTTCTCTCCATACCCCTTGATCCCTTTAGCTGTAAGGGCCACATCTAACTCCCTTTTGAATATATCTAACGAACTGGCCTCAACAACTTTCTGTAGTAGAGAATTCCACAGGTTCACAATTCTCTGAATGAAGAAGCTTCTCCTCATCTCAATTCTAAATGGCTTATCCCTTATCCTTAGACTGTGACCCCTGGTTCTGGACTTCCCATTTTTCCTGCATCTAACCTGTCCAATCCCATCAGAATTTTATATGCTTCTATGGGATCCCCTCTCATTCTTCTAAATATAAAGGAGCGGGCCTCACTGTGATCTGTTTCTCTTTTCTCCCTTGTTGATCTTGAGTAGACCATATGCTGTCTGTGGTCTCCACCATTTTTATTTCCAGGAAGGCTGAAAATGGCGCAGCGAGGGAGACCGAGTGAAAAGGGGAAACAGCTATGTATCTCCTTAACCAATCAGATTGAAGGATTGGGAAATTAACAGTGCAAGGACGGAGCAGGAAGTGTGAATTAGAGTGGATGAATTCAATGTCAAATCAGGTAGAGAGAAATAAAAGGAGGGGAGGAAAAGGGGACAGAAAGGAAAAGTTTTTAAAAATTAAATTTTTAAAATTTCCAACAACAATTGATACCTGAAGGAATGACACCACATTTATAATAGTTGATTGGCAGTAATTAACACTTACCATGTTGTTAAAAGGGTACTTAAGACTTGAAATGACATGACAACTTCCTGTGGCGAGTTTAGTGCACATCTATTCCACAAATACAGCAATGTCACACCATTCAATGCACTTCAATGGTGAAGCAGACAGCGAGATACAGTTTTTGCGAAGTTCAAGCAATTCCTTGGAAGAAGTCAACAAATGGTAACAGTTTTTGCAGCTTAGCAGATGGCTAGTAATTATATTCCATCGTTGGGACTTTCTGCATCACCACTAAACTATCTTAACACATGTCCATATTAATTTGCTAAATAATGCGTTAACATTTTAATCATGCTGTTTAGCCCTCCCCTCCAAACATTTGTGAACCTGTCCACTTCTCGCAGACAATGCTTCTCGAGTTCTGTTATTTTAAGTTTTGTTACTCTTGTTCCTTAAAATACACAAGCCTGTCAAGACCAGCATTCCACCCTTGTTATAGTGAGCTCACATCCAAATCCTCTATACAACAAGTCACAATCTCAGCTCGTTGTCTTGGAGACGTGCAGAGCAGAGATCAGACAATTGCCCGTAGGAAGGGAGGGAAAGATGGACAGAAAACGAACCCGCAGGCGGTTTCCCCACATCTCCTAAACGTGCGAGGGCAGGTCTTAACAGCAACAACAACTTGCAATTTTATAGCACCTTTAAGGTAATAAAATGTCCCAAAGCGCTTCACAGGAGCGTTACCAAACAAAGTTTAACACCGAGCCACATGAGATGCTCGGACAGATGACCACTAGCTTGGTCAGAAAGGTAGTTTTTATGGAAGAGATATGGAGAGGTTTAGGGAGGGAATTCCAGAGCTTTGGGTTCAGGCAGCTGAAGGCACGGCTGTCAATGGTGGAGCGACTATAATCTGGGATGAGCAAGAGGCCAGAATTGAAGGGACACAGATATCTCAGTGGGTTGTAGGGCTGGAAGAGGTTACAGAGGTAGGGAGGAATGAGGTCGTGGAGGGATTTGAAAACAAGGATGAGAATTTTAAAATTGAGGCGTTGCCAGACTGGAAGCCAATGTAGGTCAACAGGGGTGATGGGTGAGTGGGACTTGGTGCGAGTTAGGTCATGGGCAGCTGAGGTTTGGATGAGCTCAAGTTTACGGAGGGTGCAAGGTGGGAGACCGGCCAGGGGTGCATTAGAATAATCCAGCTTAGAGGTAGCAAAGGCATGGATGAGGGTTTTGGCAGCAAATGAGCGGAGACGGGCCATTGGATAACCTGTTAACAGCAACATTTGGGCCATTGACTTCTCGTGGACTGTTTCCAGTTATGCTGCTGAATAGTTTGCTTGTATTTTAATTGTAGATCCATTTGGTCAGTAGTCTAGTGTGTAAAGCGATCTGTCATTGTGATATTTCCCATCTTCTAGGCTGATCATGTGATTTTCAGCACCGTGTAGTGCTGCCGCGTGCTGGCACTGGCTCTCTGCGCTGTGGGCTCTGAGGCTCACTGGGTATCATACCATGATCCAGAAACACCTGAGGCACTTGGAGTCTGGGCTCACTAATATCTCAATTCCCCTTGTGACTAGAGCACCTGCGCAGTGCTCCATAGCTCCAACAGCCTATTTCAAACAGCAAATGAACCTTTCTGTAGCTGCTCCTTGGTCATAAGTGCTGATTAGCTGTGAGTCATATTCAAACACCCTCCAGCAGTGGGGGGGTAAACCCCTTTCTTGCATCAGCCCTGCAGCTTAGTGGCTGGCTGTGCTCCATTTTACCCAGAGTTGAGATCACATCAGTCGCCTGATCTACCTGCATGCACTGCTTTTGCTTAGAGAGTTTAGCTTGTATGACAGTGGCAGTTTCCAACATTCTAGCTGCTGAACAACTGGTCAATTCATTGTGGTGTTGCAGTTTTACAAATGAGGGGGAGGTTCTCGGAGCAAAAGCAATGCGCATGAGTGGAACATCACAGCTGACTAATCAGCTCTTCAGTTACCTGCGACGTTGAACTTTACAAACTGCTGCACTGGCTTCACACCAGGTGGTGAATGAACACTTAGCAGGATGGAATGAGGGCGGCTGAAGAAGTAGGTTCTGAGAAAATCTTCGCGGTCACAGGAAGCTATGCTTCAAAGGTACAGAACTCTAATCAGACGACATCTTGTACTCTGTCCAATGCTGGTCACTCAAACACAGGAAACTGCAGAAGTGACAGTGCAGGGGTAGAAAGAGAAGGCATTGCTGGAGATCCACTGGCTGAAATCTTGCAAGGGTAATACCATAGAGATGGACAACAGAGGAGCGATGTTGAAGGAGCATAGTGTGATCAACCATGTCAAATGCTGAAATTAGTCAAGGAGGTATAAAGCACCATGATCACAGTCACAGAGGATGCCATTCCTGACTTTAGATAGGGCCTTTTCAGTGCTCTGAGAGTGGACGCTGGCCTGAAGGGATTCAAACAGGGAGTTTCTGGGGAGACAGACAGCAAAATAGTCAAGGGGCAAGGAGAGATTGGAGAAAGTAAGCTGAGAACACAACTGGGTCAAGATCCGTTTTAACAAGGAGGTGATGGTAGTGGTTTTGAAGCGAGCTCGAAGATGCCTGAGGAAAGGGAGATACTGATTTTATCAGCTAGCATTGCGGCAGGGAGAGGCTCTCGTGAATGGGATGAGCTTGGAGAAGGTACAAGGGGAAAAGAGAGTATAGAGATAGAAAGACTGGAGATAAAGGAGGAGGAAGTAGAAGAGAGGCAGCCATATGGGTGGTCCCGATCTTAGAAATACATGAGCCCCATGGATTCTAGAAACACTTTAATGATGTGGATCTGCTACAGTTTTGAACTGCAAGACTCTCTTCCCATTGTTGGTGACAGCAACTGTTCCATTAAAAGTAACCAAAGCGTTCAGCAGAGGCTTTGCATTAGGCCCTTCTAAGGGCAATTGTTTTTGTATCTTTGCACTCTTCCCTTGGGGAACAGTGTGAAGTAGTGGAAGGATTTGCAGGCTATTTAACGGTCTGACAGACCACGATGCAAATGTTCCTTCCAAGCCTGTAACCGTCTTTATACCGGCCGATAGGGAGCTTAGTCCTAGAGGGCAGGAGGGTTTTATGGGCTCCCACAATGCATACAATGGGGAAGGGAGGAGACACATTTTAATTTAAATGGAGAAAAATTGCAAAGTGTTGCCGTACAGAGGGACCTGGGGGCCCTTGTGCATGAAGCACAAAAAGTTAGTATGCAGGTACAGCAAGTGATCAGGAAGGCAAATGGAATGTTGGCCTTTATTGCCAGGGGGATAGAGTATAAAAGCAGAGAAGTCCTGCTACAACTGTACAGGGTATTGGTGAGGCCACACCTGGAGTACTGTGTACAGTTTTGGCCTCCGTATTTAAGGAAGGATATACTTGCATTCGAGACTGTTCAGAGAAGGCTCACTAGGTTGATTCTGGAGATGAGGGAGTTAACTTATGAAGATAGGTTGAATAGGTTGGGTCTATACACATTGGAGTTCAGAAGAATGAGAGGTGATCTTATTGAAACATATAAGATAATGAGGGGGCTCGACAAGGTGGATATGCAGAGAGGATATTTCCACTCATAGGGGAAACTAAAACTAGGGGACATAGTTTAGAATAAGGGGCCGTCCATTTAAAACTGAGATGAGGAGAAATTTCTCTGAGGGCTGTAAATCTATGGAATTCTCTGCCCTAGAGAGCTGTGGAGCTGGGTCATTGAATATATTTAAGGCGGAGATAGACAGATTTTTGAATGATAAGGGAGTAAAGGGTTATGGGGAGCGGACGGGAAGTGCAGCTGAGTCCATGATCAGATCAGCCATGATCTTATTGAATGGCGGAGCAGGCTCGACAGGTCAAATGCTCCTATTTCTTATGTTCTTAAGTTCTGGAAATCCAAATACATCCACCCTGCTCGTTACATCCTCAAAGAACATGATTTCCCTTTCATAAAATCATGCTGACTCTGCTTGATTGAATTATGCTTTTCCAAATGTCCTGCTACTGCTTCCTCAATAATGGATTCCAGCATTTTCCCAATGACAGATGTTAGGCTAACTGGTCTATAGTTTCCTGCTTTCTGTCTGCCTCCTTTTTTAAATAGGGGCATTACATTTGCGGTTTTCCAATCGGCTGGGACCGCTCCAGAATCCAGGGAATTTTGGTAGATTACAACCAAATTACTATCGCTGCAGCCACTTCTTTTAAGACCCTAGGATGCAAGCCATCAGGTCCAGGGGACTTGTCCACCTTTAGCCCCATTATTTTACCAAATACTTTTTCTTTACTGATAGTGATTGTTTTAAGTTCCTCCCTATTGCCCCTTCATTATCCATTGTTGGGGTGTTTTTAGTGTCTTCTACTATGAAGACCGATACAAAATATTTGTTCAAAGTCTCCATCATTTGCCTGTGCCCCATTATTAATTCCCCAGTCTCATCCCCTGAGGGACCAACGTTTACTTTAGCTACTCTCTTGGGGGGGAGGGGGTTGGGGTGGGGTTTGGAGGGTGGTATTTTGTACACCTCACACGCCCAAGGCCCATGTGATTCCATTTTCAGAGGGATATATTTCTGGTGGCAGGCTGCTTAAATATACAAATCACGTATAATGCCGACTGTAGGACCCCATTTGTACAATGGGGTGTGCGGCCTAACCACAGTCCTTAAAGGGATCACTGGCAGCCTTAAAGGGACCTCCAGCAATCAATCATAGGCAGTCCCTCGGAATCGAGGAAGACTTGCTTCCATTCTTAAAATGAATCCTTAGGTGGCTGAACAGTCCAATATGAGAGCCACAGTCCCTGTCACAGGTGGGACAGATAGTTGTTGAGGTAAGGGTGGGTGGGACTGGTTTGCTGCATACTCTTTCCGCTGCCTGCGCTTGATTTCTGCATGCTCTCGACGACGAGACTCGAGGTGCTCAGCGCCCTCCCGGATGCACTTCCTCCACTTAGGGCGGTCTTTGGCCAGGGACTTCCAGGTGTCAGTGGGGATTGTTGCACTGTATCAGGGAGGCTTTGAGGGTGTCCCTGTAACGTTTCCTCTGCCCACCTTTGGCTTGTTTGCTGTGAAGGAGCTCCGAGTAGAGCTCTTGCTTTGGGAGTCTTGTGTCTGGCATGCGAACAATGTGGCCTGCCCAGCGGAGCAGATCAAGTGTGGTCAGTGCTTCAATGCTGGGGATGTTGGCCTGGTCGAGGACGCTAATGTTGGTGCATCTGTCCTCCCAGGGGATTTGTAGGATCTTGCGGAGACATCGTTGGTGATATTTCTCCAACAACTTGAGGTGTCTACTGTACATGGTCCATGTCTCAGGAGGGTGGGTATTACCATAGCCCTGTAGACCATGAGCTTGGTGGCAGATTTGAGAGCCTGGTCTTCGAACACTCTTTTCCTCAGGCAGCCAAAGGCTGCACTGGCGCACTGGAGGCAGTGTTGAATCTCGTCATCAATGTCTGCTCTTGTTGATAAGAGGCTCCCGAGATAAGGGAAATGGTCCACGTTGTCCAGGGCCGCGCCGTGGATCTTGATGACTGGGGGGGGCAGTGCTGTGCGGCGAGGACAGGCTGGTGGAGGACCTTTGTCTTACGGATGTTTATCGTAAGGCCCATGCTTTCGTACGCCTCAGTAAATACGTCGACTATGTCCTGTAGTTCAACATCTGCATTTGCGCAAACACAGGCGTCGTCCCAAGGTGGTCTTGGACCTGGCCTGGAGACGACGAAGATTGAACAGGTTCCCACTGGTTCTGTAGTTTAGTTCCACTCCAGCGGGGAGCTTGTTGACTGTGAGGTTGAGCATGGCAGCGAGGAAGATTGAGAAGAGGGTTGGGGCGATGACGCAGCCCTGTTTGATCCCAGTCCAGACGTGAATTGGGTCTGTAATGAATCCGTTGGTAAGGATCACGGCCTGCATGTCGTCGTGGAGCAGGCGGAGGATGGTGATGTACTTTTGGGGGCCTCCAAAACGGAGGAGGACGCTCCACAGACCCTCGTGGTTGACAGTGTCAACGGCCTTTGTAAGGGCAAAGAAGGCCATGTATAAGGGCTGGCGCTGTTCCCTGCATTTTTCCTGCAGCTGACGCGCTGCAAAAATCATGTCCACTGTGCCCCGGAGGGGATGAAATCTGCACTGTGACTCTGGGAGAATCTCCTCAGCCACAGGGAGAAGATGATTGAGGAGGACTCTAGATTCCTCTGTAGTTGCCGCAGTCGGACTTGTCCCCTTTTTTAAAGATGGTCAAGGTCACTCCATCTGTGAGATCTCCCAGCATGCTCTCCTCCCTCCAGATAAGAGAGATGATGTCATGTATTCGCGCCAACAGTGCCCCTCCGCTATATTTATGGCCTCAGCGAGGCTTCCATCTGCTCCTGTAGCCTTGTTGTTCTTAAGCTGTCTCATGGCTTTTTCTACCTTGTGAAGCGTTGGGGTTTTACTGAGATGGTGGCGGGTATGCTGCAGGATGGAGTTGAGGCAGTCAATGGCAGAGTCTCGATTGAGGAGATCTTCAAAGTGCCCCTTCCAGCAGGCCCTGCCTGCCTCGGTACCCTTGAAGAGTGTTTCCCCGTTCCTCCAGCAGTCGTTAAAAGGATCACTGGCAGCCTTAGAGGGACCACCGGCAGTTTAATGGGACCACTAACGGCTTTAAAGGGAGCACAGGTGGTCTTAAAGGGATCACCGGTAGTTTAAAGGGACCACAGGTGATTTTAAAGGGACCACCAACAGTCTTAAAGGGATGTCTACTCAAGTAAAGGCCCAAAGAATTTTGGGAGAGTTTTTGTGGGACAAGAGCTCCTCCTGGCTCCACATGAATTTTACGGAGGCCTCTCTCTCAAGCTGCCGGCTCAGAGCGGAATCCGACTGATTTCCTGGTCTCCCACCACTGGCAATCGGCAGGAGAGATTTAAATGAAAGTGGTTTGGGTGGAAGTGGGAAATTGCCCTCAACATCTCGAGTTCCATCAATCGGTCGAGGTGACAATGTCAAACATCACTGACGGAGAATTATATTAAAGATTTTCATCAGTTGCTTTTGGTCAGTTCAGTGGACTGCCTCTTTAAATGTAGTTATGAATGCAGTTTGAAACCTTTGTGCTCTCTAGACAGCTTGCGGTGACCTGTTCCATCCCTTTTTCACAGGCTATTCATTAGCATGGAGCTTTGGACTTCGCTAACACACAAGTTTAAATCATCTTAGTTACCAAGATAGGCTAGAAGAGCTGAGTCTAGACTTTAGAGAAGCATAGACTTATGGGTGGTTTGATCGAGGTTTATAAGATAATGAAGGTAATAAGCTGTGTTTGTGCAGACATTCTGTTTCAAATAAATAGGTTCGGGAGGACCAGGAGTCACAATTTCAAGTTATCGCTGTTAGACATTAGCCAGTTCTGCTTTCCCCAGAGAACTGTGGACCTGTGGGACATCCTGTCGGCTGATGGGGTAAATCCCACAATTTCTTCGGGCGAGAGCTAGACTTGATTCTGGCTAGGGCAGAGATCACCTTGTACAAGAATTAGATACTGCATGACATTAATCAGGGTCCATGTGATCTCCGGGACAAGTTTCAATCGCCGAAGGAATCACAGAGGAACTTTCCAGATTTTTTTTCCCCCTAATTGTCCTGGGTTTTATCTTTTTTTTGCCTTTCCCAAGAGATTCTATGGCTATAGGTGGGGAACAATGTTCCCTCGATGCTGTGCGCAGGCTCCACCAATCTTGAAAGTCTTCTTAGGTGGTTCCTCGAATCGAGGATGACTTGCTTCCATGCCAAAAAGGGATGAGTTCAATGAGTTCACAGTTATTTCAATGAAAGACCTAATGTTCCGGATCCCGAGCTACATGTTGAAGGGTGGAAGATGCCTGTGCTTGGATTTTTTTAACGTGTGGTGCACACCAGCCACCACACGGGCTTGACAGAGCTAGGTCTTGGTCCAATGGCAAGGATTGACCAAGACGACTGGAGACCAGCTCTGCTGCAGGGACCTAGTGCACACACATATCGCAGTGTGGGCTGGCCCGTGCTGTCCCTGGCCCCGAACTCCGCCTCTCCTGGGCCTCGATCACGTCCCTCTACAATCTCTTGTCGTTCCTTCACCCGACCTCGTCGCTCCTGCTGTACCTGCCCACGCTCCAATCACCGACCTGGGTTATGGTGACATCCAGTCGCCCTCTTCACTGCCGTTGCTCTCCTGTACCAGCTCACGCTGCTCCCTGGAGTGGTATGCCACTACGCTGGTTCCAGGGCCACTCGCCACTCCTTTTAAGGCCCCGACCTGCTGCAGATGTTCCCTCGCAGGTCGGGGCCGCCATGCCCCGATCGTGAAGTGGACAGAAACTGGCACACCATCCTGTCTCTCTGATGATGCATTAATTTGAAATCAATAATAGAGGCAATGATGGTGCAGTGCTCACTGCTTGAAGTTATCGTGCAGGCTGCTCACAAACTTTCAAATATTGTGCGTGAGCGGCCGCTCAAGCTAACTCACATTGAAAGAACCGACCACCCACAACAACAACATTTTAGAGGGAACATTGGTGCAGAGTGTACGTATTGTGACCTATGAGGCATTGCAGTTATGTGGAGCAGGCTGGATGGACAAGGGGGCTTTACTTGGCCCTCATTGTTTCTATGTCACATCAGCAAACACAAACTTTACAATTTGCACAATTGCTTCAATTTTTGATTTTTCAGCAAGAGTTTTAATTTATTCAGTTACACCTTGTTGGCTTGTAAACTACCTAAAACATCATCAAAATTAATTCATACCATGAGAGACTAAACTTGGAAGATTACAGTCGAGGCCGCGAGATGTTGGATCAGTGAACCTGTGAAACTTGTAAGGAACATTAATCAAGGAACATTGGATGATCGCTAACCCTTTCACCATAATTCCTCAACAAAGAATTGGCTGGAAATTTACCATCCACATTTAGATGCCCAAAATGTAGCTCAGTTGAACTGTCTTACAATAACCAGTCCAAAATATACCCGCAGTTATACCAACCAACGACAAGGATCAGTGCAATTACCCAGGGTCGAATTTTACAGTCTGCACAATTGCTTCAGTCTTTGATTTTTTGAGCGAGAGTTTAATTTATTCAGCTGGCTTGTAAACTACCAATAACATCATCAAAATTAATTCATACCAGAGAGACTAAACTTGGAAGATTACAATCGAGGCCTCGAGTTCCCATCGATTACCAAAGTCACAGAATGAAATCAGCAACGAATATTTCTTTATTCTTGTGTTCATAAATTTGCAACACTTAACATAAATTAACAAAACTAAACATTAAAAAGTACACTAGGTACTCGAGCAAATAAGAAGTAGTAACCTATAGACACACAGGTTTTCATTGTTGGTTTCCCCAAAGTTTAGCAATTTTTCAAACCCCATTTTTGGGGCTACTTCCTTACAATCATGTAAGTTTGTATTTAATTCATTCTCAGAAAATGGGCGTCGCTAGCATTTATTGCCCAACCCAAGATGCCCTTGAGAAGATAATGGTGAACCTTTTTCTTGAAACGCCGCAGTCTGTGTGGTGAAGGTACTCCCACAATTCTGTTGGGTAGGGAGTTCCAGGATTTTGACTTAGCGACAATGAAGGAATCTTGGTTTCCCTTTCATTCCCCTTCAAACACAGATGGTTCTAATCATTGCCGCAAAATGAAGGCATTGTTAGGTATCATCGCCAAGTCGGCATTGATCTGCTATGCTGGTGGTCTCTCATACCCGGTCCACACTGAGATTTAAAGAATCCCTCCACGATCATTTAGGGTACAGTATTATGGTCAGGGACACAAGTGACAGCATGGGTGCAGAAGGTGTCCTGAGCTGTGGGAATGCCAGCAGTCTTGTCGAAGTCTGCTGCCTTATGTTGCTGCTGTTTGGGGCATGGTGAAAGTGATGAAGTTATTGGCCCTGATCAATAATGCATCTGTGGCCAGCAAACCAGCTGACATTCCAAAGATTCTATAAGAGCCGTGACTTCCTCAAAGAGGAGACCACGGTTTGGGAAGGAGTCCCTGCTCGGTCGGAGGTGCTACTATTTTGAAAATTGCCCTCCTTTATTTTTGAAGCGGTGTACGGGACCACCCTGGCTGTCTTCCTGCCCCATGTCGCCAACCCCTTACCGGCTGGTGCCGACCCCCTTTCCGCCCCCCATGGGAAATTGCCCCGCGGGAGTGGATCAGCCGCCGGTCAATGCCCCCAACAGCTTTTCCCGGCGGGAAGCTTCTTGTGGCTGGGCGACGCATCCGCCCTTAACGGGGAGGGCGCACTGCCGCGGCCGCCATTTTATTTTAGTTGTCGGCTGATTGCCAGGTTGGCCCGACAATGGTGGCCACAGGTTCGGCCAGGCGAGTAGGCCAACAGGCAGCCTGGCACACCCGCGTCGTGCTGATGTCACCAACGCGGCCATGAAGACTCAGAGCGACGGCCGTTCCGACCTGCCCGCACTTCCACCCCCCTGATGACCCACATCCGCCAAGCTCCAAAAAACCCCCAAGGAGCTGAATTCCCCCGGATTGTCCGCTCCAATGGAAGGTGCGTCCTGTTTGGGGCGGAGGGCAATTTCAGCCCCATCTGGTTCACTAATGTCCTTTAGGGAAGGAAATCTGCCGTCCTTACCCGGTCTGGCCGACATGTGGCTCCAGACCCACAGCAATGAGGTTAACTCTTACTGCCCCTCTAAAAGAAAAGGTTTATTCAAGAAGGCAGCTCATCACCACCTTCTTTAGAGCAATAAGGGATGGGCAATAAATGCTGACCTTGTCAGCGACATCCCATGAACGAATAAAAAAACTATCACCTCCATAACTGTGGATGATAGAGCAGAATAGAACTAGAGGTGCAAAGGTAAATGGTCATGTGCTAGTAAAGGTTAACACAATTCACCAATATCACACACAGACTTGTCTACTTAGCGTACAAATAGGATCATTCTGAAGCTGCACTTGCAGCTGTCTTGTTGGTTTCGACTGCTCCGAAAAGAGAATTCGTGCAGCTCTATACTCCAAACCCTGTAGAAACATAGAAATTAGGTGCAGGAGCAGGCCATTCGGCCCTTCGAGCCTGCACTGCCATTCGATAAGATCATGGCTGATCATTCAACCTCAGTACCCCTTTCCTGCTCCATACCCCTTGATCCCTTTGGTCGTAAGGGCCATATCTAACTCCCTTTTGAATATATCTAACGAACTGGCCTCAATAACTTTCTGTGGTAGAGAATTCCACAGGTTAACCACTCTCTGAGTGAAGAAGTTTCTCCTCATCTTGGTCCTAAATGGCTTACCCCTTATCCTTAGACTGTGACCCCTGGTTCTGGAACTCCCCAGCAACAAAGATTGTAGGACAGATTAGCAGGCTCTTCTCAGGCAGAAGAGGTCAAAATCTCTTTGGGTAATGCATGTGTAACTTTTATCGAAGAACCTCCTTTACATTTGCTCCCCATTCCTGCTGCAGCACTCACTCCTATTTGTCTCATTACACCTGGATAATCTGAGCAGTGTGTGTCACTAAAATACCATGTGAATAAAATGCAACCTAACTGTGCTATATCTATCTGCTCAAACTCAATAAGAGCTGATGCTGTTACTCAGTGATATTTCATATGAAAGTAAAGAATGATATCGCACCTTTCACAATCTCAGGACATCTGAAAGTGTTTTATGGCCAACGTGTAGTCACTGTTGTAATGTAGGAAATGCAGTAGCCAATTTGCACACAGTGAGCTCAGTAAATATTGGCCAAGGCACTGGGAGAACTCTCCTCCTCTTTTTCCAATAGTGCCATGGGATTTTTTACCTCCAGGCAGACAGTTTGTCTCTTCCGACTTTGACATCCCCTCACGACTGCACTGGACACTCACAGATCAAACATTTTGAAAATGAAATTGCAAAAGTCGCTGGGAAATGCTTCCATTCGGGTACTGCTGTAAACCGAAGGATGGTAACAGACTTCAGAAGGACACAGACCAGTGAACTGGGCAGACATAAGGCAGATGAAATTTAACACAGAGAAGTGCGAAGTGATACATTTTGATAGGAATAATGAGGAGTGGCAATATCAACGAAATGCTACAATATTAAAGGGGGTGCAGGAACAGAGAGACAGCGGGTGTGTGTACACAAATCTTTGAAGGTGGCAGGTTAAGTTGACAAGGTTGTTAAAAGCATTTGGGATTGTTGGCTTTATTAATAGAGAAACAGAATACAAAAGCAAGGAGGTTATGCTAAACCTTTATAAAACACTGGTTAGGCCTCAGTTGGAGTATTGTGTTCAATTTTGGGCACCGCACTTTATGTAGGATGTCAAAGCCTTGGAGAGGGAGCAGAAGAGATTTACTAGAATGGTTCCAGGGATGAGCGACTTCAATTGTGTGGAGAGACTGAAGAAGCTGGGGTTGTTCTCCTTAGAGCAGAGAAGGTTAAGAGATTTGTTAGAGATGTTCAAAATCATGCAGTTTTGATGGAGTCAATAAAGGAAAACTGTGTCCCGTGGTCGTAGGTTTGATGACCAGAGGAGACAGATTTAAAGCAATTGGCAAAAGAACCAGAGGCGACATGAGGAAACATTTTTTTTTACACAGCGAGTTGTAACCTGGAATGCACTACCTGAAAGGGTGATGGAAATAGTTTCAATAGTAATATTCAAAAGAGAATTGGATAAATACTGGAAGGGAAAAACTTATAAGGCTATGGAGAAAGAGCGGGAGAGTGGGATTCATTTAGATAGCTCTATCAAAGAGCTGGTACAGGAACAATGGGTCGAATGAACTCGTTCTGTGCGATATTTGGATTCTGGGGTGGTCCCAGCAGATTAGAAAACTGAAAATGTAACGCCCCTGTTTTAAAAAGGAGACAGACAGAAAGCAGGAAACTATAGACCAGTTAGCCTGACATCTGTCGTTGGAAAAGTGCTGGAGTCCATTATTAAGGAAGCAGTAGCGGGACATTTGGAAAAGCATAATTCAATCAAGCAGAGTCAGCATGGTTTTATGAAAGGGAAATCATGTTTGACAAATTTGCTGGAGTTCTTTAGGATGTAACGAGCAGGGTGGATAAGGGGGAACCAGTGGATGTGGTGTATTTGGATTTCCAGAAGGCATTCAATAAGGTACCACACAAAAGGTTACTGCACAAGATAAAAGTTCACAGATTTGGGGGTAATATATTAGTATAGATAGAGGATTAGCTAACTAACAGAAAACAGAGAGTTGGGATAAATGGGTCATTTTCCGGTTGGCAAACAGTAACTAGTGGGGTGCCACAGGGATCGGTGCTGGGTCCTCAACTATTTACAATCTATATTAATGACTTGGATGAAGGGACTGAGTGTAATGTAACCAAGTTTGCTGATGATACAAAGATGGGTGGGAAAGCAAATTGTGAGGAGGACACAAAAAAATCTGCAAAGGGATATATAGACAGGCTAAATGAGTGGGCAAAAAATTGGCAGATGGAGTATAATGTGGGAAAATTTGAGGTTATTCATTTTGGCAGAAAAAATAGAAAAGCACATTATAATTTAAATGGAGAAAAGTTGCAAAGTGCTGCAGTATAGCGAGACCTGGGGGTCCTTGTGCATGAAACGCAAAAAGTTAGTATGCAGGTACAGCAAGTAATCAGGAAGGCAAATGGAATGTTGGCCTTTATTGCAAGGGGGATAGAGTATAAAAGCAGAGAAGTCCTGCTACAACTGTACAGGGTATTGGTGAGGCCACACCTGGAGTACTGCGTACAGTTTTGGTCTCCTTATTTAAGGAAGGATATACTTGCTTTGGAGGCAGTTCAGAGAAGGTCCACTCGGTTGATTCCGGAGATGAGGGGGTTGACTTATGAAGATAGATTGCGTGGGTTGGGCCTATACACATTGGAGTTCAGAAGAATGAAAGGTGATCTTATTGAAACTTATAAGATAATGAGGGGGCTCAACAAGGTGGATGCAGAGAGGATATTTCCACTCATGGGGAAACTAAAACTAAGAGAAATAGTCTCAGAATAAGGGTCCGCCCATTTAAAACTGAGATGAGAAATTTCTTCTCTCAGAGGGTTGTAAATCTGTGGAATTCTCTGTCACAGAGAGCTATGGAGACTGGGTCATTGAATATATTTAAGGCGTAGACAGATTTTTGAGCAATAAGGGAGTAAAGGGTTATGGGGAGCGGGCAGGGAAGTGGAGCTGAGTCCATGATCAGATCAGCCATGATCTTATTGAAAGGCGGAGCAGGCTCGAGGGGCCGAATGGCCTACTCCTGCTCCTATTTCTTGTGCTCTTATGTATCATTCTATGATTCACACACACTATATACACATGTGTGCGCATGTGTTTTCCAGCACAGCCACTGATCAGCAATCAGGAAGGGGAGCGGCTGCTGATTTCTCCCCTTCCTAACTCGGGGCTCAGAGTTCATTCGCTGTGTCCCAACCGGGGCCCCTAGGATGAGATCAACTTGTTCTGCACAGACTGGGCCCTGTACCTGTGATCCATCCTTGTCCCTTGACTCAGCACCACACCAAGTGGCACATCCACACACCTCCAACCCCAGGCTATTGGAGCTGCTGTACTTGGGGTTTGAAGCGAGATAAAACAGCTGTTAGATACAGAGAGACAGGTGACCTAATGGACTAAAGCAATGAATTTTGGGACTTAATTCATGCTGTCGAAACTTTGGGAAAGAAAAAGACTGAAGAGGAACTTGGAGCATATTGCTCACAGTCACAGTCCAGTGTGGCAAGGAATGGAGGGTTATTTTCAGATGTGTTTTCCTGTCACTGGGTTTAAAATGATACTGGTTCAGACTGTAATACACAACAGTAATACATAGAATGGAGCCGGGATCCTAAGTTGAGCATGATTCCCAATCCTGATCCCAATGAACTATGCTTCTAGTTCTTTATCAGATGTTTGTCGAGTTTCCCCTTAAATGCATCAAAGCTATTCGCTTCAACTATTCCATGTGGTAGCAAGTTCCACATTCTTACCACTCTTTGGATAAAGAAGTTTCTCCTGAATCCTCTATAATATTTATTGGTGACTATCTTTTATTTATGACCCCTTTTGGTCACCCCACATCTTTATGTCCACCCTACCAAACCTCTTCAGGACATTAAAGACCTCTATTAGGCCACCCATCAACCTTCTCCTTTCTATAGAAAAGAGCCCCAGCCTGTTCAATTTTTCCTGATAGGTATAACCTCTCAGTTCTGGTAGCATCCTTGTGCATCTTTTTTGCACCTTCTCCAATGCCTTTTTATAATATGGAGACCAGAACTGTTCACTGTACTCCAAGTGTGGTCTGACCGAGGTTCTATACATATTTAACATAACTTCTCTACTTTTTAATTCTATCCCTCTAGAAATGAACCTCAGGCTTGGTTTGATTTTTTAACTCAACTTCATAGAATCACAGCACGAAAAAAGGCCATTCAGCCCGAGCCGACTCTCAGCTAGTCCCACTCCCCCGCCCTTTCCCCGTAGTCCTGCAATTCTTTTCCCTTCAGGTACTTATCCAACTCCCTTTTGAAAGATAAGATTGAGTCTGCCTCCGCCACCCTCTCAGGCCGAGCATTCCAGATCCTAACCACTTGCTCTGTAAAAAGCTTTTTTTTTTAAACATCGCCTTTGGTTCTTCTGCCAATCACCTTAAATCTGTGTCCTCTGGTTTTCGACCCTTCCACCAATGGGAACAGTTTCTCTCTATCTACACTGTCCAGACCCCTCATGATTTTGAACACCTCGATCAAATCTCCTCTCAACCTTCTCTGCTCCAAGGAGAACAACCCCAGCTTCTCCAGTCTATCCACGTAACTGAAGTCCCTCATTTCTGGAATAATTCCTGTAAATCTTTTCTGAAACTTCTCTAAGGCCTTCCAAAAGTGTGGTGCCCAGAATTGGACACAATACTCCAAGTTGGGCCGCCGCTCGATGGACTGATGCTCGAAGGCAGACAGCCCGGTGAGATTACATTCGTGCCGACTAATTTGAAAATCAATCAACGAAGAAAAGTAATAAATGCCATTCCTTTCAAAGTGGGTGAAAGCACTGCTCGAGGACAAAGAACTTGGAAGTGAGATTCCAAATCCTCAGTCCAACTGGAGAAGTTCCAAAGGATCAGCCGACTATGAAAGTTACTGATCTCATCCATGCCCAAAATCAACTCTAGCACACAAATACTACACAATTAACCCAACATAACAATCTGCTGGAATTTACAGCATGCCTCAGTATGGTCCTGAGCTTCCCTATTGTCACTAACCTGCTTTGCATGACTTGCAAGTGCAAAATCAAAGCATTATAATAGACTCAAAGTCACATTTATATAGTGGAATTAACATGGTAAAACATCCCAAGGAACTACACGGGAGCATTATCAGACAAAAATTTGACACCAAGCCACATAATGAGGTATTAGGACAGGTATTGGTCAAAGAGGAAGATATTAAGCAGCGTCTTACAGAAGCTTTGGTGGCGGGGTGGAAGAGGGAGTTTCAGAGCTTAAAAACTAGACAAACAATGAACTTGGGGATGTGCAAGAGGCAAGAATTCGAGAAACAGAGAGGGTTATGGGTTTCAGAAATAGGGAGGGGCGAGGCTATGGAGGGATTTGAACACAAGGGTGAGAATTTTTAAACTGAGGTGTTATCGGACCAGGAGCCAATGTAGGTCAGCAAGCAACAACAAGTATTTATATAGCGCCTTTAATGTAGTGAAATGTCCCTAGGTGCATCACAGGAGTATTATGCGATAAAAATTTGACACCGAGCTGCATAAGTAGAAATTAGCGCAGGTGCAACGAGGTAGGTATTAAGGAGCGTCTTGAAGGAGGAAAGAGATGTAGAGAGGTTTAGGGAGGGAGTTCCAGAGCTTGGGGCCTAGGCAACAGAAGGCACGGCCACCTATGGTTGAGCGATTATAATCAGGGATGCTCAGGAGGGCAGAATTAGAGGAGCTCAGACATCTCGGGGGTTGTGGGACTGGAGGAGATTACAGAGATAGTGAAGGGTGAGGCCATGGAGAGATTTGAAAATAAGGATGAGAATTTTGAATTTGAGGCATTGCTTAACCTGAAGCCAATATAGGTGAGTGAGCACAATGGGTAATGGGTAAACGGGACTTGGTGCAAGTTAGGATACAGTCAGCAGAGCTTTAGACGAACTGAAGTTTACGGAGGGTGCCATGTGGGTGGCCGGCCAGAAGCACATTGGAACAGTTGAGTCTGAAAGAAAGACTTATATATGAATAATGATGGACAGGTAAAAAACCTCTGATCCATCGAGCCTGTCCCACACAATTGCGATACCTTGTGTATCACAACATACACTCCACCCCACCCCAAACCATGCGATCTCCTGGGAAAGAAAAAAAAACCCCAGGCCAATTTGGAGGAAAAAATTCTGGGAAATTCCTCTCAGCCATCTAGGCGATCGAAATTAGTCCAGGAGATCATTCTGGCGATTAAATCCCCTGCAGTACCTACCCTTCTGTAAAAAGTTATCTCCACCGCAGCCAGAAACAAATCCAGCTTTCGCTTGAAGGAATTCAGTGAGCCTGCATCCGCCATGAGAGGACAGCTTGTTCCAGAGGTCGACTATTCTGAGAAAATAACCACCTCCTAAACGTCGAATCTAGATCTAGCCTTATATAACTTAAATGTGTGCCCCCTGGTCCTGCCTAACCTATTTAATTGAAATAAACTGCCAGCTGGAACACCGTCCATTCCCTTCATTATCTTATAAACCTCAATCAGATCCCCCTAAGTCTACGCTGCTGTAAGGTAAAGAGTCCTAACTCTTTTAACCTATCTGGATAACTAAGATGCTTGAGACTTGGAATTAGTCTAGTGGTCCTCTTCTGCACCCTTTCCAGAGCCTCAATATCACCCACCGTGTGAGGAGACCAAAACTGGACACAGTATTCCAAGTGCGGCCTGACTAAGGTCTTGTACAAGGACAGACAGTACGCCTCATCCTATACTCAATTGTCCTATGGATAAACCCAACACCCTATTTGCTCTCGTTATCACTGCACGGCCTTGCTCATGTACCTTTAAGGATGTATGCACTAGAATGCCCAAATCTCTTTCTATCCCCAATTTAATGCCTTTCCCTGGAGGGTGTATGAATGTTGAGCATTTGCCCTGCCCACATATCACTGCACTTATCTAAGTTATACATCATTTTCCAGTCTTGAGCCCAATCTCCCAACACATTAAGATCTGCCTGAATCAGACAAGACTCTTCTACAGTTCTAGCACCGCACAGATCTTGGTATCATCTGCAAATTGTGCCGCCAACATCAAAATTAACAAAAATAGTAAATAGCAACGGTCCCAACACTGATCCCTGTGGGACACCACTGGTGACTGGTCTCCAAACAGATCCCAATCCATCTATAACTGCTCTTTGCCTGTGTCCTGTCAGCCAGTTCTGAATCTAGCTCAATATATTTCCATTAATACCAGAGGCTCCGATCTTATAGAGAAGCCTCTTATGTACCTTGTCAAAAGCTTTTTGGAAATCTAAGTAGACAATGTCCACTGGGCTTCCCTCATCCACTAAATTTGTAAGTTTAAAAAAAATACAATAAAATTTGTGAGCCATGACCTCTTTTTTATGAAGCCATGTTGGGTGTCCCGAATATGTCCCTCCCGATCCAAGTATTCATATATTGCATCCCTTATGATTCCTTCAAGCATCTTATCTATTACTGATGGCCCTATAGTTACCCGGGTCTGCCTTGTCATCTTTTTTTAAAATTAGGTCTACATGAGCGTCCTTCCAATCTGTAGGAACCATTCCAGAGAGTTGAGCTACTAAACATACAGGATAGGGGATCGCACAGCACATGTCTCATCTCCCGGAGGACCCTCGCACAGCACATGTCCCATCTCCCGAAGGACCCTCACACAGCACATGTCCCGTCTCCCGGAGGATCCTCACACAGCACATGTCCCATCTCCCAGAGGGGCTCACACAGCACATGTCCCATCTCCCGAAGGACCCTCACACAGCAAATGTCCCATCTCCCGAAGGATCCTCACACAACACATGTCCCATCTCCCGAAGGATCCTCACACAACACATGTCCCATCTCCCGAAGGATCCTCACACAACACATGTCCCATCTCCCGAAGGATCCTCACACAACACATGTCCCATCTCCTGGAGGAGCTCACACAGCACATATCCCATCTCCCGGAGGGGCTCGTACAGCACATGTCCCATCTCCCGGAGGACCCTCACACAGCACATGTCCCATCTCCCGGAGGACCCTCACACAGCACATGTCCCATCTCCCGGAGGACCCTCACACAGCACATGTCCCATCTCCCGGAGGACCCTCACACAGCACATGTCCCATCTCCCGGAGGACCCTCACACAGCACATGTCCCATCTCCCGGAAGACCCTCACATGGCACATGTCCCATTTCCCGGAGGGGCTCACACAGCACATGTCCCATCTCCCGGAGGGGCTCACACAGCACATGCCCCATCTCCCGAAGGACCCTCACACAGCACATGTCTCATTTCCTGGAGGGGCTCGCACAGCACATGCCCCATCTCCCAGAGGACCCTCGCACAGCACATGTCCTATCTCCCGAGGGGCTCGCACAGCACATGTTCCATCTCCCAGAGGGGCTCACACAGCACATGCCCCATCTCCCACAGGACTCTCACGCAGCACATGACCCATCTCCCGGAGGGGCTTGTACAGCACATGTCCCATCTCCTGGAGGAGCTTGCACAGAACATGTCCCATCTCCTGGAGGAGCTTGCACAGCACATTTCCCATCTCCCACAGGACTCTCACACAGCACATGTCCCATCTCCTGGAGGAGCATGCACAGCACATGTCCCATCTCCCAGAGGATCCTCGCATAGCACATGTCCCATCTCCTGGAGGATCCTCACATAGCACATGTCCCATCTCCTGGAGGAGCTTGCACAGCACATGTCCCATCTCCTGGAGGAGCTTGCACAGCACATTTCCCATCTCCTGGAGGAGCTTGCACAGCACATGTCCCATCTCCTGGAGGAGCTTGCACAGCACATGTTCCATCTCCCACAGGACTCTCACACAGCACATGTCCCATCTCCTGGAGGAGCTTGCACAGCACATGTCCCATCTCCCAGAGGATCCTCGCATAGCACATGTCCCATCTCCTGGAGGATCCTCACATAGCACATGTCCCATCTCCTGGAGGAGCTTGCACAGCACATTTCCCATCTCCCACAGGACTCTCACACAGCACATGTCCCATCTCCTGGAGGAGCATGCACAGCACATGTCCCATCTCCCAGAGGATCCTCGCATAGCACATGTCCCATCTCCTGGAGGATCCTCACATAGCACATGTCCCATCTCCTGGAGGATCCTCACATAGCACATGTCCCATCTCCTGGAGGAGCTTGCACAGCACATGTCCCATCTCCTGGAGGAGCTTGCACAGCACATGTCCCATCTCCTGGAGGAGCTTGCACAGCACATGTCCCATCTCCTGGAGGGGCTCGCACAGCACATGTCCCATCTCCCTGAGGACTCTTTCTAATACAATATGCTTATCTATTTTAATGTTACTAACAAAACTAGTATTATTAAATTCTAATATTCGAGCATCATTTTCAAGGGTGAAGACTGATGCAAACTAGTCATACTTAGTGAGTCCTTTGTAACCTGTTCTTGAACACCCTTCAGTGACCCACATCCTAACTAAAAAAGCTCTTCCCATTACTGCCACACTTGTCTACAATCCTTTTTTCCATTTGCCTTTTTGCTGATCTAATAGGAGCCTTCATTTTCTTTAGTTGCTCCTTGTATTCAACCCTGTTTCTTTTGAGTATTAAATGTCTTTAATTTATAGAAGCATTTCAGTTTACATCTTATTTGTCTTTGTACATAGCCAGTCAGCCACCTTGGCTTTTTCTTACCAAATTTCCTTCTTTTCATTTTGGGTACATGTTTGTTTTCTATATTTTTAATTTTGTTCTTAAAAACTTTTCACTTATATTCGCATCACCACCGAGGAGAGTTAGCCAATTTACCCATTCCAAGTCATCGGCCATTTTGGAGAAGTTTGCTCTTCTGAAATCCGGTACAAGTTGCAGGTTCTCAGTACCTTTAGTTCTGCTAGCCAATTGGGACCGTATAATGTGATCACTGTTGCCCAGATGTTCCCCACATGGAGGCCTGATACGAGGTCAGGCTCACTACTAACACCAGATCCAATATATGATTATCCTGAGTGATTTCATTAATATGTTGAGGGAGGAAAGAGTCTTGTTTATTTTCAATAAATCTTTCAGCTGCACTTCCTACCACAACAGCAGGTAAACCATTATACCACTGAATGTCAGGAAAATTAAAATCACACACCAGACAAAGGTATCATTTTATATTAAAAGCATCAATGATTTGTTTCCATAAGTCATCATGTTCAAGTGTCTGACCTGGGGGCCTAGAACAATTACCGATAATTAAATCTGCCCGCACTTGAACCCAGATAACTTCAGCTGTGCCTGTTAAGCAACACCTTGATTTCAAAATTCTCATCCTTGTTTACAAATCCCTCCATGGCCTCACCCCTCCCTATCTCACAATCCACACCCCCCCCCCCCGCCCTGCGCTGTCTGCACTCCTCAAATTCTGCCATCTTGTAGGGGTGATCGTGACTTGGTATGAGTTAGTACACGGGCTGCCGAGTTTTTGATGACCTCAGGTTTGCGTAGTGTAGAATGTGGGAGGCAAGCTAGGAGTGAGTTGGAGGAGTCAAGTCTAGAGGTAACAAAGGCATGAATGAGGGTTTCAGCAGCGGAAGAGCTGAGGCAGGGGCAGAGGCAAGCAATGTTACGGAGGTGGAAAAAGGCAGATTCAGTTATGCTGTGGATATGTGGCCGGAAGCTCATTTCAGGGTCAAATATGACACCTAGGTTGCGAACAGTCTTGTTCACCCTCAGATAGATGCTAGGGAGAGGGATGGAGTCAGTGGTTAGGGAATGCAGTTTGTGGCAGGGACCAAAGGTAATGGCTTCAGTCTTCACAATATTGGAGAAAATGTCTGCTCATCCAGTACTGGATGTCGGACAGCAGTCTGACAATTTAGATACAAAGCAGGGTTTGATAAAAGTGGAGGAGAGGTAGAGCTGGGTGTCATCAGCGTACATGCAGAAACTGACTCTGTGTTTTCGGATGATATCGCCAAGGCGAGAAATAGGAGGGGGCCAAGGACAGATCCTTGGGGGACACCAGAGGTAATGTTGCAGGTGATTTTCTGACTACAATTAGATAGCTAATGGAAGAGTGCAGTCGATGGACGAGGATGGAGTGGTCAACTGTAACAAAGGCTGCAGACAGGTCCAGGAGAACGAGGAGGGATAGTTTACCTTTATCACAGTCACTTAGGATGTCATTTGTGACTTTGATGAGAGCCGTTTTGGTACTGTGGCAGGGGTGAAAACCAGATTGAAGGGATTCAGACATTGAATTCAGGGAAAGATGGGCACGGATTTGGGAGGCGACAACACGCTCAAGTACTTTGGACAGGAAAGGGAGGTTGGAGATGGGATGATAGCTAGCAAGCACAGTGGGGTCAAGGGGTTGTTTTTTTGAGAGGGGTGATGACAGCAGATTTGAAGGAGAGGGGAACAGTACCTGAGAGGTAACATGGGAGGTAAAAAAGGAAGTTGGGTGGTCAGCAGTTTAGTGGGAATAGGGTCAAGGGAGCAGGAAGTGGGTCTCATGGTGTGGAGAGGTCAAGAGGGAAGATCAAAGGGAAACTAGAGAAAGATGTGAATTCAGGGCTAGGGCAGATGAAGCCTCAGATGAAGTTTGGCCCGGTGGGCTAGGTGAAGGAAGGAAACTCGTAGAGGCAGCTGATTGGATGGTCTCAATCTTTGAGACAAAGAAGTCCATGAGCTCCTCACATTTGTTGGAGGCGAGTGAGATGGAGACAGAGGATTAGGAAAACAGCAGTAGAGAATAGTAACCGGGGTTATTTTTGCATTCCAGAATGAGCCTGGAATAGTGAGCAGTTTTTGTAGACAAGAGTAGGAGCCGATGTTTTACATGTTGAGCCAGATCTGGCAGTGAATGGCTCAACCAGTTGTCCGTCACATCCGTTCAAGTCCGCGCCCTTTGGATTTGGGAGTGAAGATGAGGGCTGTACCAGGGGGAATGGCCAGCATGGGAGAGAGTAATCTTTTTAATAGGGACTAGGGCATCAAAGGTGGTGGTGAGGGTGTAGTTGAGCAGATCTGTGGCTGCAGAAATGTCATTGTTAAAAGATCGCCAAAGAGCCGACAGTTTTGAGTTGATAAGTGCAGTTGTGAGAGTTTGGAGAGTTTTTTCTCGGGAGGAAGGAGATTTGGATTGGGGAAGGGGGATGTGGGGCGAGAGTGGTACAAGGAAATGGTTAGAGATGGCCTTATCTTTAGTTGACACGGTTGGAATAGCGAGACAACAAGAGATTGCAAGGTCAAGGGGGTGGCCCTGAATATGGGTTGAGGAATTAACATGGAGGGAGAGATTGAGGGAGGGCAGGAGGGTAGTGAACTCAGAGGAGAGAAAGCATGATGAATTGAGATGGAGGTTGAAGTCAACAAGGATGAGAAGTTGCTCGGTGCATAAGCTGAGGAAGGAAAGCAGTGAGGATATATCCGTGATAAAATGATCATACTTGGGTGGGCACTAGAGAACGAGAATTTTAATTGAGAGGTGTGGAATAAGGTGAGTGTTGTGTATGGAGAAAGTGTCAGACTGAACACTGTGAGCTCAAAAGTGTGACCGTAGTCTTTTATTGCAGGTCCCCAGAGTGCCTCTCCAACCTGTGAAGCCTCCTTAAATACCTGTGCTCCCAAGGGATTATGGGATCCGTTGGGACTCCCGGGGATGAGCCTTCTGGTGGCTGTACAGAGTAAATACAAGTTTATATATATATATATATATATAACAGTGAGATGTTCAAAAGAGAAAGTGCCGGAGGAGTAGGGGGAGAGACTAAGGTGTGATTTGGTGATGAGAGCTATACCGCCACCACGGCAGTCTGGGTAGGGCAAGTGGTGGAAGGTACAGTCAGGAGGAGAGGCTTTGATTATAAAGGTAGTGTGTCATTATCGCACAGTCAAGTTTTCGTTAATGCCATGATGTCGATGCAGTCATCCACAATAAGGTCATGGATAGCAAGTGAACGGACGTTCTGCAAGGAGATCCAGAGAGGATCCATGACAGCTGACCCACTGCCAGCATACACATAGTCAGTGCTTGGAGGGATGAGTTGGACGGGGAAGAGATTGACAAGGTTAGCACCGCCTGGGCAAGCTGGGCGGGAAGGTCAGTGAGAGAATAGGATGGGACAATTGGGGTTTCTGCTTGTGACAGCGACGAGTGCCACAGTGGGCCCTTCAGAGAATGCCAAGAGAGGCACAGGGGGAAGCTACAAGCTTGTCTAAAAGGGAGTCAAGTCTGGGATGGCAGCAGGAGGGTATGAAAGTTAAGACACAGGGGAAGAAGAAAAATATAAATCCAATTTACATGGTAAATACTATAATAGGGATTCTACAATAGTATAATCAAGATTAATTATATTAAAGCAAAATTAATATATAGAATAATTATGTCTTAATAATTCACTCTGTCCTGTGATTGGTTTTTCCATGGTAATTCAATCACTTTCCTCCTTTCTTGTGATGTCATATGATTCGACAACTGGCCACTAGGGTAGAATTGGCAATGCCTGTGGAGTTGGACCCCTTCAGGAGAGAAGCGTAAAAATGGGATTGGGTTTAAATGTTCCCTTAACTGAATGGTGATCTTACTGAAGGACACTACCCACTACCACCCCCCCCCACCCGCCCCCCACCCCGGAGTTTCTCACCTGGATCTTTTCCATCTGTACTGAAGGTCAGATAAGCTGGGACAGAGCACATGAACATAAGAACTAGGAGCAGGAGTAGGCCATTTGGCCCCTCGAGCCTGCTACACACTGCATTACAACTGTGCAGGAAGGGAAATACAGAAGGGGAGATTTTAGGAATCCATGCTCCCAGTGGAGAGCTGTGGAAGATGACAGCATGCATCAGGGCATGCAAGAGCACATGTCCAGTGCAACTTAGCGCCTATTAATTTTTAGACAGAAAACCATGTTCTTATTCTTGATATGCACATCCATCACACAAGCTCTGTACCAACAACACAAACTCAGACGATCCTTCAAACTTTCACTGTACTATTCATCAACAGTAGGTCAATTGCTCATAGAATTCACTTGTCTTTACACAGCAGTCAGTGTATTACATCTTTGTAAAGATGAGAACATCTTTCAGGAAATATATTTTGTGTGTCCAAAAAGCATGGTTATAAACAGAGCAATTTGTGGATTGAGGGGAAGAATCGGTTTCTAATTTCTGTGTTGTGGGTGTTGCATTAAAATATTTAATAGCAAATTGCACAGTAATGACCGGATGCTTTAAGATCTAAAAACAACTAGTTACAACAGAACTATATTTAAGAACACAAAAAAGATTACAAAATGCTCTTTCAAACAAACCATTTTCTCTTGGTAACATCAGCATCTTGGATCCTTAGGGCCACCCCTCCTGCGTCAGTCCCGACACAGGTGGAGGAGGTCTGGCGTCACTGCTGTTGGCCAGGAGCAAATGCCAAAGCAGCAGGGTTGATAGGAAATGTTCTTCTGCAGGTAGGCAAAATGAAGCTGAACAGCATTTTTTCTTAGATCTGATTCATAGGAGTTAATCATGTCAGGGAAGTCTTTGATAATATATTGTGATCCTTCAGCAACTTCTCAGTGGGGTCCCCTCAATACTCCTTGATCACTGTGCGTACATTGTCCAACCCCACAAATAGGTGACCAACACCTATGTAAATGTACAAGCCCTGACAAACTCTTTGCTCTACTCATCAAGGTGCACTAGCAAGCTGTCTAGGCCCAGCAGCATGATTCTTAAAATTACATTTCTACACTTGACTTAATAAGAACATAAGAATTAGGAACATGAGTAGGCCATCTAGCCCCTCGAGCCTGCTCCGCCATTCAACAAGATCATGGCTGATCTGGCTGTGGACTCAGCTCCACTTACCCGCCCGTTCCCCATAACCCTTAATTCCCTTATTGGTTAAAAATCTATCTATCTGTGACTTGAATACATTCAATGAGCTAGCCTCAACTGCTTCCTTGGGCAGAGAATTCCACAGATTCCCAACCCTCTGGGAGAAGAAATTCCTTCTCAACTCGGTTTTAAATTGGCTCCCCCGTATTTTGAGGCTGTGCCCCCTA
Organism: Pristiophorus japonicus; assembly: GCF_044704955.1. Taxonomy (NCBI): domain Eukaryota; kingdom Metazoa; phylum Chordata; class Chondrichthyes; family Pristiophoridae; genus Pristiophorus; species Pristiophorus japonicus. The sequence continues at coordinate 104,946,502 of NC_091988.1, read as the reverse complement.
GTTCTAGTCTCCCCAATCAGTGGAAACAACCTCTCTACCTCTATCTTGTCTATCCCTTTCATTATTTTAAGTGTTTCTATAAGATCACCCCTCATCCTTCTGAATTCCAACGAGTAAAGACCCAGTCTACTCAATCTAACATCATAAGGTAACCCCCTCATCTCCGGTATCAGCCTAGTGAATCATCTCTGTACCCCCTCCAAAGCTAGTATATCATTCCTTAAGTAAGGTGACCAAAACTGCACATAGTACTCCAGGTGTGGCCTCACCATTACCCTGTACAGTTGCAGCAGGACCTCCCTGCTTTTGTACTCCATCTCTCTTGCAATGAAGGCCAACATTCCATTCGCCTTCCTGATTACCTGCTGCACCTGCAAACTAACTTTTTGGGATTCATGAACAAGGAACACAAAAAAAACCCAAAAAAAAGAGGGCCTTGTAAATGTCTGGTGTGTCATCCAGGTCAGGTGGCACCGATTAATGTTTTTGTTTTGCAGATAAACTCCAAAACGAGTTTCATGAACAAGGACCCCCAGGTCCCTCTGCACCGCAGCATGTTGTAATTTCTCCCTTTTACTGTTTTTTTTTCCCAAGGTGGATGACCTCACATTTTCCGACATTGTATTCCATCTGCCAAACCTTGGCCCATTCGCTTAACCTATCTAAATCTCTTTGCAGCCTCTCTGTGTCCTCTATACAACCCACTTTCCCACTAATCTTTGTGTCATCTGCAAATTTTGTTACACTACACTCTGTCCCTCTTCCAGGTCATTTATGTATATTGTAAACAGTTGTGGTCACAGCACCGATCCCTGTGGCACACCACTAACCACTGATATCCAACCCGAAAAGGACGCATTTATCCTGATTCTCTGCTTTCTGTTAGCCAGCCAATTCTCTATGCATGCTAATACATTTCCTCTGACTCCGCGTACCTTTATCTTCTGTAGTAACCTTTTGTGTGGCACCTTATCGAATGCCTTTTGGAAATCTAAATACACCACATCCATCGGTACACCTCTATCCACCATGTTCGTTATATCCTCAAAAAATTTCAGTAAATTAGTTAAACATGATTTCCCCTTCATGAATCCATGTTGCGTCTGCTTGATTGCACTATTCCTATCTAGATGTGCCGCTATTTCTTCCTTAATGATAGCTTCAAGCATTTTCCCCACTACAAATATTAAACTAACCAGCCTATAGTTACCTGCCTTTTGTCTGCCCCCTTTTTTAAACAGAGGCGTTACATTAGCTGCTTTCCAATCCGCTGGTACCTCCCCAGAGTCCAGAGAATTTTGGTAGATTATAACGAATGCATCTGTTATAACTTCCGCCATCTCTTTTAATACCCTGGGATGCATTTATCCGGACCAGGGGACTTGTCTACCTTGAGATCCATTCGCCTGTCCAGCACTATCCCCCTAGTGATAGTGATTGTCTCAAGGACCTCCCTTCCCTCATTCCCGTGACCAGCAATTTTTGGCATGGTTTTTGTGTCTTCCACTGTGAAGACTGAAGCAAAATAATTGTTTAAGGTCTCAGCCATTTCCGCATTTCCCATTATTAAATCCCCCTTCTCATCTTCTCAGGAACCAACATTTACTTTAGTCACTCTTTTCCGTTTTATATATCGGTAAAAGCTTTTACTATCTGTTTTTATGTTTTGCGCAAGTTTACTTTCGTAATCTATCTTCCCTTTCTTTATTGCTTTCTTAGTCATTCTTTGCTGTCATTTAAAATTTTCCCAATCTTCTAGTTTCCCACTAACCTTGGCCACCTTATACACATTGGTTTTTAATTTGATACTCTCCTTTATTTCCTTGGTTATCCATGGCTGGTTATCCCTTCTCTTACCGCCCTTCTTTTTCACTGGAATATATTTTTGTTGAGCACTATGAAAGAGCTCCTTAAAAGTCCTCCACTGTTCCTCAATTGTGCCACCGTTTAGTCTGTGTTCCCAGTCTACTTTAGCCAACTCTGCCCTCATCCCACTGTAGTCCCCTTTGTTTAAGCATCGTATGCTTGTTTGAGACACTACTTCCTCACCCTCAATCTGTATTACAAATTCAACCATACTGTGATCACTCATTCCGAGAGGATCTTTTACGAGGAGATTGTTTATTATTCCTTTCTCATTACACAGGACCAGATCTAAGATAGCTTGCTCCCTTGTAGGTTCTGTAACATACTGTTCTAAGAAACAATCCCGTATGCATTCTATGAATTCCTCCTCAAGGCTACCCTGTGCGATTGGATTTGACCAATCGATATGTAGGTTAAATTTCCCCATGATTACTGCCGTTCCTTTTTCACATGCCTCCATTATTCCCTTGATTATTGTCCGCCCCACCATGAAGTTATTATTTGGGGGCCTATAAACTACGTCCACCAGTGACTTTTTCCCCTTACTATCTCTAATCTCCACTCACAATGATTCAACATTTTGTTCATTCGAGCCAATATCGTCTCACAACTGCCCTGATATCATCCTTTATTAACAAAACTACCCCACCTCCTTTCCCTTCTTGTCTATCTTTCCAAATTGTCAGATACCCCTGTATGTTTAATTCCCAGTCTTGGCCACCCTGCAACCAAGTTTCTGTAATGGCCACCAAATCATACCCATTTTTAATGATTTGTGCTGTCAACTCATTTACTTTATTTCGAATGCTGCGTGCGTTTAGGTAGCGTGTTTAATACTAGTTTTTAAACCATGATTTTTAGTTTTGACCCCTCCTGCAGCCCCTTTATATTCATACATATTGTCCCTTCCTATCACCTTGTGATTTACACTTACCCCAGTGCTGCTCTGCTCTGTTGCCTCCTGCCTTTTGCATTCTTTCTTGTTCATCTGAGCTGTCGCCCACTCTTAACTAGCTCAAAGCCCTCTCCTGGATTCCGAATATTCCTCGCATTGAGGCACCGAGCTTTCAGGCTTGCCTTTTTATTACACTTTGACCCTTTAGAATTTTGCTGTAGTGGCCCATTTTGTTTTTTGCCTTGGGTTTCTCTGCCCTCCACTTTTACTCATCTCCTTTCTGTCTCCATTTTGTTTCCCTCTGTCTCCCTGCATTGGTTCCCATCCCCCTGCCATATTAGTTTAACTCCTCCCCAACAGCACTAGCAACCACTGCCCCTAGGACATTGGTTCCGGTCCTGCCCAGGTGCAGACCGTCCAGTTTGTACTGGTCCCACCTCCCACAGAATCGGTTCCAATGGCCCAGGAATCTCAGAACAGAATACACTTCAGCAGACTCTGCCTCAAAATAAAATTCAAACCTTATTAATACCGTAGGTAGGAAAGGTGTAATGGCTTTTGCATTCAACTGATGAGTTTAGAAACAATGGCAACACCTGTAGACTATTGTGAATCTCTTTTAAATACCATCCCAGAAATAATTGCATATAGTAGCTTTATCAAATATTTGACAATTGAAATTCTAGATCTAATGGAAATGTTATCCAGGCCCTGAATGGAAAGCAACTAGATCAACAGGAGATTCAACCACACAGGACCTCGGACACTCTCGTGAATTAAAGCGGACAGGCTCGAGTTGTGTTGTATTACCAATCAGACAGGGCCCAGAGTAGTCATGCCTCTCCCTGACAGGACAGCCCCCGGGTATACGTACATGGATCCATCATCTGATCCTAGCTTCCCTGTTCCCTCATGTTGAACTATTGTTCATTCTGTGCCCAAGTCAGCAGTGTCTTCACAATAAACACAATCATCTTTGCTTTTCAATGTTTAATGCCGAGCTGAATTTGCTCTCGGCTTTGTTTCATCAATCGGAGGAAAATAATCAGGGAATTGGACATTGATACAGGACTCGAGGCAGACTAGAAAGATACTGAATAATGGTGGATATAATGTGCAAACTCAGGATTAGACAGGATCTCCTGCATTTACAGCAGATGCATGGAGGCATTCTCTGTCGACTGTCAAAACAGGGCTTTGTACATTGCTTTAGATCCAACTAGAGGCTCAGCAAACGCATCTTTTACCATTGATGGCAGAAGTCTATTCTTTCTTCAGCTGGTAACACTTTGTTCTGAAACAAGAACAGAAGATGCTAGAGAGACATAGCAGGCTAGGCACCATCTGTTGAGAAAACACAAGCCAGTTAACATTTATGGTACAAACCCTTCCTCAGAACTGAAAGATATTATAGATAGATAGCAATTAAGGAACAGAACCAGGGAAAGGAGGAAGGGGGGAAAAAAAACAGGTGTAGAAATTCATTAGTACCACTAGGCCAGAATGACTTGAGCAGAGGGAACGATCTCTGCACCCAAACAAATATTGATCCTCAGGCCCCATTTTAGTAAGTGCAGCAAGCTCCTGATGCCTCCAGTTAAGTGGTGAGTCGGTGGAGGTGGTGAGGGCGGGGGTAAGAGAAAGGAGAACAGGGTAGGGAACCCAAGAGTGCGCTGGCAGCAGTCTTCAGGAGTGCACCGGGAAGAGCAGTACTGCTAGTCCGTTTCCACGGAAAGGCAAGTTTAAAAAATGCCACTTACCTTTTTGATGTCAGCCTCCAGGGAGTCCCTTTAAAAGGACCGCTTGCTAGGTTGTATGTAGAACCAAAGGACTGAGTGGAGCTCTGCTCAGCACAAAGATTTCCCACAATGATCTTTTAACAGTTGTTTGGATCCAATAGAAGCCTAAGAGCCCCAGTACAATCCAGCCAGGGCATCGCAGCATGTTGTGATTTGCTGCACACGGCACCATTTTGCTAAGGACTGATTAATGCCTTGGTGGAGGAAGAGGAAGATGACAAAGTACAGCGGGGTCAACTGGTAGCCAAGGCCCTGGCTATTTTCTGCCACATGAGCAGGCATCTGAGGGGGTTGGCAGGAAGACAAACATGGTACTGATCAGAGAGACAGCATCATCGCACATTTTCACTTGCCAGGCCACTGGAACTGGCCTCTGGCTCTGCTTGGGTGATGATCAGCAGGAAAGCAGATCAAATGGTACTATTCCATACAGGTTCTCATTGTAGCTCACGCACATGTCTAGTAAGTTGTAGATAGAGTTTAGCCCAGCGTGGCTAAGGTAAATGCAAATGTGAAGCCTGCATCTTTCATTGTGTTGTGAGAAGGTGCGACTGACTAGCACAAAAGCAAAATACTGCGGATGCTGGAATCTGAAATAAAAATAGAGAATGCTGGAAATCTCAGCGGGTCAGGCAGCATCTGTGGAGAGAAAAACAAAGTTAACCCTTCGTCAGAACTGGCAAATGTTCAAAAAGAACACATTCTGAAAGGGGGAGGGGAAGAAAGAACAAATGGGAAGGTTTGTGATAGGGTGAAAGGCAGGAGAGATTACAGAGACAAAAGGGATGATGGGCCGAATTGAAATGGTAATGGCAGGAGTTAGAGAAAGGTTAATCTGGATAGGGTGTTAATAGCGGAGTAATGACCAGCTGCCATTAGGGACAGAGAGAAAAAAACATAAGATGGGGTTGGAAGGGAGCCAAAGATGGCCAGAGGTTATGGTCTGAAATTGTTGAACTCTATATCGAGTCCAGAAGGCTGTAAAGTGCCTAAATGAAAGATGAGGTGCCATTCCTCGAGCTTGCGTTGAGCTTCACTGGAACAGTGCAGGAGTCCAAGGACGGAGATATCAGAGTGGGAGTGGAGAATTAAAGCTCAGGGTCACACTTATGGACTGAACAGGTGTTCAGCAAAGCGGTATATTACCTTGGCTAGCCTGGTGTTGTCCAGCACTGAGTTGCTGTGCAGACCATTCCACTAGTTGGCTTCTTGGCCTCAGTACCAAGCAACTGTTCCCTCCAATACCCAAGAGGTGAGGTTCCAACAGTTAGCAATAATAACGCTGAGAGCCCTTCCTGAATACGAAAATCCTAACCTAGGAATAGAAGACAGGGTCAGATTGGGGTCTAACCAGCAGGTGGAAGTGCTGTCCCCCAATACACTTCCAGCAGGAAACATTGCCGTGAAGCAACCTCCATCCCAAATATGCACTCCGAATGCATCTTCTGTAATTAATACAGAATGTAGCCCGCCCGCTCATTCCCCACTGGAAAGGCCATGTGCCCAAGGCTGGCTCAATATCACCCGTCAGCAGCTTTGATATAGCACATTTACCAACACCCTTTTCACCGTAGACTTACGATTAAGATTAGTTTTGTGCCGGTGATAAAAATTAACGTCTGACGTCAATCAGCATGCAACGCTCCGCTATTACCGTGGGCAGAAAATTCGCCGTTAACCATTTTTACCGCCTGCCCAAAATAATCAAGTTTTACCAGGTCGGACCCACAAGGCATCCGGCACTAATGCCATCTTGAAAAAAATGGAGCAGAAGTTCAATGCATAAAAGGATTTGGAGGGAAGGCTGTTTTAAACATTGAGATTTTTGAGAGTTTATAGTTCTTTAAGGCTATTTGAGGCTATTTAAAAGAATGGGGGCTATATCTCTGCCATTATTGCTGGCTGCTTTTTCTATGCAGCATCGAGCTGGAAGGCGGCTTATTCAAAAGCATTTTGAACGTAATCAAAGAGCTCTCAGACGTATGGGGAGGTCGCCTTACCCCCCCAAACAGTGCTCATACCTGCAGCTGTCTGAGGCACAGTGCATTCGAAGGCTGTGGTTCCTAAAGAGGTGGTCACAGAGATATGCCACGTCATAAAGGCAGACCTACAGCAGCATCAGGACTGTACTGCCCGTTGAGGCAAAGGTGACTGCGGCACTTGCCTTCTATGCCTTCAGCTCCTTTCAGGCATCAGCTCCAGCTCGCAGTACACTACACATAGCAGCATTCACCAGATGACTACTTCATTTTACTCATGCAGGATGGACTTTTATAAAGTTCCCAATGACCAAGGAGGCACAGAATGAGAGGGCTTCTCCAAGGTTCAGGCTGCCGTTGACTGTATGCACATTGCCCTGCGAGCACCTTTAGAGGATCCAGAGGTTTACCAAAACCAAGATTCCACTCCCTGAACGTACAGATCGTTTGCGACCATACTCAGCGCATCATGGCACTAAATGCCCAGTTTCCAGGGAGCATTCATGATGCTTTCATCTTACGTGAGAGCAGTGTCTCATACCTGTTGAGCGTCAGTCATAAGGCCAGAGCTGGATGCTGGGGGATAAAGGTTGCGGCCTTGCCACCTGGCTCATGACCCCACTTCGGAACCCTCAGACAGAAGCCGAGCATCGCTATAATGACAGCCATATAGCCACACGCAACATTGTCGAAAAGACAATTGGAGTGCTCAAGCAGTGCTTCCGATACCTGGACCACTCTGGAGGCAGCCTGCAATATCCCTTCACTGGTCACTGAGTTAATTGTGGTGTGCTGCATGCTACACAACTTTGCCATCATAAGGGGACAGGATTTTCCACTGGGGACTGCAGTGGCCACCTCAGGAGAGGGGTGGAGGAGGACGACGACGAGCCTGGTGATTAACCCATGCCACCCGCCACAGGGGAGGTCTCGTGGAGCTTTCGCAACTGCAAAAGTCTTTGGTCAGCAGCTCATAATTCAACGCTTTGCTTGAAAAGTGAAAGGCACATTTCACCGTTGCCTGCCCACTCTATCCCATCATGTTGACTATTCCCCCTCTTATTCTGCAAAAGAATGGTTAAGGTGAACAAAAAAAATTTATAAAACATTTAATAATATTTATTTATATAGTGCCTTTAATGTAGTAAAACATCCCAAGGCACTTCACAACAGTCTTACAACACGTTAGATATTGACCAGGGAGAGAAAGAGAAAAAGCGGAAGGAAGTGTAAAAGAGGTCAAAGGCTTGGGTCTGAAGCAACAGCCAAAATGTGCTCGCAGATAGACACAGGCAAAAAAATGTTTTAATTACATTGTAAATAATACAACAGTAAAATCAGTAAAATAATTATAAACAAAATTAAATATATACAATTAATTATAAATTAAGTTAAATTAGAAAATCAATAATTGAAGCAATTGGTTTTTTAAGCTTTCTATAAAAGTCATTCCCTGTCCAGTGATACAATATGGAGGAACCAATTACCACCCTCCATCCTTGTGAAATCATCATTTCATTACTTTTTATTTCTTTTGTCCCCTTGACAGGATCTGTTTTGGCTCCAGACTCGAGCTGTCTCCGATGTCAGGGAGCAGCTTATTTTTAAAACTCCTTCATGTCCGCAGATAGTGCTGCAATGTTGCCGGAAATGCCACTCAGGGTCTGGAGGAGCTCTCGACTGAGCTCGATGCTCTGCCTTGACAGTCCCACCATATCCAGGTAAGCGCCTGCCTGTCTTTCAGCAGACCGGCTTTGCTGACTAAACCTCCGAAGAGACGACATATGAGGTTCAACCCTGGGGGTGCATTGCTGCACACGACTTGGACTCGCTGCCTCGGATGGTATGAAGCCTGTGAATGTGGCTTCTTCTGAGGAACTTGTGGCTGCAGCTAAAAAAAAAAGGTGGTGACTGCATCGCCCCCTCCACCCCCACCCATGACAGCTTCATCATCTTGTTCCTCCCATGGAGGGTCCTCAGCATGGCCCTCATCTGCCTCTTCGACTCACACATAATGGGCTGTGGTGGAGGCTTCCATAGGAGGATGTCGCGCACCAGAAACGTCATCTGCAAAATAGAAAAGAACAGACGAGTGGTTAACACAGCAGGGCAGGGCGTCGTGAGTAAGGTCACATAGCGCACGCTTATTTGAAGGACCACTACTACTGCATTATATGTCGTCGAGAGACACTGCATCACATTGCCCCAACCCAGCCCGGGGATTTTGCAGGACTTACCCTCGGTTCCGAACATAGGCTCAGCACCCGCATGGGTAGTTGACCTCCCGGAGGCACCAATTAGACCAGCCACTCTTCCCTCCAGGTCTGTTAATGGATGTGATTGGGGCGGACTGCCGTCTGTGCGTCGCTGCTCGCGGCAATTGTGGGACTTTTCCTGTAAAAATGACAAGAATGGTTACCAGCGTACTTCTGCTCTTAGCCATCAAAGCACTTATACCATACGGTGTACATTTAATATACTTGTCTGTTTAATGGCCCCGATAGTTGCATGTGGCTCATGAGGAAGACATCGATGTGCAGAAACATCTTTTATTGAAACATAAGGTAATGAGGGGGCTTGACAAAGTGATGCAGAGAGGATATTTCCATTCATGGGGGAAACTAAAACTAAGGGACATAGTCTCAAAATAAGGGGCTGCCCATTTAAAACTGAGATGAGGAGGAATTTCTTCTCAGAGGGTTGTAAATCTATGGAATTCTCTGCCACAGAGAGCTGTGGAGGCTGGGTCATTGAATAAATTTAAGGCGGAGATAGACAGATTTTTGGGCAAAAAGGGAATAAAGGGTTATGAGGAGTGGGCAGGGAAGTGGAGCGGAGTCCATAATCAGATCAGCCATGACCTTACGTAATGGCAGAGCAGGCTCGAGGGACAAAATGGCCTACTCCTACTCCTACTCCTTCTGTTCTTAAGATGTCAAAAAGCAGTCTTAATAATGTGTAACAATCATTCATGGCAAATGAGGTGCAACCTACCTACAGCAACATGTGCCAGATTTAAAATGTAAGTAATCAAGGAGTGCATCAATAAAAATATGACTTACTCTCACAAAACTGCAATGGTCATTCCACCTTTTCATGCACTGCTTGTGGTCCCTGGGAATGTCATCTACTGAGGAAAGCAACACAGGCCCAAAATCGCCTTCTAACGGCTGGGGGGCATTTACTTTGACCCCTCCAATTAAACCCCCCCCATCTACTTTCAATAGAAACATAGAAAATAGGTGCAGGAGTAGGCCATTCGGCCCCTTGAGCCCGCACCACCATTCAACAAGATCATGGCCGATCATTCACCTCAGCACCCCCCTCCCGCTCCCCTCCACACCCCCCGATCCCCCCAGCCGCAAGGGCCCCATCTAACTCCCTCCCGAACACATCCAATGAACTGGCATCAACAACTCTCTGCGGCAGAGAATTCCACAGGCCAACAACTCTCCGAGTGAAGAAGCCTCTCCCCATCCCAGTCCCAAATGGTCCACCCCCCATCCCCAGACTAACTCCCCTGGTTCTGGACCTCCCCAACACCGGGAACACTCCCCCTGCATCCAACCCGTCCAGTCCCGCCAGAACCCCACACGTTTCTATGAGATCCCCTCTCATAACATGAAGGCAGAATATTATCTGAATGGCGGCAGAACAGGAAAAGGGGAGGCGCAACGAGATCTGGGCGCCATGGCCCACCAGCCACCGAAAGTGGGCACGTAGGCAGTAAAGGCGGCAAATGGCATGCTGGCCTCCATAGCCAGGGGACCCGAATATAGAAGCAGGGAGGTCCCAATGCAGCTGCACAGGGCCCCAGCGAGGCCCCACCTGGAACACCGTGCCCAGCCCTGGTCTCCCAGTCCGAGGAAGGACATCCCTACCACCGAGGGAGTGCAGCGAAGGCCCACCAGACCGATTTCAGGGATGGCCGGGCCGCCACACGAGGAGACACTGGATCAACCGAGCCCCCACTCACTGGAGTTTAGAAGGATGAGGGGGGATCTCATAGAAACGCACAAGATTCCGACGGGACTGGACAGGACAGATGCGGGAAGAATGCTCCTGACGCCGGGGAAGTCTAGAACCAGGGGTCACAGTCCTAGGTCAAGGGGTAGGCCATCTGTGATCAGTGCCTCATTTGCATCGGAACTAAATTTCTTGGCCCTCTGCCTGCTATAATCACCCTGCATCATCTTGTCTCTGAAAAATGTCAGATTGAGACCTGGGTGTAATGCACATGCGCACCCCGACAGCTAATCAGAATGGCTGGGGGGGGGGCGGGGGAAATAATTTTTTAAAAATTGCGCATGCCCAGATCAGTGAATTCGGCTTCGGTGCGCAAATAGTCATGCAAGACCGGATTTACCGCTGGTCACTGTTTGCCGAATTTTGCGGCATCCAACGATAGCACTATTTTCCGAATTTCTAACCCTCAGTTCCTGTTACTAAATTGCAGCCAGCCATATGGGCGATCATAATAGCAGCAGCAGAAAAGGTGCTAACTAATGTGCTAAATACTCAGTGAGAATTGCTCAAGAATTCAAATTTTATGTTAACTGCTCCAGTGGGTCAAGGGCTCACAGAATTTGCCATTACAAGAATTGCTGATCAACTCTGGTACACCTCTGACAATTTCTGCCCTCACCAGAGAATGTGGCATATGTACCCAGTTGGGCTATGAAGTGGTTATTACTATGAATAGTCAGGTATGGACCCCTGTTTTGTCAAGTCTTTTTTTTAACCCCTGAAAGGGGCAAATAAATTTAAACCCTGCTGTTCCACCCTATCTGATCAATAGCCATTTCTTTTTGGTCCCTTCTCCCACAGAACCCTGAATCATTGTTCCTTCCAATCAATAGCTTGCCCTGGAGTAAAATGTTGACAATTTGTATTGCATGGCAGGTTCAGATTGTGAAGTTATGTACACCATAGCCAAAACATTTCAGCTGTCAGTTCCTTGCCGAAGATGGTAACATTACTTGGAATGTTCCCAAGTTCGGAGCACTGAATCTGGCAACATGCAAAAATAGTTTACCTCGCTCTATGGAGTAGTAAGTATCAGAAATTAGCATCCAGACAAGACAGGTAACAGAAGCATTCCTTACTTCAAGCACGAAAGAAAAATTACCTACTCTGCCAGCTCTCCGCATCGGACTGTAAAACCGTCATCGTCACACTGCAAGACAGAATGCCTGAAAAGGTGTGAAATAAATGAACTCTATGGAAAAAGTTGAAATAAAATGCAATCAACTTGTTTCTCCAAGTGATCTGTGGATAGATTAATGTTCTCAAACCTTTCCACTTCACATCGTCCATCTAAGGCCCATCTATCGCCCAAAATGGACCTCTATCACCCATTTTCATGAAAAAGTCCAAACTAGGCCCAAAACATCGCTGGAAAAACTGGTGCCCAAGTTTCCACTCACATCGCCGAAATTATTGCCCACACAAGGCCCATCCCAAGTTTCGGCACCTAGCATGCACTTCGCTGGGCTGATGCAAGGGCCAAAAGAGTGCTGAGAAATAGTTGCTTTTACTAGGTTTAACAGAAGGAAATGGGCACTATGGACACCATTTTGAAGATCGGAAGGGTGGAGGCAGCAGAAAAGAATGAGCTAAATAGTTGAGAGTCATTTACCGAGTTAATTTACAGAGTTAATTTAAAGATAATTCTACTCAGAATATTAGATCGGAGTATATAAAGTAAGTATTATAAAGTTATTTTGGAAACAGGTTTTATATATTGAAATTATTTTGGAAATAGCTTTTACATAGTGAAATTATTTAGTGATATTGTTGGGGCCTATTAAGCTGAATGTATACCAGAGTTCAGAGTACAATGATTAGAGAGCAGAGAGATTATATTAAATTAGTGAAAGTAATTATTGAGTGATATGGGGCCTATGCTTTCCCTGCCATTAATTGTAACTGCTCACACACTGGTTACTGAAAGTGTTATATATGTAAACCTGTAAATATCATGTTTAACCACCAGAGGGCTCATCCCCTGGAGTCCCAAGAGATCCCACAATCCCTTGGGAGCACCTGTATATAAGGAAGCCTCACAGGTTGAGAGGCACTGTAATAAAGGACTATGGTCACACCTTACTTTGAGCTTGTAGTATCTGTCTATGACTCTTTACTCAAGACGTAACAACTGGCGACGAGATACAGACGACGAACCCCACCGCAACAATGCAGAGAACCGTGGGCATCCTGGAGAAACCTTCGTGGAACAACTCGACCAATACGTCGTGGCCAACGAGCTGGAAGGAGAAGCGAATGCTGACAAACGAAGGGTGATCCTCCTCACCGTTTGCGGGGCACCAACGTATAGCCTCATGAAAAATCTGCTCGCTCCAGCGAAACCCACAGAGAAGTCGTACGATGATTTGTGCACACTGATCCGGGAGCATCTAAACCCGAAGGAAAGCGTTCTGATGGCGAGGTATCGGTTCTACACGTACAAGAGGTCTGAAGGCCAGGAAGTGGCGAGCTACGTTGCGGAGCTAAGGCGCCTTGCAGGACATTGCGAATTTGAAGGACACTTGGAGCACATGCTCAGGGACTTCTTTGTACTTGGCATTGGCCATGAAGTAATATCTCGCAAACTTTTGACTGTAGAGACCCCAACTTTGAGTAAAGCCATAGCGATAGCCCAGGTGTTTATCGCCACCAGTGACAATACCAAACAAATCTCAGAGTGCTGCTGTAAGTACTGTGAACAAAGTAATGTTGTTTTCGAATCGTAATGTACAGGGCAGGACTTACTTGCCTGCAGCTGCACGTCCACAGGTGACTCAGAGCCCACCATCAAGGGTGGTGAATGCAAGGCCATTAACACCTTGTTGGCACTGCAGGGGTGATCATAGTTTCCATTCATGCCGCTTCAAAGGATACATTTGCAAGGGCTGTGGAACAATGGGACACCTCCAACGTATGTGCAGGCGAGCTGCAAATCCTGCAAACCACCATGTTGCAGAGGAGGACAGATCCACGGTGGATCACGACGAACCAGAGCCTCAAACTGAGGAGCCAGAGGTATATGGGGTTCACACATTTACCACAAAGTGTCCCCAGATAATGCTGAAGGTTGAATTAAATGAACTCCCGGTGTCAATGGAGCTGGACACGGGCGCGAGCCAGTCCATAATGAGCAAAAATACTTTCAATAAATTGTGGTGCAGCAAGGCCTCAAGGCCAGTCCTGACTCCCATTCCTACTAAACCAAGAACATACACAAAGGAACGGATTCCCTTAATCGGCAGTGCTACTGTAAAGGTCTCCTGCAATGGAGCGGTGCACAATTTACCTTTGCACAATGGTACCGGGCGATGGCCCCACGCTGTTCGGCAGAAGCTGGCTGGGAAAGAGACGACGTCCGAGTGCTCTCGTCCGTCTACGACACTTCATGTGCCCAGGTCCTAAACAAGTTCCCCTCGCTGTTTGAATCGGGTGTCTGGAAGTTCCAAGGAGCAAAAGTGCAGATCCACTTGATTCTGGGGGCACGATCCATCCATCACAAGGAGAGAGTTGTACCGTACATGATGAGAGGGTGGAAATCAAGCTGGACAGACTGCAATGAGAGGGCATCATTTTGCCGATCGAATTCAACGAGTGGGTCAGTCCGATTGTTCCAGTCCTTAAGGAAGACGGCACCGTCAGAATCTGTGGTGATTACAAAGTAACTATCAATCGTTTCTCCCTGCAGGATCAATACCCGCTACTAAAGGCAGACAATCTATTTGCGACGCTGGCGGGAGGAAAAACGTTCACGAAGCTGGATTTGACCTCGGCCTACATGACGCAGGAGCTGGAAGAATCATCGAAAGGCCTCACCTGCATCAACACGCACAAAGGTCACTTCATTTACAACAGATGCCCGTTTGGGATTCGATCGGCCGCGGCGATATTCCAGAGGAACATGGAAATCTTGCTGAAGTCGGTCCCTTGCACCGTGGTCTTCCAGGACAAGATCTTGGTTACAGGTCAGGACACCGTCGAGCACCTGCAGAACCTAGAGGAGATTCTTAGGCGGCTTAATCGTGTGGGGCTCAGGTTAAAACGCTCGAAGAACATTTTCCTGGCGCCTGAAGTGAAGTTCCTGGGGAGAAGAATCGTGGCGGACGGCATCAGGCCCACCGATTCGAAGATGGAGGCAATCAAGAACGCACCAAGACCACAGAACGTGACGGAGTTGGTGTCGTTTCTAGGATTCCTGAACTACTTTAGTAACTTCCTACTGGGTCTTAGCACATTGTTAGAACCACTGCACTCTTTACTGCGTAAAGGAGATGCATGGGTCTGGGATAAAAGCCAAGAAAATGATTTTGAGAAAGCTAGGAAATTATTATGCTCAAACAAATTGCTTGTGTTGTACGATCCATGTGAGTGTTTGGTACTGCATGTGATGCGTCGTCATACGGTGTCGGATGTGTATTGCAACAAGCTAATGAATTTGGGAAATTGCAACCTGTTGCTTATGCATCCAGAAGTCTGTCTAAGCCTGAGAAGGCCTACAGCATGATCGAAAAAGAAGCGTCAGCGTGTATTTATGGAGTAAAGAAAATGCATCAATATCTGTTTGGGCTCAAATTTGAATTGGAAACCGACCATAAGCCGCTTATATCCCTCTTTTCTGAAAGTAAGGGGATAAATGTGAATGCATCGGCCCGCATCCAGAAATAGGCGCTCACGTTGTCCACATACAACTACGTCATCCGCCACAGAAAACTGTGCCGATGGTCTCAGTAGGCTGCCATTGCCCACCTCAGGGGTGGAGATGACACAGCCCGCAGATTTAGTTATGGTAATGGAAGCATTCGAGAGTGAGCAATCACCTGTTACCGCCAGACGGATTAGAACCTGGACGAGCCAGGACCTCTTTACTGCCTTTAGTAAAAAACTGTGCTCCACAGGAGTTGGACTAGTGTCCCGTTGAGATACAGGAAGAAATAAAGCCGTACCAGCGGTGCAGAGATGAAATGTCTATCCAGGCAGACTGTCTCCTATGGGGCAATCAGGTAGTGGCGCGAAAAAAGGGCAGGAACACCTTCATTAGTGACCTCCACAGCACCCACCCAGGCATCGTAATGATGAAAGTGATAGCCAGATCCCACGTGTGGTGGCCCAGTATCGATGCAGACTTAAGAGTCCTGCGTGCACAAATGTTCTACATGTTAACAGTTAAGCAATGCACCCAGGGAGGCGCCACTAAGTTTATGGTCCTGGCCCTCCAAACCGTGGTCCAGGGTCCATGTCGACTATGCAGGCCCATTCTTGGAAAAAATATTCCTAGTGGTTGTAGATGCGTACTCCAAATGGATTGTGTGTGAGATAATGTCGGCAAGCGCGTCTGC
Organism: Pristiophorus japonicus; assembly: GCF_044704955.1. NCBI lineage: Eukaryota > Metazoa > Chordata > Chondrichthyes > Pristiophoridae > Pristiophorus > Pristiophorus japonicus. The sequence continues at coordinate 104,930,604 of NC_091988.1, read as the reverse complement.
TGCCACCATTGAAAGCCAGCGGGTCATTTTTGCCACGCACGGCCTGCCTGACGTCCTTCTGAGTGACAACGGGCCGTGCTTCACCAGTGCCGAGTTCAAAGATTTCATGACCCGCAATGGGATGAAACGCGTCACATCTGCCCCTTTAAACCAGCGTCCAACGGTCAGGCAGAGCGAGTAGTGCAAACAATCAAGCAGAGCTTGAAGAGCGTAACTGAAGGCTCACTGCAGACTCATCTATCCCAAGTCCTGCTTCGTTACCTCACAAGACCCCACTCGCTCACTGGGGTTCCCCCCCGCTGAACTGCTCATGAAAAGGGTACTTAAGACAAGGCTCTCGTTAGTCCACCCTGATCTACACAAACAGGTAGAGAGGAGGCAGCTGCAACATATCATGATCGCGCAAATGTGTCACGCGAAATCGAGATTAATGATCCTGTATTTGTGTTGAACTATGGACAAGGTCCCAAGTGGCTTCCCGGCACTGTTGTGGCCTAAAAGGGGAGTAGGGTATTTCTGGTCAAACTTTCAAATGGACTCACCTGCAGGAAACACTTGGAACGAACCAAACTCAGATTCACGGACTATCCAAAACAACCCACAATAGACTCTACCTTTTTCGACCCTCCAACACATACACAAGTGGGAACCGAACCAGCGGTTGACCACAAAGCAGAACCCATTACCCGCAGCAGCCCAGCAGGACTCACCTCGCCCAGCAGCCCAACAAACGATTCACCAAAACCAACATTTGCACCAAGACAATCAACCAGGGAAAGGAAGGCCCCAGATCAACTCACATTGTAAATAGTTACAGTATTGACTTTTGGGGGGGGGGGGGGGGGGGGGAAAGAAAGAGGGAAAGTGTTATATATGTAAACCTGTAAATATCACATTTAACCACCAGAGGGCTCATCCCCTGGAGTCCTAAGGGATCCCACAATCCCTTGGGAGCACCTGTACATAAGGAGGCTGGCGAGGCACTCTGAGACCTATAATAAAGGACTACGGTCACACCTTACTTTGAGCTTGCAGTATCTGGTCTGACTCTTTATTCAAGACAAAACAGAAAGGATCAATCGAAGAGGTGGCAGAGTAATGCGTAGACGGAGACGAAGACAGAGGAGGCGACTGTACAGCCAACGAAGGTACTTGGAAAAGCAATCTTACCTGAACTTGTCTGAAAATGCTCGTCTTAGGAGGCTGCAATTCCAGGAGGTGGTCATTAATGAGATATGCCAACTCATCAAAGGATGATTTGCAGCCTTCCAGCACCATCAGAACCGCACTGCCTGTTGAGGTGAAGGTTACTGCTGCCCTAACCTTCTACGCATTGAGATCTTTTCAGGCTTCAGCTGGTGACATCTGCCATATCTCTCAGCACGCTACACACTGCTGCATTTGACAGGTGACTGAAGCCCTTTACGCTCGTAGGATGGACTTCATAAGCTTCCCAATGACCAGGGAGGCACAGACCGAGGGGGCTTTAGATTTCTACAGGATATCACAATTCCCCAAGGTACAGGGAGCAATAGACTGCACGCACATTGCCCTGAAACCCTTAAAGAACGTGGAAGTGTTTTGTAACAGAAAGGGGTTCCACTCCTTAAATGTGCAGCTTGTCATCAACCACAATCAAACAATTCTGACAGTAAATGCTACATTTCCTGGCAGCATTCATGATGCACACATCCTATATGAAAGTGCTATCCCTGACCTGTTTTGTCAATCAGACAGAAGGCCACGGTTGGATGATGGGGGATAAAGGATATGGCCTTGCCAGTTGGCTGATGACCCCTCTGCGAAATCCCGTCGCTGAAGCACAGAAACAGTATAATGAAAGTCACATAGCGACTCGCAACATCGTTGAAAAGACAATTGGAGTCCTAAAGCAGCACTTCAGATACCTAGATCATTCTGGAGGCAGCCTGACCAGGTCACGGAGTTTATTGTGGTATGTTGCATGCTGCATAACCTAGGAGAGGCCAAGTAATGCCAGATCGGGCAGATCCAGAAGGAGGGGATTCTGGAGGGGAGACAGAAGAGCCAGCCGGTGAGCTTGAAGAGGCGGAAGAGGATGCAGAAGAGGACATAGGGGAGGGCAATCAGCCTGGTGATCTAGTACTGGTACCACCATCCCCCTCCCGAAGACCAGTAGCCAGGGGCAGTTACATGGCCGCTAAGCAGTTGCGACAGCAGCTAATTAATGAACGCTTTGCATGAACTATCATTGTGGATTTTCAAATGTTTATTTACAGTTATGGTTAATCAAAAGTTTCATTTGCGTGGGGTTTCATTGTTGTCTTGCCTGCACTGGCCTATCATTGGCATTAATGCTTATTTTAAGTAAAGTTTAAGTAAAGTATTGCTACAATAAAAGAATAAGGATGAACAACTGTAAATTTGTTAACTAATGAAACTAAGAGAGAAGGCAGAAAATTTGTTGAATTAAAGATTTTTTTTTATTAAGACAACTAATTTTTTAAAAAACTAACACCCTCCCTCCCTCAAATCCCAATCAACATTGAACATAACGATAACGGTAACAATTTCCAGCAACAACAAAAAACAATTCAACAATGATAAACACACCCCCCACCCTACCTACGGCCACGTTTCCCTCCAGGTCCTTTCCCGCCCCGTCCTGCCCTGGGGGAGGTGAAGGAGAAGAAGTTGAAGCCTGAGGCTTTGTACTTGCTTGCGTGATCAGGGTTTCGCTGCGAGCTGACACGACACCTTGGGGTACAGCACTGTGTGCAGCCATCAATGCATGCCGAAGTGCATTGGTTGCAGCGGTCTACTCACGAATGGCCTCCAACGTCTCCCGTGATGTCTGTGTTTGCACGGAAGACGCTGGAGGGGTTCGTGCTGAACTGGCTCCAGTTCTCGGAGAAACCTGCGAAATCCTGGATAAGGTCGCGACAGTCTGCCTGCACAGGGATATCAAGCTCTCCGTCTGGCCCCTCCATGGTAGGCTATTGCTCACCCCGCTGACCCAACCTCTGTCGGGTTAGCGTTGGCAATAGTTCGCGCCTTGGCATCACCACCTGCACACCGCTTGGTCCCGGTGCTTCAACCATCTCAATTGAGATGGCCGCAGGTTGTTCCCCCCCACAAAAACAATATCGTCCTCTTCCTCCTCCTCCTGCTCTTCCTCCACATTTGGAAGCTGTTCCTCTTCTTCTTCCTGCGAGGTAGCTGACATTGCAGTAGGAGTGGTTGATTCTAATGATACTTGACCTTAAAAAGACGAATGACATTTCTAAACAACTTTAGGACATTTAACGGTGCTCATTATTAAACATACATATCAATTTTTCAATAAACCATTACAAAAGAATACTTTTCAATACCCCATATGCACAAGGGTTCACCAGGCTGACATGACCTCATTCGTGAATCAAGATTACCTCAAAAGTACATATCATATTGCATTATAATTGCAGGACATTACATGCGTAACTAAGATATTTTAAAGATGTTTTGATAATGTTTGATACAGTTCCCATTACTCACAAGACTCAAGGGTGGGTTCGGCCACACCCCCGGGGCGTGACCGAATGGCTGTCAGGCCCCACTAAAGCAACCTCGTATTCGGAAAGAATTTGAACTTGAGCAGAGCCGCCGCCCACCCTCCTCTGCTCGGCTTTATTCAGATATTTTCTTCTGTAAATAAGATAACATTGCATGGCATAAGCATGACTTGGTAATAAACATTTAAGATTGACAGATTTAAATGTTCGATTAGAACTTTGCATTGCATATGAACTATAGTCCATAATATAAAATTCAACTTAAGTGTTAGGATGCATAAATTATTTCATAATTTAATTTACTATAACAAAATGACATTGAAGATTCCAATTAAAATTTCCATACATCATTTAAATATTACATATGTATAATTTTAAATATAAAATGCAACTTACTCTGGCTGCTGCCAGCAGGCTGTTCCATCTTTTCCTGCACTGGTCAGGTGTACGCACTTTGTTCGATGCCGAGGTTACCACATCGGCAATCTCAGCCCAGATTCTCCTATATGCACGGGGTGGAGTTTCTCAAGCCCACCCAGTGTTAAATCATCCCACCTGCCGCTCACTATGTTCACCAATGCCTCGTTGGTCTCCTCGCTAAAGGGTTTAGCCCTTTTACGTTCAGTTTCTCCCTCCATATTAATATATATTTAAATATATTTTTCAATATATTAGATAATATATTATCTAAGTTCAAATATTGGTTAAAAAAATTCTAAAGACAAAATGAATAATTTTCCACAAGAATTCGATTTGCAATCCAACCACACACAAACAGCTCCTCCTCCCTTCCTCTCTCTCTGACCCTCCCTGTGCTTCTGAGCATGTATGATGACCCCAACCTCTCAAAACTTGGCAAAGAAACTCAACCACAAAAAAGATCCCACACATGCACACAATAGCGTTGCTAAGGAAGCTTATTTTTGACTTCCGTTTTCGGTGGCCGATCATTAGATCGCCGAAAAATCACATCGCCCATTTGACATCGCCGGGGTAAGGCCGAATGGAAAATCGCTAAAGAAAAAAGGGCCTTGTGCCGGCGATCAGCAAGGCCGAGACATCCCACATCGCTGGAACATGGCCCATTTTTTTGGGCCTTAGCCACCTAATGGAAAGTCTAGCCCATTGACCCCTGGTTCTCAATAACCTATTTAATTGAAACAAACTGTCAACTGGAAAACAATCTATCCCCTTCATCATCAACTCTTTTAGCCTAAGATGTGAAACTCTGCAATCAAGGTTTTTTTCAACCCAACCTCCCAACATACATCATCCAGACACGAGACATCTGTACACTGGAGCTCAAGGTTACAATATCTCTATTCAGAGAATCCAGGAGAAACTACATCTGTCACCAGCCACACACACTACGCTGGTCTGCAGCTCTGCAAGGTGATCATGCACCACTGCATACATGCAGCAAATGGATTCCTCTATAAGTGCCGCCAGACTTTCCAGGATGCTTTGCAAGTTCTCATATGGCTGAAAGGCATTGGTGTTCAGACACTCCTCTTCCATATGCAAGCCCTCAAACACCGAGAAATAAAATAGGTATAGAGAAAGAGCACTGGAGTAATTCTAAGTGACCAGCTCGTTCAGAGCTAGCAGGAGGAATTAGCTTAATGGTCTCATTCAGTGCTGTAAAATTGTACCACCCTACTTGCGTGTGAACCAGTGAACATACCGCATGCATGTGGAAAACTTGCTTTGTAGACAGATTTAAGTAGCACAGAGTTTGCCCTGCAGCATTCTCAGCATGTTGCTGCCTCGGTCCAACCAGGTTGAGAACAAACTGTGTGTGCATGCACCTAGTGCACATATATTCAGGGAACCAAATTCTGGGTAGGATTACCGTGGCAATCTTAAGAGGCTGACAAACTTTTTCCTTACTTACTTACATGCAGATGTGAGATAGAACTGACCTTGCAGCCATTTCACCTGCAAACTAGAAGATAATTGTCTTTGCCTCTCTTTTTAGTGTCAGGGTTTGCAGAAGTTTGCAAAGTGAGACACATCTACAGATATATTAAACATGTGGAATCAGATGCCCGAAGAAATTTGTTTGATTCGCCGGTTTGCAAAGGAACGCTTCTGTAAAATTGGCCAAAAATGAAACATTTCAACATAAGCTCATTTTTAAATTCATAGTGCACTAAGAGAGGCTTTCTTTAATTGTACCTAGGATAGCAATACAGCATCAGTTTACTAACGCAACCAGCATTTTGCATTTGAAAATAAAACTCAGAACAGTCCCTAAACATTGAATTTGTCTCCATAATTCACAGGAGCACTTTGTCTACTTAAGATTTATTTATTTTTAGCTAGTTTTCCAAATTAGAAATGGAGGGAAACATCAGGAAGGGTGGCAAGCAACCACTTCAAAACTCAGCTAAGGCGAACAACTGAAAATGTAATTTTCTTTCCAATGCAAATTCTTGTTTTTAGTATTGCACCTTGTGCTCAGTCCAGATCTAAATTGGAAAGATCCTGCTGCAGATCAAAAAAAAACGCAACCAGCATCACTCAACTACATGCTGAACAATTATCCTTAATTCTCAAACATGATACTCACATTCCAACTGCAAAAATCGACCTTGTGACAGTCTCTTGATTTTGAAGATCCTTTTTTTCCATAACAACTCTTCCTCTGAAATTCTATAGGTACTCCCCTTTGAAAAAATAAAACCAGGAATAATGATTTTTAAAATTTAGACTATTCTGGTTTCTTTCAAAGGATACATGGGCAGATGTTTATTTTGGAATGACAAGTGAACATAAGAATTAGGAGCAGGAGTAGAGTAGGTCATTTGGCCCCTCGAGCCTGCTGCGCCATTCAATAAGACCATGGCTGATTTGATCTTGGCCTCAACTCCACTTTCCTGCCCGCTCCTCATAACCCTTATCATTTAAAATTTGCCCATTCATTTTTTGAGGCCTCCAACTTCCAAGATTTCAGAATAGAGTTTCTATTTCTAAGACTCCATTTCATTACTCTTTATAGCTTAGTTCTAAGTAAGACTTTATTCATACTTTGCAGGCCTTCCATGGGTAGAATTGCTATCCGCCCAACCTAACCGTATTCTGTATTCACATGGACCAATTACTGATCTTGTGCAAGCTTTAGGTGGTTTTGTGTACTTGAATAGACATGTTGCATTTCTTTATCAATCAGCCTCTGACAAATCAGGTTTTGGGTGAACTACTGGCATCTTGAAATTAACAAGCAACATTCACGTACAAATGCTTATAGAATCAAATTTCTGACTTCTTTTTTAAGAGGCATTAACATACTCAAAATAAAGACCAAAGACTATATTAAAATAGCAGAGAAAGGAATTTGATAAAAATTGTCAAACATTTCTATGGTAACAGTGATTTCCAAGCTTACGTCCCTGCGCCCAGGATTTGCAAGGAAGATGTATTTTGATCATGTGTTACTGTAACATAATTTTCACCGTGAATAAGCAGGTCTTATTCACAAGATAAACCTAGTTAGACATAGTTAATGGCTACATAGGGGAGATTTCTTGTGTAGTCTGTAATAAAATTAGAAATCCATTGATAAGAAACCAGGTTTATGATTTTATTGCAGAACCCAGAGAGCAATTATTCCCCGATAGAGCCTTTTAACATGCATTGACCTCAATCAACAAATCTGTTTTACTAATCCATTTTACTTTCCCCAAGTCCAGCGAACATCAGCCAACTTTGGGCAGTATGGGGAACAGACAATAAAGGCCCAATATTTACGGGGGGGGGGGGGGGGCAGAGAGGGAGGTTGCAGCGGCCGGGATACCCGGAAATGCGGGGAACGTGGAAGGTTGGCCGTTATTTGAATTTTTCTTCTCAGCCAGCCAGATTGAGGCGCTGCCTGGCCATCAGGCGGGAAGGCCTGCGCTGGAAGGCCGCATAGGGAGCGGAGAGGAGAGGACATGAGGGAGTGCGATCGTGGATCGGTCTAGAGCTTTGGATTGTGCAGCAGGAGTGGGGGGTGGGGGAAGCGATTACAGCAGGTTAGGTTGTGGAGCCAGAGGAGGGGGAGCACTCCAGGCCCACAAGCACTACTGGAAAAGCACTTACTGGCTGGATTCACCCGCTCTCACCTTCCTTCAACTGCCGGTTTCCAGAGGCCTGGGAAACCCGGCCCGCATCCGTTAAATGCAAAAGTTAGTTTAAATTTGAGACATGCAGCCTCATTAGCATGTTTAAATTGCTGACCCGCCTCGAGAGCAGGTTACTCGCCCAACCACCAACGTGCCCTGGTTAAACTGGAGGTAGGCGCGCTCGCAGTGGGTTGGGGTCAGGTTTCAGAATTTAATGCCCTCTGCCCTGGGGTTAAAATCCCCCCCTGAATATCTATCTAATCACTAGAAGAATGGAATGTTTGTCTGACCAACATTAGAGAATCTGTGAGCAGTAAGCAGCAGGAAAATCTAATCAGAATCCTGCATTGCACTCAGCAACCTGCCAAAGCGTAAACTTTTATTATAGTAACGTCCGTTTTCAAACTAGGATCGAAGCATCTTTATTCCTTTACTATCAAGGACAGTAATGTTTGTAATTATGTAACATCTTGGCCTAGATTTTCCGGTTTCAGAGAATTGGGGGGGGGGGGGGGGGCATGGGTATCTTTGACAGGGCAGGGTTTTCACCCATCAGAGAGGTGCACCCCCTCCCCAGCTAGTTTTCCAGGATCGGTTTATATGAATATCGGAGTCAGGGCCCCCAATCTTTGCTAGGGAGCAAAGATGGGGCTGGAAAAGATGGAGGGGACGTTTGCAAAGAAACGTCCTCGGAGTCAGAAGCAACTGCTTCCTCCTGACTCGCATGCGTTGGTGGCAATAGCGATACGGCACCTTGGGGAGCAGTGCCGTATTCTGGGATCCATGGACTTGGCTATTCTCTCCATTACCGCTACCATCTGCGTCATCTCCTCCGAGACTATCATGGTCAGAGCGGCAACGTGTCCAGTTAACCCGCCCACTGCCTGGAGGAGCTCTTGACCAGTGTCGATGTTCGTCCGAGACAGTTGCACCACGTCCATGCTGACATCTGCCCGTATTGGAGCAATCCGACCTTGCCGAACAACCTCCGCGTGGTCGGCGCAGGCATTGAACCACTCGGAGTGCCCTGCTGCTTCCTCGGTGGACGAGGACGTGGCCGCAGGAACATTTGAAGACCCTGCTGCAGGCTCTTCCTCCACCTCCTCACTGTCCTCAATGGACTAGAGGACCTGCACCAGTCGAGGAGAGGCTCTTGCCTCCTCGCCTCCAATACAGCCTGCAGAACCTAGTGAATCTGCGAAGGCTGCAGAACCTGGTGACCTAGAAAACATAAATGAGGTTAGTAGGAGAGGAGGGATGCCAGGGTGACATGAGAATGCCTACGCTATGCAGTCATATGTACGAGGAGCAACACTATTGTTATAAATATCAGACAGACGTCACATATAATTAACATACAGAATCTGAATTGCATTACAATGATATTTCCTGATCCCATCATTAATTACATAACATTACATCAACTATATATTATACTGAAATGGCATTAAATTACTTTAAATCACCAATGGTTTATACATTACTCACGAGGCACAAGAACAGATTCAGCACCACCACGGAACAATTGTGGACTCCCACTGACACCAACGCCCGGTCCTCAAGGTCGGTCAGTTGGCAGAGGTCTGCCGGTCCTCCTCCGGTCCGCTTCTGTTCAGCCTGGTTTTGACAGTTTCTTCTGCAAAGGTGACAAGAGCATGACATAAGCTCATTGCCTAGGTACTATTACAGATATTACAGGTATCACAGATATTACTACTATTACTATTACACAACACACACATAATCCCCAATTAGTCATTGCCCTTGCTATTCATCGTTAATGTTATATGGTATTACGCTTTGTATGCAATTGAATGCATGGTTATATCTACGGTCTGAGAATAAACTTAAGATCGAGGTTAGGAACTAACGCACGACACCAAGACTATTAGCTTAATTACAATCCAACAGATCTATATTTGAATTAATGAGTCATTGCATCATTACAATTTAAAAATGAATACTCTTCCGGAACCAACAAGTTCGTTCCAGCACTTGCAGCACTGGTACGGCTCACAGACCTCATGCGTTACAGACGAAACCACTTCGCCAATCTCCGGCCATATACGTTGGTAAACCCATAGGGGTGGTTTCCACAACCACCCCGGGGTCAATTGGCCCCAACGACTTTCTACCACTTGTACGAGGGCAGCATTGGCTTCCTCAGAGAAGCTCTTTGCGCGCCTTCTACAACCCATCTCCTCTCCCACCTCACCCAGATCACTCACTTCAGCCACCTCCTCCACCTCTACGACATCAGCCATCATCTCATAACATGCTCCATTATTCGTTTAGTCAAAAAATCTATTAATCTTTCAATCTCCAAATCAGCTTTCCATCAACACCCACACTCCTCTCTGTTCTGCACATGTGCAGATGGCCGCTGACCTCCCGAATCGTGGGAAAAGTTCATCACAAAAAAAAAAACACGCATGCGCAGAACGGCCCATTGCTAACGCCTATTTCACATCCTGCGGCTAATGCCCAAATTAAAAAAGGAAACTAGCCCGTTTTAAAATGGGCGATATTCCGGCAATCCCGAAAAATATTATCACTAATGCTGGAAGTATCGCCCAAAAACCACGATGCAAAGTCTAGTCCTGGATGCCAAAGATTAACAGGAGTCCCAAGGTCGAATAACCAGGTTGTTTCAATTCACCCACCTTTATACTGGTGAGTGTAAAGAATGACACTGTGGCCACGAGGTAAGATACTGAAGGTGAGGGGGGGGGGGGGAAATGGAAAGAAGATCAGAAATGTACAGGTGAGCATACTGAATGACACAGTAGAATGCAATACTGAGCACTTTCCACCCCTCCTACTCCAGATCTGCTGATTATCAATAGAGATGGAGGAGAAAAGGAGGTGGGAAATCAAGGTCAGTGATTTGCACTGAATTATGGTCCATGTCAAATAAATCCTCTCAATCTGACAGTCAATACATCTACTGAAGACAGAATCACATGGGGGTCAAGCGATACATTTCAAAAGCATGCATACAATCCTGGGTGTTGCTATCATTTACCTAGATATCTGGAAGATAAAGATACACTCTGGATTGCAGGGAACTAGAAGTTCGCTTACAGGGCTGGTGGGTAATGCTGAACCCAAGTGGAATTTCTAGCATAAAATCCAAAAATATAACCGTTAGTGCCTAAAGCTTTGATCAATTTATACTGCATATCAGGTGATAATAGAAAAAAATGTGCGCCAATCTCTTTCCTAGTGGCTGGTTTCGTGCTAATTTTTAAATTTTGTCTCTCTGTACTGTTCGTACATACACTTGTCATCATCCCCAATTCTCTCCATTTGAAACCCACTCTTCTTTCTACAAGTCTCTCCCTTCTGCTTTCTGCTTCTATCACATCTTTTCTGTCTGTCTCTGTTTTTCACTCTTTACCTTCCTTTCTACATTCCTTTTACACACTTTTTTGTCTCCCTCCCTATTCCTCCATCCTCCCCTCAGCTCTCGTAGCTGAGAAAATCTGGAAAGGAGGAAGTGGTTGATAAAGTCAGACAGGGTCTTGGGACTGGGATGTACCTCTACCATGTCCTCCTTTCATTGGAGAGACAAATCTTCCTCCGCTATATTCACAATGCTTTCCTGTTTTCCCAATGGCACAGTTGGAAAAACTCATCTGTAGAAATAGATGGCTGAGTTTTACTTAATGCATAGAACCTTACAGCCTGTGCCAGCTATTTGAAAGGGTTGTCCGATTTCGTCCCACGTTCCCATAACCCTGCAAATCAGTCCTCTTCAAGTACATGTCCAATTGTCTTTTCAAAGTTCCTATGGAATCTGATTCCACCACCCTTTCACATAGTACATTCAGATCTCAACAACCCTCTGAAGAAATTTCTCTTCATTTCCCCTCTAATTCTTTTGCCAATTATTTTAAATCCAAGACCTCTGGTTATTAATCCACTAGCCAGAGGAAATTGTTTCTCCTGATGAGCTCCATTAAAACCCCCCATAATTTTAAATATCTCCATTTGGTCTCCCCTTTACCTTCTCTGCTCTAAGGAGAACAATTCTTCTCCAATCACATAACTGAAGTCCCTCATCCCTGGTATCATCCTGGTAAAATTCCTCTGTACCCTTTTCAGGCCCATTACATCCTTCCGAGATTTGAGAATATGCACTCCCGCTGTTCTTGCACCCCCTTCAGAATAGTACCATTTAAATTATACTACCTCTCCATGTCCTTTCTATCAAAGTGCATTACTTCACATTTATCTGCAATAAATTGCATCTGTGTCTGACCATTTCACAAGTCTGTCTGTGTCCTCCTGAAGTCTGCTACTGCCAAGTTCAATATTTACTGCAATGCCAAGTTTTGTATCGTCCGCAAACTTTGAAATGATACTCCTTATACCCAAATCCAGGTCATTTATACATGCATCAATAAAAGCAATCGTCCCATTACCAACCAACCCCGGGGGGGGGGGGGGGGGGAAAGAAAGAGAGGAGAGAAACGGCCACTACATGTGTCTCTCCAGTGGCCTCCTCCCGGCTGCTGGCCCCACTCAATGGCAGAGTCTCTGTCGAACACAATGGCTGTGGTCACTCTGACCTATTTGACTTCTCCTCCTTCCACAAAATAGATCTCTCACCATCTCAATGCCTGCCCTCGGTTTTCTCACCACCTCACCGAAGGGCGCTACTCAGCGCCGAGCCTGTGGCCAACATCTCGCCGTAGGCAACTAGGCTCATACAGCAGTGTCTGGTCTCCGGTCGTCTTGGACCCCTTTGCCACTGGATCAAAACCTTGCTCTGCTAAGCCTGTGTGCAACCACCCCATGTTAAAAGAACTCGGGTATCGTCCACTCTTCAAAATGAAGTTTGGGACCTGGAACATCAGGACCCTCATGGACAACTCCAACAGCGACAGACCAGAATACCGCACCGCCATCATTGCCCGGGAACTTAAGACGCTTCGATGTCGACATCGCCATCATAAGTGAGACCCGGTGGGCAGGGGAAGGCCAGCTCAAGGAACAAGGTGGAGGTTACACCTTCTTCTGGAAAGGGAAACCAGAGGAAGAACGCCGCCCTCACAGAGTCAGTTTCGCCAACAAGAACAAGCTGGTCGACTGCCTCGGAGACTCCCCCTGCGGGATTAGAGAACGTCTCATGACTCTCCGACTCACCCTATCCCGGAACCAGTGCGCCAGTTATCAGTGCGTACGCCCCAACAGATAGGCCAAAGAGAGATTTTACTCCAGCCTTGAACAATCCCTGTCCCGCATCCCTATGGACGACAAACTGATCCACCTCAGCGAACGCCAGGTTCGGTAAGGACACAGACCTCTGGGGAGGCGTGATCGGCAGAGAGAGGGTGGGAAAACCAACTCCAGAGGTACCCTGCTCCTGACAAAATAACTAGAACATGACCTTGTCATCACTAACACCGTGTTCCGCCAGAGGGACAAGTACAAAGCATCGTGGCAACTAATGCTCTAAACACTGGCACCTGCTCGACTATGTCATCGTTCGAGCCAGGGATCGCAAGGATGTGCGTATCACCTGAGCCATGACAGGAGCGGACGACTGCTGGACGGACCATCGTCTAACCCAGTCAGTCATCAACATCAATATAGCCCCAAAGCAGTGACTGCAGAAGCAGTGCCACAGAAAAATCAACGCTGAGGCACTCAAAGACCCAACTAAGAGAGCCCTATACAGCAGCGCCCTTGACGACACTGGGATGACCCCGAAACGCAGAATGCCCTCCAGGGCACTATAACCAGTGCCTGCGAAGAGACACTCGGTCACTCAACCAGGAAACATCATGAGATCCAAGAGCTAATAAATCGCAAACGCAGAGCATTTCTGAACCTAGAACAACTCAACTCAGGAGCAGCAAAGCAGTTTTACAGACGGCTTAAGGCCGAGATCCTACAAAAAACCCACGACCTAAAGAATAGTTGGAGAAAGCACAGGAGATCCAGCAGCTGGCCGACAGCCATGACATGCAACAATGCTTCACCACAGTTAAGTCCACCTACGGCCCAAACTCCCAAGGCCCCACCCCATTGCTGGCCAAGAATGGGGAGACACTCATCAAGAACACGGAGGTAGTCAGGACCCGCTGGAAGGAGCACTTCAAAGATCTCAACCGAGACTCTGCCTTTGACATGAGTGTCCTCGAGTCCATCCAGTAGCATGCTACCCGCCACCATCTCAGCAAAACCCCAGTCCTGTACAAGGTAGAAAAGGCCATCCATCAGCTCAAGAACAACAAGGCATCGGGAGCGGATGGAATCCCCGCTGAGGCACTGAAGTATGGCGGAGAGGCACGATTGGCACGAATGCATGACCTCATCTCGCTCATCTGGAAGGAGAGCATGCCGGGAGATCTCAGAGATGCAGTAATCGTGACCATCTTAAAAAAAAAAGAGGACAAGTCCAACTGCGGCAACTACCTATTATCAACCACTAGGTAGGTCATCGCTAGAATCCTCCTCAACCATCTTCCAACATTTTCCCAACCACAGATGTTAGGAGTCCATTAAGAAGCAGTAGCAGGACATTTGGAAAAGCAAAATTCGGTCAGGCAGAGTCAGCATGGATTTATGAAAGAGAAGTCATGTTTGACAAATTTGCTGGAGTTCTTCGAGGATGTAACGAACAGGGTGGATAAAGGGGAACCAGTGGATGTGGTGTATTTGGACATCCAGAAGGCATTTGACAAGGTGCCACAAGATAAAAGCTCACAGGGTTGGGGGTAATAGATTAACATGGATAGAAGATTGGCTAACAAACAGAAAACAGAGAGTAGGGATAAATGGTTCACTCAGGTTAGCAACCAGTAACTAGTGGAGTGCCGCAGGGATCAGTGCTGGGACCCCAACTATTTACAATCTATATTAACAACTTGGAAGAAGGGACTGAGTGTAATGTAGCCAAGTTTGCTGACGATGGGAGGAAAAGCAATGTGTGAGGACACAAAAAATCTGCAAAAGGACAGACAGGCTAAGTGAGTGGGCAAACATTTTGCAGATGGAGTATAATGTTGGAAAGTGTGAGGTCATGCACTTTGGCAGAAAAAATTGGAAGGGCAAGTTATTATTTAAATGGAAAAAGATTGCAAAGTGCCGCAGTACAGCGGGACCTGGGGATACTTGTACAAGAAACACAAAAGCAAGGTATTTGCAGGTACAGCAAGTGATCAGGAAGGCCAATGGTATCTTGGCTTTTATTGCAAAGGAGGTGGAGTATAAAAGTAGGGAAGTCTTACTACAGCTATATAAAGTATTGGTGAGGTCACACCTGGAATACTGCGTGCAGTTTTGGTTTCCATATTTACAAAAGGATATACTTGCTTTGGAGGCAGTTCAGAGAAGGTTCACTAAGTTGATTCTGGGGATGAAGGAAAATTTGAGCTGGTTCGGCCTCTACTCATTGGAATTCAGAAGAATAAGAGGTCATCTTATCGAAATGTATAAGACTATGACAGGCTTGACAAGGTGGATGCAGAGAGGATGTTTCCACTGATAGGGGAGACTAGAACTAGAGGGCATGATCTTAGAATAAGGGGCCGCCCATTTAAAACAGAGATGAGGAGAAATT
This sequence comes from Pristiophorus japonicus, assembly GCF_044704955.1. Taxonomy (NCBI): domain Eukaryota; kingdom Metazoa; phylum Chordata; class Chondrichthyes; family Pristiophoridae; genus Pristiophorus; species Pristiophorus japonicus. The sequence continues at coordinate 104,915,395 of NC_091988.1, read as the reverse complement.
TCTTCTCTTGAGGGTTGTAAATCTGTGGATTCGCTGCCTCAGAGAGCTGTGGAAGCTGGGACATTGAATGAATTTAAGACAGAAAGAGACAGTTTCTTAAATAAGGGGATAAGGGATTATGGAGAGCGGGCAAGGAAGTGGAGCCGAGTCCATGATCAGATCAGCCATGATCTTATTAAATGGTGGAGCAGGCTCGAGGGGCTGTATGGCCTACTTCTGCTCCTATTTCTTATGTTCTCCCTGTGACTGAGGAGCTCCTCCTGGAGTCACTGTGCGTCGGCGGCAGCGTCGAGGAGGTCCGTTGGTGAGGCCTATAAAAGGCACAGCAGGGAGTCCTGGGCCCAGCGTCGGCGGCAGTCGGGAGCAGTGTCGAGGAGGTGCGTTGGTGAGGCCTATAAAAGGCGTACTTGTGCAGCTACAGGGAGAAGGCAAAAAAGTAGAAAGAAACAGAAAGGTGACGTCACAGCCAAGGGGGTAAGTGATTGGCTGGATAGAAACATAGAAAATAGGTGCAGGAGTAGGCCATTCGGCCCTTCTAGCCTGCACCGCCATTCAATGAGTTCAAGGCTGAACATGCAACTTCAGTACCCCATTCCTGCTTTCGTGCCATACCCCTTGATCCCCTTAGTAGTAAGGACTACATCTAACTCCTTTTTGAATATATTTAGTGAATTGGCCTTAACAACTTTCTGTGGTAGAGAATTCCACAGGTTCACCACTCTCTGGGTGAAGAAGTTTCTCCTCATCTCAGTCCTAAATGGCTTACCCCTTATCCTTAGACTGTGACCCCTGGTTCTGGACTTCCTCAACATTGTGAAATTCTTCCTGCATCTAACCTATCTAAACCCATCAGAATTTTAAACGTTTCTATAAGGTCCCCTCTCATTCTTCTGAACTCCAGTGAATACAAGCCCAGTTGATTTAGTCTTTCTTGATAGGTCAGTCCCCCCATCCCGGGAATCAGTCTGGTGAACATTCGCTGCACTCCCTCAATAACAAGAATGTCCTTCCTCAGGTTAGGAGACCAAAACTGTACACAATACTCCAGGTGTGGTGTCACCAAGGCCCTGTACAACTGTAGCAACACGTCCCTGCCCCTGTACTCAAATCCCCTTGCTATGAAGGCCAACATGCCATTTGCTTTCTTAACCGCCTGCTGTACCTGCATGCCAACCTTCAATGACTGATGTACCATGACACCCAGGTCTCGTTGCACCTCCCCTTTTCCTAATCTGTCACCATTCAGATAATAGTCTGTCTCTGTTTTTACCAGCAAAGTGGACAACCTCACATTTATCCACATTATACTTCATCTGCCATGCATTTGCCCACTCACCTAACCTATCCAAGTCGCTCTGTAGCCTCATAGCATCCTCCTTGCAGCTCACACTGCCACCTAACTTAGTGTCATCCGCAAATTTGGAGATACTACATTTAATCCCCTCATCTAAATCATTAATATACAGTGTAAACAACTGGGGCCCCAGCACAGAACCTTGCGGTACTCCACTGCTCACCGCCTGCCATTTTGAAAAGTACCCATTTACTCCTACTCTTTGCTTCCTGTCTGACAACCATTTCTCAATCCATGTCAGCACACTACCCCCAATCCCACGTGCTTTAACTTTGCACATTAATCTCTTGTGTGGAACCTTGTCGAAAGCCTTCTGAAAGTCCAAATATATCACATCAACTGGTTCTCCCTTGTCCACTCTACTGGAAACATCCTCAAAAAATTGCAGAAGATTTGTCAAGCATGATTTCCCTTTCACAAATCCATGCTGACTTGGATCTATCATGTCACCTCTTTCCAAATGCGCTGCTATGACATCCTTAATAATTGATTCCATCATCTTACCCACTACCGATGTCAGGCTGACCGGTCTTCCCTGTTTTCTCTCTCCCTCCTTTTTTAAAAAGTGGGGTTACATTGGCTACCCTCCACTCCATAGGAACTGATCCAGAGTCAATGGAATGTTGGAAAATGACTGTCAATGCATCCGCTATTTCCAAGGCCACCTCCTTAAGTACTCTGGGATGCAGTCCATCAGGCCCTGGGGATTTATCGGCCTTCAATCCCATCAATTTCCCCAACACAATTTCCCGACTAATAAGGATTTCCCTCAGTTCCTCCTCCTTACTAGACCCTCTGACCCTTCTTATATCCGGAATGTTGTTTGTGTCCTCCTTAGTGAATACCTAACCAAAGTACTTGTTCAATTGGTCCGCCATTTCTTTGTTCCCTGTTATGACTTCCCCTGATTCTGACTGCAGGGGACCTACATTTGTCTTTACTAACCTTTTTCTCTTTACATATCTATAGAAACTTTTGCAATCCGTCTTAATGTTCCCTGCAAGCTTTTTCTCGTATTCCATTTTCCCTGCCCTAATCAAACCCTTTGTCCTCCTCTGCTGAGTTCTAAATTTCTCCCAGTCTCCGGGTTCGCTGCTATTTCTGGCCAATTTGTATGCCACTTCCTTGGCTTTAATACTATCCCTGATTTCCCTTGATAGCCATGGTTGAGCCACCTTCGCTTTTTTATTTTTATGACAGACAGGAATGTACAATTGTTGTAGTTCATCCATGCGGTCTCTAAATGTCTGCCATTGCCCATCCACAGTCAACCCCTTAAGTATCATTCGCCAATCAATCCTAGCCAATTCACGCCTCATACCTTCAAAGTTACCCTTCTTTAAGTTCTGGACCATGGTCTCTGAATTAACTGTTTCATTCTCCATCCTAATGCAGAATTCCACCATATTATGGTCACTCTTCCCCAAGGGGCCTCGCACAACGAGATTGCTAATTAATCCTCTCTCATTACACAACACCCAGTCTAAGATGGCCTCTCCCCTAGTTGGTTCCTCGACATATTGGTCTGGAAAACCATCCCTTATCCACTCCAGGAAATCCTCCTCCACCGTATTGTTTCCAGTTTGGTTAGCCCAATCTATGTGCATATTAAAGTCACCCATTATAACTGCTGCACCCTTATTGCATGCACCCATAATTTCTTGTTTGATGCCCTCCCCAACATCACTACTACTGTTTGGAGGTCTGTACACAACTCCAACTAACGTTTTTTGCCCTTTGGTGTTCTGCAGCTCTACCCATATAGATTCCACATCATTCAAGCTAATGTCATTCCTAACTATTGTATTAAACTCCTCTTTAACCAGCAATGCTACCCCACCTCCTTTTCCTTTTATTCTATCCTTCCTGAATGTTGAATACCCTTGGATATGCCCTGACCATCCTGGAGCCACGTCTCTGTAATCCCAATCACATCATATTTGTTAACATCTATTTGCACAGTTAATTCATCCACCTTATTACGGATACTCCTTGCATTAAGACACAAAGCCTTCAGGCTTGTTTTTTTAACACCCTTTGTCCTTTTAGAATTTTGTTGTACAGTGGCCCTTTTTGTTCTTTGTCTTGCGTTTCTTTGCCCTCCACTTTTTCTCATCTCCTTTGTTTTTTGCTTTTGTCTCCTTTTTGTTTCCCTCTGTCTCCCTCCATTGGTTCCCATCCCCCTGCCATATTAGTTTAACTCCTCCCCAACAGCACTAGCAAACACTCCCCCTAGGACATTGGTTCCGGTCCTGCCCAGGTGCAGACCGTCCGGTTTATACTGGTCCCACCTCCCCCAGAACCGGTTCCAATGCCCCAGGAATTTGAATCCCTCCCTGTTGCACCACTGCTCAAGCCACGTATTCATCTGCGCTATCCTGCGATTCCTACTCTGAAGAGCACGTGGTACTGGTAGCAATCCTGAGATTACTACTTTCGAGGTCCTACTTTTTAATTTACCTCCTAGCTTCTAAATTCGTTTCGTAGGACCTCATCCCTTTTTTTACCTATGTCGTTGGTACCAATGTGCACCACGACAACTGGCTGTTCTCCCTCCCTTTTTAGAATGTCCTGCACCCGCTCCGAGACATCCTTGACCTTTGCACCAGGGAGGCAACATACTATCCTGGAGTCTCGGTTGCGGCCACAGAAATGCCTATCTATTCCCCTAACAATTGAATCCCCTATCACTATCGCTCTCCCACTCTTTCTTTTTCCTGCCCTCCTGTGCAACAGAGCCAGCCACGGTGCCATGAACTTGGCTGCTGCTGCCCTCCCCTGATGAGTCATCTCCCTCAACAGTACTCAAAGCAGTATATCTGTTTTGCAGGGGGATGATCACCCTTGCACTACCTTCTTTGCACTGCTCTTCCCGCTGGTCTTCCATTCCCTATCTGGCTTTGGATTCTTCTCCTGTGGTATGACCAACTCGCTACACGTGCTACTCACGTCATTCTCAGCAGCGTGGATGCTCGAGTGTGAATCCACCCTCAGCTCCAACTCCGCAACGCGGACCGTCAGGAGCTGGAGGTGGATACACTTCCAGCACATGTAGTCGTCAGGGACACTGGAGTCGTCCCCGAGTTCCCACATGGTACAGGAGGAGCATAACACGCGACCGAGCTCTTCTGCCATGACTTAACCTTTAGATAGGCAACAATAATGTTAAAGTTTACTCACTGTTAAAGAAAAATTTCTCACCAATCACCAGCCAATCAGGGACACTGGAGTCGTCCCTGAGTTCTCACATGGTACAGGAGGAGCATAACACACGACCGAGCTCTTCTGCCATGACTTAACCTTTAGATAGGCAACAATAATGTTAAAATTTACTCACTGTTAAAGAAAAACTTACTCACCAATCACCAGCCAATCACTTACCCCTTTGGCTGCGACGTCACCTTTCTGTTTCTTTTTACTTATTTTTTGCCTTCTCCCTGTAGCTGCACAAGCACGCCTCACCAACCCCGGACTCGTGCTGCTCCAACTGCCGCCGCCTCACTCTTCCGCTGGGCCTTTTATAGGCTTCACCAACCCCGGACTCGCGCTGCTCCAACTGCCTTGGATTGGTGAGTAGTTTTTCTTTTTTCTCTCCTATAACAGTAAGTAACCTGTTAACATTGTTGTTGCCAATTTAAGTGTATCTAAGGGTTAAGTCATGGCAGGACAGCTCGGTCACGTGTTATGCTCCTCCTGTACCATGTGGGAACATGGACACTTCCGGTGTCCCTGACGACTGCGTGTGCGGGAAAGTGTGTCCATCTCCAGCTCCTGACGGTCCATGTTGTGGAATTGGAGCTGAGGGTGGATTCACTCTGGAGCATACATGATACTGAGAATGACATGAGTAGCACATGTAGCGAGCTGGTCTTACCACAGGTGAAGGGTCCACAGCCAGCTAGGGAATGGAAGACCAGCAGGAAGAGCAGTGCAAGGAAGGTAGTGCAGGGGTCCGCTGCGGTCATCCCCCTGCAAAACAGATACACCGTTTTGAGTACTGTTGAGGGGGATGACTCATCAGGGGAGGGCAGCAGCAGCCAAGTTCATGGCACCGTGGCTGGCTCTGCTGCACAGGAGGGCAGGAAAAAGAGTGGGAGAGCGGTAGTGATAGGGGATTCGATTGTAAGGGGGACAGATAGGCGTTTCTGCGGCCGCAACCGAGACTCCAGGATGGTATGTTGCCTCCCTGGTGCAAGGGTCAAGGATGTCTCGGAGCGGGTGCAGGACATTCTAAAAAGGGAGGGAGAACAGCCAGTTGTCATGGTGCACATTGGTACCAACGACATAGGTAAAAAAAGGGATGAGGTCCTACGAGACGAATTTAAGGAGCTAGGAGCTAAATTAAAAAGTAGGACCTCAAAAGTAGTAATCTCGGGATTGCTATCAGTGCCACGTGCTAGTCAGAGTAGGAATCGCAAGATAGCGCAGATGAATACGTGGCTTGAGCAGTGGTGCAGCAGGGAGGGATTCAAATTCCTGGGGCATTGGAACCGGTTCTGGGGGAGGTGGGACCAGTACAAACTGGACGGTCTGCACCTGGGCAGGACCGGAACCAATGTCCTAGGGGGAGTATTTGCTAGTGCTGTGGGGAGGAGTTAAACTAATATGGCAGGGGGATGGGAACCAATGCAGGGAGACAGAGGGAAACAAAAAGGAGACAAAAGCAAAAGACAGAAAGGAGATGAGGAAAAGTGGAGGGCAGAGAAACCCAAGGCAAAAAACAAAAAGGGCCACTGAATATAAAGGGGCTGCAGGAGGGGTCAAAACTAAAAATCATGGTTTAAAAACTAGGATTGAAACACTATCTAAACGCACGCAGCATTCGAAATAAAGTAAATGAGTTGACGGCACAAATCATTACAAATGGGTATGATTTGGTGGCCATTACAGAAACATGGTTGCAGGGTGGCCAAGACTGGGAATTAAACATACAGGGGTACCTGACGATTCGGAAAGATAGGCAAGAAGGGAAAGGAAGTGGGGTAGCTCTGTTAATAAAGGATGATATCAGGGCAGTTGTGAGAGATGATGTTGGCTCTAATGAACAAAATGTTGAATCATTGTGGTGGAGATTAGAGATAGTAAGGGGAAAAAGGTCACTGGTGGGCGTAGTTTATAGGCCCCCAAATAACTTCACGGTGGGGCGGGCAATAATCAAGGGAATAATGGGGGCATGTGAAAAAGGAACGGCAGTAGTCATGGGGGATTTTAACCTACATATCGATTGGTCAACTCAAATCGCACGGGGTAGCCTGGAGGAGGAATTCATAGAATGCATACGGAATTGTTTCTTTGAACAGTATGTTACAGAACCTACAAGGGAGCAAGCTATCTTAGATCTGGTCCTGTGTAATGAGACAGGAAAAATAAACGATTTGCTAGTAAAAGGTCCTCTCGGAATGAGTGATCACAGTATGATTGAATTTGTAATACAGATTGAGGCTGAGGAAGTTGTGTCAGAAACGAGCGTACTATGCTTAAACAAAGTGGGATGAGGGCAGAGTTGGCTAAAGTAGACTGGAAACACAGACTAATCGGTGGCACAATTGAGGAACAGTGGAGGACTTTTAAGGAGCTCTTTCATAGTGCTCAACAAAAATATATTCCAGTGAAAAATAAGGGTGTTAAGAGAAGGGATAACCAGCCGTGGATAACCAAGGAAATAAAGGAGTATCAAATCAAAGACCAATGCGTATAAGGTGGCCAAGGTTAGTGGGAAACTAGAAGATTGGGAAAATTTTAAACAACAGTAAAGAATGACTAAAAAAAGCAATAAAGAAAGGAAAGATAGATTACGAAGGTAAACTTGCGCAAAACAGAAAGTAAAAGCTTTTACAGATATATAAAACGGAAAAGAGTGACTAAAGTAAATGTTGGTCCCTTAGAAGATGAGAAGGGGGATTTAATAATGGGAAATGGCTGAGACTTTAAACAATTATTTTGCTTCGGTCTTCATAGTGGAAGACACAAAAACCATGTCAAAAATTGCTGGTCATAGGAATGTGGGAAGGGAGGACCTTGAGACAATCACTATCACTAGTGGGGTAATGCTGGACAGGCTAATGGGACTCAAGGTAGACAAAGTCCCCGGTCCTGATGAAATGAATCCCAGGGTAGAAGTTATAGCAGATGCATTCGTTATAATCTACCAAAATTCTCTGGACTCTGGGGAGGTACCAGCGGATTGGAAAGCAGCTAATGTAAGGCCTCTGTTTAAAAAAGGGGGCAGACGAAAGGCAGGTAACTATAGGCAGGTTAGTTTAATATCTGTAGTGGGGAAAATGCTTGAAACTATTAAGGAAGAAATAGCGGGACATCTAGATAGGAATAGTGAAATCAAGCAGACGCAGCATGGATTCATGAAGGGGAAATCATGTTTAACTAATTTACTGGAATTCTTTGAGGATATAACGAGCATGGTGGATAGAGGTGTGCCGATGGATGTGGTGTATTTAGATTTCCAAAAGGCATTCGATAAGGTGCCACACAAAAGGTTACTGCAGAAGATAGAGGTACGCGGAGTCAGAGGAAATGTATTAGCATGTATAGCGAATTGGCTGGCGAACAGAAAGCAGAGCGTCGGGATAAATGGGTCCTTTTCGGGTTGGAAATCGGTGGTTAGTGGTGTGCCACAGGGATCAGTGCTGGGACCACAACTGTTTACAATATACATAGATGACCTGGAAGAGGGGACAGAGTGTAGTGTAACAAAATTTGCAGATGACACACAGATTAATGGGAAAGCGAGTTGTGTAGAGGACAGAGAGAGGCTGCAAAGAGATTTAGACAGGTTAAGCGAATGGGCTAAGGTTTGGCAGGTGGAATACAATGTCAGAAAGTGTGAGGTCATCCACCTTGGGGGGGAAAAAAAAAAAACAGTAAAAGGGATTATTATTTGAATGGGGAGAAATTACAACATGCTGAGGTGCAGAGGGACCTGGGGGTCCTTGTGCATGAATCCCAAAAAGTTAAGTTTACAGATGCAGCAGGTAATCAGGAAGGCAAATGGAATGTTGGCCTTCATTGCGAGAGGGATGGAGTACAAAAGCAGGGAGGTCCTGCTGCAACTGTATAGGGTATTGGTAAGGCCTCACCTGGAGTACTGCGTGCAGTTTTGGTCAACTTACTTAAGGAAGGATATACTGACTTTGGAGGGGGTACAGAGACGATTTACTAGGCTGATTCCGGAGATGAGGGGGTTACCTTATGATGATAGATTGAGTAGACTGGGTCTTTACTCATTGGAGTTCAGAAGGATGAGGGGTGATCTTAGCGAAACATTTAAAATCATGAAAGGGATAGACAAGATAGAGGCGGAGAGATTGTTTCCACTGGTCAGGGAGACTAGAACTAGGGGGCACAGCCTCAAAATACGGGGGAGCCAATTTAAAATCGAGTTGAGAAGGAATTTCTTCTCCGAGAGGGTTGTGAATGTGTGGAATTCTCTGCCCAAGGAAGCAGTTGAGGCTAGCTCATTGAATGTATTCAAGTCACAGATAGATAGATTTTTAACCAATTAAGGGTTACGGGGAGCGGGCGGGTAAGTGGAGCCGAGTCCACGGCCAGATCAGGCATGATCTTATTGAATGGCGGAGCAGGCTCGAGGGGCTAGGCGGCCTACTCCTGTTCCTAATTCTTATGTTCTTATTCCATCCGCTAACGGGTACAATGGACATGATCGTCACAGCGCGAAAAATGCTGGGAACAGCACCAACCCTTGTACATGGCCTTCTTTGACCTCACAAACGCTTTTGACAATGTTAACCGCGAGGGACAATGGAGCGTCCTCCTGTTCGGCTGCCCCCAAAAGTTTGTCACCATCCTCCGCCTGCTCCACAACGACATGGAAGCCGTGATCCTGACCAACAGATCCAATTCACATCCGGACCTAGTCAAGCAGGGCTGTCTCATTGCGCCAACCCTCTTCTCGATCTTCCTTGCTGCAACGCTCCATCTCATGCTCAACAAGCTTCCGGCCGGAGTGAAACTAAACTATAGGACCAGTTGGAACCTGTTCAACCTTCGTCGCCTCCAGGCTAGATCCAAGACCTTCCCATCCTCGGTCGTCGAACTACAGGACGCGGACGACGCTTGCGTCTGCGCACAGAGTCTGAACTCCAAGCCATCATCAACATCTTCATCGAGGCATACGAAAACATGGGCCTTACACTAAACATCCGTGAGATAAAGGTTCTCCACCAACCTTCCCCGCCACACAGCATTGCCCCCGGTCATCAAAATCCATGGCATGGCCTTGGAAAACGTGGACCACTTTCCATACCTCGGGAGCCTATTATCAGCAAGAGCAAACATCAATGATGAGGTCCAACACCGCCTCCAGTGCGCCAGCGCAGCCTTTGGAAGAAAATGTTCGAGGATCAGGCCCTCCAATCTGGCACCAAGATCATGGTCTGCAGTGATACCCACCCTCCTGTATGGCTCAGATGTGGACCATATACAGCAGACACCTCAAATCGCTGAAGAAATACCACCAATGATGTCTCTGCAAGATCCTGCAAATCGCCTTGGAGGATAGACGCACCGTCAGTGCTCTCGATCAGGCCAACATCCCCAGCATCAAAGTACTGACCACACTCGACCAGCTCCGTTGGGCGGGCCACATTGCCCGCATACCCGACACAAGACTCCCAAAGCAAGCACTCTACTCGGAATTCCTACACAGCAAGCGAGACTCAGGTGGGCAGAGGAAACGTTTCAAAAACACTCTCAAAGCTTCGTTGATAAAATGCAACATCCCCACCAATACCTGGGAGTCCCTGGCCAAAGACCATCCTAAGTGGAGGAAGAGCAACTTGGAGGGCGCTGAGCACCTCGAGTCTTGTCGCCGAGAGCATGCAGAAAGAAAGCACAGGCAGCAAAAGGAGCGTGCGGCAAACCAGACTCCCCACCCACCCTTTCCTTCAATGACTCTCTGTCCCACCTGTGATAGAGACTGTAATTCCCGTATTGGACTGTTCAGTCACTTAAGAACTCACTTTTAGTGTGGAAGCAAGTCTTCCTCGATTTCGAGGGACCACCGATGATGATCTCCCTCCAGTCAGAAAAACATCCATTCACCACGACTCTGTTTCCCTTCCCTTAGCCAATGTCGTACCATGTGCTTCTATTTTCTGAAAAAGTCTATTATGAGGTACATTATCAAATGCCTTTTACAAATCCATATATGCATTGACTGCAGGAGCTGGCTGGGATGACATCTGAGCGCTACCGCCCGCTGACAACACTTCGTGTGCCCAGGTCTTAAACAAATTTTCTTTGCTGTTCGAACCAGGCATCGGGAAATTCCAAGGAGCAAAAGTGCAGATTCACGTAATTCCGGGGGCGCAACCCATCCATCACAAGGCAAGAGCAGTACCGTACATGATGAGAGAAAGGGGAGAGATCGAGCTAGACCAACTGCAAAGAGAGGACATAATTTCCCCGATCCGAGTTCAATGAATGGGCCAGTCCTATCGTCCCAGTCCTCAAGGGAGACAGCACCGTCAGAATCTGTGGCGATTACAAAGTAACTATCAATCGTTTCTCCCTGCAGGTCCAATACCCACTACTAAAGGCCGACGACCTCTTTGCAACGCTGGCGGGAGGAAAGACGTTCACGAAGCTGGATGACGCAGGAACTGGAGGAATCATCAAGGACCCTCATCTGCATCAACATGCACAAAAGTCTTTGTTTTTAAACAGATGCCCGTTTGGAATCCGATTGGCGGCGGCGATATTCAAAAGAAACATGAAAAGCTTACTGAAGTCGGTCCCGCATACCATGGTCTTCCAGGACGACATCTTGGTCACAGGTCGGAATACAGTCGAGCATTTGCAGATCCTAGAGTTCTTAGCCGACTCAACCGCGTGGTGCTCAGGTTAAAACGCTCGAAGTGCGTTTTCCTGGCACCTGAAGTGGAGTTCCTGGGAAGGAGGACTGCGGCGGATGGCATCAGGCCCACCAACGCGAAGACGGAGGCAATCGAAAACTCTCCGAGGCTGCAGAACGTGACAGAGCTGCGGTCGTTTCTGGGACTCCTGAACTACTTTGGTAACTTCTTACCGGGTCTCAGCACACTGTTAGAACCACTGCATATCTTACTACGAAAAGGGGACGAATGAGTTTGGGGCAAAAGCCAAGAAAATGCCTTTGTGAAAGCGAGAAAATTGTTATGCTCAAACAAATTGCTTGTGTTGTATGATCTATGTAAGCATTTGGTACTAGCATGTGATGCGTCGTCATATAGTGTAAAGTGTGTATTGCAACAAGCTAATGATTTCGGGAAACTGCAAACGATTGCTTATGCATCCAGGAGTCTGTCTAAGGCTGAGAGAGCCGACAGCATGATTGAGAAAGAAGCGTTAGCATGTGTTTATGGGGTGAAGAAAATGCATCAATACCTGTTTGGGCTAAAATTCGAATTGGAAACTGACCATATGCCACTTATATCCCTGTTTTCTGTGAGTAAAGGGATAAATACCAACGCATTGGCCCACATCCAGAGATGGGCGCTCACGTTGTCCGCATAAAACTATGCCATCCGCCACAGGCCAGGCACAGAAAACTGCGCCGATGCTCAGTAGGCTGCCATAGCCCACTACTGGGGTGGAAATGGCGCAGCCCGCAGATCTAGCCATGGTTATGGAGGCATGAGAGAGTGAGCAATCACCCGTCACTGCCCGGCAGATCAAAACCTGTACAAGCCAGGACCCCTTCTTATCTAGTCAAATGATGTGTGCTTCACAGGAGCTGGTTCAGTGTCCCAGTGGAAATGCAGGAAGAGATAAAGCTGTTCCAGCGGCGCAAAGATGAAATGTCTATACAGGCAGACTGCCTTCTGTGGGGCAATCAAGTAGTGGTCCCCAAGAAGGGCAGACACACCTTCATCAATGACCTCCACAGAACCCACCCAGGCATCGTAATGATTGAAGCGATAGCCAGATTCCACATGTGGTGGCCTGGTATCGATGCGGACTTAAGAATCCTGCGTTCACAGATGTAATACATGCTCGCAGTTAAGCAATGTACCCAGGGAGGCACCGCTAAGTTTATGGTCTTGGCCCCCCAAACCGTGGTCTAGGGTACACGTCGACTATGCAGGCCCGTTCTTGGGTAAAATGTTCCTTGTGGTTGTAGACGCGTACTCCAAATGAAGTGAATGTGGGATAATGTCGGCTAGCGCGTCCACAGACACTACCAAAAGCCTGCGGGCCATGTTTTTCCAGTGCTGAGTTCAAAGAATTCATGACCCGTAACGGGATCAAACATGTCACATCTGCCCCGTTTAAATCAGCATCCAATGGTCAGGCAGAGAGCAGTGCAAACCATCAAGCAAGGTTTAGAAACATAGAAAATAGGTGCAGGAGTAGGCCATTCGGCCCTTCTAGCCTGCACCGCCATTCAATGAGTTCATGGCTGAACATTCAACTTCAGTACCCCATTCCTGCTTTCTCGCCATACCCCTTGATCCCCCTAGTAGTAAGGACCTCATCTAACTCCTTTTTGAATATATTTAGTGAATTGGCCTCAACAACTTTCTGTGGTAGAGAATTCCACAGGTTCACCACTCTCTGGGTGAAGAAGTTCCTCCGCATCTCGGTCCGAAATGGTTTACCCCTTATCCTTAGACTGTGACCTCTGGTTCTGGACTTCCCCAACATTGGGAACATTCTTCCTGCATCTAACCTGTCTAACCCCGTCAGAATTTTAAATGTTTCTATGAGGTCCCCTCTCATTCTTCTGAACTCCAGTGAATACAAGCCCAGTTGATCCAGTCTTTCTTGATAGGTCAGTCCCGCCATCCCGGGAATCAGTCTGGTGAACCTTCGCTGCACTCCCTCAATAGCAAGAATGTCCTTCCTCAGGTTAGGAGACCAAAACTGTACACAATACTCCAGGTGTGGCCTCACCAATGCCCTGTACAACTGTAGCAACACCTCCCTGCCCCTGTACTCAAATCCCCTTGTTTGAAGAGCATAACTGAAGGCTCACTGCAGACTCGCCTATCCCGAGTCCTGCTTAGCTCCCACACGAGACCCCACTCGCTCACTGGGATCCCACCTGCTGAACTGCTCATGAAAAGAGTACTTAAGACAAGGCTCTCGTTAGTTCACCCTGATCTACATGAACAGGTAGAGGGCAGGCAACTTCAACAAAGTGCATACCAGGATAGCGCATATGTGTCACGCGAGATTGAAATCAATGATCCTGTATTTGTATTAAATTATGGACAAGGTCCCAAGTGGCTTCACAGCACTGTCGTGGCCAAAGAGGGGAGCAGGGTGTTTTGGGTCAAACTTTCAAATGGACTCATTCACCGGAAACACTTGGGACCAAATCAAACTCAGATTCACGGACTATCCTGAGCAACCCACCTTGGACCCTACCTTTTTTGACCCACCAACATACACACCAGTGGCAACCGGCACCATGGTTGACCACGAAACAGAACCCATCATCCACAGCAGCCCAGCAGAGCCCAACACACCAGGCAGCCCAGCAAGGCCAGCTGCACAGCAGCCCAGCGAGGGCCCAATAAATGATTCAACAACAGCTTTCACACCGAGACGATCAACCAGAGCAAGAAGGGCACCAGATCGACTCACACTGTAAATAGTTACACTATTGACTTTGGGGGGGGGGGGGGGGGGGGAAAGTGTTATTTGGACTTGTATTTACTCTGTACAGCCACCAGAAGGCTCATCCCCTGGAGTCCCAAGGTACCCCATAATCCCTTGGGAGCACCAGTATTTAAGGAGGCTTCACAGGTTGGAGAGGCACTCTGGAGACCTGCAATAAAAGACTAACAATCACACTTTACTTTGAGCTCACAGTGTTCAGTCTGACTCTTTCGCCATACACAACAAAGGGAATCAAGAGATATGCGGATCGGGCGGGAAAGTGGAGTTGGTGTCGAAGTTCAGCTATGATCGTATTCATAGAATCATAGAAAAGCATCGAAGGAATCCATTCGGCCCGTTGAGCCTCTGCCAGCTCTCTGCAAGAGCACGTCAGCTTGTCCCACTCCCCCGCCCTTTTCCCATAGCCCTGCAATTTTTTTTCCTTCAGGTACTTATCCAATTTCCTTTTGAAAGCCAGTGCATTCTAGATTATAACCACTTGCTGTGTAAAAAGGTTTTTTCTCATGTCACCTTTGGTTCTTTTGGCAATCACCATAAATCTGTGTACTCTGGTTCTCGAACCTTTTGACAACGGGATCAGTTTCTCTCTTATCTACTCTGTCTAGATCCCTCATGATTTTGAACACCTCTATGAATTCTCCTCTCAACCTTCTCTGCTCTAAAGGGAACAACCTGAGCTTCTCCAGTCCATCCCCATAACTGAAGTCCCTCTTCCCTGGAATCATTCTTGTAAATCTTTTCTGCACCCTCTCAAAGGCCTTCACATCCTTCCTAAAGTGCAATGCCCAGAATTGGACACAATAGAAACATAGAAAATAGGTGCAGGAGTAGGCCATTCGGCCCTTCAAGCCTGCACCGCCATTCAATGAGTTCATGGCTGAACATGCAACCTCAGTACCCCATTCCTGCTTTCTCGCCATACCCCTTGATCCCCCTAGTAGTAAGGACTACATCTAACTCCTTTTTAAATATATTTAGTGAATTAGCCTTAACAACTTTCTGTGGTAGAGAATTCCACAGGTTCACCACTCTCTGGGTGAAGAAATTTCTCCTCATCTCGGTCCTAAATGGCTTACCCCTTATCCTTAGGTAGACGTTTACAAACTTAGAAATGGCCACTAGTGTGAGGTACTGGAGGGTGCCCAAAACAGGTGAAACTGTGCTCCAGTGTGGTGGCAGTGTCTTCTGCAGCAAAGGGGAGAACATTTTTTAACCAATGAAATAAAAGGCTCAAAATCCTATTGCATATTACAAGCAAACACAAATGATGTGATTTATTTTGCAGATGCAGACTACAGAATGATTCTCACACACAACACTTAACAGAATGGTGTTAGCTGTGACTAAATAAGTAGCACTCTCGCCCAAGTCAGAAGGTTGTGGGTTGAAGTCCCACTCCAGAGACTTGAGCGCAAAATCTAGGCTGACACTCCAGTGCAGTACTGATGGAATACTGCACTGCCGGAGGTGCAGTCTTTTGAATGAGACATTAAATCGAGGCCATGTCTGCCTGACAAAAGATCTCATGGCAACATTTTAAAGAACAGCAGGAGAGTTCACCCGGTGTCCTGGACAATATTCATCCCTCACTCGCCATATCTAAAACCGATGATTTGGTCATTATCACACTGCTGTTTGAGGGATCTTACCGTGTGCAGATTGGCTGCGCCTCTCCCACCTTAAAACAGTGACTGCCCTTTTTTTATAAAGTGCTTCATTGTCTGTAAAGCGCTTTGATGTGCCCAGAGATCGAGAAAGGCATTATATAAATACAAGTCTTTGTTTCTTATAACACAACACTAACAAGACAAAATACAAACATGTGTGAGCTTTGCGCTAATACTCCAGTTAAGTATCACAACTTCCTTTCTTTTGTACTCTGTCTCTATTTATGAATCCCAGGATCCCATAAGCTTTTTTAACAGCTTTCTCAACATGTCCTGCCACCTTCAATGATTTGTGCACATATACACTCAAGTCTCTCTGTTCATGCACCCCCTTTAGAATTGTACCCTTTAGTTTATATTGCCTCCTCGTTCTTCCTACCAAAATGTATCACGAGACTCTCCAGCCAGGGGAAACAGCCTCTCAGCATCTCTCGAAGAATTTTATATGTTTCAATGAGATTACCTCATTCTTCTAAACTCCATTGAATATAGGCCCATTCTACTCAATATTAATGGAGGATTGAAAGATTGCGGTCAGAGCTTCTGCTTTCTTACCCTAGCATCCCTCAGCAACTTGGAATGCATCCCATCTGGATGGGGGTAACTTGTTGACTTTTGAGTGATGCCAACTTATTGAGCACATCCTTTCTATTTTTATCCTATCCAATATCTCTACTCTGACATTAACTTTAGCCTTTTGTGCACTTCCATCACCTGGTATGCCACCTTGGAATTACTTCCGACTCCAAAGACAGCCCACTTACCTCCCCTCAGGAAAGACAATCATCAATTGATCATTAGACAACTTACAAGTACAAGTTCCTCATAAGCAGCATGGTAACACCAACCTCCTAACACATTATGGACACACAGCATACCCCATTATTACTAACTATTGTAAGGCCTAAGCTTGATCACCTGTTACTTGTCTCTCTGCAACCCAATAGTAGATGAGAGTTCTCCCTCCCTCCTTGCAGTCCTTTTTGCCACCTCGCCTTGGCTTCTTTGGCAGCATCTCCAATCCCGCGGCCTCTACCACCTAGAACAAAGGCAGCAGGCGCATCACCTCCACGTTCCCCAAGGCACACACCATCCCGACTTGGAAATATATCGCTGTTCCTTCATCGTCACTGGGTCAAAATCCTGGTACTCCAACCCCCCCCCCCCAAAAAAAACAGCACTATAGGAGTATTTTTACCACACAGTGATTCAAGGCGGCAGCTCACCACCACCTTCTCATGGGCAATTAGGGATGGGCTGGCTTAAATGCTGGTTTTGCGAGTGACCCCCACATCCCAGGAACGAATAAAAAAAAAAGTGAGGAAATTGTTGATGCTTTTAGTCATGATCCTCAAACTCTCAATTCCAAATTGTCCCTTTGGATTGGAAAATTGCCAATGTCACGAAGGGTAGGAGAGATGCAACAGTAAATTATAGGTCTAGATTTAAGTCTACATTTTGTTATGGGGAAGTTACTAGGTGCCCAAATTTCCCCAGCCGCCTAGAGTGGCGTCGTTAGGCATGGTGCGCCGACTTCGTGGTGGAGAAAACGTGCCGAAAACTTACCGGGATAATTTGGCCGCTCCTGGATCCCTGTGGTCCCGTGGCGTGGTGCCGCGAAACCTGCGGGGGCTTGGGTCACGCTTGCTCAGTGCAGCCGGCAGGGAGATGCGGCTTGGGCGCGGCGTGTCTTCGAGTGCCGGCAGGGGTACGCATGTCTATTTGTGCATGCGCGCATGCGCGTTGAAGCGTGTGCGCATGCGCAATTGGCCAGGAACCTTGGCAATCGCCCATTTAAAGGGAGAGTGTCCTCAGTGCATCAGCAGCATTAGCAGTTGGCCATATTGGAAGGTAAGGTGTTAATATTGATTTTTGGGTGACTGAGGGAGTGGAAAGGAGTGCTGCATAGGTGCATGCAAGGCGAGAACAGTGTTTTTTCAACATTACCAGAGTGTGAATCCGATACACCAATGACGCAAGAGCATGCAACAAGAACGAAGAACTTCTTGCATGAGGAAGTGGAGAAACTAGTCACTGTCATTGAGGACAGATGGCAGGAGCTGGCTATCAGTATGAGTGGTCCCACAAAAGTTCCACTCAAAGAAATGAGGGGACGCTGGAGCCTAGTTGCAGAAGAATTCTCCGCAGGGGTGAATACCGCAAGAACTGGAAGTCAGTGTAACAAGAAATGGCAGGACGTTGGTCAATTAGTGAGTGTAAATATTATCTTGAGTTTTAATTGCAATTGTTATTGTGATCATCTGTACATGTCCCAACCATCAGCAGCTCACCATGTGGCAAAAATTATACTTTCATCTTTGCAAAAGAAATTGGCCGACAACAAAAGGGAGAGAACTAGAACAGGGGGATGGCCACCAAATCTGCTCCAACTATCACCACTGGAATAGAGGGTTGCTGCCTTGCTGAGTCGCACTTGCAGAAAGAGAATCAGCTCTGCACAAGCTAGACCCACACACAAGGGTGAGGGTCAATCAGGAAAATGCATCGTCGCCCTTCAAGTCAACCTGCTGACTGGCCTGCTACGCGTGAGACTACTCATTCCACTCATCCTGCCCCCTCCATTCCTGCTAACCATTTGACTAATTTGTTGTATTTTGCAGATGATGATGATAATCCTGAACATCCTGAAGATCAAGATGATCCAGATGAGTCCACTCCAGACTATGACGGGTGGGGG
This sequence comes from Pristiophorus japonicus, assembly GCF_044704955.1. Taxonomy (NCBI): domain Eukaryota; kingdom Metazoa; phylum Chordata; class Chondrichthyes; family Pristiophoridae; genus Pristiophorus; species Pristiophorus japonicus. Next base: position 104,897,034 of record NC_091988.1, on the reverse strand, counting down.
GGAAAGAGGGGTCCATGGATCTGTGTTCACAGGAGACTGCTGATCGTCATATGGATCAGTCCATGGTACAGAGCATCACTTTGCCAGACACTTCAGTGAGCTCTGCCACGACATTCCTTGGTTTCACACCTTCCGAGGTTGCGGTACCCAGTGGTGGTGGTGGAATGCAGGTTGGAACACCCAGGGCCCCACCGTCCCAGCCTGCGCCTTGTGGAAGGGTGCCACTAGGCAGACCCACGGCGAGGGGAAGGAGAAACCGACCAGTCTCTCCTGAGATGCAGCCTTCATCAGATGTACATCAGGTTATGTCATTGGGTGAGGAGACCAATGCCCTTACCCGATCACTCGTGGCCACTGTCAGTGGGGTGTGTGATAAGGTTGCGACACTGTCAGGAGAAATATCAGCACTGAGACGGGAACTGAGGGCGAGCATGTCAGAAAGAGTGCAAATGATGGCAGAGGCCATGAGGGAGCTAGCTGCTGCAATAAGGGCGCACAGGCCTGACAATCAAATGCCACTCGCAATCCCCACACCAGTCTCTATTGAGACCCATGCCAGGCCCCCAGCACCCCCCCACCATCATCGCCCCTATGAGGAAGTGCACATTCTCCGATATGTAGGAGAGAGATGGGTGCAGCCTTTTTTTGCTGCTGTTCTTGTTGTGGAAGTGCATTGTAAACTTTCCAATAAAAGTTTTTTTGCATTAAAACTGAATCATGTTCCATTATTACCTCAACATTTAGGAACAACTGCAAAAAAAAAACATCCTTCACCCCTACAGTCATGTGTACCTGCTGCCCCTAGCCCTGGCTAAAGGGCTAGCTGGTGCATTCTACAGTCGGCAAGGCAGGACTGCTCTATTTTCAGTAGCTGATTTATCTTTCATTTATTTTTGATGTCGTGAAAATGTTGTGCTGAAGTTGTTTTGATGTGCTGATCTAACCCCCCCCCCCCCCCCTCAAATCTCTGGCTACCTACGCTGATTTCTTAAATGTAGGTAAGGGTTTTTCTGTGCCTACAAAAGTGGCCACATACATTGGCCTAAGTTAGTTTGGAGTAACTTTCAGCTGGCCAAATTTGCTTCTATGACCAAAACAGGTGTAAGTGGCTGGTCACGCCCCCTTTTGGAGAAAAAAACCCCTAAAAAAACCTAACTAACTGACTTACACTAGAGCAAGTTAAATGGGGAAATGTGTGATTAAGTTACTCCAAAAAAAGCTACTTACTCCAAAAAAAAAGGGGGAAATTTGAGCCTTAGAATCTGTTATTAGGGACAGAGTGACTGAGCGCTTGAACAAATAAGAACTGATCAGAGAGCAAGCATGGATTTTGTAAAGGGTAAGTCACGTCTTACCAACCTAGTTGAATTTTTTGAGGTTACTAATGTAGTAGATAAGGGAGCGTCAATGGATGTTATTTATATGGAGTTCCAGAAGACATGCGATTGCTAACAAAAATGAAAGCATGGAATTGGAGGCAACCTATTAACATGGATAGAGAAAGAGTTAGGAGGTAGGAGACGGAGCATGGGATAATGGATGTCTACTCCAATTGCAAGGAGTGGCGTCCCTCAAGGATCTGTACTGGGGCCTCAGCTTTTCATTATATTTATCAAATGACTTGGGAATAGAGAGCCGTATATCTAAGTTTGCTGATGACACTAAGTTAAGTGGCACAGTAAGTAGTGTAGATGGGAGCAGAAAGCTGCATAGGGACAATGCTAGATTAAGTGAGTGGGCTAAACAGTGGCAAATGGGAGTTCAATGTGGGGAAGTGCGAGGTCATCCATTCTGGACCCAAGAAAGATAAGATCCGATTATTTTCTTAATGGCGAGAGACTAGGAACTGTGGAGGAACAAAGGGATTTTTGGGTCCATGTACACAACTCATTAAAAGCTAGTGCATGAGGGAGGAGGTGGAGGAGGACAAGAGCATATCCTGGTTGCCAAGATACACCCGCCCATGATCTCCGCTGCTGATTCTTCCAAAGTTTGAGGTCTTATGATTTAAATGACTTTGGTGGGCTAACGGTCAATGTTCCCTGTAATCACTTTTTGTGGAGATTGAGTGAGTCTCTCATTGATCCTTACACAAATCTGGGAACTATATACCAAATAAAATCCAAGATTTGACTATTTATGCCCATAGATTCCAGTTTCTTCATGAAGACTGTTTTAAGTGCTAGCTTGAAAGGTTTGAGAAAAATGATGAAAGCAATGTAATTTGATTTTGTGCCTTACAACACCAATACTGAATAAAGCCACAACCTGCCCTCCAGATTCCTCCCAAAAGCGAAATCCAACCCGTTCCTTTCTGATTGCTCTGTGGGCCTCCAGAGCACCTGATATGTGCTGCAAGCATCCAAAGAAACATCTTAAAGGCCACACATATGAACAATTAAGGCTCAGCTAGAATATCCCTGCTTGAGGATAGCAATCATAATTACCAGTTATATACATGCCTCAAACAGCATTCCACTCACCTCAAAAGAGCAGCTCCAAGCCAAGTCAGTGGTTCCGAGCACTGTTCTCCAAAGCCAGGCATTTTACCTTCTTTAGTGAGAGAGGTTTTTAGAAATTCATGAGTCTATGAATGCTGTAAAGCTAGGTGACACAATACTAAGTCCCCATCCTCCCACTGAATAGCTTCAGTAAAGTCTTCCACTTGTGCAGCACACTCCAAACGTGCGGAATGAAGTCCCAAATTTTGAACATTCAGATTTTATCGCCAAAAAAATCTACCTCCTGACATTCTTTAAATCTTGAAGATAATTTTTTCCATAACAGCTCCTCCTCTTCGATTCGGTGAAAATTATCTCCTGTAAAAAGAATTTAAAAGAAAGCTTCAATATTTCTCAGCAAAAAACATTGGCCCAAAATTTGATCAGAGCTGATCTCGTCCACTGCGGTAACTGTGCCTGAAGAGCAGCAGAAAACTGTGTGTGAGAAAATGAGGTTTCCCTGCGAGAGCAGCTCGCAGGGAATTCCAGGCCATATACTAGCAGATCTCCCATGACGATACTCATGGCGACTCAGATTATACAGTTTCAGGCAAGGTAACATATTACACATTAATAGGGTTACCGATTTTTGATGATTGAATAATTGAATAGTCTTTATTACAAATATAATATAGTTTCAGGTTCACATTTGAATCAAAATTAAACAGCAATGGCGTTGATTACTATTACAAGTCTGTTTACCTATGCAGTTAATTGTATGACCCTGAAAATCTCGGTTGCCAACATGAACCTGTTCATGAGCTTTACTGCTGATCCTGCCAAAGTCTGAAGTCTTGCGATTTCAATGACTTTGGTGGGCATGGGGTGCATGATGGGCTCTCTCTCTCCCTCCCCCCTCGAAGAGGCCACAAAGTGCAGCCAGAGTGCTCCAGAACACTCCAGGGCAAGAACACATCACAGTGATAGATTTTATACCTGATATTCAACACTATTCAACAGTGGCAGTCACAGCACCCATTGCAGGTCTGACAGGCACTGAAGATAAATGCCGACTCTTAAAATGGGTCATCCCATTGACAAAGCCTAACAGAATCTAGGAGCGTTTTTTGACAACTCACTCAACATTTTTTAGATGTCTATGTACTCAATTTTATTCCTTGTTATTTTTCAAAATCACACAGGAAGATTGTAGGAAAGAAGTTCCAGGTAGCTAGAAGGCATACAGCAGTAGTAGGCAGGGTAGTGATTTATTTTGATAGTAGTGGAGTGGTCCAAGGATCTGGGAGTAGTGGGAAGGGGAACATAAAGATATGTTGATTTTTTTTTTGCGGCACTGCTTCTGCTGCTGTCGCCGCTTTGGGGCTATGTTGATGTTGACGATATAACGGATTAGGCGGTGGTCCATCCAGTAGTTGTCAGCTCCTGTCATGGTGATGCACACATCTTTGCGATCCCTGGCTCGAATGATGACATAGTCGAGCAGGTGCCAAGTGTCTGGAGTGAGGGTGTTGCCATCAAGCCTTATACTTGTCCCTCTGGCGGAACAAGGTGTTAGTAATGACAAGGTCTTGTTCTAGGCATTTTGTCAGGAGCAGGATACCACTGGAGTTCGATTTCCCTAATCCCTTTCTGCTGATCATGCCTCCCCAGAGGTCTGTGTCCTTGCCAACTCTGGCATTGACATTGCTGAGGAGGATCAGTTTGCCTTCCGTAGAGACGTGGGACGGGATTGTTCGAGGCTGGAGTAAAATCTCTCTTTGGCCTCATCTGTTGTGTCGACTGATAACTGTGGCGCACTGATTCCGGGATAGGGCTAGTCGGAGAGTCAGGAGATGTTCACTAATCCCGCAGGGAGAGTCTGAGGTGGTCGACCAGCTCATTCTTGATGGCGAAACCGAGGCAGCCTTTTGACCGGCTCAGACGATGCTTGTGTCTCCGAACCCTCCGATAAAGAAATGGTTAGTGCCTGGGTATATTGAGAGGGGGTCTTTGTGACTGGAAGTGTTGGGATAGGTCCGTGGCAGTGGTGCAAGGGTAGTATTTGGAACACTGGCATGGCAGTGCAAAGTGAGGGTGCACTGGGGAAGGTTGTTATTCCGAATACTAGGAGGGGGATTTCAGGATCTTGCCTACAGTGAAAGATGAGTGTCAGATTCTGTGAACAAGGGTTTATGATGCAACGGCAAATTGCTTGGTCAAACAGGTAAAGAAGAGGTTGGAAGCATTTAGCGAGGGTGTTCCTGGGTGTGACACTACTGGGACTGCATGTTCCAGGAGGTGATCACCCCTCAGCTACACAGTTCAGGAGAATAGTAAGTGAGTGGCTATGTGGCAGGGCAGAAAGAGACAGGCAGTGCAAGAATCCTCCGGGACTGTGTCAAACCAGTTTACAGTGCTGAATACCGGTGAGGGTGATAACACCTCAGGGTAATGCAGTCTGGAGCGCATCCATGGCACTGTGGGGCAAGTGACTGCAGAGGGGCCACAGCAAAGTGTAGAAAAGAAATAGTCGGCAACAATTAAAACGAGGCTTGGTGTGACTGCAGCCCAGGTTCGAATAAAAATAACCATTTAATTCCGTCAAAAATATGCCAATCGCTCCAGATTTCATCACCGACCTAGAAAGTTTTGGTCCGGTTAATGTCAAATATTTACACTCCTGGGCGACAATTCGACGATGCAGCGTGAACCCGCTCCCCAACCCCCCTCGCTCCGCTCTCTTCCCCGCCAACCCCTTCCCACCTAGCTCTCCAGGAGTTTCCTCGTCCTTTTCCCCAACGGCCGTCACTTGAATTCCCGCCTCCGTGACATCACGGTCACAACTCGAAGCATAGACCGTCGCTGATTGGACAAAAAGTGCAGCCGCAGGGGTGAGAGGGGGGGGGGGAAGGGGGTGAGAGGGGGGGGGAAGGGGGTGAGAAGGGGTGAGGGGGGGAGAAGGGGTGAGGGGGGGGGGAGAAGGGGTGAGGGGGAAGAGAAGGGGTGAGGGGGAAGAGAAGGGGTGAGGGGGAGGAGAAGGGGTGAGGGGGTGGAGAAGGGGTGAGGGGGTGGAGAAGGGGCTGGGGGGGGAGGAGAAGGGGTTGGGGGGGGAGAAGGGGTTGTGGGGGGGGGAGAAGAAGTTGTGGGGGGGAGAAGGGGTGTGGGGGGGGGAGAAGGGGTGAGGGGGGGAGAAGGGGTGAGGGGGGGAGAAGGGGTGAGGGGGGGAGAAGGGGTGAGGGGGGGAGAAGGGGTGAGGGGGGGAGAAGGGGTGAGGGGGAGAAGGGGTGAGGGGGGGAGAAGGGGTGAGGAGAAGGAGTGAGGGGGGGAAGAAGGGGTGAGGGGGGAAGAAGAGGTGAGGGGGGAGAAGGGGTGAGGGGGGGAGAAGGGGTGAGAAGGGTGAGGTGGGGGAGAAGGGGTGAGGGGGGGAGAAGGGGTGAGGGGGGGGAGAAGAGGTGAGGGGGGGAGAAGGGGTGAGGGGAGGGAGAAGGGGTGAGGGGGGGGAGAAGGGGTGAGGGGGGGAGAAGGGGTGAGGGGGGGGAGAAGGGGTGAGGGGGGGGTGAAGGGGTGAGGGGGGGTGAAGGGGTGAGGGGGGGGGAGAAGGGGTGAGGGGAGGGAGAAGGGGTGAGGGGAGGGAGAAGGGGTGAGGGGGGGGAGAAGGGGTGAGGGGGGGGGGCGAAGGGGTGAGAAGGTGTGAGGAGGGGGAGAGAAGGGGTGAGGGGGGGGAGAAGGGGTGAGGGGGGGGGAGAAGGGGTGAGGGGGGGGAGAAGGGGTGAGAAGGGGTAGGGGGGGAGAAGGGGTGAGGGGGGGAGAAGGGGTGAGAACCGGTGGGGGGGGAGAAGGGGTGGGGGGGGGAGAAGGGGTGAGGGGTGGAGAAGGGGTGAGGGGGGGAGAAGGGGTGAGGGGGGAGAAGGGGTGAGGGGGGGGAGAAGGGGTGAGGGGGGGGAGAAGGGGTGAGGGGGGGGGGAGAAGGGGTGAGGGGGGGGGAGAAGGGGTGAGGGGGGGGAGAAGGTGTGAGGGGGGGGGGAGAAGGTGTGAGGGGGGGGAGAAGGTGTGAGGGGGGGGAGAAGGGGTGGGGGGGGAGAAGGGGTGAGGGGGGGAGAAGGGGTGAGGGGGGAGAAGGGGTGAGGGGGGAGAAGGGGTGAGGGGGGGAGAAGGGGTGAGGGGGGGAGAAGGGGTGAGGGGGGGAGAAGGGGTGAGGGGGGGAGAAGGGGTGAGGGGGGGAGAAGGGGTGAGGGGGGGAGAAGGGGTGAGGAGAAGGGGTGGGGGGGGGAGAGAAAGGGTGAGAAGGGGTGAGGGGGGGGAGAAGGGGTGAGGGGGGGAGAAGGGGTGATGGGGGGGAGAAGGGGTGAGGGGGGGGAGAAGGGGTGAGGGGAGGGGTGGGAGAAGGGGTGAGGGGAGGGAGAAGGGGTTGGGGGGGGGGAGAAGGGGTTGGGGGGGGAGAAGGGGTTGGGGGGGGAGAAGGGGTTGGGGGGTGGGAGAAGGGGTGAGGGGGGGAGAAGGGGTTGGGGGGGGGAGAAGGGGTTGGGGGGGGGGGGAGAAGGGGTTGGGGGGGGGAGAAGGGGTTGGGGGCTGGGAGAAGGGGTGAGGGGGAGGGGGGAGAAGGGGTGAGGGGGGGAGAAGGGGTGAGGGGGGATAAGGGGTGGGGGGGGGGAGAAGGGGTGAGAAGGGGCGAGGGGGGGAGAAGGGGTGAGGGGGGGGAAGGGGTGAGGGGGGGAAGGGGTGAGGGGGGGGAAGGGGTGAGGGGGGGGGGAAGGGGTGAGGGGGGGAGAAGGGGTGGGGGGGGGGAGAAGGGGTGAGGGGGGGGGGGAGAAGGAAGGTGGAGGGTGGAGCAATTGATGAGTGAGAGAGATGAGAAATAGAGATTGTAAATCTTCTTCTATCTTTGGTCTACAATCTACAGTCTATGCCTGCAGCCTTACCATTAGCTAGGTGACACAATACTAAGTCCCCATCGTCCCACTGAGTAGCTTCTACGTGTGCAGCACACTCCAACAGTGCGGAATGAAGTCCCAAATTTTGAAACATAACATTCAGATTTTATCGCCAAAAATCTACCTCCTGACATTCTATAAACCTTGAAGATCATTTTTTCCATAACAGCTCCTCCTCTTCGATTCTGATCTCCTTTAAAAAGAATTGAAAAGATGATTCAATACTTCTCATCAAAAAACATTGGCCCATAATTTGGTCAGAGCTGATCTTGTCCACTGCGATAACTGCCTGAAGAGCGGCAGAAATACTGTTTACTTGAGCAAATGAGGTTTCCACTGCAGTTACGCCTGCTGAGCGAGAGCAGCTCACAGGGAACTCCAGGCCATATACTAGCAGATCTCCCATGGCGATGCTCATGGCAACTCAGATTATACAGTTTCAGGCTAGGTAACATATTAGGGTTAATAGGGTCAACGATTTTTGATGATTTAATTGAATAGTTTTTATTCCAAAAATATAATCGATAGTTGCAGATCCACATTGGAATGAAAATTAAAAAGCAATGGCGTTAAGTAGTACAAGTCTGTTTACCGATGCAGTTAATTGATCCTGTTGAAGTTTACGATTTCAATGACTTTGGTGGGCTCGGGGTGCATCATGTGCTCTCCGCCTCCCCCTTCAAGAAGCCAGAAACAACTACAATTTTTCAAAAACAATTATAAATATAACAGCCGCCCACCCACCAGTCAACAAATTGTTTAACAACAATAACTGAATACAAAAAAAAACTGTCTCCCACTCCCGACCCCCTCCCCATGCCTTTACCCACCCTGGTCTGAACCGCCCCCCTCCCACTTACCCTTTTACCCACACCAAGCTGCCTTGTACCACGACACCTCGAGCGCTGCTGCTGTGTGGGGCTGATGGTGGCAGTCACAGTTGAGGCCGGAGAATCTGGAGAGGGCCTTTCCAAAGAAACGTCCTCCGAGTCAGAAGCAACTGCATCCTCCTGACTCGCATCCGCCGACAAGGGCGGGAATCGGCCATTCTCTGCATTGCCGCAACCAATTGTGGCATCTCCTCAGAGATTAACGCAGTCAGAGCGGCAACGTGACCAGTTAACCCACCCATTGCCTGGAGGAGCTCTTGACCAATGTCGACGCTCGTCCGAGACAGCTGAATCATGTCCAGATTGACATCTGCCGGTCTGGGAGCAATCAGACATTACTGAACCAACCTCCACAGGGTCGGCGCAGCACTGAATCACTCGGGGTGCCCTGCTGTAAGGGGCTTGGCCCCGCTGCTTCCTCAGTGGAGGAGGACGTGGCCGCAGGAACATTAGAACAGCCTGCTACAGGCTCATCTCCTTACAGTCCTCGGTGGACAACAGGATTTGAACCAGCAGTGAAGAAGCTCTTGCCTCGTCACCTCATGATAGAGCCTGTGTGGATATCTGAACGGAATATATGGAATTAAGGACAGTAAAGTAAACGGGATATATGAAAATGTATAAGCCATGGAAGAATAGCTGGGAGAATGTCAGATTGCAAATAGTGCAACATCAGCATAGCTAACAGTCTTTCTCAAGGTTTCAAGTCACTAATCCTGCCAATAACATCTAATTGTAACATGAAATAAATCTGCAGAATTGCAAGGTCTCAGTTAATAGTCACACCACTAGATTGAAACATTTAGAGGCAATGCTTGAGCTTTCATAAAAACATCTCATATAGATTGACTAATGAGTGGCTGAGTTAGAATGTCAATCTAATTGTATTTTGTTATCTGATTTCAAAACTGTATAACTGTTGATGCTTTACGATGTAACTTCACCTATCCGTAGGGAGTGTGTACGCTCTATCCAGAGAGTATATCTTCTGTCTGATAGGTCTTACTGGCCGGTAATAAAGACTGCTTTGTTCAAAGCACAAGAGGTATTCGACTCAGTAATTTTACTGAACCAGATTGAAGTAAAAGAATCCGGGAATTTACATTTGGTGTCAGAAGTGGGATCTCAACGGACTGCCGAAAACTTGCGAATTAAGAGCCAGACTAGCCTTGACGAGACGAGGGGAAAGTGGCCACTGGAGTGAGTATGATTTCAATACTGCTCCAGTTTCAAAAGTCTGAGGAAAGTTTAGCCACTCGCTGGTTCTCAGGTAGTGTCTGAACGAGATCCAGGACAATCTGGTGAATACCTTTCAAACTTAGAATAGGGATAGAGATAGGGAAATTGCGCGATGACGCAAACCAAGCGGCGACTTGGAAAGATAGGTTATAGTTAGAGCTAGATAGGGATAGATGATCAATCATGGATCCAAAAATTAATAGGAAAGAAAAGAAAGACCCTTGTGAATGTCTGTTTAAATGAGAAATGCTTCTGTGATTTTTACTGTAAAAAAAAAAGCCGGGGAGTTGTGGTTTGTTTTATCTCAAACAGAATGAAAGTTTGTTTTAACCCTTCGTAGTGTTGTCCTGTATGTGGGAAGCTTAAAAGTGTGAACCTTATTGAATTACGTATATTCGGATGATAAGTTACGGAGCCAGGAAATGCACAAAGGATAGGTTTGTTAAAAAAAAAAGAAGAAAAAAATTACATGGTCCCGGTGGTTAAAAAGAGAAAAACTTGTTAAAAAAAAAAATTCAGAGAAGGCACAGCAAAACAACTGAGATGGATTCAAAAGGATTAAAAAAAAAAAATTATATTAAATAACACGACCTTGAGGCTGGAACAATTGAGATAACGAAAAGCAGTCCACAGCCTACGTGCCAGACTTCTCTCTAGTCATGAAAAAAAAGTAACGTACTAAATAGGTGCTGAAAGAAAAAAATGTTCTGAGATTTTAAATTATGAAAAAAATTCCACTGCAGTAAAAAAAAAATAAATCACTCCTGTCCAGTTGGCAGAAAAACTCCATTAAATTAGGGCTTTCATTGACTGATTGAATTTAAACTGCGCAGTAACGCGAAAGGATAGGGAAATTTGGAAACTGAAAGAAATTAATTGAGGCTCATAAGAAATCAAAATTAGAAAATTAGGCTCACAGGGAATAAAATGGGGATTTAAATAGAGGATAGGTGTTCAATTCAGGTACGACGTCGACCTTGTATATCACTTGGCCCGTCTAGGCTCTGATTGAATTAAAAAACCCGCAGCAACTCGGAAGGTAGGGCCGACGCGAACGCGCAGCGACACTAACGCGTAGTGACGCAGATGCGCAGTGACGCCGAGGCGCAGCAACGCGAATCGCGAAAGTCAGTGCTAATGTCAGTAAGTCTTTGTAAATCTTAAGTGTTTAGAGTTTTAAGTATTTAAATCGCGCGGCGACGCGGGTAAGTGTTAGAAGTCTTTGTCTATCTTGTATTGAAATCGCGCGGCGACACGGGGTAAGTGTTAGAAGTCCTTGTTTATCTTTTAAAGTTTTAAGTATCTTAACTCGCGCGGCGACGCGAGCCACGGGTCGACGCGGATTGCGTGGCGACGTGAACTGCGAGGCAACGCGGATTGCGCGGCGACGTGAACTGCGGGGCGACGTGTGAGTTTTAAGTATCCTAAATCACGCGGCGACGCGAACCGCGCGGGTAAGTGTTAGCATTAGTAAAGTTTGTTTATTTGGAGTTAGTTAAAGTCAGTGTTAGTTTCTGTAAAGTCTGTGTCTATTTTTAAGTTTGTTTAAATTGCACGACGACACGAACGCGTAACGACACGGTAATACGAGGGGCAGTGTGAAAATGGGTAATCAGTTGGATAAAACAACGGATGCGGATAGTCCGCTACAAAAGCTATGTGAGGAATTCCCTGAAAGAGCTGAAGACTTTAGAAAATTATCAGGAGCCCTGAACAAATTATTGGGAGATGATCAATGGCCTCTAGGTGGCACTAGAAGCGTAGAGGTAGTAAAAAAAAAGCACAGGGATTGTTAAAAAAAAATTAATTAAAAGATGCATCACTTCTGTCAAGTTGGCAAACAAACGCTATTAAATTAGGACTTGCATTGACAGAGGGAACACATGTTAAAACTGTAGACGTCTTTAAAAAAAAAAGAATGTGCGCACGAGAAACTTACTAAGAGATCCTCTGGGACCTCTGAGAAAGGTATTGATCAACTACGAGTTAAAATGGCTGGCATTGTGTTAACCGAGGCTGATGATGAAATTGATGAGTGGCCACTGACTCAGCGCCCAACGGCGCCTCCCGCACCCCCTGGCCTCTTGCTCCAGTCCTCTTCCCAACACCCTCCACCTTACACTCCGGCAAAAAGAGTTAGAAACAACCACATATCACCAAAGCAACAAACCCAAACTGACTCCTCATCCTCTGATAGCGATTCGGATCCCCAGTTTACAAGCAATATAGCCGAAAGGACCAGATCTCACACTCGAAAGGGCAGAACTATATCTCGACATCACAAACAGTCCCGTAAATCTTCTAGTCAATCTACCAGTCCAAGTTGTGAAAGACATAGCAAACACCCCCGCCGATCGAGACGCAGAACTGTCAAGCAGGCAGACAGCTCCGAAACATGCTCCGACCTAGAAATGATTTCCAAGATCCCAAAGTCCCAACACCAATTCCCTGTCAGACCAATGCCAAACCCTGATGCACAACAAGCTGCAGACCACCTCTCTATAGATGTCTGTGATCTTCAAACAACTATTTGATTGCTCACGCTATCCAGACAGATGGAGAGGACAGTTAGATATTATTGGCAGGAAAAGAAAGGGGAGGGGGGAGGTGCGCCCCCAACCCGGGTCAAGACTGAATACGTGACTAGAAAGGAAGAGCCATCTCGGGAGGATCAATAGAACCGTAGTGTTGCATACAGGATTGGATGGATAAGCAAGGATACGGTTATACTAAACAACCAAACGGCCAGAGCCCTGCTAATAAACCTCCCTATTGTCCCCAGCATGGTATGGGAAGAGGCCGGGACTGGGTAAGAGGAATTGACTGTTTTAATTGTGGGCAGGAAGGACATTGGAATAAAAATTGCCCCTACCGTCAGCATGGAAAAGGAAGAGGAGGGGGGCAAGGGGGGAGAGGAGGATCTTACACTAACTTCTCCCAGAACAACCCCTTTGGTCACTTGTCCCCCAATTGACTACAAAGCTTGATTGTGCAGGGATCCTCCCCGGACGACGAACCCATAGATACGGGAGCCTTCATGTCTTCTGTACAATCAAAGCTTAAACTCCCTGCCTCTACTGAAACACAGGAACTTTCAGGATTCCTGGGACAAATCTCGACATTCCCAGTGTCAGAACCGGTTAAAATGGGTTACCAGGAAGAATCGGTGGAACATCGAGTTGTTATCACAACCAATCTGGACTGTAACTTGATGGCTAGAGACTTCCTTTGCAAATTCCAGTTGCATTTGGAGTGTGGAGATGATGGGATTATTGTAAAACAGGAAACCCTTAAGCGGCAGTATTATACCACTAGAACCCCTCAGTGGTGGTCTCTGGACCTGCCACAGGCACCCTATCACGTGACCCTAGCATACGATCCCAGTGGAAAGAATCAGGACCTGCAGAACTTTTATCAGGATCACGAAGGGGAAGTGAAGGGAGTTCTATTAAGGGCTAGAGTGACTGGACTGGAAAGAGAGGCAGATTTTGTGGAAGTGGATAAGAATCTGTGGAAACAGCCCCTAACAATGGCACCGTATATTGCTCGTGAAGTATTAGCCCCTCACCATGCTAAAGATTTGGGAGTTATGGTACGCAAGGCCATAGATGAGGCTGACCCTACCAGCCGGGATGTGCAAATCGTAAAACATGGCCGAACAGTCCAATTTCATGGGGACCCCGAGAAGGTCTTAATGACTCTACGGCATCATACTGGCCCGGACATACCTGACTATGTGGATCCTCATGTGTGGGCAGAGGACCCCTTCCCAAGTGGGTTATACTCCCATTGATCCGATTGAGATCCCAGTGCAGGGCAATGTGGACTGGCCCTCTATCCGACAGAACCCACTGAAATCACAGGCAATCCTAAACTGACCTTTCGGCACTGTACTGCAATTAATCCGGCCTGTTTTCTTACTGAGCCACCCCAAGATGAGGAAGAACCCAGTCATGATTGCTTATCTTTAATTTAAGAGGCCACATCAGTCAGGGAAGATTTAGTTGATGTACCAATGGAAGATCCAGACTGTATTCTTACTGAGCCAACCCAAGATGAGGAAGAACCCAGTCATGATTGTTTATGTATGTTGACGGAAGTACTTCTATCTCAGGATATGCCATAGTAAACCAGGAGAATCAGGTCTTGGAATCTGCCGCTTTTGAAACCGCCTATTCTGCTCAACAAGCTGAACTATTCGCCCTTACCCGAGCCTGTATCTTGGCCAAAGATCTCAAAGTCAATATCTATACCGACTCTAGGTATGCCTTTGGGGTGGTCCATGATTTCGGACAATTATGGAAAAATAGGGGATTCCTAACCTCACAGGGGAATGAGATATCTCATAAACAGTTAGTATCTGATTTGTTGCACGCCCTCATGTTCCCCAAACGCATTGCCATTGTCAAATGTACCGCCCATACTACCGGAAATTCTCTGGTTGATATAGGGAATCGTTGTCCTGACCAAGAGGCCAAACAGGCCTCTCGTGACCAAAAGATGGTAGTGCCCAAAATTATGAGTCAGACTAAAAATCCTGCGAAGGATAAGTTAGCCTCGGAAAAACCAATGCCAACCATCCAAGATGTTATAAAAGCACAGGAGGACGCTCCTGAAAAAGATAAACTGTTGTGGAAATATTATGCATGTACTTATGACAATGTTTCTAAACTCTGGACCACTCCCGCGGAACAGACTTGCATGTCTGACGAGTTGGCCTCATGGGTTATAGAATGTCTGCATTTTGCTACTCATTGTGGAGCAAGGGCAACAAGTGATACGCTTTTGGCTACTTGGTGGCACCCTAGACTCCAGGCGCTCACCCAGAACATCAGTAGTCGTTGCCTGGTTGGCCAGCAACATAATCCAGGGAAGGGAGTCCCCTGTGATTGGGGTAAAACGCCCCTACCCGAAGGTCCCTTTGAGACATTTCAGTTGGACTACATTGAGTTGCAAAAAGTTCAGTGTTACAAATATGTGTTAGTAATAGTAGATGTGTTTAGCAGATGGATTGAAGCCTACCCTAACCTGGACAATAAGACTCAGACTGTTGTTAAGGTGTTAATGAGGGAAATTGTTCCTAGATATGAGATCTCAGCTAGACTGATGACCACCTATGTTCGTTCTCTGACTCAGGCTCTGCGACTAGTTCACAACCAGGTTCAAGATGCTCACCTCGACCTCCCAGTTTTACCCGAATTGTCCCTCGTGGCACCAGGGAAGTATGGATTCGGAAGGGATTAGAGCCACAATGGGAGGGGCCTTTTCAGGTGTCACTCACTACCCCCACTGCAGCCAAGGTTGAGGGGAAAAGTGCCTGGGTTCACCTGCACCACTGCAAGCTCATCACCATTTAAACAAATTTTGCTGGTTAGTCCAATTCCTGTTTCTGTTCCAGATCTCCTCTTCCCCATAGCTGAACAAGGCAGTTGAAGGAGGATCAGTTTGAACTTTTACCCGTAAGACAGCCAAATACACTGACGGGGACCTGAAGAAGAGAAACGGGAAAACAGAACTCTTTTTATCAGCTAAATAATTGGACTATTTATAAGATGAGACTGTGTCTGTATGCCACTGTCTGCATAATAGTGTTGATATGACAGTTTTGGCGCACGGGAAGGAAGACAAAGGCGAGAGCTCCATGTAAACACCTTTTTGTATATGTCTTACGTTTATGCGGAAAAAGGGCACTTCACTAGATGCTGGGTGTGTTCACATATCCCTATACATTCCAAAGGGGGAATTCCTTTGCGCACCGTTCCACTGACCCTAACTGAGACTGTTAGATGGATTCAAAGAAACGATATTGGAACAGGTAGCTAACCGCACTGCTGAGGCTCTGGAGGGCATCACAGCTGAAATGGTAGCGATAAGGACCGTAGCATTACAAAACCGAATGGCCCTCGATTACCTGTTAGCTGAGAAAGGGGGAACGTGTGCCCTGATAGGATCTGAATGTTGCACTTACATTCCTGATAGTTCAGAAAACGTAACCCACCTTGCCGATCACATAAGGAGGGAGGTGAAGAAGTTATCCACACCAGCAAAAGAACTTAGCAGGTTTGATTGGTTTCTGGGTGGATCTTGGAGACCCTATCTAATACATGGGGCAATTGTTCTCATCGTAATAATAATTACCTGCTGTTTGATTGTTGGTTGCCTTAACCTCTGCTGTAAAGTAATGATGACAAGGTTAGCAGACCCTCTTGTGGTCAAGGGTTCCCGGGTTATGATCCAACAAACTAGAGAACTACTCAACAATAATATGATTCTGGAAAGGGAGTGCGAACGGATGAATGCAATACTCCTAGAATGATCCTAAATGTTATCATAGAATGATAAAAGGAGGGATGTGGATATCTGAACGGAATATATGGAATTAAGGACAGTAAAGTAAACGGGATATATGAAAATGTATAAGCCATGGAAGAATAGCTGGGAGAATGTCAGATTGCAAATAGTGCAACATCAGCATAGCTAACAGTTTTTCTCAAGGTTTCAAGTCACTAATCCTGCCAATAACATCTAATTGTAACATGAAATAAATCTGCAGAATTGCAAGGTCTCAGTTAATAGTCACACCACTAGATTGAAACATTTAGAGGCAATGCTTGAGCTTTCATAAAAACATCTCATATAGATTGACTAATGAGTGGCTGAGTTAGAATGTCAATCTAATTGTATTTTGTTATCTGATTTCAAAACTGTATAACTGTTGATGCTTTACGATGTAACTTCACCTATCCGTAGGGAGTGTGTACGCTCTATCCAGAGAGTATATCTTCTGTCTGATAGGTCTTACTGGCCGGTAATAAAGACTGCTTTGTTCAAAGCACAAGAGGTATTCGACTCAGTAATTTTACTGAACCAGATTGAAGTAAAAGAATCCGGGAATTTACACCTGTGAACCTAGAAAACATAAATGAGGTTAGTAGAAGAGAAGGGGATGCCAGGGTGACATGAGAATACTTACGCTATGCAGGCATATTTATGAGGAGCAACACTACTGTTATATCACTGACAGATGTCACATATAATTAACATCATGATTGTAATGCAGTTTCTGTGCTTATATTCCATGATCTCATCATGAATTACATAATATAAATCATATATTATACTGAAATGGCAGTAAATTACTTTAAATCACTAATGGTTTATACATTACTGACGTGGCGCAAGAACAGGTTCAACACCAGCATGGGTGACCAAACGATTATGGACTCCCACAATGCCAACACCCACTCTTCCAGATCGGTCAGCTGGCACAGTTCTGCCGGTCCTCCTCCGGTCCGCCTCTTCTGCGCGGTTTTTTGAAAACTTCCTCTGCAAAAGTGACAAGAGCATGGCATAAGGATACTATTACACAACATACAGATAATCCCCAATTAATTATCGCCCTTGCTATTCATTGTTAACGTTGTATGCTAATACACTTTGTATGCAATTGAATGCATGGTTATATCTACGGTCTGAGAATAAATTTAATAATATCATGGTTAGGAAGTAACGCATGACACCAAGATTACTAGCTTAATTACAATCCAGCAGATCTAAATTTGAATTAATGAGTCACTGCATCATTACAATTATAATTATAAATTTAATAAATGTAATACTTACTCTTCCGGAACCAACAAGGTCGTTCGAGCGCTTGCAGCACTGGTTTGGCTCACGAACATCGTGTGCAGTCAATGACACGACTTTGGTGATCTCCCACGACCACTCCTCCCCCCGGGTTAATTGGGCCCGAGTTTCCACCTTGTGGACCATAAATCGCGATCGTCCATTTCACACCGCTACGGGCAAAAATTTAAAAAGAGAAACTAGCGGTTTTTAAAATGGGTGGTATTCCGGTGTTCCCGAAAAATAATAAAACCACTAACGGCGGAAATGGTTGAAAAAGATGTCAATGGAAAGTTTAGCCCTTGGAGGCTGA
Organism: Pristiophorus japonicus; assembly: GCF_044704955.1. Lineage (NCBI taxonomy): Eukaryota > Metazoa > Chordata > Chondrichthyes > Pristiophoridae > Pristiophorus > Pristiophorus japonicus. Next base: position 104,879,594 of record NC_091988.1, on the reverse strand, counting down.
AAGCACAGCCACCAATGGTGGTCAATGGGAATCAGGGTTGCTCAGGAGGCCAGAATTGGGAGGGGCGCAGAGATCTCGGGGAGGGGGGTGCTGCAGGTTACAGAAATAAGGAGGGGCGAGGCCATTGAGGGATTTGAAAATAAGGTTGAGAATTTTAAAAATCAAGGCGTTGTTTACCCGGGAAAGAGACCTGGTACGAGTTGGGACACGGGCAGCAGTTTTTGATTACCTGAAGTTTACAGAGAGTGGCAGGGCGGGCCGAGAATGTAGAGTGTGGGAATGGTCAAATGGATGAGGGCTTCAGCAGTGGTTGGGCTGAGGCTGGGTCGGAGTCAGGCGATAGTAGGCGGTCTAGCTGGAGAATCCAACTGCACGCCAGCACATGCAGCCACTTTATATAGGCGACAACCAGAAAATGAAGGGATAATTGCAGAACTGTACAGTTAAAACGGGACTTGTTCTGACCTGCAGGCGAGCTTCGAAAAAAAAGACCGTTTCATTCCATCAAAACAATGCCAATCGGGCGTGGCCGAGAGCCCCAGATTTCATCGCCGGCCGATAAAGTTTCAGCGCTTAATCTCCTGGGCGGGAGAAACAGCGCCAACACGCCATTCTACTCCCCGCCGCCCGCGCGCTTTCCCGCCCTTTCCCAACCGCCGTCGCTCCAGTCCTCGCTCCGTGATGTCACAGACACAACTCGAGGCATAGCCTGTCGCTGATTGGAGAAAAAGCGCGGCCACAGCAAGGTGGGGGGGGGGGAGAAGGAGGGAAACGGGAATGAGGAGCGGGAGGAACGGGGGTGGAGGGAGTGACGAACGGGGGTGGAGGGAGGGAGAGACGGTCGGGGCCAGGGGGTAGGACGGTCATGGGCCGAGGGCAGCGGGGGGAGGGGAAGAGAAGAGACGGTCGGGGGGCGGGGCGAGGCCCCGAGGGGAGGCATGGGAGGGGAAAAAGATTAGTGAGGGAGGAATGGGAGCGCAGAGGGGTGAGGAATGAGTGAAGCATTGGATGTGAGGAATGAAAAATAAAAACAGATTGTGAAGCTTCTACAAAGATGTAAAAAGAGAGTAGCAAAAGTAAATGTGGGTCCTTTAGATGGTGAGCTAGGAGAAAGTATAATGGGGAATAAGGATATGGCAGAGCCGTTAAACAAATATTTTGATGTATCTTCACAGTAGAAGACACAAAAAAATACCAGATACGGAGAGTAACTTGAATTAAATATGGTAATGAAAAAGTACTGTAGAAATGAATGGGACTAAGAGGACAAATCCCTTGGACCAGATAGCCTAAATCCTCGAGTTCTAAAAGTGGTGGCTGCAGAGACAGTGGATGCATTGTTTGAGATTTTCCGAAATTCCCTAGATTCTGAAACGGTCCCAGTGGATTCTATGGTAGGAAATTAACCCCGCTATTCCCCGAGAGGCAGAGGGAAAACGGAACTACAGGCTCGTTGGGAAAATGCTGCAATCCATTATTAAGGAAGTGAGAACATGGCACTTAGAAAATCGTAATATGATTAGGCATAGTCAACATGGTTTTATGAAAGGGAAGTAGTGTTTTACAAATCAGAGCTTTTTTTGAGGATGTAACGAGCAGTGTCGATAAAAAGAAACCAGGGGATGTGGTTGGTACCTTTGATAAGGTGCACAAGGTCTCATGGGGTTGGGGGTAATATATTAGGAGAGAGGGAGAATTGGTTAACGGTCAGAAAACAGAGTAGGAATAAATGGGTCATTTTCATGTTGGGTGCCACAAAGATCAATGCTGTGGCCTCAGCTATTTACAATCTATATTAATGACTTAGGTTAAGGGACAGAGTGTAATGTATCCAGGTCTGCTGACAATACAGGTGGGAAAGTAAGCTATGAAGAGGATAGTCTGCAAAGTGACAGGCAGGTTAAGTCAGGGCAAGGTGGCAGATGGAGTATAATGTGGGGAAATGTGAGGCTATTCACTTTGGTAGGAGGAATAGAAAAAGAGTACTTTTAAAAAATTGTGACAAACCTCCGCAAGGGCAATTAGGGATGGGCAAAAAATGCTGGTCTTACCAGCGGCGCACACATCCCACAAACAAAATATTTTTAAAAACTATTAAATGGTGGTGTTCATAGGGATTTAGTGTCCTTGAGCATGAAACACATGAATGTTAACATGCAGGTACAGCAAGCAATTAGGAAGGTGTGTTGGCCTTTATTGCAAGGGGGTTAGAGTACAAGAGTAAGGAAGTCTTGCTGCAATTGTAGAGGGCTTTGGTGGAGTAGTTTTGGTCGCCGTACCCAAGGAAAGATATACTTGCCGTAAGAGTGGGTGCAACAAAGGTTCATTAGATTGATGGCTGGGATGAGGGTTGTCCTATAAGGAGAGATTGAATAGAATTAACCTATACCATCTGGAGTTTAGAAGAATGAGAGGAGATATTGAAATATATACGAGAAGGCTTGACAGGATAAATGCTGAGAGGCCATTTCCCCAATAGGTATGCAGATCAGGTGGGAAAGTGGAGTTGAGGTCGAAGATTGGCCAAGATCTTATTGAATGGCAGAGCAAGTAAGGGCCCTTATGACCTACTCTTCCTCCTATTTCTTATGTTCTTATGCAAGTTAATTGCTTCATTAACAGGTTATGCATGATGAGAAGTTAGCATTGATTAAATGTGACATCATATCCCACGCTCTGGAGTCCATTCCAGGATGTTAGTTATTCAATTATTGGCTAGAGACATTTGCAGAAATGTCCAGAAGGTATATCGACACCATACAGCTGTTGTCTATTTTCAATGGTTAAGCTTTCACATGGAGCATTCATAATGGTGTTCAAACACAAGACATTGATATAAACAACATAATTGTGTCACTGGTGAAAAATATCATGTCCACCATGAACCATGTAGCAATAAGAACCGACTTTCAGAGTGTACTGTAACTGGTGCCGTATCAGCAGCTCTCCATTTACTCCTGAATGTCCCTCCAAGTTCCATGTGCCTGATAATATCCCAAGGGTTCTCAGGCAATGTGGAACAACAAAAATCCTTCACATCGCTGTCTCACACAGTGAGAGCTCTTCAACATTTATATGACTATATATATTTATTGCACTCAGTATCACGCCACTTGCAATACACCCTCACATACTTTGTGAGGGGGCAGGGGTGGGGCAGGGAGAGACTTGAATGAATAGAAAGTCGAGTGTTAGGAAAGCTTGGGATAGCTAACTGAAATATGGAGCTCAATTTCACCCGTGCGAACTGCAAAAGGAGAAATCCAATGGACTGCATCCCTTGCCAAACTGGGCTTGACAATTGACATATTTGTCTCTTTGCATCCAGTCTAAATTTTCCTCAGAAAACCCGGGACTTACAGGCATAAAGAAAATGGGATGAAGTTCCCCCTAATAAAAAACACTGGGCAATCTGCAAGCACAAGAATAAAATTGGAGGAATTAAATATCCAATTTCTGTGAGTCATAAAGCAAACCAGGTATTTTTCTGTTTCAGTTCTCTCTTTCCCTGGCACCCTCCCACCTTATATGTTGGCTGTCAAACTATACACAGCCAACCGGTATAAAAGCAAGGCACTAGACTGGCTCTATACAACGATGAAGCTGATTCAAGACTAGCTCCTACAGGTAGATCACATGCCTCTATCCAGGCAGTGTGTATACTACTTCCATTGGCACCAGTATGTTCTCAAATCAATACCCTGGGGCGGATTGGCCTGTTCCTAGGCCTTCAGTCTAATCTGCACATGAATGCAGCAGCTAGTCATTCATTCCCTTCGCCCGGCCTTTGCTGTCATTCATTGACAGCTGAGTCAGCTATTACTCCCATAGGGAATGTTTCCTCTCACGTTTCCCACCCCGTCATCTCTTCCTCCTCACATGACAGAAACCGGAATTCAAAATAGTTTTGCTAGTTATCGTTTTTTTTCATTTGTATATTAGAAACATAGAAAATAGGTGCAGGAGTAGGCCATTCGGCCCTTCTAGCCTGCACTGCCATTCAATGAGTTCATGGCTGAACATGCAACTTCAGTACCCCCTTCCTGCTTTCTCGCCATACCCCTTGATCCCCCTAGTAGTAAGGACTTCATCTAACTCCCTTTTGAATATATTTAGTGAATTGGCCTCAACAACTTTCTGTGGTAGAGAATTCCACAGGTTCACCACTCTCTGGGTGAAGAAGTTCCTCCTCATCAGTCCTAAATGGCTTACCCCTTATCCTTAGACTGTGACCCCTGGTTCTGGACTTCCCCAACATTGGGAACATTCTTCCTGCATCCAACCTGTCCAAACCCGTCAGAATTTTAAAAGTTTCTATGAGGTCCCCTCTCATTCTTCTGAACTCCAGTGAATACAAGCCCAGTTGATCCAGTCTTTCTTGATGGGTCAGTCCTGCCATCCTGGGAATCAGTCTGGTGAACCTTCGCTGCACTCCCTCAATAGCAAGAATGTCCTTCCTCAAGTTAGGAGACCAAAACTGTACACAATACTCCAGGTGTGGCCTCACCAAGGCCCTGTACAACTGTAGCAACACTTCCCTGCCCCTGTACTCAAATCCCCTCGCTATGAAGGCCAACATGCCATTTGCTTTCTTAACCGCCTGCTGTACCTGCATGCCAACCTTCAATGACTGATGTACCATGACACCCAGGTCTCGTTGCACCTCTCCTTTTCCTAATCTGTCACCATTCAGATAATAGTCTGTCTCTCTGTTTTTACCACCAAAGTGGATAACCTCACATTTATCCACATTATACTTCATCTGCCATGCATTTGCCCGCTCACCTAACCTATCCAAGTCACTCTGCAGCCTCATAGCATCCTCCTCGCAGCTCACACTGCCACTCAACTTAGTGTCATCCGCAAATTTGGAGATACTACATTTAATCCCCTCGTCTAAATCATTAATGTACACAGCTGAGGCCCCAGCACAGAACCTTGCGGTACCCCACTAGTCACTGCCTGCCATTCTGAAAAGTACCCATTTACTCCTACTCTTTGCTTCCTGTCTGCCAACCAGTTCTCAATCCACATCAGCACACTACCCCCAATCCCATGTGCTTTAACTTTGCACATTAATCTCTTGTGTGGGACCTTGTCGAAAGCCTTCTGAAAGTCCAAATATACCACATCAACTGGTTCTCCCTTGTCCACTCTACTGGAAACATCCTCAAAAAATTTCAGAAGATTTGTCAAGCAGATTAGATATGGTTGCTTTTTAAAATTCATTCTTGGGACGTGGGCGTCGCTGGGAAGACCAGCATTTATTTCCCCCCTCGCTGCCCTGAGAAAGTGGCGGTGATGGCTCTTCTCCTCCAGTTCCTGCAGTGTAGCAGCTTGGTACAACCGAGTGGCAGTTAAATGTCAACTAGAGGTGTGGGACTGGAGTCGCATATAGGCCTGACCAGATAAAGACAGCAGGTTTCCTTCCCCTAAAGGGCATTAGTGAACCAATTAAAGTTTAAAAAAAAAAATGATAATCCAACAGCTTCGTGGTCACTTTTACTGATGTACAATTTTTTTTTTTAATTTCCAGATTAACAAAAACTGAATTCAAATTCTCAAACCAGCATGGTGGGATTAGAACTCACGTTCTCTGGATTATTTGTCCATTAACATAACCACTACACTATTGCACCCTATGACTTGTGAGCACAAGTTTAAAAACAACAAAAAAAATGTTTGAGGAAAAAAAAAGCCAGGTTTATCAATTCAACTGAAAGATGTTTTTGGGATTGAGAAGTGAACACATGAGACTGCAAAGTTTATTGGACTGACCTGCGCAACTATGATACATAGGGATATACGAAAAGAAACCTACAATGTTAAGTGAAGCCCAGTAAGAGATTAGTCTGTTGGTAAATGCTACTCTGGTAAAGTACACAGCACAGCATTAAGACAATGACAATTCACCCACAGAAAATCAAAACATGACATTAAATCACTTAGATGAGAGTAATATTTGTTTTTAAAATAATCTTACATTAAAGTATCTTACACATTTAAATGCATTAAAAATGCTAAGCTACTTCCTTGCTTATATGTTCACCATAATGATTATCAAATTCTTAGACAAAATTAGAATGGTGCTGGTACAGCAAAGCTATGCAAAATGCTCACAGTCCACTCAGCACTGCCTGACATTATCACCTTATCAAAAGTACTGGATTGGAAAGGAAGAGATCGTTTTGCCAACATTTTTAAATGGGACTCTCAAAACAAAAGGGTTTTTGTACTGATTTCTTATCCCAGTTCATGGAGGTCTCAGTATCCCTGTCCCATCATAGATGCTTTATGGAGATTTGCCAGATTGCTGTTTCTGTTTGCTACTTGAATAAGTACTGGAACAGAAACTCCTTGGGATGTTGCAGTATGTGATAACAGTTAGTTCTTGTATAAGGGACAGAAATAAGGAACTGGGCTTTCTCCGATCTATATACTTCACAAAGAAAACAAGTCAAGAGGCTAATAAGGAAGTCAGTGGATGCTCGAAGAGGTTGTTTTCAAAAACCTTCACTGCCCCTTTTACAATGGTAGACACCCTATTCAATCCAACTCCCAATACACCTAGAACAATTGCCTTTACAGCTTTTATTTACGCAGAAAATTCAGCAGAACCAATAATTTGCCAGCCCTTCGAGAAGTCAACCGTTCGAATCTATTCATTTCTGAGGCGAAGTGGGGATTTGGGGGGGGGGTGGGGGGGACACTTTTGCTCTCTAGAAAATCTGCACCAAGATTGAAACAACTTTTACTGAGGGACCATACTGTCCGCACTCTTGACTGAAGGGTCAAAGTGATGTCAAAGAAAGAAGCTCAATAAGGGAGTACGAAAGGGCATCAAATTACCCAACATGATCCAAGTTTGGATTCTGTTTACCCTTATGTAACCTGGAATATTACAAATCTTGCAGACATGATGGCAAAAAGATAGTGAAAAGAAAAAAATTGCAAAAGGTGAATCGAATGAAATAAGAATGTGACAAGCTCAGATACAATAACGGCGATCTCCAGAAATAAAGAACTAGTGCCACAGGGTATTCAATGGTGCCAGCTTCAGTTTCCCACAGATGGCATGGTCTTGCAATGTGGAATATTCTTTTTGGCACATTACCCAAAAGGACAACTTGACAACCAAGTTGTGTTTTCGGACTGTTCCTTTAGATCTGATCTCAGTGGCAGCATACATCTTCTCCCCCTCGCAACCTTCTTTACTACATTGCAATTAAACTAATTAGTAGTTGCTCTTTCTAATCAGAAAAGGACACTTCAAAATAAGACTGTAAATTAATGAATTTTCAGAACAGCAAAAATTCTAATTCATCACCAGTTCAAATGCCATCTCTAATAGTTATAGCCACCAGCTAGAGTTAAAAATCATTAAATCCTGCCAAAGCCTGGCTATGAGCACCACAGTTGCACAGGCCTTTATAGTCTTTTTACTGCAGCACTTATTTTCCGTAGAGATTGTAGGTGCTGGAGTCAAACAGTTTGAAGTACTGACGCATATTGGGGGGGTGGGGTGGGTATGTGTGCAGCATTGAAGCCACTTTTGCTCCCACCCAACTGGACAACTCATCCATTGATGGTCTCTTAAGATCCTGATGAAAGACCTTGGAATGCAATGTGTTCTGCTGCTCCAGAATCATCATCTTCAATCCTGCTGATCTCTGGAAGCAAAGCCATATCAGACAAATCGTCTTTGTCGTCTTCATCCATACTGGGCCAAGCGACTTGGTCTTCAACACGTTTCAGTCGTTCATTCAGAGCTTTCAACGCCAACTGTCTGGGGGCGAAGAGCAGAATATAAAAGGATCTGGATTAATCAAAGTACACATCAGCTCAAACATTCACCACATATCCAGCACCCAAATCATTTCAAATCCAATAAACTGCAACAAGAACAGATTCAGATGCTACCAATTCTTTCTGCTTTAGGCTGCTTTATGCCCACCCGTACAGCTCACTGTTAATCCCTTGAACAAACCTTTGACCACTGCAGTGCATCCTGAGATACACATAGTCTTAGCTCTGACCCAATCCCAAGGCGGTTAACACAAAAAGTATTTCAGGATTATGGGGTGTAAATAGAAAATTCTTGTCCAACAGCTATAGAAGCTCTGGTGACCTTTACAAAGGTAGGAGCACATGGGGATGCCTAGCACTCATTGCAAGTGCAGGGCCATTCGTGTCTGAATTAGCTGCCAGTGCCAGTTTGTACATTTGGTTTCAAAGAAATGCAGTTGCAGGAAGTCAGTTGTTCCCTTCTAATTCCTTATCAAATGCAGATATAGGTTTCACACACTATCCAACATTAAAGACATTATCTTATCAGAAAATTACGTCACAGAAGGAGGCCATTTGGCCCATCGTGTCTGTGCCAGTCGAAGAAGAGCTACCCAGCCTAATCCCACCTTCCAGCACTAGGTCCGTAGCCCTATAGGTTATGGCACTTTAAGTACACATCCAAGTACCTTTTAAATGTGATGAGGGTTTCTGCCTCTATCAGGCAGTGAGTTCCAGACCCCCACCACCCTCTGGGGGAAGAAACGTTTCCTCATCCCCCCATCTAATCCTTCCACCAACTACTTTAAATCTATGCCCCCTGATTATTGACCCCTCTGCTGAAGAAAATAGGTCCTTCCTATCCACTCTACCAAGGACTTTCATCATTTTATACACCTCAATTAAATCTCCCCTCAGCCTCCTCTGTTCCAAGGAAAACAACCCCAGTCTATCCAATCTTTCCAGTCCTGGCAACATCCTCGTAAATCTCCTCTGCACCCTTTCTAGTGCAATCACATCTTTCCTGTGATGTGGTGACCAGAACTACACGCAGTACTCCAGCTGTGGCCTAATTAGTGTTGTATACAGTTCTAGCACAACTTCCCTGCTCTTGTATTCTATGCCTCGGCTAATAAAGGAAAGCATTCTGTATGCCTTTTTAACTACCTTATCGACCTGTCCTGCTACCTTTAAGGATCTGTGGACATATACTCCAAAGGTACCTCTGTTCCTCCACACCTTTCAGTATCCTCCCATTTATTGTGTATTTCCTTGTTGCTCCTCCACAAATGCATTACCTCACACTTATTTTCATAGTCATCCATTTGGAAGTATTCCTGATCATGCCAACAGATTCACTCCCATTCCCTGGTTAGAAGCAGCAAAGAAATCAAACAGAATTTTTTCTTTGGGACTTGTACACCATTCCCTGGGTGAAAATTTAGCATCACAGCGTGCTCCACATTCAGTCACTATTTTTCCACAAAGGTGAGGTTTTTTGGGGGTAAACAAATGGTTCTTTCAAATCTGCTTCCACGTTTTAATCCACCTTATGGTGATCAGATCATCAGTCTCCTCTCCACTGGCAACAAGAATCCTACACGCAAAGTAAGTTTGGGATCATCACAACCTAGTTCCTAGGGGGAGGCAGCACAAATGGTCAATAATTCTGCACCAAATTTGCAATCTCACTCAGGCCACAGGTGTGTGAAGTGGAAAATTTGAATTTAGCATGGTATGAGGCAGACTTCTCAGGCTAGAATGGAGTTTTTACTCTGCATTTGGATGTGTTATACCTGATCTGGGAGCATTCAATGCCAACAGTTGGTGACAAAAGTGGGACAAATGTTCCATCCCTCAGCACAGTCATCCCTCACCTCGATTGGCATAAGTCACAAAAATTTTAACATTTGTCCACTTGTGGCATCTCAGGATGCGGCAGGGCAAATACACAACAGTTTGGATGCAGGCTACTCTACTCTGACACAGATCTATTAAGCTCAGCAAGTTGAGCACCAACTCCCAGCAGTGTTTCCTCGGTCTTTCATCACAGATCGGGCAGCTCAGCGCCAGACTCTGGGCTAGAGGGTCGTGCGTTAGAATGCTGGCAGGTTCACACAGCCCCTCATCCTTCTGAAATGGACAAAATGAAGACCACGAGTTAGGATGTGGAGAAACCACAGGAGACTGCACATGGTACTTGCCACATTGTCACAGTATCTGGCTTCAGACACTCTTGGCAGTTTCAGCTGGAAATGAGAATCAGCAATGCACCCAAAGGCATTCACACCTGTGCCACGACTGTCTCAGTGCCTTAATCCAGCTTAAAACTGCAATCTGACTGCAGCAGAAATTTCCAATACTAATTTGGTCATCAAACAAGCCAGTAGCGACAGGAGACTTTCATCCCCATCGCTCTAGATTGCACTCAAGCGGACGTCCCAAAGGTGAAAGGACAGTGTGCTAAACTATATGGGCATTTAGAATATTCCAGATATTAGATTCACACAGAATGCACTGCCCCAAGTGGCACAACAAACCGGTGAGCAGGTTTCCAGCAATCAGTCTGAACTCAATCATCAGGAAACAATTAACTTTCAGAGAGAACTTGGATAAATACTTGAAGTGGAAAAAATTGCAGGGCTATGGGGAAAGGACAGGGGAAGTAGGACTAATTGGTTAGCTATTTCAAAGAGCTGGCAGAGGCATGATGGGCCAAATGGCCTCCTTCTGTGCTATATCATTCTATGAAAAGTAGCTCAGGATAACTTTTCAGCTAGATTTGCTTTCCCACAGTTGCATGGCTGAGATTAGGAATTAATCCTATGTAGGACTGAGTTACATTGTGCTACCCATACAGCTAATAAATGTGTATCTAATGTAGTCTTTCCCTCCTCAGTGCATTGATAATGTAACAGTAATACCATCTCTCTACAAACTGTAAATAGCGTACAATAGCCTAGCATGGGGCTATGCTTGAAGGAAGCACACATCTGAGAATTGGCACAAGAGTCTATGACCTGCACTGCCTTCAGGATGGTGACTTGGAGGGTAACTTGAACATGGTGGTGCTCCCATGTGCCTGCTACCCTTGTCCTTCTCAGTGGTAGAGGTCACGGGTTTAGGAGGTGCTGTCGAAGATAGAGGCCATGGCTTTAGGAGGTGCTGTTGAGGAAGCCTTGGTGAGTCGGTGCAGTGAATCCTGTAGATGATACACACTGTAGCCACGGTGCGCCGGTAGTGGAGTGCCAATCAAGTGGACTGCTTTGCCCTAGATGATGCTAAGCTTGCAATTTTTGGAGCTGCACTCATCCATGCAAGTGGAGAGTTTTCCATCACACTCCTGACTTGCGCCTTGTAGGTGCCCAAAGGCAGTGCAGGTCATAGACTCTCGGGCCAATTCTCAGATGCGTGCTCCCTTCAAGCATGGCCTCATGCTAGACTATTGTGCAGTATATAGTTTGTAGGGAGGTGGTATCACTGTTGCATTATCAATGCACTGACGAGATAGAGAGGCTTTAGGGAGTCAGGAGGTGAGACACTCGCTGCAGAATACCCAGCCATGGATCTGCTCTTGTAGCCACGGCACTAAAGTGGCTGGTCCAGTTGCGTTTCTGGTCAATGGTAATCCCCAGGAGGTACTCGGCAATGGTAATGCCGTTGAATGATTAGGCTAACACTTGTTGGAGATGGTCATTGCCTCGCACTTGTGTGAAAATGAACTTGCTACTTATCAGCCCAAGCCTGGATATTGTCTGCATATGGGCATGGACTGCTTCATTAGCTGAGGAGTTGCAAATGGAACTGAACACTGATCAGCAAACATCCCCAATTCTAACCTGATGATAGAAGGAAGGTCATTGATGAAGCAGCTGAAGATAGATGGGCCAGTGAAAGGTAAATTCAGGCAGGTTTTTGTAAACAGAGTGATGGAGGTGAAAAGCCTAGAATCATTTAAGAAACAATTGGATGTTGCAATGGGGTGACTTAGGATCTTGCGGAACAGATGAAGCAAGACTGGCTGAATGGCCGTCCTCATCTGAAATTATCATGCATATGTGCCCACAGTTATCTTTTCCTGTGTGTGTGTTTGTATAGTCTATCCTCTGGTGTATATTCTGTTCTCAAGCTCTACAATCTGGAAAGATGGTGGCGATGGGAGTGGGCTCATTGTGGAATGTTAAAAATATTAAACTCAAGGACTTGAGCACATAATCTATGCTGTGGAATGTTAAAAATATTAAACTCAAGGCTCCCCTCCCTCGAGATAAGCACGGGCAACATTTGTATGGAATTTAATTGGGACATGATTCTAGTAGCTAATTTTCTTTTAAACTTGTGGCTTGTGCCTGAATTAAAGGGACCATTACGAAGTTAAAATAAGACCAAATTGGTGCATTTCTGACTTATTCGCCAACTTTAAGCTTGATACTTGACAGCATGTTTTGGGAACTTGGAGCATGTTGGATAACCTTGCTCTCTCTATCCTTGCAGGCAATGGTCCATTGCAACAAATGCACATTTTTGTCATGAATAGACTGTAACTGTACTAATGTATTGTGGTCAAGACATACTATTAAATACACTTGTAGATTCCAAAGGGTTTGGATGACATTTTTTTTCAAGTGTAGAATAAGCCATTTCTCACAGCAATAGTTTACAACATGTGTAAATAACTGAGTAATCTTTCCCAGTGTTGTTTACTATGCTCTGTACCAATGCCTCTTTGTGATGAGTCAGTGTGGATTGTGAAAGAAAGACTTGCACTTGTATGGCATCTTTCACAACCTCAATGTCCCAAAGTGCTTTACTTTTTGAAGTGTAGTCACTGTTGTAATGTAGGAAGGGTGTACAGCAAGCTCCCACAAACAGCTTTTAAGTGTCGGCTGAGGGATAAAATATTGGCCACGAACTGGGGAGAACCCCCATGCTGCTCTTCGAATAGCACCGTGGGATCTTTTACGTCCACATGAGAAGGCAGGCGAGGCCTCGGTTTAATGGCACCTCCGACAGTGCAGCGCTCCCTCAGTACTGTACTGGAGTGTCAGCCTGGATTTTGTACTCGAGTCTCTGGAGCGGGACGTGAACCAATGATCTTCTGACTCTGGTGAGAGTGCTACCCACTGAGACGTGGCTGACACCTTGAAAACTTGAGGCTAGTCAGGACAAGCTAGTGTGGGGATCTGTACATGGCATTTTCTGCCCCTGTGGACCAGACCACTTTATTAAGTTCCGGATTGTCAGTTCACCGTGTGGCTACTTTGCTCAATTTGGAGTGAGTGCGATCATAGTCCAGCTGAGAAATGCCCCTATTTGTATTGTGTTTGTTGGCAGATCCAGGGCATGGTGCAGTCTGTGGTCACTTGGTCAGGCATCAGGTTATGACCCAAGTACAAAACCTCAGCCTAACCATCATCCTTATATCATTTCACTGTCGTCTGAAACGCGACACCTCTGACAACACTCCCTCTGTCAGCATAGATTATGTGCTCAAGCCCTTGAGTTTAATATTTTTAACATTCCACAATGAGCCCACTCCCATCGCCACCATCAACACAGACTGATTTGCTCAAATGTATGTATGACTGCCATTATTTCAGATCCAGCAACGCCCAGTAACACCTTTCCGGGGTCTTTAGCAGCTACAACTGTTTGAATACTATAAACACTGTATACAAGATACTTACTGAAGAATAGCTGTGTTCAAACTGAACTCTTTTGCTTTCCTTTCAAGGAGCTAATTTTAAGGATTTCAACTATAAATATCTATGCCTTATATTGCTGTTATTTTCTAGCTCATCTTTTGTTATGTAAATGTGATTAATACATTAAATCTAAAACAAAGTCCAATGTTATGATGCGCGGCCAGTTTTTGAAGTTGGGAGAGGTCCTTTGGAGATGAAGGATAATTCAATGGATAAAATAATCAACCGAATGGTTATATACCAATCCGTAACTTGCCTCTCCTGTCTGCTTTTCTAAAAACCATTTAAACCCCTAAATTAGATTCCAGCCTGTAATCCACTCCTGGTTATTCATTATTCTACATATTAATCATCAAAACCTCGATTAAATTCAACCTCTAACTCATGCTAGAATACTATTCAGCCTTCTTTCACAGATGCCAACATTGTAGACACCAGTGTTCAAACAATTCCGTTTGCGACACATGACATTACGTAGCTGGGTGTACGGCAATGGGCCCTGACAACGCCCTAGCTGTTTGCTGAAGATCTGTTCACCCGAACTAGCTGCTCCCATAGCCAAGCTGCTCCAGTGCAGTTGTAACACTGGCATCTACCCAACTACACACAAAAAGAACAACCTGGCCTATTTCTGCCCAGTCAACCAAAGCAGCGTCTATTTACTAATAACCTGCATCCAAGTTCCCCCAGAATCACGTGGCTCCACATCTCATCACTGGCTTTGATCCAGACGTAAATGCAAAAGGAGAGGTGAAAGAAGTTGTCCGCAACATCAAATCAGTATTCAACCGAATGTAGCTCCAAGGATCCCTAGCAAAACTGAGGTCATTGGGTTCAAGGGAAAAGCCTCTATGGCTGGAATCATACCCGACAGACAGGAAGATGGCTGGGGCTGTTGGAGGCCAATAATCACACCCCCAGGACATTGTTGCAGGAGTTCCTCATGGCAGCAACCTTCACCCAAACATCTTCAGCTGCTTCATCAATGACCTTCTCTTCATCATAAAGTCAGGAGTGGGAGCCCTTCACTTATAATTGCATGGTGTTCAGCTCCATTCACGACTCTACAAATGACAAAGCAGCCCATGCACACCTACTGCAGGATCGAGGTAACATCCAGGCTTGGGTTGAAAAGGTTGCATTCATGTCACACAGTGCTAGGTAAGCAATGACCATCTCCAACAAGAAAAAGCTCAACCACCTTAAACAGCATCAGAGTCCCCACCATCACCCTCTTAACTGGTCCAGCCGATCAACACGATGGCTACATAAGGCAGGCAGATCCTGAGTACTCTGACAGAACATAAGAAATAAAAGCAGGAGTAGGCCATTTGGCCCCTCGAGCCTGCTCCGCCATTCAATAAGATCATGGCTGATCTGATCATGGACTCAACTCCACTTCCCTGCCCACTCCCCATATCCCTCGATTCCCTTAGCGTGACAGGTGGCACATCTCCTGAACTTTCAAAACCTCACCACCATCTAAAAGGCACAAGTCAGGAATGTGATTGAATAATTACCACTTGCCTGGACGGGTGCAACACCACTCAAGCAGCTCAACAATATCCAAGGCAGAACAACCGGCTTGATCAGCGTTCCTGCCACTGGACTCCACTCGTACCACTGACGCACAGGGGCTACAGCATGAACTATCTACAGAACACAATGCAGCAACTCACTAAGCTTATTACAAGAGTCACCTTGTCCTGCGATTCTTACCACTGAGAAGGACAAGAGCAGCAACTTCATAGGAACATCACCTCCAAATTCTAATCCACATCACACTTCATTCTGACTTATCACTGTTCCTCCGTCGTCAATGGGTTAAAATCCTGGAATTCTCTACCTAACACCATCACAGGAGCACCATCAGCGCAAGGATTGCACAGTTCAAGGAGAAGGCCCACCACCATCTTGTCAAGCAACTAAGATGGCCAATAAATAAAAGGATGGGCCTTGCCACTGTCACCCACATCCAGAGAATAAAATACAATATGCATTCCCCTCGATTAGATTCTAGCCTGGAACTCATTCCTAGGCATCAGTTATTCTATATATAAACATCCAAATACCACCACTAAATTTCAACTGTAAATCACTCCATGTCTGCATAACCTTCATTAGATACCAGCATGTAATTCATTCCTGCGTAACCATCATTCTACGTAAATAAACAAAGAGCATTATACTTCAGCTAGACAAGACTTTGGTAGTTCTGCACTTGAAGAACTGTGTCCAGTTTTGATGCCTGCCCTTGGCAAAGGATATCAATTCTCTGAAGGTGTTACAGGACAGGTACCAGATTGAGGTCACCGTTTATTTCCGGCCTCCAATCTCACTACTTTCATCCTAACCCCATGCAAAATAATCATTGCCTCCCCGCTCCTTCACTGCCATTCTGTGACTCCCAACCTCCCCACCCTCCTCCAGGACAATACTGCTTCCATCAACCTGCTCACCCACTTCTTTACTTCCAGCTTTGATTCATAGAAACATAGAAAATAGGTGCAGGAGTAGGCCATTCGGCCCTTCGAGCCTACACCGCCATTCAATAAGATCATGGCTGATCATTCCCTCAGTACCCCTTTCCTGCTTTCTCTCCATACCCCTTGATCCCTTTGGCCATAAAGGCCATATCTAACTCCCTTTTGAATATATCTAATGAACTGGCCTCCATAACTTTCTGCGGTAGAGAATTCCACAGGTTAACCACTCTCTGAGTGAAGAAGTTGCTCTTCATCTCGGTCCTAAATGGCTTACCCCTTATTTTTAGACTGTGACCCGTGTTTCTGGAACTCCCCAGCAACAGGAACATTCTTCCTGCCTTTAACCTGTCCAATCCCATCAGAACTTTATGTTTCTATGTGATCCCCTCTCATTCTTCTAAACTCCAGTGGATACAGGCCCAGTTGATCCAGTGTCTCCTCATGTCAGTCCTGCCATCCCAGGAATCAGTCTGGTGAACCTTGGTGTACTCCCTCAATAGCAAGAACGTCCTTCCTCAGATTAGGAGAGCAAAACTGAACATAATATTCCAGGTGTGGCCTCACCAAGGACCTGTACAACAGCAGTAAGGCCTCCCTGCTCCTATACTCAAATCCCCTAGCTATGAAGGCCAACATGCCATTTGCCTTCTTCACCCCCTGCTGTACATGCATGCCAACTTTCAATGACCGATGTATCATGACACCCAGGTCTCGTTGCACCTCCCCTTTTCCTAATCTGTCACCATTCAGATAATATTCTGTCTTCCTGCTTTTGCCACCAAAGTGGGTAATCTCACATTTATCCACATTATACTGCATCTGCCATGTATTTGCCCACTCACCTAACCTGTCCAAGTCACCCTGCAGCCTCTTAGCATCCTCCTCACAGCTCACACCGCCACCCAGTTTAGTGTCATTTGCAAACTTGGAGATATTACATTCAATTCCTTTATCTAAATCATTGATGTATATTGCAAATAGCTGGGGTCTCAGCACTGAACCCTGCGGCACCCCACTGGTCACTTCCTGCCAAAAGGTCCCGTTCATTCCTACTCTTTGCTTCCTGTCTGCCAACAAGTTCTCTATCCACGTCAATACATTACCCCCAATACCCATGTGCTTTAATTTTGCACACCAATCTCTTGTGTGGGACCTTGTCAAAAGCCTGTTGAAAGTCCAAATACACCACATCCACTGGTTCTCTCTTATCCACTCTACTAGTTACATCCTCAAAAAGTTCTAGAAGATTTGTCAAGCATGATTTCCCTTTCATAAATCCATGCTGACTTGGACCGATCCTGTCACTGCTTTCCAAATGAGCTGCTATTTCATCTTTAATAATTGATTCCAACATTTTCCCCACCACCGATGTCAGGCTAACCGATCTATAATTCCGTTTTCTCTCTCCCTCCTTTTTAAAAAAAGTGATGTTACATTAGTTACCCTCCAGTCCATAGGAACTGATCCATAGTCAATAGAATGTGGGAAAATGATCACCAATGCATCCACTATTTCTAGGGCCACTTCCTCAAGTACTCTGGATGCAGACTATCAGGCCCTGGGGATTTATCAGCCTTCAATCCCATCAATTTTCCCAACACAATTTCCTGACTAATAAGGATTTCCTTCAGTTCCTCCTTTTCGCTAGACCCTCGAACCCCTAGGATTTCCGGAAGGTTATTTGAGTCTTCCTTGGTGAAGACAGATCCAAAATATTTGTTCAATTGGTCTGCCATTTCTTTGTTCCCCATTATAAATTCACCTGATTCTGACTGCAAGGGACCTACATTGGTCTTCACTAATCTTTTTCTCTTCACATATCTATAGAAGCTTTTGCAGTCAGTTTTTATGGACCCTTCAAGCTTCCTCTCATACTCTTATTTTCCCCCCTCCTAATTAGACCCTTTGTCCTCCTCTGATGAATTCTAAATTGCTCCCAGTCCTCAGGTTTGCTGCTTTTTCTCGCCAATTTATATGCCTCTTCCTTGGATTTAACACTATCCCTAATTTCCCTTGTTAGCGCCGTTTTATTTTTACTCCAGGGATGTACAATTGTTGAAGTTTATCCATGTAATCTATAAATGTCTGTCATTGCCTATCCACTGTCAACCCTTTAAGTATCATTTGCCAGTCTATCCTAGCCAATTCACGGTCTCATACCATTGAAGTTACCTTTCCTTAAGTTCAGGACCCTAATCTCTGAATTAACAATTGTCACTCTCCATCTTAATAAAGAATTCTACCATATTATAGTCGCTCTTCCCCAAGGGGCCTCGCACAACAAGATTGCTATCAGTCCTCTCTCATTACACAACACCCAGATGGCCAGCTCTCTAGTTGGTTCCTCGACATACTGGTCTAGAAAGCCATCCCTAATGCACTCCAGGAAATCCTCCTCCACCACATTGCTACCAGTTTGGTTAGCCCAATCTATATGTAGATTAAAGTCGCCCATGATAACTGCTGTACCTTTATTGCTCGCATCCCTAATTTCTTGTTTGATGCCATCTCTAACCTCACTACTACTGTTTGGTGGTCTGTACACAACTCCCACTAGCGTTTTCTGCCCCTTTGTATTCCGCAGCTCTACCCATACAGATTCCACATCATCCAAGCTAATGTCCTTTCTTACTATTGCGTTAAATTCCTCTTTAACCAGCAACGCTACCCCATCTGTCTATCCTTCCTGAATGTTGAGTTCCTAGCCTTGGTCACCCTGGAGCCATGTCTCCGTAATCCCAATTGTATCATATTCCTTAATAGCTGCCTGCGCAGTTAATTAATCTACCTTATTACGAATACTCCTCGCATTGAAGCACAGAGCCTTCAGGCTTGTCTTTTTAACACTCTTTGTCCCTTTAGAATTTTGTTGTAATGTGGTCCTTTTTGATTTTTGCTTCCTTCTCTCGAATCAAGCTCCTCGTGGTCTCCCACCATACATTCCCCACGCCCTCGCCCCTCCCTTCACATCTTCAACCCTCAGGGCCACAGATTGAAGTGCTGCCTCACAGCCTGCTCATCAACAGTCAAATCTGGCTACACACCAGACACGCTGCCTCTACCATTACACAGACAATTCCTTTCACTGTTCCAGGGTTATCTTGATGGGCAAAGACAATCGCAGACTCGACAATTAACTGCCTCCTGTACTCCCTCTTCCCACCTTATATAGATTACATCTCAACTTTATACTCATAGCTCTTGCCATAAAACCCAGTATTCTGATTTCTCTTTAATGGCCTTATCCATTTGAGGTGCTGCTTTTAATATCTTGTGAACCTGAACTCCCAAATCCCTCGTTCTTCCACATCACCCTGCCTTTTCCCATTCAAAGTATGTATTTTTTTTTTTAAACCAAAATGTACCGCCTCACATTTACTGATATTAAATTCCATCTGCCACTATTTTTCCCATTCCACAATCTAATCAATATCCCCTTGTGGCTTCCTTTGGTCCACAGAATTATTTACTACTCCTCCTATTTTAGTATCGTCTACAAAGTTGAACACCACTCCCTCTCGTCCTGTATCCAAATCATTGATGTCCACAGTGAACAGAAGAAATCCAAGAGCTGATCCATGTGTGACACCGCTACCCACTTCCAACCACTGAGAAACTATCTTTAACTCCGAATCTGTTTCCCCCCTTACATAATACTTACAGCACAGAGACAGGCCATTCGGCCCAACAGGTCCATGCCGGCGTTTATACTCCACATGAGTCTCCTCCCACCCTCTTCATCTAACCCTGCCACTATATCCTTCTACTCCTTTCTCCCTTGTGTGTTTTATCTCGCTTCCCCTTAAATGCGTTTATACTCAATTACTCCTTTGTGGCAGCGAGTTCCACATTCTCATCACTCTCTGGGTAAAGAAGTTTCTCCTGAACTGCCTATTGGATTTCTCACTGACAATCTTATATTGATGGCCCCTAGTTCTGGTCTCCCCCACAAGTGGAAGCAACTTTGCTACATCTACCTTAACAAACCATTTCACAATCTTTAAGACCTTTAATCTGACTACCCCTCTGGAGAAAAGAGCCCCAGTCTGTTCAATCCTTCCTGATAACTTCGGTTCTGGTATCATTCAGGTAAATCTTCTTTCCACCTTCTCCCGTGCCTCTATATCCTTTTTATAATATGGAGATTAGAACTCTACACAGTACGTCAAGTGTGGTCTAACCAAGGCGCGATAGAAGTTTAACACAACTTCTGTTTTTCAATTCTATTCCTCTAGAAATGAACCCGTGTGTTGTTTTTATAATGGCCTTACTAACCTTCGTCACTACTTTTAGTGATTTGTGTATCTGTACCCCCAGATCACTCCTTTACCCCATTTAGACACTTATTTTCCAAGGAGTATGTGACCTCCTTATTCTTCCTACCAAAATATACTTCCTCACTCTTATCTTTATTGAAGTTCATTTACATAAGAACATAAGAAATAGGAGCAGGAGTAGACCATTTGGCCCTTCGAGCCTGCTCCACCATTTATTAAGATCATGGTTGATCATGGACTCAGCTCCACTTCCCTACCCGCTCCCCATAACTCTTTACTCCCTTATCGTTCAAAAATCTGTCTATCTCCGCCTTAAATATATTCAATGACCCAGCTCCACAGCTCTCTGGGGCAGAGAATTCCACAGATTTACAACCCTCTGAGAAGAAATTCCTCCACATCTCCGTTCTAAATGAGCGACCCCTTATTCTGAAACTGTGCCCCCTAGTTCTAGATTCCCCGACGAGTGGAAACATCCTCTCTGCATCTACTGTGGCGAGCCCCCTCAGTGTCTTACATGTTTCAATAAGATCCCCTCTCATTCTTCTAAACTCCAATGAGTATAGGATTAAGTCAACCCCCTCATCTCCGGAATCAACCTAGTGAACCTTCTCTGAACAGCCTCCAATGCAAGTATATCCTTCCTTAAATACGGAGACCAAAACTGTACGCAGTACTCCAGGTGTGGCCTCACCAATACCCTGTACACTTGTAGCAGGACTTATCTGCTTTTGTACTCCAGCCCCCTTGCAATAAAGGCCAACATTCCATTTGCCTTCCTGATTACTTGCTGTACTTGCATAATGGCCCAGAAATCCTGGCCTCCCGGAGTGTGTACGGACCCAGGAAGGCATCGGAAAAACCGGTTTTCAGCGCACAATGCGCATGCGTTGAAAACTGACAGATCCTCCGCATCTCTGGAGCGAGGACATTTGCTTGGGCAAGATTGTGGGATTTACCCATATCTTGCCCGGAAAATGTCCTCAAAACTCTTGCACCTGATAAAAGCCGGCGCATAGCCAACTGTTACAGGCGTTTTAAAACATACAAAAACATAAAAAATAAAATGTAAAAAACTTAAAAATCTGAATTTTTTTTTCTCATTAACTTTAATTTCAATTATGCGAGTTGTGTTTTTTATTTTGTGTGTTAGTTTTTTCTTTCTCTAATAGCAATGAGAACTGGTAGATACGGAGTTCCCATTGCTATTAATGAGAAAGCAGTGTAATACTGAACCTGATTGGCTCCTCACGGACCAGCAGGTACTTTCGTTAAAATTCTCCGGTCGGAGACGCTCGTCCAGAAGAAGCTTCCGACCAAAATTTCTGGGCCATTAACTTTGTGTGTCATGCACAAGGACCCCCAGGTCCCTCTCTACTGCAGCATTTTATAATCTCTCTCCATTTAAATAATAATTAGAATTTTTATTTTTCCTGCCAAAGTGGATAAGCTCACACTTTCCTACATTATACTCCATCTGCCAAATGTTTGCCCACTCACTTAGCCTGTCTATATCCCTTTGCAGATTCTTTGTGTCTTCCTCACAACCTGCTTTCCCGTCTATCTTTGCATCTTCAGCAAACTTGGCTACATTACGCTCGGTCCCTTCATCCAAGCCATTAATATAGATTGTAAATCGTTGAGGACCCAGCACCGATCCCTGCAGCACCCCACTAGTTACTGTTTGCCAACCTGAAAATGACCTATTTATCCCCGACTTTGTTTTCTGTTAGTTAGCCAATCCTCTATCCATGCTAATATATTACCCCCAACCCAGTGAGCTTTTATCTTGTGCAGTAACCTTTTATGTGGCACCTTATCGAATGCCTTCTGGAGATCCAAATGCACCACATCCACTGGTTCCCCCTTATCCACCCTGCTCGTTACATAGAAACATAGAAAATAGGTGCAGGAGTAGGCCATTCGGCCCTTCGAGCCTGCACCACCATTCACCAAGATCTTGGCTGATCATTCACCTCAGTACCCCTTTCCTGCTTTCTCTCCATACCCATTGGTCCCTTTAGCCCCAAGGGCCATATCTAACTCCCTCTTGAACATAGCCAATGAACTGGCATCAACAACTCTCTACGGTAGAGAATTCCACAGGTTAACAACTCTCTGAGTGAAGAAGTTTCGCCTCATCTCAGTCCTAAATGGCTTACCCCTTATCCTTAGACTGTGTCCCCTAGTTCTGGACTTCCCCAACATCAGGAACATTCTTCTGGCATCTAACTTGTCCAGTCCTGTCAGAATTTTATATGTTTCTATGAGATCCCATCTCATCCTTCTAAACTCCAGTGAATACAGGCCTAGTCAATCCAGTCTCTCCTCATGTCAGTCCTGCCATCCCAGGAATCAGTCTGGTGAACCTTCGCTGCACCCACTCAATAGCAAGAACGTCCTTCCTCAGATTAGGAGACCAAAACGACCAACACAATATTCCAGGTGAGGCCTCAAAGAACTCCAGCAAATATTCTCAAAGAACTCCAGCAAATTTGTCAAACATGATTTCCTTTTCATAAAACCATGCTGACTCTGCTTGACTGCATTATGCTTTTCCAAATTTCCTGCTACTACTTCCTTAATACTGGACTCCAGCATTTTTCCAACATCAGATGTTAGGCGACAGGTCTATAATTTCCTGCTTTCTGTCTCCCTCCTTTTTTAAATAGGGGCGTTACATTTGCAGTTTTCCAATCTGCTGAGACCTCTCCAGAATCCAGGGAATTTTGGTAGATTGCAACCAATGCATCCACTATCTACAGCCACTTCTTTTAAGACCCTAGGATGTAGGTAATCAGGTCTGGGGGACTTGTCCGCCTTTAGTTTCATTATTTTACCGAGTACTTTTTCTTTAGTGATAGTGATAGTTTTAAGTTCCCCCCTCCCTATTTGCCAAATACATGCCCATTCTGCAAGTTTATAAATGTCTCCCTGTATTTTGTTACAGTCCTCCTCTAAATTGACAGCATCCCTAATTTGGTGTTGTCCGCAAATTTTAAAATTGTACTTCCGATTCCAGAGTTAAAATGGTTTAATGGTGAACAACAGTGGTTCCGGCACCAATCCCTGTGGAACATCGCTTCCCACCATTTGCCAATCTGAGTAACTACCTTACCCCTATTCTGTTTTGTAGCCAGTTTGTTATCCATTCTGCTACTTGTCCCGACTCCACATGCTCTGATCTTAGTTATCACTTAACTATGTGGTACTTATCGAAGGTCTGTTGAAAATACAAATATATGTCTACTGCATTTGGTTCTTCTTCAAAGAATTCAATAAAGTTGGTAAAGCATGACCTACCCATGAAATCAGCAGTGACTACTCTTCATTATATTTTTAGTTTCTAGATGTTTTTCTATTACACCTTTGAGCAAGGGCTCTATTAGCTAATTGGTCTATAATTCCCTGGACTTGTTCTATCGCCCTTCTTGTATATAGGAATCACATTAGCTGTCCACCAGTCCTCTGGCACACTAACTTCTTTTAATATGCACAGATGGATCCATCCGGACCACAGGTTTTATCCCCTCTAAGTTTGATTAGTTTAACAATTAATGTTTTTTAAAAATTCATTCATAGGATCTGGCAAGACACCAATTATTGCCCATCCCAAATTGCCCTTTAGAAGATGGTGGTGAGCTGTCTTCTTCAACCGCAGAAGGCAATTAAGAGCCAACCACATTGCTGTGGATCTGGAGTCACATGTAAGCCAGACCAGGGTAAGGACGGCAGATTTCCTTCCCTAAAGGATATTACTAATACTAGCTTTTTATTCCAGATTTATTTAATTAACTGAATTTAAATTCCCCAGCTGCTGTAGTGGGATTTGAACTCATGTCTCTGGATTACTAGTCCAGTAACATAACCACTATGCTACCATACCCTTATCTCACTCCTTTCCATCTTAATTGTCTTTATATCTTTTTTGATCTTTTCTTCTGATGTCATGTGCACCAAGCTAATCTCCCTGGTAAACAGTGAGGCAAAGTAATTGTTCAATATTTCTACCATTTCAATGTCTTTACCTGTGAGTTTATCATGTGTATCTCTTCTTGGCTTTATCCTGACTGTTCTTTTGTTATGTATGTCTCTGTAGAATATTTTCTTTATTTTTATATTCCTTGATAATTGAAGTTTGTTTGCAAACTTGGGTGTCATATTTGACCCTGAAAAGGTGTATCGGACAACATATGCGCGACATAACTAAGAGCGCCTATTTCCACCTCCGTAAAATGGCCCGTCTCCGCCCCGCCTCAGCTCATCTGCTGCTGAAACCCACATCCATGCCTTTGTTACCTCCAGACTTGACTATTCCAATGCACTCCTGGCTGACCTCCCACATTCTAGCCTACGTAAACTTGAGGTCGTCCAAAACTCTGCTGCTCGTGTCCTAACTCGCACCAAGTCCCGCTCATCCATCACCCCAGTGCTTGTTGACCTACATTGGCTCCCAGTTTTAAAATTCACATCCTGGTTTTCAAATCGCTCCATTTCCTTGCCCCTCACTATCTCTAATCTCCTTCAGCCCTCCGAGATATTTGTGCTCCTCTACTTCTGGCCTCTTGAGCATTCCTGATTTTAATCACTCAACCATTGGTGGCTATGCCTTCAGCTGCCAAGGTCCTAAGCTCTGGAATTCCCTCCCTAAACCTCTCCACCTCTTTCCTCCTTTAAAATGTTCCTTAAAACCGACCTCTCATCTGCCCTAATATCTCCTTGTGGCTTGATGTCAAATTTTGTTTTATAATGCTCTTGTGAAGCGCCTTGGGATGGTTTACCACGTTAAAGGCGCTATATAAATACAAGTTGTTGTTGTAGCTCCTCTGCCTTCCCAGTTGTTTTTTTGACTTCTTTCATTACCTCTTCATATTCCCATGTCATTCTCTCCTTTATTGTCTATATACTTAGTGTATGCCTTTTTCTTTAGTTTCAATTTTGTCCTTATTTCTTGATTCATCCATAGTGCCATTATTGGCTAATTTGTTCTTGTTTTTTAATGATCTATTTTTCATGGACTGTATGGATCGCCATTTTAAATGCTTCCAACTGCTGTTCTATTTCTTTGACATTAAATTTTTCCAGTTTATTTTCCCTAATTCCATGCTTATTCCCTTAAAATCAGCTTTTATTTCCCAATGTATTACTTTGGTCTTTATCTTACTTGTATCCTTCTCAATCATTATCTTAAACCTAATGATGTTGTGATCATGATTGCCCAGATGTTCTCCGATGCTGACTTCTCTTCTCTGTTCTCATTCATTTCCCATTACTGGATCCAGTAGTGTTCCTTCTCTTGTTGGACTTTTTATATACTGGACAAGAAAGGAGTCCTGCACACACTAAAAAC
The DNA here is from genome assembly GCF_044704955.1 of Pristiophorus japonicus. Taxonomy (NCBI): domain Eukaryota; kingdom Metazoa; phylum Chordata; class Chondrichthyes; family Pristiophoridae; genus Pristiophorus; species Pristiophorus japonicus. Next base: position 104,853,991 of record NC_091988.1, on the reverse strand, counting down.
TCCATTCCCTGTACCCGTCGCTACCACTTAGCAGTTTATTTGGGGGTAGTTAAAATAACTTCATGATTATTATTCTATGTACTTAACTCATTTCACATATTTGCTGAAATATTTCTTCCTCCACCTCCTTTCTATTAAGTGATCTATAGTACACATGTATTAGCATCAACAATATCTTCTAACCAGTTTTAAAAAGTCTAATTTACTACCCACCCCTAATTCCATGCCCCTTAATCTTCTCCAGTAGTCTCCTGACAAAGGCTTTCCTAAGTCCATGTACACCATTATCCACTGCATTTCCCCCCATAATCAGGTTTGACAAGCACGATCTGCACAATCTTCTTTTCTGAAATACATGCTTGCTGCTTTTAATTATTTCCTCTTCATCCAGATATTTGATAATTTCATCTTTAAAGATTCCAGATTTCCCCACACCACAGATGTTAAACTAATTGGCCTCAGCTATTTTTCCCACATTTCCCTCAGGATCCTTAGATGTATCTTGTCAGACCCCAGCACTTGGTCCTCCTTTAATTTAACTATCTTCTGTTTATAGTATCTCTCATCTCACTTTCAACTAATCCAGGACTTACCTCCTCCCAAGTGTCTTTCTCTTTTGTAAACCAAGCCTGTCCTCATCAATACTCACACATGTGCATTTCCAGCAGCGATCACTGGATAGGAACGGAAAAACTAGACAACCTGTCTCCTCCCTTACTTGGGAATACAGATATCAATTGTAGTACTACTGCTGCCATTATGGTTCAGATTAGCAAACAGCAGAGTCCGGGGCTAGAGCCAGAGTCTGTCCTGGTCTGTGTGACTCAACTACTCACTCACTGCCTGAGTCAGAGGGCCCTTCAGCTGAACTATTTTCCTTCATTTATGTCATACACACTCCTTACTCTGAAGCCTCAGCCATAATCACTTGTGCTGGTCCCTGGACAAAGCAGTTCAGGATGCATTCAATTTAATTTTTCTCTCATACAGGCAAAGGGAAGGTTTCACCTCCATTCAATGCCTTCCCAAACTGAGGCTGGAATTTTCCAAAATAGCTCATCTTAGGTTTGCTAGTTTTAACAGAATGGCTTCCATTGAGCCTCAACATAACGCTGCACAGACAATAGGTCATCTCTGTATTACAATGTGGTGCCCCACATATAATAATGGAATTTAAGTACAGATTTATCATTACCTCAACTCTGGCACTTTGCACCTCTATTTGGCCAGATTGTGTAATGGAGTTGCACTGCTAAAGAATTTCTATGGCCCCAAAATTTCCCAGTATAATTTTTTTAGAAAGAGAGAGAAATGTTGCATTAAGTACCTTCTCCGCTCTGCATCTTGTGGGTCAGTGCCAGGCAGGCTTATTGTAATGGATGACGGTGCCCCAACATCATATCGCTTGACTGTCTTCTTGCAGATTCTGATCTTCACCAGCACACTATGAACCACATTGGCCACCACCGAGACCAGCGGCTGCAGGATTTCGGGAAAGAAGGTGGCAAACGCGAAGTGGTCGGACATGTCTCCTCGGCCCCGGCTGTGTTTTTGGTAGAAGCGAAGGTACACCCAGCTGGACAGCACGCCGTACCCATAAGATGCCAGCAGCGAGCCGCTGAGCAGCGTGGCCAGCCGCAGGGCGCCCACAACCAGCAACAGCATCATTGGCACATCTTTCATCCGCACCTGGGGCACCTTCAGCACCACCGCGTCGCCCATGGTCTGCTTCAGGGCCACCAGCACGCCGCCAATGAAACCCGACATGCCGTGGATGCGCACGGTGAACAGGTAGTCCAGGTTGAAAGTGGCCACGTAGGTCAGCAGGTAAGACAGTCCGCCCAGGATGCCCACCGACACATTGAGCACGGCGAAGAAGACCAGGAGCTCGAGTGCCCCCCACAGAGGTTCCAGCAGCCGGCCGGCCAGCACCACGGCCCCCAGCCCCACCGCCACGTCCCACAGGTGGTTCTCCGCCACGCCGTGGGTGAGCAGGGTCCAGAGCCAGAAGTTGGGCGGGAAGAGGTATCCAGGGGTGACCCCCAGGCCGTGCACCGTGTCGGCCACGAAGGACAGGCAGTAGAGCGCCAGCACCGTGCCGCACAGGGCCTTCACCACCACGCTAGTGCTGGCCGCGGCCGCCAGGCAGTGCTGCCTCGCCACCGGCAGGTACCGCTTCATGGCCGCCGCTGGGGCTCGGCGGGCTCAGCTCACGGCGCGGACTGCCGGCCCTGGCCCTGGCCCCTGCATGGGCGGCACCGCCCGGCCCGGGCCTTCACCAGCCCGCTACTCGTAGCCTGAGACAGGCGGTGACGTAGCCGCCCGGCCCGCGACACTAGGCCGCTGTCCACAACACCCGGGCTGTCAGCTGGCAGAGCGCACTGTCTCAAGCCCAGGCCCCACACCACAAGCCCGCTCCGTCCGCGCCGCAGCCTCTCTCTCAGCCGCTGCCCCGCACTGATATCATCACCCCGCGACAGTCCCCTCACCGCCCCGCACTGACATCATCACCCCGCGACAGTCCTTTCGCCGCCCCGCACTGACATCATCACTCCGCGACAGGCCCCGCACTGACATCATCACCCCGCGAAAGGCCCCTCACCGCCCCGCACTGACATCATCACTTCGCGACAGGCCCCGCACTGACATCGTCACCCCGCGACATCATCACCCTGCGACAAACGTAACCGCCCCGCACTGACATCATCACCCCGCGACAGACCGTAACCGCCCCGCACTGACATAATCATCCCACGACAAGCCCCTCACCGCCCCACACTGACATCATCACCCCGCGACAGTCCCCTCACCGCCCCCCCCACACACTGACATCATCATCCCGCGACAGGCCCCGCTCCGCCCCACACTGACATCATCATCCCGCGACAGGCACCACTCCGCCCCGCACTGACATCATCACTCCGTGTCTGAGGCGATCCGTTCTCGGTATAATTTAATTCTCGAATGCAATGGCTGCTGGACAGGTTATAGAATACAATCAGAAATTTACAGCACGGAAGGAGGCCATTTCGTCCCATCGTGTCCGCGCCGACCGACAAAGAGCTATCCAGCCTAATCCCACTTTCCAGCTCTCGGTCCCTAGCCCTGTAGGTTACGGCACACCCAAGTATTTTTTAAATGTGCTGAAGGTTTTTGCTCTACCACCCTTTCAGGTAGTGAATTCCAGACCCCCAACACCCTCTGGGTGAAGACATTTCTCCTCAAATACCCTCTAAACCTCCCCCCAATTACTTTAAATCTATGCCCCCTCGTTATGTGGGAAGGGAGGACCTTGAGACAATCACTATCACCAAGGGGGTAGTGCTGGACAGGCTAATGGGACTGAAGGTAGACAAGTCCCCTGGTCCGGATGAAATGCATCCCAGGGTATTAAAAGAGATGGCAGAAGTTATAGCAGATGTATTTGTTATAATCTACCAAAATTCTCTGGACTCTGGGGAGGTACCAGCGGATTGGAGAGCAGCTAATGTAACGCCTCTGTTTAAAAAAGGGGGCAGGCAAAAGGCAGGTAACTATAGGCCGGTTAGTTTAACATCTGTAGTGGGGAAAATGCTTGAAACTATCATTAACGAAGAAATAGCGCGACATCTAGATAGGAATAGTGCAATCAAGCAGACGCAGCATGGATTCATGAAGGGGAAATCATGTTTAACTAACTTACTGGAATTCTTTGAGGATATAATGAGCATGGTGCATAGAGGTGTACCGATGGATGTGGTGCATTTAGATTTCCAAAAGGCATTCGATAAGGTGCCACACAAAAGGTTACTGCAGAAGATAGAGGTACGCGGAGTCAGTGGAAATGTATTAGCATGTATAGAGAATTGGCTGGCGAACAGAAAGCAGAGAGTCGGGATAAATGGGTCCTTTTCGGGTTGGAAATCAGTGGTTAGTGGTGTGCCACAGGGATCAGTGCTGGGATCACAACTGTTTACAATATACATAGATGACCTAGAAGAGGGGACAGAGTGTAGTGCAACAAAATTTGCAGATGACACTAAGATTAGTGGGAAAGCGGGTTGTGTAGAGGACTCAGAGAGGCTGCAAGGAGATTTGGATAGGTTAAGCGAATGGGCTAAGGTTTGGCAGATGGAATACAATGTCGGAAAGTGTGAGGTCATCCACCTTGGGAAAAAAACAGTAAAAGGGAATATTATTTGAATGGGGAGAAATTACAACATGCTGTGGTGCAGAGGGACCTGGGGGTCCTTGTGCATGAAACTCTTTTAGAGTTTATCTATAAAACATAAAACATTAAACCGTGCCACCCGCCCTGGATGACACAGCAGACATTTACAAGGCCCCTTTTTTTTTTTTTTTTTGGGGCGCTAAAATCAAATTTTTTCCGGTGCCCCCTATAAAAGGGAAGGGGACACTAAAAGCACCGGCAATTAAAACAAATTAAACTTTAAAACGTAAAATCAAATTAAAATTTGGTTGCCGGGCGTGATGATGCACTCCAGTCCCTCCGGTGCCCACCTCTCGCGGAAGGCCGCGAGCGTACCGGTGGACACCGCGTGCTCCATCTCCAAGGACACCCTGGACTGGATGTAAGAGCGGAAGAGAGGCAGGCAGTCAGGTTGAACGACCCCCTCGACCGCCCGCTGCCTGGACCGGCTGATGGCACCCTTGGCCGTGCCCAGGAGCAGTCCTACGAGGAGGCCTTCGGACCTACCCGCTCCCCTCCGCACAGGGTGCCCAAAGATCAGGAGAGTGGGACTGAAGTGCAGCCAGAATTTCAGGAGCAGCCCCTTCAAATAATGGAACAGGGGCTGCAACCTTGTGCACTCAATAAAAACATGGAACACGGACTCCTCCAGACCGCAGAAATTGCAGGCGGCCTGGGAGTCCGTGAACCGGCTTAAAAATTTGTTGCACGGCACTGCTCCGTGCACCACCCTCCAGGCCAAGTCCCCGATGAATAGTGGGAGGACCCCTGCGTAGAGTGCCCTCCATCGGGGACCCCCGCCTCCTCCGGACGGCAAGATGGTACGCCATGGCGTGTCCGGACGGCCGGCGAGGATGGCAAAGTTGAGGGTGTGCAGGAGCAGCCCGTACAAGAAACCCCTCCGCGCGGAACTGAAAGGCACGGAGGGGATTTTCCTTGTGCATGAAACTCTTTTGAGTTTACCTGCAAAACATAAAACATTAAGACCATGCCACCCGACCTGGGTGACACAGCAGACATTTTCAAGGCCCCTTTTTTTTTTAAATTATTTTTTTTTTTTTTTTTTTGGGGCGCTAAAATCAAATTTTCCCAGTGCCCCCTATAAAAGGGGAGGGGGACACTAAAAGCACCGGCAATTAAAACAAATTAAACTTAAAAAACGTAAAATCAAATTAAAATTTGGTTGCCGGGCGTGATGATGCACTCCAGTCCCTCCGGTGCCCACCTCTCGCGGAAGGCCGCGAGCGTACCGGTGGACACCGCGTGCTCCATCTCCAAGGACACCCTGGACCGGATGTAAGAGCGGAAGAGAGGCAGGCAGTCAGGTTGAACGACCCCCTCGACCGCCCGCTGCCTGGACCGGCTGATGGCACCCTTGGCCGTGCCCAGGAGCAGTCCTACGAGGAGGCCTTCGGACCTACCCGCTCCCCTCCGCACAGGGTGCCCAAAGATCAGGAGAGTGGGACTGAAGTGCAGCCAGAATTTCAGGAGCAGCCCCTTCAAATAATGGAACAGGGGCTGCAACCTTGTGCACTCAATAAAAACATGGAACACGGACTCCTCCAGACCGCAGAAATTGCAGGCGGCCTGGGAGTCCGTGAACCGGCTTAAAAATTTATTGCACGGCACTGCTCCGTGCACCACCCTCCAGGCCAAGTCCCCGATGAATAGTGGGAGGACCCCTGCGTAGAGTGCCCTCCATCGGGGACCCCCGCCTCCTCCGGACGGCAAGATGGTACGCCATGGCGTGTCCGGACGGCAGGCGAGGATGGCAAAGTTGAGAGTGTGCAGGAGCAGTCCGTACAGGAAACCCCTCCGCGCGGAACTGAAAGGCACGGAGGGGATTTTCCTTGTGCATGAAACTCTTTTGAGTTTACCTGCAAAAACATAAACATTAAAACCATGCCACCCGACCTGGGTGACACAGCAGACATTTTCAAGGCCCCTTTTTTTTTTTTAATTTATTTTTTTTGTGGTTTTTTTGGGGCGCTAAAATCAAATTTTTCCAGTGCCCCCTATAAAAGGGGAGGGGGACACTAAAAGCACCGGCAATGAAAACAAATTAAACTTTAAAACGTAAAATCAAATTAAAATTTGGTTGCCGGGCGTGATGATGCACTCCAGTCCCTCCGGTGCCCACCTCTCGCGGAAGGCCGCGAGCGTACCGGTGGACACCGCGTGCTCCATCTCCAAGGACACCCTGGACCGGATGTAAGAGCGGAAGAGAGGCAGGCAGTCAGGTTGAACGACCCCCTCGACCGCCCGCTGCCTGGACCGGCTGATGGCACCCTTGGCCGTGCCCAGGAGCAGTCCTACGAGGAGGCCCTCGGACCTACCCGCTCCCCTCCGCACAGGGTGCCCAAAGATCAGGAGAGTGAGACTGAAGTGCAGCCAGAATTTCAGGAGCAGCCCCTTCAAATAATGGAACAGGGGCTGCAACCTTGTGCACTCAATAAAAACATGGAACACGGACTCCTCCAGACCGCAGAAATTGCAGGCGGCCTGGGAGTCCGTGAACCGGCTTAAAAATTTGTTGCACGGCACTGCTCCGTGCACCACCCTCCAGGCCAAGTCCCCGATGAATAGTGGGAGGACCTCTGCGTAGAGTGCCCTCCATCGGGGACCCCCGCCTCCTCCGGACGGCAAGATGGTACGCCATGGCGTGTCCGGACGGCCGGCGAGGATGGCAAAGTTGAGGGTGTGCAGGAGCAGCCCGTACAGGAAACCCCTCCGCGCGGAACTGAAAGGCACGGAGGGGATTTTCCTTGTGCATGAATCCCAAAAGGTTAGTTTACAGGTGCAGCAGGAAGGCGAATGGAATGTTGGCCTTCATTGCGAGAGGGATGGAGTACAAAAGCAGGGAGGTCTTGCTGCAACTGTATAAGGTATTGGTAAGGCCGTACCTGGAGTACTGCGTGCAGTTTTGGTCACCTTACTTAAGGAAGCATATACTAGCTTTGGAAGGGGTACAGAGACGATTCACTAGGCTGATTCCAGAAATGAGGGGGTTACCTTATGATGATAGATTGAGCAGACTGGGTCTTTACTCATTGGAGTTCAGAAGGATGAGGGGTGATCTTATAGAAACATTTAAAATCATGAAAGGGATAGACAAGATAGAGGCAGAGAGGTTGTTTCCACTGGTAGGGGAGACTAGAACTAGGGGGCACAGCCTCAAAATACGGAGGAGCCAATTTAAAACCGAGTTGAGAAAGAATTTCTTCTCCCAGAGGGTTGTGAATCTGTGGAATTCTCTGCCCAAGGAAGCAGTTGAGGCTAGCTCATTGAATGTTTTCAAGTCAAAGATAGATAGATTTTTAACCAATAAGGGAATTAAGGGTTACGGGGAGAGGGCGGGTAAGTGGAGCTGAGTCCACGGCCAGATTAGCCATGATCTTATTGAATGGCGGAGCAGGCTCGAGGGGCTAGATGGCCGACTCCTGTTCCTAATTCTTATGTTCTTATGTTATTGACCCTTCTGCTAAGGGAAATATCCACTATATCTAGGACGTCCGTAATTTTATACACCTCAATTAAATCTCCCCTCAGCCTCCTCTATTCCAAAGAACACAACTCTAATCTGTCCAATCTTTCCTCATAGCTAAAAATTCTCCCGTCCAGGCAACATCCTCGTAAATCTCCTCTGTACCCTCTCTCGTGCCATCACATGTTTCCTTTAATGTGGTGACCAGAACTGCACGCAGTACTCCAGCTGTGGCCTAACTCGTGTTTAATACAGTTCAAGCACAACCTCCCTGCTCTTGCATTCTTTGCCCAATCTGGAGGCTTGGTGGCTCATGTCCCGCTGGGAATTTTGGGCCTGTGGAGTAGGGTCTCTGGTTTCAGGAGGTGGTCACCCCGCAGTGCAAGAGTGTGCAGGCAGAGAGGGAATGGGTGACCGTCAGACAGACAAGGACTTCCAGGCAGGTAGTGCAAGAGTCCCCTGAGTGCATCCCGCTCTCCAACCATACTGGTGATTGCAATGGTTCCTCTGGGGGTACAGCCAGAGCCAAGTCCACAGCACCATGGGTGGCTCAGCGGTACAGAGCAGGAGGAGTACAATCAGTAAAGTAATAATGAAAGGAGATTCAATAGTTAGAGGAGCAGACAGGCGTTTCTGCGGCCGCAGATATGACTCCAGGATGGTATGTTGCCTCCCTGGTGCCGGGGTCAAGGATGTCACCGAGCGGCTGCAGAACATTCTGAGGGGGGAGGGTGAACAGCTAGAGGCCGTAGTCCATATCGGTACCAACGAAATAGGTAGACAGAGGGATGAGGTCCTGCAGGCAGAGTTTAGGGAGCTAGTAAAGAAATTAAAAAGCACGACCTCAATGATAGTAATCTCTGGATTACTCCCGGTGACACATGCTAGTGAGTACAGAAATAGGAGAATAGGACAGATGAATGTGTGGCTGGAGAGATGGTGCAGGAGGGAGAGCTTTAGTTTTCTTGGACGTTGGGACCGGTTGTGGGGGAGGTGGGGCAGTGGTACTTGTACAGGCCGGACGGGTTGCACCTCAACAGAGCTGGGGCCAATGTCCTTGCCGGGGGGGCCGTTGGAGTGAGTTGCTAGTGCTGTTGGGCTGCGTTTTAAACTAATTTGGAAGGGGAATAAGCACCAAGATGTAGCATTGGAAATAAAATGAGGTGCACAATGAGAGACAGATAGCACTAGATTAAGAAATAGTACGGTATTAGGTGGGGTCAGACGAAGGAAGAATACAACAAGGTCCACAGTACATGTGTGTGAATGCACGAAGTGAGGTAAATAATGTTCGTGAGTTGCAGGCGCAAATAGCCACATTGAAATATGATTTCAAGGTGATAATGGAGACCGGGCTCAAAAAAGGATCGGGTACTAAACATTCCTGGATATAAGGTGTTCAGGAAAGATAGGGAAGGAAATAAAGGAGGTGAGGTGACAGTATTGATTAAGGAGAATGTTACAGTGCTGGAACGAGATGGATTTTGGAGGGGTCGAGGACAGAATTTATTTGGTTAAAGTTGAGAAACAACAGAAGTGCCATTATACTACTAAGTGTATCCTATAGGCTGTCACTAGTGGGAAGGATAGAGAGAAGCACATTTGCAGGGCAATTACAGAAAGGTGCAAGATTTAGAGTAGCGATAATGGGCAACTTCAACTATCCTAATATAGGCTGGGATCATAATAGTGTAAAGGACAGAGCTAGGGAAGATTTTCTGAAGTGTGTTCAGTAGAACTTTCTTGTTCAGTACATTTCTGGCCCAACGAGGGAGGAGGCATTGCTGGATCTGGTTCTGGGGAGTGAGGTGGGTCAGGTGGAGCAAGTGTCAGTAGGGGAACATTTAGGGAACAGTGATCATAGTATCATAAAGTTTAGATTAGTTATGGAAAAGAACAGGGAGCAATCTAGAGTTAAAATACCTAATTAGAGAGAGGCCAATTTCAGTGGGTTGAGAATGTATCTGGCCCTGGTAAATTGGAATCAAAGATTGGCAGACAAAACTTGTGGAACAAAGGGCTGCCCTTTATGGAGGAGATGGTTCGGGTATAGTCGTGGTACATTCCCACGAGGGGGAAAGGTAGGGCAACCAAAGTCAGAGCTCCCTAGATGATGAAAGAGATAGAGAGTAAGATAAAGCAGAAAACGGAGCCGTATGACTGACGTCAGGTTGAGAATACAAGTGAAGATCAGGCTGAATATAGAAAGTTCAGAGGGGTAGTGAAATAAGAAAGAAGAGGGGAAAAGAGGGAGTATGAGAATAGTTTGGCAGCTAACATAAAAGGGAATCCAAGTCTTCTATAGGTATATAAATAGTAAACAGACAGTACGAGGAGGGGTGGGGCCGGTTAGGGACCAGAAAGGAGAGCTACACATGGAGGCAGAGGGTATGGCTGAGGTATAAATGAGTACTTTACATCTGTCTTCACCAAGGAAGAAGATGCTGCCAAAGTTATAGTGAAAGAGGAGTTGTTGAGATACTGGATGGGATAAGAATTGATAAAGAGGAGGTACCAGAAAGGCACCAGGACCGGATGGGATGCATTCTAGCATGCTGAGGGAAGTGAAGGTGGAAATCTTCCAATTCTCCTTGGATACGGGGCTGGTGCCAGAGGACTGGAGAATTGCAAATGTTACACCCTTGTTCAAAAAGGCATAAGGATAAATCCAGCAACTACAGGCCGGTCAGCTTAACCTCGGTAATGGGGAAGCTTTTAGAAATTATAATCCAGGACAAAATTAACATTTGGACAAGTGTGGATTAATTAACGAAAGCCACACAGATTTGTTAAAGGTAAATTGTGTTTAACTAACGATTGAGTTTTTTAATGAGAGGGTTGATGAGGGCAATGTGGTTGATGTGGTATACATGGACTTCCAAAATGCCATATAAAAGGTTTACCAGCTGTAGGGGAGGATGAAAACCCCCTCATTTTACCCAGAAGGAAAAGGGCTGTGGGATCAGTCTGTGCTGTGAATTGAAACCGATAACAGTTTGACCTTGGCAGAGCAGTGATTGGACGGGGGAGGACACCGGAGGGCCAATGGTGAGACAGAGTCATCCCGAAGCATGGGGCTTTCAAGCCAATGGGAGAGCACTTGCTCGAAAACTGGGACTGACTCACAGCCATTATCGGACTATTGTCTTCCCCATGTTTACACTATGGAAGGAAATTATGCAGATCTTCAGAAAACTAGGGAACCCAAAACAAACCAAGGACCTACACAATGGCTACAGGAGGCCAACCCAACTAACACCTACTCAAACCTTGAGTAGGTTAGAAAAACTGAATTGAAGGAAAATTATGCAGACCTTAGAAACCAGGGAACCCAAAACAACCCAAGGGCCTACACAATGGCTACAGGAGGCCAATACAATCAACACCCACTCAAACCTTGAGTAGGTTAACATCAGTGGAAAAAACCCCCGCAATAATCTAAAACTGCTGCATTTTTCAAAATCACAAAGTCCACCAATGAGAAGAATCGACTTCAACAGGAGAGGCAGACTGGATAATCTGGCTATAAAAAAAGGGTTTCTGACGTAGTGTGTGTGTTTTTTTTTCCTGCCCTCGTCATTCAACAACCACAACCAGCAAGGCCCCTCGACACTGAAGGAAAACCAGTGTCCGAAGACACCGAAGATAGAAGAAACAAACCACTAGACTGCAGAAGGCACAGTAGTGAGTATAACCTCTGGTCCCCAGAACTCCCAACTCAGTTAGGCTAGGAAAGGTGGGAGGTTGGGCATCGTACTGCTAAACTTGTGTAAAGATTTTCGTTGTGTCCGTTTAGGGGGATTGTTTTGTTGGTGTATTGCTGTTTGTTGAGATACACCTTGTCAAATAAATTGGAAGCCTAAGTTCCTCTTGGAATCACCTTGTCTCAGTTCTATTGTATTACTTCTCCTGATCGTGAGTCTTATGTCAGACCAGTGTAAGGGAAGCTAGGAGCGCCTCGAAAACGCTCAACTGTGTGTCACAGGCTAGGGAAGAAGGGGTTAGGAGTGTTTGACACTCACAGGTGCCTCACAGGCTAGGCATAAGCTGTGGGGACGCACGATTCTCAAAACCCCCTTCATAAGCTGTGGACACAGTCTCTCCAGGGGTGCTCTTGCAGCACTCAGGGTACCTCACAGGCCAGGCATAAGCTGTGAGGGCAGAAGCCCAGAGAGAGACACCCAAGGCACAACAACATTCCCTGAGAAAACCCCTTACACAGCAAAGTTGAAGTCCATGGAATAAAAGGGATACGAAATTGGCTCAGTGACAGGAAACAGAGAGTAGTGGTGAATGGTTTTTTGACCTGGAGGAAGGTATACAGAAGTGTTCCCCAGGGGTCTGTTACCAGGACCAGGACCACTGCTTTTCTTGATATATATTAATGAATTAGACTTGGGTGTACAGGGCACAATTTCAAAATTTGCAGATGATGCAAAATTTTGAAGTATAGTGAACAGTGAGGATAGTGATAGACTTCAAGAGAACATAGATAGACTGGTGGAATGGGCGGACACGTGGCAGATGAAGTTTAATGCAGAAAATTGCACAGTGATACCTTTTGATTGGAAGAAAGAGGAGAGGCAATATAAACTAAAGGGTACAATTCTAAAAGGGGCGCAGGAACAGAGAGACCTTGGAGTATCTGTGCACAAATCTTTGAAGGTGGAAGAGCAGGTTGAGAAAGCGGTGAAAAAAACTTATGGGGTCCTGGGCTTCATAAATAGAGGTATAGATTACAAAAGCAATGGAGTTATGATGAAACTTTATAAAACACTGGTTCGGCCTCAACAGGAATATTGGGCTCAAATTTCCCCAAGAGTTGCCCCGTTTTTTTTGGAGTAAGTAGCTTTTTTGGAGTAACTTAAAAATTGCAAATTTCCCCATTTAACTTGCTCCAGTGTAAGTCAGTTATTAGTTTTTTTCCTACTTTAGTTGGTTCTCTCCAAAAGGGGGCGTGACCAGCCACTTACGCCTGTTTTGGCCATAGAAGCAAATTTGGCCAGCTGAAAGTTACTCCAAACTAACTTAAGCCAGTGTATGTGGCCACTTTTGTAGGCGCAGAAAAACCTTACCTACATTTAAGAAATCAGCGCAGGTAGCCGGAGATGGTGGGGGGGTGGTTGTGGGGGAGGTGAGTTAGAGGATTCTTAAGCACTAAAGACCTTCACAACATCAGCACAACATCACAACATCTTCAGCACAACAGCTGCACAACATCACAAATAAATGAAAGATAAATCAGCTACTGAAAATAGAGCAATCCTACCTTGCCGACTGCAGAACGTATCGGCTAGCCCTCGTGCCAGGGCTAGGGGCGGCAGGCACACATGACTGTAGGAGTGAGGGATTTTTGCTTTTTACAGCTGTCCCTAAATGTTGCGTGGTCCTAATGGAACATGATTCAGTTTTAATACAAAATATCTTTTATTGGATATTTTACAGTGCACTTCAACGACAACAACAACAACAGCAAAGAAAGGCTGCACCCATCCCTCACCCACATCTCTGGGAAAGTGCACTTCCTCATAGGGTCGGTGATGGTGGGAGGGATTTGGGGACCTGGCTTGGGTCTGACTGGTGGCTGGTGTGTGGATTGAAGTGGGAGTGGCATTTGAGTATCCAGCCTTTGTGCCCTTATTGCAGAAGCTAGCTCCCTCATGACATCTGCCATCATTTGTACACCCTCTGAAATGCCCGCCCTCACTTCCCGTCTCAGTGCTGAGATTTCACCCGACAGTGTCGCCACCTCATCACGCACCCCACTGACGGCCACCACGAGTGATCTTGTGAGGCCATTGGTCTCACCCAATGACACAACCTGATTAATCTCTGCTGAGGACTGCATCTCAGGAGAGACTGGTCGGCTTCTCCTTCCCCTCGCCATGGGTCTGCCGAGTGACACCCCTCCAGTGTGAGGTGCAGGCTGGGACGGTGGGGGACTGGGTGTCCCAAGATGCATTTCACGACCACCACTGGGACCCGCGACCTCGAAAGGTGTGAACCCATGGAATGTTGCCGAGGAGCTCATGGAGGTTTCTGGCAGTGTGATGCCCTGTGCTATGGACTGATCCATATCGCCGTCAGTATTCTCCTGTGAACACATTTTCATGGACCCCTCCTCCCCCCACCCGCCTTGGTCTGGAGCGCACGCATCTGGATCCTCTGGTGGATCTTCAGGATCTTCTGCAAAATACAACAGAACAGTCAAACGGTTAGCAGCACAGGAGGGGGCAGGATGGGTGGCATGAGTAGTCTGACACGTAGCAGGCCAGTCAGCAGGTTGATTTGAAGGGCCACTATGCATTTTAATGACTCACCCTCACCCTCCCGTGTGGGTCCAGCTTGTGCAGAGCTGATTATTTTCTGCCGGTGTGACTCAGTGAGGCAGTACCCCTCTGTTCCAGGTGTGACAGTTGGTGCAGATTTGGCGGCCCTCCTCCTGTTCTAAGTCTTTCTCCTTTTGTTGTGGGCCAATTTCTTCTGCAAAGATGAAAATATTAATTATCAGACATGGTGCGCTTCTGATGGGTGGGACACATACAGATGGTCACATTTTCCACTGCAATTCAATTTAAAGATGAACATATTACTTACACTCACTACTTGACCAACGTCCTGCCATTTCTTCTTGCACTGGCTTCCAGATCTTGCGGTATTGACCCCTGCGGAGCATTCTTCTGCAACTAGGTCCCATCTTCTTCTCATTTCCTTGGGTGAACCTTTTGACGGACCACTCTTGCTGATATCCAGCTCCAGCCATTTCTCCTCAATGACAGTCACTAGTTTCTCCACTTCCTTGTGGAGGAAATTCTTTGTTCGTCTTGCACGCTGTTGCACCATTTGTCTATTGGACTCACACTCAGGTAATGTTCAAAAATCACACTTCTCACCTTTATTCCACCTATCCAGCACTCCTTTCCACTCCCTCAGCCACACAAAAATCAATATTCAAACCTTACCTTTATATATGCTCCATTACCAATGATACCGAGGACGCTCTCCCTTTAATTGGCCGATTGCCAAGCTTTCTGTTGCACTGCGCATGCCCGCACGCTGAAACGTCCATTGCGCATGCGCGCATGCTCAAACAGACATGCGCCCCCTGCCTGCACTCCACAAGGCGCTGGGCCCAAGCTCCGCCCCACGCGGCTGAAGCTCCACGCCCCGCAGGCTCTGCAGCGCCATGCCGATGGATCCGGACGACGAGGGAGCGGCTAAATTAACAGGTACATTTTTGACGCTTTTTTTCCCCAAAAAAAGTTGGCGTGCCACCCCTAACTACTCCGCTCTAGGTGGCTGGGGAAATTTGGGCCCATTGTGTCCAATTCTGGGCACCGCACTATAGAAAGGATGTGAAGGCCTTAGAGAGGGTGCAGAAAAGATTTATGAGAATGGTTCCAGGGATAAGGGACTTCAGTTACATGGATAGACTGGAGAAGCTGGGGTTGTTCTCCTTAGAGTAGAGAAGGTTTGTTAGAGGTGTTCAAAATCATGAGGGGTCTGGACAGAGTAGATAGAAACTGATCTCATTGGTGGAAGGGTCGAGAACCAGAGGACACAGATTTAAGGTGATTGGCAGAACCAAAGGCGACATAAGGGAAAACATTTTTACGCAGCGAATGGTTTTGCTCTGGAATGCGTGCCTGAGAGGGCGGTGGAGGTAGATTCAATTGTGGCTTTCAAAGGGAGTTGGATAAGGACCTGAAATAAAATAAATTGCAGGGATAGAGTGGCGGGGGAGGGGTGGTAGGACTAGTTGAAGTGCTGTTGCAGGGAGCTGGCATAGGCTCGATGGGCCGAATGGCCTCCTTCTGTTCTGTAACCATTCTGTGATTTTATGAAGCTGAGAGACTCTCCAGCGATTTCTCCCAAGCTGTAGGCCTGTGGAGCGGGTTCCCTGGAACTGAGGGACTTTCCCCAGTACTTTCTCCAGCTATCGGACTGGGCCCCTGGAGCTGAGGGTCTTTCCCTGGTGGTTTCTCCCCTGTGGTCGTGCGAGAGTGCTGGAGACCTGGGGGCGGGGGCGGCGCCTACAGGCAGCTGAATATCGGTGCAGAAAGTCCACAGGCTCGAAGTGCAAGCTCTATTCTCCTAGTGTGCTGGTTGTAGTGACCGGGAGATTCATGTTCCATTCCTGGAGACACTGGGACACTCCAAGAGGGTTGGCAACCCCAGCTGAAGGAGAATCCATGTCATCACATCAGGGGGAATCCCGCACTGGCCCACCTGGCTTGATCCGATGAGTTATTTTGAAGCATTAGAGTCACTGGGTCACCAGTAATGTATGTGGGCACCTCCCTTTGACAACTTTGGCCCATAATTTGTGGTCAGCGACGAAGCGAAGGTGCTCCAGAGATCTTGTGATCTCTATGGTGAAATCTTGAGGTTTCTCAACGTGTAATTGATTTTAGTGCTGTGAATAGGGGATTCCTAGTGTAATGCAGCAGTGACATCATTAAGCAGCCGGCAAACCAGGAAATAAAAAGCAGCTTTTATCCTCACTTTTAAAAAATGTTGGAGAGCGAAATAAAGATTGGGCTTTCACATGGTGATAAGGTAGAAACATAGAAACATAGAAATTTACAACGCAGAAGGAGGCCATTTCGGCCCATCATTTTTGCATCGGCCGACAAAGAGCCGCACTGCCCTTGGTCAGCAGCCCTAAAGGTTACATACAACCCATGAACAATAACGGAAAGGCAAAGAACACCCAGCCCAACCAGTCCGCCCCACACCACTGCAACATCCCTTATACTAAAAACATCGACACTCCACCCCAACCGGAGTCATGTGATCTCCTGGGAGAGGCAAAAACCAGATAAAAACCAGGCCAATTTAGGGAGAAAAAATCTGGGAAAATTCCTCTCTGACCATCCAGGAGATCACCCTGGCCGTATTCTATTCCCTGCAGTACTTACCATTATATCTGCTCTGTCCAACAAAAGGTCATCCAATCTAATCCCAATTACCAGCTCTAGGTCCGTAACCCTGCAGGTTACTGCACTTTAAGTGCCCATCCAACCATCTCTTAAAAGTGGTGAGGGTTTCTGCATCCACCACTCTTCCAGGCAGCGAGTTCCAGATCCCCACAACCCTCTGCGTGAAGGAGCCCCCCTCAAATCCCCTGTAAACCTTCCACCAACCACCTTAAAACTATGCCCCCTTGTAATAGCCCCGTCCACCAATGGAAATAGACCCTTACTATCCACTATGTCCAGGCCCCTCAATATTTTGTACACCTCAATGAGATCTCCTCTCAACCTCCTCTGTTCCAATGAGAACAAACCCAGCCTATCCAATCTATCCTCATAACTAAGATTCTCCATTCCAGGCAGCATCCTAGAAAATCTCCTCTGCACCCTCTCTAGTGCAATTACGTCCTTCCTATAATACGGCAACCAGAACTGCACGCAGTACTCCAGCTATGGCCTAACCAAAGTATTACACAATTTAAGTATAACCTCCCTGCTCTTATATTCTATGCCTTGGCCAATAAAGGCAAGCATTCCGTATGCCTTCTTAACCACCTTATCCACCTGGCCTGCTACTTTCAGGGATCTGTGGACAAGCATTCCAAGGTCCCTTTGTTCATCTACACTATTAAGTGGCCTACTGCTTAATGTGTATACTCTTTCCTTAATAGCCTTCCCAAAGTGCATCACCTCACGTTTCTCTGAATTAAATTTCATTTGCCACTGCTCTGCCCACCTGACCAGTAGATTGATATCCTCCTGCAGCCCATGACTTTCCTCTTCATTATCAACCACACAGCCAATTTTAGTGTCGTCTGCAAACTTCTTAATCATACCCGCTATATTCAAATCTAAATCGTTGATATATACCACAAAAAGCAAGGGACCCAGTACTGAGCCCTGCGGAACCCCACTGGAAATATCCTTCCAGTCACAAAAACATCCATCAATCATTGCCCTTTGCTTGCTACCTCCAAGCCAATTTTGGATCCAACTTGCCACTTTGCCCTGGATTCCATGGGCTTTAACCTTCATGACCAGTCTACCATCCGAGACCTTATCAAAAGCCTTGCTAAAGTCCATATATGCTACATCATACGCAGTACCCTCATCGACCCTCTTGGTTACCGCCTCAAAAAATTCAACCAGGTTAGTCAAACACCATCTTCCCTTAACAAATCCATGCTGACTGTCCTTAATTAATCCTTGCCTATTCAAATGCAGATTTATCCTGCCTTTCAGGATTTTTTCCAATAATTTTCCCACCACTGAGGTTAGGCTGACAGGCCTGTAATTACTCGGCCTATCCCTTTTCCCCTTCTTAAACAAGGGTACTACATTAGCAGTCTTCCAATCCTCCAGCACCATGCCCAGATCCAAAGAGGACTGGAAAATGATGGTCAAGGCCTCTGCTATTTCCTCTTTTACTTCGCTCAACAGCCTGGGATGCATTTCATCTGGGCCTGGGGACTTATCTACTTTCAAAACTGCTAAACCCCTTAATACTTATTCTCTCACTCTATTTATTTCATCCAGAATATCACACTCCTCCTAGATAGCAGTATCTGCATTGCCCCTTTTCTTTGTGAAAACAGATGCAAAGTATTTGTTAAGAACCCTACCAACATTTTCCACCTCCACACAAAGATTACCCTCATGGTCTCTAATAGGCCCTACCCTTTCTTCGGTTTCCCTCTTACTCTTAATATATTTATAGAACATCTTAGGGTTTTCCTTAATTTTACTGGCCAAGAATTTCTCATGCTCTCTCTTAACATTCCTAATATACTTTTTAATTTTACCTCTTATCTTTCTAAAGATTCTATAGTATTTAGCCGTTGATATGTGACATAAGCGTCCCTTTTTTTCTTAATCCGCCCCTGTAAGTCCCTAGACATCCAGGGGGCTCTAGAATTTCTTTTCCCAACCTTTTTCTTTAAGGGCACATGTTTGGCCTGAGCCTTCCGGATCTCCTCCTTGAATGCCTCCCACTGTTCCGACACTGATTTACCCACAAGTAGCTGTTCCCAGTCCACTGTGGCCAAATCACTCCTTAACTTAGCAAAATTAGCTTTTTCCCAATTTGGAACTTTTATTCCAGACCTATTCTTGTCCTTATCCATAACCAACTTGAATCTGACTGAATTATGGTCACTGGCACCCAAGTACTCTCCCACTGATACCCCTTCAAACCACCCAGCTTCATTCCCCAAAACTAAATCCAAGACTGCCCCCTCTCGTGTTGGGCTTGTTACATACTGACTAAAAAAGTTCTCTTTTGGTAGAAGCTGAAATATGAACAAACTTATTTTTAAAAATTGTAATTTTTATCATAATCGAGAAATTTGATATTCCACATATATGAGAATAGTTGTTTAGCAGTCACTATGCTGTTAAAACCCCAGTTAAACTTATTCCAACAAAACTTAACATTTAATGGGGTATTTAACAGAGGTATTAACTTGGAAAACCTCAAGTTTTCATTCAGAGGGCTAAAGACGGCGATGCTGGTAGTTTGTCATCATTACCCACCGCAAAATCTGTGCCATTATGTCCCGGTACAGCTGCCCAGACCCGAGCTCTGTTTGTAGGTGAGCAGCTTACTGGTGCCTACAGCAAAGTACATCATGGTCTCCTCCCCTGCCTGTTACAGAGCTCTAAGCACACGTGTATTCTAACAACCCTGTACCTGCTTGTACCTGAGTGCTCTGGGTGGTACATTAGGTGAAGTACGGATATGCAGCATGCCAAGTAACAATGACTTGCATTTCTGTAATGCTTTTAACACAGTAAAACATCCTAAGCCACTTCACAGGAGTGTTATCAAACAAAATTTAACACCGAGCCACCATCTTTTGGATGAGACGTTAAATCGAGGCCCCGCCTGCTCTTTCAGGTGGACAAAAAAGATCCTCTGGCATTATTTCGAAGAGGAGCAGGAGAGTTATCCCCGATGTCCTGGAAAATATTTATCCCTCAATCAACATGACAAAAACAGATTAACTGGTCATTATCACATTGCTGTTTGTGGGAGCTTGCTGTGTGTAATTTTGGCTGCCGCGTTTCCTGCATTACAACAGGTACTTAATTGGCTGTAAAGCGCTTTGGGATGTCTGGTGGTCGTGAAAGGCGCTATATAAATGCAAATCTTTTTTTGAATAAGATATTGGGACAGCTGACCGCAGGCTTGGTCAAGAATTATGTTTTAAGGAGCATATTAAAGGAGGAGAGCGAGGCAGAGAGGTTCAGGGAGGGAGAAGTTCCAGAGCTTAGGGCCTTGGCAGCTGAAGGCACGGCTGCCAATGGTGGAACGATGAAAAGCGGGGATGCACAAGAGGCCAGAATTGGAGGAGTGCAGAGATGTCGGAGGGTTGCAGGGCTAGAGGCAAATACAGAGAAACGGTGGGCAAGGCCATGGAGGGATATGGACACTTGCATAATAATTTTAAAATCGAGGTGTTGCCAGACCGGGGGCTAAAGGTGGTGGTTGAACAGGACTTGGTGCAAGTTAGGATACGAGCAGCAGAGTTTTGGATGAGCACAAGTTCATGCAGGGTAACACCACTAGTCACATTCTAATGGGGGAAATGCTATGATGCGATTGGTTGTAATGGGTGTAATTCTATGGTGCAATACTGCGAGTATTTGTAATGGAGCGCATCTACGCTGCAAGTGGCTTTAATGGAGCAATTCTGTGTTGCGATACCGAGTGATTGTAATAGAGTGATGCTTTGACACGATACAGGGAATGGTTGTCATGGGTGCGATTCTATGATGCGAACAATGTTTTCTCTAGGGCACACACATGCACAGCCGCGCGTGAAATCTTCTTCTTAGGCAGCCGCCCCCTAGAGTCGAGGATGACTTGCTTCCACACTAATATGAGTTCTAAGGTGACTAATGAGACCAATATGGGACCTACAGTCTCTGTCACAGGTGGGGCAGACAGTGGTCGGAGGGACGGGTGGGTGGGGGGCTTGATTTGTCATGCGCTCCTTCTGCTGTTTGTGCTTGGCTTCCGCTTGCTCCCGGCGAAGAGACTCGAGGTGTTCAGTGCCTCCCTGGATGCTTCTTCTCAAGCGGTCTTGGGCCAGGGATTCCCAAAAGTCAGTGGTGATGTTGCACTTTTTCAAGGAGGCCTTGAGGGTGTCCTTGAAGCGTTTTCCCTGCCGTGACGTAGCTCGGAGAAGAGCGCTTGTTTCAGGAGTCTAGTATCGGGTATGTGGACGGTGTGGCCCGTCCCATTGGAGCTGGCCGAGCGTGGTCAATGCCTCGATGCTGGGGATGTTGGCCTGAGAGAGAACGCTGACGTTGGTGCACCTATCCTGCCAGTGGATTTGCAGGATTTTGCGGAGGCAGCGGTGGTGGTACTTCCACCAGCCCTTTGAGGCACCTGCTGTACACCGGCCGCGCACAGCATCAGGCTCGAGCCGGGGGCAGGGCTGAGTGCCGAAACCCAATGGCAGGAGAGAGAGCGCGGGAGAAAGCGCAGTCCTGATTGGTGGAGCGGGGGGCAGGGCAGAGCAGGGGGTGGGGTCAGAGGTGGTGTGACTGCCCGGTGGGTCAGCGGGCACAGAGCCCAGAACACCACCTGATTCAACCTGGTTTTATCGCCAAGTTTCTGGCGGTGCGGTGTTTTTTGCACATGCCCCTGGTTGGCACCAGAAAATCAAGTTGCAACAATAGCCCTTGAATCAAGGCCCGGAGCTGATTTCATGTCCCTGGCCAAAGACCGCCCTAAGTGGAGGAAGTGCATCCGGGAGGGCGCTGAGCACCTCGAGTCTCGTCGCCGAGAGCATGCAGAAACCAAGCGCAGGCAGCGGAAAGAACGTGCGGCAAACCAGTCCCACCCTCCCTTCCCTCAATGACTATCTATCCCACTTGTGACAGGGACCGTAATTCCGTATTGGACTGTTCAGTCACCTGAGAACTCATTTTTAAAGTGGAAGCAAGTCTTCCTCGATTTCGAGGGACTGCCGATGATGATGATATGACCTTATCCCAACAACTGTCCCTCTATTCCCTGTGTGTGTAGACACGTCGCCTCGTGTCTTCTAAATTTACGTTCAATTAAACAAAGTACATCTTGGCTAAAACAATTCATCACCAGCAGATTGACCGGGATGTAAATCCATTCCAACCCATTGTTTTTGTGGTTCTGGCAGCGAGCTTGTGTAAAATATAAAGACGGGAAAATAGCCACTTAAAAAACATGAACACAAACATTAATCGTGTAGCATTAATATTCTGTTTCGCAAACTCTTCAGCCCTTTCGATCGATTTCCTTTTTTGACCTCAAAAAAGTGGGGGAGCTGCTTTTAAAATGTAAAACTGGATTGCACGTGTCTATTGCACAGAATGCATCCTAAACCGACAAACATTAATCGTGTAGCATTAATATTATATCGTTAATAATGTTCTGACGTAGGGTCATCGACCCGAAACATTAACTCTGTTTTTCTCTCCACGGATGCTGCCTGACCCGCTGAGATTTCCAGCATTTTCTGTTTTTATTTCAGATTCCAGCATCTGCAGTATTTTGTTTTAGCGTTAATATTGTATCTGATTGCGCTTTCAGGTCTTGCCTGGATGCAGTGTGCCAGCACAGCCTTCGGCTGCCTAAGGAAAAGAGTGTTCGAAGACCAGGCCCTCAAATCTGGCACCAAGCTCATGGTTTACAGGGCTGTAGTGATACCCGCCCTCCTGTATGGCTCAGAGACGTGGACCATATACACTCAAGTCGCTGGAGAAATACCACTAACGATGTCTCCACAAGATCCTTCAAATCCCCCAGGAGGACAGACGCACCAACGCTAGTGTCCTCGACAAGGCCAACATCCCCAGCATTGAAACACTGACCACACTTGATCAGCTCCGTTGGGCGGGCCACATCGTTCGTATGCCAGACACGAGGCTCCCAAAGCAAGCGCTCTACTCGGAACTCCTATACGGCAAGTGAGCCCCAAATGGGCAGAGGAAATGTTTCAAGGACACCCTCAAAGCCGCCTTGATTAAGTGCAACATCCCCACCAACACCTGGGAGTCCCTGGACCAAGACCGCCCTAAGTGGAGAAAGAGCATCCGGGAGGGCGCTGAGCACCTTGAGTCTCGTCGCCGAGAGCATACAGAAACCAAGCGCAGGCAGTGGAAGGAGTGTGCGGCAAACCAGTCCCACCCTCCCTTTCCCTCAACCACTGTCTGTCCCACCTGTGACAGAGACTGTAATTCCCGTATTGGACTGTTCAGTCACCTGAGAACTCACTTTTGGAGTGGAAGCAAGTCTTCCTTGATTTCAAGGGACTGCCTGTGACTGACTGACTGATTGACTGGATGCAGTTATACTTTGCTTTGTGGTGTAGGTGTGAGGATTGAGCAGAAAGTTCTCCAGCATGTTGCCGGCTTGCTCAGGGTTGCTGGGACGCAGTTTAAACACTCCCACACTCGACCCCTTGGCTGTCTTGACTGGGTTAGAGTGCGTGCGAAGAGGCAGACAACTTCAACCCTCCCCAACCTGCACCTTGCAGCGTTTCACAAACTCTTCACCCCTTTCGATCGATTTCCTTTTTTTGGCCCCAAAAAGGTGGGGGAGCCACTTTTAAAACAGTAAAACTGGTCTGCACGTATCTATTGCACAAAATGCATTCTAAACCGACCCGGAAACCAAGAGGCAACATTTCTCATAAACTTCAAAAATTGTTACTAAACTTGAAAGCAAAGGTGCAGCATTCTAATCCCACCATCCTTTCTTAACACATCCGATCGCTTCACAGCGACCTTGCTTGTTCAGAAAAATGGGTTTTGTTATGTATGTAAACTTTACCAGTGTGTAAGGCTTGTATGGGAGACCCAAGGGTCACCTGCACTCACTGGACAAGCAGGTATAAAAGGCAGTCCACCATGCTGCCTCCTCACTCTGGAGTTACAATAAAGAGACCAAGGCCACAACAGTTTGAGCTTAAGATATACAGTCTTGTGGAGTTATTCTAAACATAACAATTGGCGACGAGTAACAGATCACAAACTTTCATGCAGTTATGGCTGTCGTTGGTATTCTAGAGAGATTTGTTGAGGGTGATGATTGGGAAGTCTTCATTGAGCGTCTTGGCCAGTACTTCGTGGCCAACGAGTTGGAAAAGGCAGACACCACAATCAAGCGCAAGGCGATTCTCCTCACCATTTGCAGATCCACGATATATGGCCTCATCAAAAATCTGCCAGCACTGACAAAACCAACAGACAAGACATATGAACAGTTGTGCACGCTGGTTCGGGATCACCACAAGCCGAAGGAAAGCACCTTGATGGCCAGGCATCCCTTTTATACGCACCACTGCTCCGAGGGCAAGGACGTGGCGAGCTATGTCGCCGACCTAAGACATCTTGCGGGACCATGTGCATTTGCTGGATTTTTGGGGGAAGTGTTGCGGGGCTTTTTTGTGCTGGGAATCGGCCACGAGGTCATTCTTCGCAGTCTTCTGCCCTTTCCCCAGGCTTTTATGTCCACGAACGATAATACTAAACAGATATCATTGCAGCATCTGAATTCACCAGCAAGTACTGTGCATAAAATAACGCCTTCAGCAGGCAGAACTGTACACGGCAGGGCCTACACGCCCGCAGAGGCCAGACCTAGGGTGACTCAGAGTCCGCCGTGGGGCGTGAATGCAAACCATTAACACCATGTTGGCGCTGCGGGGGTAATCATCATGCCCATCAATGTCGATTTAAACACTACGTGAGCAAGGGCTGTGAAACAATGGGGCACCTCCAGCGAATGTGCAGACATGCTGCGACTCACCACATGGCAGAGTCGGCAGAAGATGACCAATCCGGCACGGATCACGCTGAATGAGTAAGAGAGGCAACTCAACCCGAGGCTGAAGAGGAAGTGTATGGGGTACACACCTTCACCACCAAAAGCCCTTCGATAATGTTAAAAGTCAAATTAAACGGCATTCCAGTTTCCATGGAATTGGACACGGGGGCGAGTCAGTCAATTATGAGCCAGAAGGCTTTTGAGAAACTGGGGCAACAAGGCATAGAAACATAGAAACATAGAAAATAGGTGCAGGAGTAGGCCATTCGGCCCTTCTAGCCTGCACCGCCATTCAATGAGTTCATGGCTGAACATTCAACTTCAGTACCCCATTCCTGCTTTCTCGCCATACCCCTTGATCCCCCTAGTAGTAAGGACCTCATCTAACTCCTTTTTGAATATATTTAGTGAATTGGCCTCAACAACTTTCTGTGGTAGAGAATTCCACAGGTTCACCACTCTCTGGGTGAAGAAGTTCCTCCGCATCTCGGTCCTAAATGGCTTACCCCTTATCCTTAGACTGTGACCTCTGGTTCTGGACTTCCCCAACATTGGGAACATTCTTCCTGCATCTAACCTGTCTAACCCCGTCAGAATTTTAAACGTTTCTATGAGGTCCCCTCTCATTCTTCTGAACTCCAGTGAATACAAGCCCAGTTGATCCAGTCTTTCTTGATAGGTCAGTCCCGCCATCCCGGGAATCAGTCTGGTGAACCTTCGCTGCACTCCCTCAATAGCAAGAATGTCCTTCCTCAGGTTAGGAGACCTAAACTGTACACAATACTCCAGGTGTGGCCTCACCAATGCCCTGTACAACTGTAGCAACACCTCCCTGCCCCTGTACTCAAATCCCCTTGCTATGAAGGCCAACATGCCATTTGCTTTCTTAACCGCCTGCTGCACCTGCATGCCAACCTTCAATGACTGATGTACCATGACACCCAGGTCTCTTTGCACCTCCCCTTTTCCTAATCTGTCACCATTCAGATAATAGTCTGTCTCTCTGTTTTTACCACCAAAGTGGATAACCTCACATTTATCCACATTATACTTCATCTGCCATGCATTTGCCCACTCACCTAACCTATCCAAGTCGCTCTGCAGCCTCACAGCATCCTCCTCGCAGCTCACACTGCCACCCAACTTAGTGTCATCCGCAAATTTGGAGATACTACATTTAATCCCCTCATCTAAATCATTAATGTACAGTGTAAACAGCTGGGGCCCCAGCACAGAACCTTGCGGTACCCCACTAGTCACTGCCTGCCATTCTGAAAAGTACCCATTTACTCCTATTCTTTGCTTCCTGTATGACAACCAGTTCTCAATCCATGTCAGTACACTACCCCCAATCCCATGTGCTCTAACTTTGCACATCAATCTCTTGTGTGGGACCTTGTCGAACGCCTTCTGAAAGTCCAAATATACCACATCAACTGGTTCTCCCTTATCCACTCTACTGGAAACATCCTCAAAAAATTCCAGAAGATTTGTCAAGCATGATTTCCCTTTCACAAATCCATGCTGACTTGGACCTATCATGTCACCTCTTTCCAAATGCACTGCTATGACATCCTTAATAATTGATTCCATCATTTTACCCACTACCGATGTCAGGCTGACCGGTCTATAATTCCCTGTTTTCTCTCTCCCTCCTTTTTTAAAGGCCAAAACTAAGTCCGATCCACACCAGGTTGCGCACTTACACCAAAGAGCTCATACCAGTCATTGGCAGTGCAGCAGTGAAGGTATCGTACAATGGAGCTGTACATGATTTACCACTATGGATTGTAGCAAGCGATGACCCAACGCTGTTCAGCAGAAGCCGGCTAGGAAAGATCCGATGGAACCGGGACAACATCAAAGCACTGTCTTCGGAGGATGACGGCTCGTGCTAAAGAAATTTTCGTCATTATTCGAGCCAGGCATCTGCAACTTCACAAGCGCCAAAGTGCAGATCCATCTAGTCCCTGATACACGACACAAGGCCCAAGCGGTTCCATACATGATGCGAGAGAAGGTCGCGATCGAGCTGGACAGACTTGAACAAGAGGGGCCAGTCCAATTCTTCCGGTGTTGAAGAGCGATGGGACGGTCAGAATCTGTGGGGACTACAAGGTAACGAGCAACCGAGTGTCGTTACAGGACCAGTACCCACTATCCAAAGCAGATGACCTGTTTGCAATGCTAGCAGGGGGGAAGCCGTTCACCAAGTTGGATCTAACCTCTGCTTACATGACACAGGAGCTGGCTGAACCTTCGAAAATATTGACGTGCATCAACACGCACAGAGGACTGTTCATATACCACAGATGCCCCTTTGGGATTCGTTCGATGGTGGCCATCTTCCAGAGGAACATGGAGAGTCTGCTGAAATCGGTTCCGTGCACCATGGTGTTCCAAGACGATATCTTGATCACTGGTCGCAACACCACCGAACACTTGCACAAACTGGAAGAGGTTCTCAAGCAACTGGACAGAGTGGGACTCAGGCTGAAACGCTCCAAATGTGTTTTCCTGGCGCCAGAGGTCGAATCTTTGGGGAGAAAGATTGCGGCGGACGGCATCAGACCCACGGACTCCAAGACAGAGGCCATCAAGAATGCACCCAGACCACAGAATGTGACAGAGCTGCGTTCGTTCCTGGGACTCTTCAACTATTTTGGTAACTTTCTACCGGGGTTGAGCACTTTGCTGGAACCCTTGCATTTATTGCTACGTAAGGGTGACGACTGGGTTTGGGATAAAGCTCAAGAGACAGCCTTTAACAAGGCCAGAAACCTGCTATGTTCCAACAAGTTACTTGTATTGTATGACCCGTGTAAACGCTTAGTACTAGCATGTGATGCATCTTCATACTGGGTCGGTTGTGTGTTACAGCAAGCCAATGGGTCAGGCAAACTGCAACTGGTTGCATATACATCCAGAAGCTTATCTAAGGCTGAAAGAGCCTACAATATGGTTGAAAAAGAAGCATTAGCATGCATGTACAGGGTTAAGAAAATGCACCAATACCTATTTGGGCTCCAGTTCCAGCTCGAAACCGACCACAAGCTGCTCATTTCATTGTTCTCAGAAAGCAAAGGTATTAACACCAAAGATGGGCACTAACATTATCTGCGTAGAATTATGTAATCCGCCACAGACCAGGCACTGAGAACTGTGTGGATGCCCTCAGTCAGCTACCATTGCCCACCACCGGGGTGGAAACGGCGCAACCCGCAGACTTGCTCCTTGTAATGGATGCTTTTGAGAGTGGCTCACCAGATCAGGACCTGGACTAGCCAGGACCCAGTGTTATCACTTGTAAAAAGCTGGTCAGCAGTCCCAAGGGAAATGCAAGACGAAATTAAGCCGTTCCTCCGACGCAAGGACGAAATGTCCATCCATTCGGATTGCCTCCTATGGGGGTATCGTGTAATTTTGCCAAAAAAAGGCAGGGAAATGTTTATATGCGACCTTCACAGTACTCACCCAGGCATAGTCATGATGAAGACTATTGCCAGGTCACACGTTTGGCTCGGAATTGGAGTCATGCGTACACCAATGCAACACTTGCTCACAGTTGAGCAATGCACCAAGGGAGGTCCCACTGAGTCTGTGGTCATGGCCCTCCAAACCGTGGTCAAGGGTGCACGTAGATTTCGCTGGCCCCTTTCTAGGAAAGATGTTCCTAGTAGCAGTGGACGCTTACTGTAAATGGATTGAATGTACAATAATGTAATCATGTGCGTCCACTGCCACCATTGAAAGTCTCCGGGCCATGTTCATCACCTATGGTTTGCCCGACGTCCTTGTTAGTGACAATGGACCATGCTTCACCAGCTTGGAATTCAATGAGTTCATGACCCACAATGGCATCAAGCATGTCAGGTCTGTGCCGTTTAATCCAACGGTCAAGTGGAACAGGCAGTTCAAACCATCAAGCAGAGCTTGAAACATATGACAGACGGTTCCCTGCAGACCCGGCTATCTCGGATTCTGCTCAGCTACCGCACCGCGACCCCACTCGCTTACCGGGGTTCCCCCTGCAGAATTGCTAATGAAGAGAGCACTCAAAACTAGGCTCTCCTTAGTCCATCTGGATCTCAATGGTCATGTAGAAGCCCAGCATCACCAGCATAACATGTACCACGATGCGACATTGAAGTTAATGACCCTGTGTTTGTTCTTAATTATGGTCATGGTCCCAAATGGGTTGCTGGCACTGTGTTAGCCAAGAAAGGGAATAAAGTGTTTGCTGTCAAACTTTTGAATGGGCAAACTTGCAGAAAGCAATTGGATCATAGAAACATAGAAAATAGGTGCAGGAGTAGGCCATTCGGCCCTTTGAGCCTGCACCGCCACTCAATAAGATCATGGCTGATCATTCACCTCAGTACCCCTTTCCTGCTTTCTCTCCATACCCCTTGATCCCTTTAGCCGTAAGGGCCATATCTAACTCCCTCTTGAATATATCCAATGAACTGGCATCAACAACTCTCTGTGGTAGGAAATTCCACAGGTTAACAACTCTCTGAGTGAAGAAGTTTCTCTTCATCTCAGTCCTAAATGGCTTGCCCCTTATCCTTAGACTGTGTCCTCTGGTTCTGGACTTCCCCAACATCGGGAACATTCTTCCTGCATCTAATCTGTCCAGTCCTGTCAGAATTTTATGTTTCTATGAGATCCTCTCTCATCCCTCTAAACTCCAGTGAATACAGGCTCAGTCAATCCAGTCTCTTCTCATATGTCAGTCCTGCCATCGCAGTAATCAGTCTGGTGAACCTTCGCTCCACTCCCTCAATAGCAAGAATGTCCTTCCTCAGATTAGAGACCAAAACTGAACACAATATTCCAGGTGGGGCCTCACCAAGGCCCTGTACAACTGCAGTAAGACCTCCCTGCTCCTATACTCAAATCCCCTAGCTATGAAGGCCAACATACCATTTGCCTTCTTCACCGCCTGCTGTACCAGCATGCTCTGCTTTTCCTAATCTGTCACCATTCAGATAATATTTTGCCTTTGTGTTTTTGCCCCCAAAGTGGATAACCTCACATTTATCCACATTATACTGCATCTGCCATGCATTTGCCCACTCATCTAACTTGTCCAAGCCACCCTGCAGCCTCTTAGCTTCCTCCTCACAGCTCACATTGCCACCCAGCTTAGTGTCAGCTGCAAACTTGGAAATATTACATTCAATTCCTTCATCTAAATCATTAATGTATATTGTAAATAGCTGGGGTCCCAGCACTCCACTAGTCATTGCCTGCCATTCTGAAAAGGACCCGTTTATCCTGACTCTCTGCTTCCTGTCTGCCAACCAGTTCTCTATCCACTTCAGTACATTACCCCCAATACCATGTGCTTTAATTTTGCACACCAATCTCTTGTGTGGGACCTTGTCAAAAGCCTTTTGAAAGTCCAAATACACCACATCCACTGGTTCTCCCACCAAACTGCGATTCACTGACAACCAAGAACAGTATGAAGAGGACATTACCATCATTGATCCACCCACACACACCCAACCAGCAATCAACCTCGCGGTCAACCAGGAGGATGAACCCACCATGCCCGACAGTCCGATCAGACCAGTCACACCGGGTGCAGCAATGATCTGACCGACTCAGTCATGCCTGGACTTCAACTCAGGCGATCAACCTGGGAAGGCAGAGCCCCGGGTCGCCTCAACTTGTAAATAACTTGTACATAAGACTTTGGGGGGGGGGGGGCACGGAGAATGATGTTATGTATGTAAACTTTACCAGTGTGTAAAACTTGCTACCAGGGGGTGCACCTGTGGGCGACCCAAGGGTCACCTGCACACCCTGGACAAGCAGATATAAAAGGCAGTCTACCCTGATGCCTCCTCACTCTGGAGTTACAATAAAGAGACCAAGGTCACAACAGTTTGAGCTTAAGATATACAGTCTTGTGGAGTTATTCTAAACATAACAGGTTTCTGTATCTCCTTTCTGTTAATGCAGATAAGAGCAAGGCAGATGTACATGTGGCTAAAGGTGTATGAGATCTGTGTCAATTTTGACCAGCAAGTTAGAATCAACTGTTTTTTAGTGACGGAGACGCATTATGTGTGTAATAAAACCAAGATTTAAGAGGAGACTGTTGCGATTACTGAACAATAGAAGTCATCGGTGCAGAATCATTTGACTTGGCTGAGGTGAATGAGTTACAAGGAGCCTTTATGTCTGATTGAGAACAGTCTCCATCCATCATTTGCAAAATGATCCAGTTTAAGCACCTATTTGTGCGGGTCACATTAATCAGCCCAGCGACACAGGCCACTGTTAGTATTGTACGGTCCGATGCACGCATTTTCTTTGTTTAAAACAATGATTTAATCTTTTACAACATTCTACATCATATAGACACTGCTGCAATCATTGATAATGTTCATTGTTAAGCAAGGAGCTATTTCTGCAACAACCTGACAGTGTGTTCTGATTTTCAGATAGTGTTCTACCTACCAGTTTGGTGTATATGATGCTATTTTTGTTTAATGATTAATTGTATTTAATTGTTTCATGTTTTCAGTTGCTTTGTAACTAAACAGTACATGCAATTGTACAGTAAGCAGTGTTTACAAATACATTTCATAAAATATTATAAAATCACGATTTATTTGTAATTTGCCTACCAATGACCATAACAATAACTGAATAAGTAGGTTTACTGAAAATGTGGTTATAAGAGTACTATCGGATGGGCGACATGGGCCGCTTGCAGCATATTTTCTAGGACCATTTTAAGTTCCCAAACCGCCCTTGGTGATCGGGACCACGGAGCGTCTGGTTGACAGCCCTGGATTAGAGCGAGACTTGGGAGTGCTGCCCATTCAGCAGCTCTCAATGCCCCAGTACTCAACCTTGAGCTAAGTAGCCCAGAAAGAGCCCACAACAACGAAAGGTCACAAAACTGGTGGGCACGTCCCATCAAGGCTGGATATGGGGTGAAGTTGATCAATGGATTTAGTCTCAATGAGCACCTAATGCAGGTTTATGACACAGATTGGGTTATTGATCATATGCAGCATAGCCAATGAACACTTGCCTTCAAAGAGGATTGGCTAAATAACAGAAAACAGAGAGTCGGGATTAATGGTTCATCCTCGGGTTGGCAATCAGTAACCAGTGGGGTGCCGCAGGGATCAGTGCTGGGACCCCAACTATTTACAATCTATATTATCGACTTGGAAGAAGGGACCGAGTGTAACGTAGCCAAGTTTGCTGATGATACAAAGATGGGAGGAAAAGCAATGTGTGAGGAGGACACAAAAAACCTGCAAAAGGACATAGACAGGCTAAGTGAGTGGGCAAACATTTGGCAGATGGAGTATAATGTTGGAAAGTGTGAGGTTTTGCACTTTGGCAGAAAAAAATCGAAGAGCAAGTTATATTTAAATGGATAAAAATTGCAAACTGCTGCAATACAGCGGGACCTGGAGGTCCTGGTGCATGAAACAGAAAGGTTAATATGCAGGTACAGCAAGTGATCAGAAAGGCCAATGGAATCTTGGCCTTTATTGCAATGGAGATGGAGTATAAAAGCTGGGAAATCTTGCTACAGCTATATAAGGTATTGGTGAGGCCACACCTGGAATACTGCGTGCAGTTTTGGTTTCCATATTTACGAAAGGATATACTTCCTTTGGAGGCAGTTCAGAGAAGGTTCACTAGGTTGATTCTGGAGATGAGGGGGTTGACTTATGTGGAAATGTTGAGTAGGTTGGGCCTCTACTCATTGGAATTCAGAAGAATGAGAGGTGATCTTATTGGAACGTATACGATTATGAGGGGGCTTGACAAGGTGGATGCAGAGAGGATGTTTCCACTGATGGGGGAGACTAGAACTAGAGAGCATAATCTTAGACTAAGGGGCCGCCCATTTAAATCTGAGATGAGGAGGAATTTCTTCTCTCAGAGAGTTGTAAATCTGTGGAATTCGCTGCCTTAGAGAGCTGTGGAGGCTGGGACATTGAATAAATTTAAGACAGAGATTGACAGTTTCTAACCGATAAGGGAATAAGGGATTATGGGGAACGGGCAGGGAAGTGGACCTGAGTCCATGATCGGATCAACTATGATTGTATTAAATGGCAGAGCAGGCTCGAGGGGCCGTATGGC
This sequence comes from Pristiophorus japonicus, assembly GCF_044704955.1. Lineage (NCBI taxonomy): Eukaryota > Metazoa > Chordata > Chondrichthyes > Pristiophoridae > Pristiophorus > Pristiophorus japonicus. The sequence goes on along the minus strand of NC_091988.1, from coordinate 104,821,397 downwards.
CTACTCCTGTTCCTATTTCTTATGTTCTTATGTTGTTCAGCAATGACTGAGCCACGTATACCAGCCTGGAAACTGCAGGCTAATTGAAGCTGTCGAGGTTGATGGATAATGGATAATGGATGAGAGATCAGATTATGTGAGTTTCATTTCACTGGTGAAATTAATGGATTTTTAAAGTTGTTTATGATCGAAGCCCAGACTTCCAAGGTGTGTGTATCCTCCACACTCCTTTCAGATTTTATCTACTGTCCAGAAAGTGCGAGCTTTTGTGTCAGGAAGGATAGAAAGGAAAAGGAGGTGCGGTGGCGTTGCTGGTTAAAGAGGAAATTAATGCAATAGTAAGGAAGGACATTAGCTTGGATGATGTGGAATCGGTATGGGTGGAGCTGTGGAATACCAAAGGGCAGAAAACACAAGTGAGAGTTGTGTACAGACCACCAAACAGTAGTAGTGAGGTTGGAGATGGCATCAAACAAGAAATTAGGGATGCGTGCAATAAAGGTATAGCAGTTATCATGGGCGACTTTAATCTACATATAGATTGCGTTAACCAAGTTGGTAGCAATGTGGTGGAGGAGGATTTTCTGGAGTGTATTAGGGATGGTTTTCTAGACCAATATGTCGAGGAACCAACTAGAGAGCTGGCCATCCTAGACTGGGTGATGTGTAATGAGAAAGGACTAATTAGCAATCTTGTTGTGCGAGGCCCCTTGGGGAAGAGTGACCATAATATGGTAGAATTCTTTTTTAAGATGGAGAGTGACAGTGTTAATTCAGATACTAGGGCCCTGAGCTTCAGGAAAGGTAACTTCGATGGTATGAGATGTGAATTGTCTAGGTGAGACTGGCAAATAATACTTAAAGGGTTGACGGTGGATAGGCAATGACAGACATTTAAAGATCACATGGATGAACTTCAACAATTGTACATCCCTGTCTGGAGTAAAAATAAAATGGGGAATGTAGCTCAACCGTGGCTAACAAGGAAAATTAGGGATAGTGTTAAATCCAAGGAAGAGGCATATAAATTGGCCAGAAAAAGCAGCAAACCTGAGGACTGGGAGAAATTTAGAATTCAGCAGAGGAGGACAAAGGGTCTAATTAGGAGGGGGAAAATAGAGTACGAGAGGAAGCTTGCAGGGAACATAAAAACTGACTGCAAAAGCTTCTATAGATATGTGAAGAGAAAAAGATTAGTGAAGACCAACGTAGGTCCTTTGCAGACAGAATCAGGTGAATTTATAATGGGAAACAAAGAAATGGCAGACCAATTGAACAAATACTTTGGATCTGTCTTCACCAAGGAAGACTCAAATAACCTTCTGGAAATACTAGGGATTCGAGGGTCTAACGAAAAGGAGGAACTGAAGGAAATCCTTATTAGTCAGGAAATTGTGTTGGGGAAATTGATGGCATTGAAGGCCGATAAATCCCCAGGGCCTGATAGTCTGCATCCCAGAGTACTTAAGGAAGTGGCCCTAGAAATAGTGGATGCATTGGTGATCATTTTCCAATATTCTATTGACTCTGGATCAGTTCCTATGGACTGGAGGGTAGCTAATGTAACATCACTGTTTAAAAAAGGAGGTAGAGAGAAAACGGGGAATTATAGACTGGTTAGCCTGACATCGGTGTTGGGGAAAATGTTGGAATCAATAATTAAAGATGAAATAGCAGCACATTTGGAAAGCAGTGACAGGATCGGTCCAAGTCAGCATGGATTTATGAAAGGGAAATCATGCTTGACAAATCTTCTAGAATTTTTTGAGTACTAGTAGAGTGGACAAGGGAGAACCAGTAGATGTGGTCTATTTGGACTTTCAAAAGGTTTTTGACAAGGTCCCACACAAGAGATTAGTATGCAAAATTAAAGCACATGGTATTGGTGGTAATGTATTGACATGGTTAGAGAACTGGTTGGCAGTCAGAAAGGCAGAGAGTCGGAATAAATGGGTCCTTCTCAGAATGGCAGGCAGTGACCAATGGGGTGCCACAGGGTTCAGTGCTAGGACCCCAGCTATTTACAATATACATCAATGATTTAGATGAAGGAATTGAATTAATATCTCCAAGTTTGCAGATGAAACTAAGCTGGGTGGCGATGTGAGCTGTGAGGAGGATACCAAGAGACTTCACGGTGACTTGGACAGGTTAGGTGAGTGGGCAAATGCATGGCAGATGCAGTGTAATGTGGATACATGTGAGGTTATCCACTTTGGTCGCAAAAACAGGGAGACAGAATATTATCTGAATGGTGACAGATTAGAAAAAGGGGAGATGCAAAGAGACCTGGGTGTCACGGTACATCAGTCATTGAAGTTTGGCATGCAGGTACAACAGGCGGTGAAGAAGGCAAATGGCTTGTTGGCCTTCATAGCTAGGGGATTTGAGTATAGGAGCAGGGAGGTCTTACTGCAGTTGTACAGAACCTTGGTGAGGCCACACCTGGAATATTGTGTTCAGTTTTGGTCTCCTAATCTGAGTAAGGCCATTCTTGCTATTGAGGGAGTACAGATTAATTCCCGGGATGGCAGGACTGATATATGAGGAGAGACTGGATCAACTGGGCTTGTATCCACTGGAGTTTAGAAGAATGAGAGGGGATCTCACAGAACATATAAAATTCTGACGGGATTGAACAGGTTAGATGCAGGAAGAATGTTCCCATTGCTGGGGAGTTCCAGAACCAGGGGTCACAGTCTAAGAATAAGGGGTAAGCCATTTAGGACCGAGATGAGGAGAAACTTCTTCACTCAGAGAGTTATTAACCTGTGGAATTCTCTACCGCAGAAAATTGTTGATGCCAGTTCGTTAGATATATTCAAAAGGGAGTTAGATATGGTCCTTACGGCCAAAGGGATCAAGTGGTATGGAGAGAAAGCAGGAAAGGGGTACTGAGGTGAATGATCAGCCATGATCATATTGAATGGTGGTGCAGGCTCGAAGGGCCGAATGACCTGCTCCTGCACCTATTTTCTATGTTTCTAGGAAAAGGGCGCTAACAGTCCAGGGGGGCAAAATTCGATAGTGCCCCGCTAACTTTTACCTTTTTGAAAAGTTAGCGCCCGGCGAAATGGCGTGCAAAATTGTAGGAGTTTTCGCCCCAGGAGTGAAGGGGGGGCGGGGAGAGGCGAGGGGGGCGGGGGGACGGTGGAATGTGGTGCTAATGGCCTTAGTGGGGCACTGCAGTTGCCAGAGAGTTACCCAATTTCAACTGACTTGCATTCAGCAATCAGCCTTCAATGCTTGGGGCTGAAATTGCCCACCGCTGGAAATGGGGCGCACCTACCCTGTTCCTCGTGTTTTTACCGGCGCGGTGGATGAGGTGGCCTCTTGAGCAAACCACCGCTCCCCCACCCTCCCCACCGCTCCCCCACCCTCCCCACCGCTCCCACACCCTCCCCACTGCTCCCCCACCCTCCCCACCCTCCCCACCGCTACCCCACCCTCCCCTCCCCACTGCTCCCCCACCGCTCACCCACCCTCCTCCACCGCTCCTCCTCCCTCCTCCACCGCTCCCCCACCAATCGTGCAGCTACTCAAACTCACCTCCTCATCTCACGCCTTGCCTACATTCACAGCTATTCAATCACGGCAGGCATATCTTCCACATACATAGCTGGACTCTTATTCACACCAGTTCCTTTCTTTTGCAGGTCAAGATGGCACATAACAGGAGGGAGCAGCAGTGAACTGGAGGGGAGAAACCTCAACTGCGCAAGCTCACTGACCTGGAGGAGCGAGTGCTGCGGTTCATTGGCCCTCGAGTGGTGGGCACCATGGCCGCCGGAGACATCGACCCTACTGGGGCCAACAACGGTATCTTTATCCGCTCTCCATCCCTCATCCCACTTCCCCATCAAACCAGAGGGCTTTCTCACTTTCCAGCTCCTGATACTGTCTGCATTCCTTGCTCCATTTCTGCCCTCTGCCCTCACCTTAATGCGAGTCTTGTGCCTTTATGCTTTCAGGTAACCAGGCAGCAGATGTGCAGCCTGTACCTGAGCCTCCCCCAGCACAGTCAGGAGGAAGAGGAGGGAGAGGAGGGAGAGGAGGGAGAGGAGGAGCCAAGCACTGAGTTATTGCAGCTCTCACCCACAGGCACCAGCTCAGAGACTGGCACTATGCGTTTGTTAGAGGTAAGGTTAGTAGAGGGGTCTGCACTGGGAGATGCATCGGGGCCTAGTGGGCTGCAACAAGGTCAAAGGGAAAGGGAACCTCGGGAGCCAGCTCAGGGTGAGTTCTGCTGCACAGGAATCAGATGAGGACCTCGATGGGGAGGCACTCACAAAAAGAGTGATGGCCATGGAATCTGACATCATTGGTGCAATGGCAAGGGTGCCCGAGAGGCTCTCGGCAATGGTAGGGAGAGTGGAGGAGTGCGCCTCCAGCATTGTACAGAGCTCTGCGCACACCATGGAGCCCATCATTGCCCGTCTGCGAGGATGGTGGATTCCCAGAGAGACCCTGGGGACCCAAACTCCGTGGCGTGTGTCTGGGGCGATGTGGCAGCTTCCATTTCAGCACAGCCGGAAGCCACACAACGTCGTCGTGCTGTCATGCCGTTAGTGACTGCTGACATCCAGTCTCAGACTGCCCTCATTTAGCCTGAGCTGGCTGCCACGCAAGCTCTGGCTGCTGCCATCGTCGCTGAGTCCACTGGGGATCTCACGGTGTCGCAGCAAGCCACCAATCTGTGCTCTAGATCCCGAGGGAGTGCCAGTGTGTCAGTGGAGCAGGAACCCGCTGTCCTCTCTCAGGATGACACACTCCTGAGCCCACCACTGCCACTCCACCATTGCCCTTGTCACTGCCTGTCACCCAGCCAGCCCAGACTGCCGCCGCCCAGCCTGAGGTGGTGCAGTCTACAGCTGGGCTTTCCAGGCCCAGAGCTGGTCGAGGGCCTCCTACAAGGCCATCTGTAGCTCTGGCCCCGACACTCAGCAGCCTTCCAGCAGCCCTGCTGCAGCCACTGGGGACACTCTGTGGAGGAGCACTAGAATAGTTAAAACAAAGAGGGGATATAAGGAAATGCACAAGGGTGATTCTTAAATATATTATGATACAGTTAATTGTTATTACATACATTTTTATTGGAATGTTTAATCTTTGCTGTTGTCTTTCATTTCAGTTTTGGGGCTTTGGTATGGAAGGACAAATTGATGAGGTGATGGGGACATCCAGAGGAACCGGGAAGTGGGGTGGAATTTACTGGAACCGAAGTCTGATGAGATGGTCGTGGATCGGCCTTGCAGAATCGCGATTAAGTGTCTTCCTCCTCCGTTGCTGGTGTTGCTACTCCTCTTCCTCTTCCTCCTCCTCCTGCTCCTCCTCCTGAGGTGGCTGGCTATTCCTGGTGACAATGGCCGTGCCCTCATGATGACCAGGTTGTGAAGCATGCAGCATGCAACGATGAATAGGGAGACCTGCTCAGCCGAGTACTGGAGGACTCCTCCCGAGCGGTCAAGCCAGCGGAACCGTTGCTTCAGCACTCCGATGGCCTGATCGATGATATTTCTGGTGGCAGCATGGCTGTCATTGTACGAGTGCTGGGCAGGAGTGTTGGAGTTGTGGAGGGGAGTCATGAGCCAGGTGGTGCCCTTGTCTCCAAGCAGCCAGCCGCGAGCTTGATGTGGTGGCTGGAAGAGAGCTGGCACATCGGTCTGGGGCAGGATGGAGGCTTCGTGGCTGCTGCCAGGATAGCGAGCATTGATGGTGAGGATTCTGTGTGTGTCATCATCATCATAGTCAGTCCCTCGAGCGAGGATGACTTGCTTCCACGAGTTCACAGATGTTTCAATGAAGGACCCGATGTTCCAGTCCTGAACTCCAATTGAGGGGATGGAAGATGCCTGTGGGTGGATTTTTTTGATGTGTGGTGACCGTTGCTCACTAGCCACAACACGGGCTCGACAGAGCTAGGTCTTGGTCCAGTGGCAAGGGTTGAACCAGGATGACTGGAGACCTGCTCTGCTGCACGGAACTAGAGCACACACACATCGCAGTGTGGGCTGGGCCCGTGCTGCCCCTGGGCCCTCGGCTCTTCTGGGCCCCATACCCCTTCCCACGATGTTCCAGGGCCCGGCGCTCCAACTCTATTTATAGCCCCGACCTGCGGTGGTGTTCTATATATATAGATAAACTCAGACACACATTATATATTATATATATAGACACACAAATGGGTCCTTTTCGGGTTGGAAATCGGTGGTTAGTGGTGTGCCACAGGGATCGGTACTGGGACCACAACTGTTTACAATATACATAGATGACCTGGAAGAGGGGACAGAGTGTAGTGCAACAAAATTTGCAGATGACACAAAGATTAGTGGGAAAGCGGGTTGTGTAGAGGACACAGAGAGGCTGCAAAGAGATTTAGATAGGTTAAGCGAATGGGCTAAGGTTTGGCAGATGGAATACAATGACGGAAAGTGTGAGGTCATCCACCTTGGGAAAAAAAACAGTAAAAGGGAATATTATTTGAATGGGGAGAAATTACAACATGCTGCGGTGCAGAGGGACCTGGGGGTCCTTGTGCATGAAACTCTTTTAGAGTCTACCTGCAAAACATAAAACATTAAACCGTGCCACCCGACCTGGGTGACACACCAGACATTTACAAGGCCCTTTTTTTTCCGTTTTTTTTGTGTTTTTCTTTTTTTTTCCTTTTTTTTTTGGGCACTAAAATCACAATTTTCCCAGTGCCCCCTATAAAAGGGAAGGGGACACTAAAAGCACCGGCAATTAAAACAAATTAAACTTTAAAACATAAAATCAAATTAAAATTTGGTTGCCGGGCGTGATGATGCACTCCAGTCCCCCAAAAAGTTAGTTTGCAGGTGCAACAGGTAATCAGGAAGGCGAATGGAATGTTGGCCTTCATTGCGAGAGGGATAGAGTACAAAAGCAGGGAGGTCCTTCTGCAACTGTATAGGGTATTGGTGAGGCCGCACCTGGAGTACTGCGTGCAGTTTTGGTCACCTTACTTAAGGATATACTAGCTTTGGAGAGGGTACAGAGACGATTCACTAGGCTGATTCCGGAGATGAGGGGGTTACCTTATGATGATAGATTGAGTAGACTGGGTCTTTACTCGTTGGAGTTCAGAAGGATGAGGGGTGATCTTATAGAAACATTAAAAATAATGAAAGGGATAGACAAGATAGAGGCAGAGAGGTTGTTTCCACTGGTTGGGGAGACGAGAACTAGGGGGCACAGCCTCAAAATACGGGGGAGCCAATTTGAGAAGGAATTTCTTCTCCCAGAGGGTTGTGAATCAGTGGAATTCTCTGCCCAAGGAAGCAGTTGAGGCTAGCTCATTGAATGTATTCAAGTTACAGATAGATAGATTTTTAACCAATAAGGGAATTAAGGGTTATGGGGAGCGGGCGGGTAAGTGGAGTTGAGTCCATGGCCAGATCAGCCATGATCTTGTTGAATGGCGGAGCAGGCTCAAGGGGCTAGATGGTCTACTCCTGTTCCTAATTCTTATGTTCTTATCATCATATCATCATAGGCAGTCCCTTGGAATCGAAGAAGACTTGCTTCCTAAAGTGAGTTCTTTGGTGGCTGAACAGTCCAATACGAGAGCCACAGACCCTTTCACAGGTGGGACAGACATTCGTCGGGGGAAGTGGGGGGTGGGTCTGATTTTCCGCACGCTCCTTCCGCTGCCTGCGCCTGACCTCTTCATGCTCACAGCATTGAAATTCGAAAAGCTGAACGCCCGCCCGAATGTACTTTCTCCACTTGGGGCGGTCTTCGGCCAGGGTCTCCCAGGTGTCAGTGGTGATGTCACACTTCACCAGGGAGGCTTTGAGGGTGTCCTTGTAATATTTCCACTGCCCACCTTTGGCTTGTTTTTCATGAAGGAGCTCCACGTAGAGTGCTTGCTTAGGGAGTCTCGTGTCTGGCATGCGAAATATGTGGCCTGCCCAGCGGAGCTGATTGAGTGTGATCAGTGCCTCAATTCTGGGGATGTTGGCCTGGGCGAGGACACTGATGTTGGTGCGTCTGTCCTCCCAGGGGATTTGCAGGATCTTGCGGAGACATCGTTGGTGTTATATCTCCAGCGACTTGAGGTGTCTTCTGTAAGTCGTCCGTGCCTCTGATCCATACAGGAGGGCGGGTATTACTACAGCCCTGTAGACCATGAGCTTGGTGGTAGGTTTGAGGGCCTGGTCTTCGAACACTCTTTTCCTCAGGCGTTCGAAGGCTGCACTGGCGCACTGGAGGCGATGTTGAATCTCTGCATCGATTTCTGCGAGGTATGGGAAATGGTCCACATTGTCGAGGGCCGCGCTGTGGATCTTGATGACTGGGAGGCAGTGCTGTGTGGGGAGGGCAGGCTGGTGGGGGACCTTTGTCTTACGGATGTTTTCGTATACCTCGGTGAATACATCGACTATATCCTGGAGTTCAGCCTCAGAATGTGCGCAGATGCAGGCAACGTCTGCGTACTATAGTTCAACAACAGAGGTTGGGGTGATCTTGGACCTGGTCTGGAGGTGGCCTCCTCGATGCACCTAACGGAGTCCACTCCAGCGGGGAGCTTGTCGACAGTGAGGTGGAACATGGCAGCGAGATAGATTGAGAAGAGGGTTGGAGCGATGACGCAGCCCTGTTTGACCCCGGTCCGGACGTGGATTGGGTCTGTAATGGATCCGTTGGTAAGGATCACGGCCTGCATGTCATCGTGGAGCAGGCGAAGGATGTTGACAAACTTTCGGGGCCATCCAAAACGGAGGAGGATGCTCCATAAGCCCTCACGGTCGACAGTGTCAAAGGTCTTTGTGAGATCAAAAAATGCCATGTATAAGGGCTGGTGCTGCTCCCTGCATTTTTCCTGCAGTTGTCGTGCTGCAAAGATCATGTCCGTTGTTCCCCATAGGGGACGAAATCCGCACTGCGACTCCGGGAGGAGTTCCTCGGCCACAGGGAGAAGATGGTTGAGGAGAACTCTAGTGACAACCTTTCCAGTGGTTGATAGCAGGGAGATTCCCCTGTAGTTGCTGCAGTTGGATTTGTTCCCCTTTTTAATGATGGTCACGATCACTGCATCTCTCAGATCTCCCAGCATGCTCTCCTCCCTCCAGATGAGAGAGATGAGGTCATGTATCCGCGCCAACAGTGCCTCTCAGCCATATTTTAGCACCTCAGCAGGGATTCCATCTGCACCCGTAGCCTGGTTATTCTTGAGCTATTTTATTGCTTTTTCTACCTCGTGCAGTGTTGGGGTCTCACTGAGGTGGTGGCGGGTAGCATGCTGCGGGCTGGAGTTGAGAACACTCGAGTCAAAGGCAGAGTCTCGATTGAGGAGATCTTCAAAGTGCTTCTTCCAGCGGGCCCTGACTGCCTCGGTGTCCTTGATGAGTGTTTCCCCGTTCTTGGCCAGCAGTGGGGTGGGCCCTGGGAGTTTGGACCGTAGGTGGCCTTGACTGCGATGAAGAATCCTCGCACATCATGGCTGTCAGCCGGTTGCTGTATCTCCTGTACTTCCTCCATCCACCGCCTGTTCTTTAGGTCCCGGGTTTTTTGTTGGACCTCAGCCTTGAGCCGTCTGTAACGTTGATTTGCAGCTCCCGAGTCGGGTTGTTGTTTGAGGCTCAGAAATGCTCTGCTCTTACGATCTATTAGTTCTTGGATCTCCTGATCGTTTTCATCAAACCAGTCCTGGTGTTTCCTGGTTGAGTGACCAAGTGTCTATTCACAGGCACTGGTTATAGAGGCCTGGAGGGCAGACCAAGTGCTGTGGGCATTCTGCATCTCAGGATCATCAAGGCACGCCAGGTTAGCTGGCTGTATAGGGCTCTCTTAGCTGGGTCTTTAAGTGCCCCAGCATTGACTTTTTTGCGGCACTGCTTCACATTATATATAGACACACTCAGACACACATTATATATATATATATATACACACACAAATACACACATAGACACACTATATATATAGACACTCAGACACACATTATATTTATCTCGCTCTCTGTGGTGACTATTCGACTGTAAGAGACTGCTTCAACCCAACAAAGTTTGGGAACGGCTGCAACACCCCGCACACCGACTGCACATACAGTGAGTGGCTGCCTTTGTGGTTAGGGAATATCTCAGGATTGTTATGCGGTGCCCATAAAGCGATGTGTGTGCAGTCGTTGGCCCTGCACCATGGGGAAGCCTCCTGTCCTGGAAAAACCACATGCACGATTGAGCTGCTTCTCTCTGGTCATGGGGAAGGAGATGTAGTCCCGCCTCCTTCTGTACAGAGCATCTGTGACCTCGCAGATGGAGCAATGGATGCAAACTGGGAGATGTTGGCAATGTCTCCTGTTGCATACCGAAAGGATCCATTGGCATAGAAATTGAGCGCGATGGTGACCTTGACTGCCACTGAGAGCTGTCCTCACCTGGTCTGAGGCTCAAGGTCTGGTTGCAGCAGATAGCAGAGCTCCGTGACCACATCCTGCTGAAACGCAGCCTTCGCGCACACTGGTCCTCAGTGAAATTGATGTAGGAGAACTTCTGCCGGAATCTCCTGGGAGGGTAAGGTCTCCTGTTGCCAGCCCTGTTGGGCCTCCTCTCTCTGGCCACATTTTGCTGCCTTGCTCTCTGTATTTCTCTCTGCCGTTGTCTCCGCCTAAGTAGCCACTGACAGTGACATCAGAGCAGGAGGTCGAGTGCCAACACAGCCCCCATGAAACGATATAAATATTGTCGTTTCAAATCTTCCCCCAATGAAACAAAGGAATGGTTAAGAGGCAGAACTGTTCTTGAAGTGAAAATGGTTCAAAGCTGTCCAGCAGCCACTCTGTCTCTGTGTTAGCAAGCTGCACAGAGTAATGGCCAACAAAATTTGTTTGTAAAGATGGCGCCTTTAAATAGCGCTCCTCCAGCCGACTCCCGACTCCAACTTGATGCCAGGTGGTAAGTGAGGGGCCACGGCCGAATTTCTCTTTTGGGGCGGTAACATGGCGCTGCACACAGCGACCACCTCATCATCGCCAAGCGTTACCGGCAAGAGTGGGTGCAACCTCTTTGTCCCTCTGCAAAAACCTCGGACAAATTCCCGGGGAGTGCTGTTCTCACCGCGCCCAGGCAAAAACCTTTTTGTGCCACATTAGTGCCCCCCGGAGGCGCTAACAGCAGGCGAACAGGAGCCAAAGTTTGCCCCCCCGGGTATGGGATATGTGTCGAGTGGTAGAACGGGATGGAGGTGTGAGGAGAGGTAGAATGGGACGTGCGCGAGGAGAGCGAGAATGGGACCATCATCATCATGAGTGAGAGTGGAGTTACATAAATACCGAGGCAATAAGAGGTCAGAGGCTGGGTATTCTGCGGTGAGTGTCTCACCTCCTGACTCCCCAAAGACTTTCCACCATCGACAAGCCACAAGTCAGGAGTGCGATGGAATACTCTCCACTTGCCTGGATGAGTGCAGTTCCAACAACACTCAAAAAGCTCGGCACTATCCAGGACAAAGCAGCCCGCTTGATTGGCACCCCATCCACCATCTTCAACATTCACTGCCTCCTGTAAGAATAAAAGTGTTTAGCAATGATAAAATTGATTGTGTATATAAATGTCCCATTATACAGAAAGGCTGCACTGTTGAAAGAAACAAAATGGATGACTATCCCAAGTTCATGTCTCCATGGCTTTGAAACTCACCAAACTAGAAAAGATGTTAATTGGAAAGCCATTAACCTAATCAAGGAATGGCACCGATCCTCCAGACAGACACATGTATGAGAAGAAGCCAATCAGGAACGCCCTGGAACCAAGAGCCAATCCTGAGGCTTTCTGAGAAACAATGGCCTTTAACGGTATAATAAGTCAAGCCAAAGATTGCTGGGTCCTTTCTTAAGCACACGGCAAAAGCAGGACCTTCCTCTATGATATGTCCTTATTATACAGTATAAATGCACATGAGGCCCATACTCTGTGACCAATTGCCTTTATTAACAAGACCTCAAGTGATGAAGGTGGGTGGAGCTTCCTCTTTTATACCTGAAAGTCCAGGTTAGGAGTGTCTCCCACAAGTTTACCCCCTTGTGGTCAATGTTCTCAAGGTGTACAACTAAGGTCAGCTTATACATGGGTTACAATGATAGTTGAATACATGACATTACCTCCCCCCGCAAAGTCTTATTGGGATCACAGGTTAAGTTTCTCTGGTGGTTTACGCTTCCTTGTAGAGCGCCGGAGTTGGGGCTCCGGTTGTTGGGCGCTGGCCTGAGTGCCTGCTGTTTGCAGTGCCTCAGGCCTGTCCGGACTGCCCACAGTGACTGGGCTCTCCTCCACTTGGTTCCGGTGTTCGGTCACCTGCGGTGGAGTGAACTCTACATCGTGTTCTTCCTCTGCTTCTTCTATGGTGTTGCTGAACCTCCTTTTAGTTTGATCCACGTGTTTGCGGCAGATTTGTCCATTGGTAAGTTTAACTACCAAAACACTATTCCCTTCTTTGGCAATCACAGTGCCTGCGAGCCATTTGGGCCCTGCAGCGTAATTAAGGACAAAAACAGGGTCATTGACATAAATACATCGCACCCTCGCATTCCTGTCATGGTAGTCACATTGTGACTGACGCCTGCTCTCAACAATTTCTTTCATAGTAGGGTGTATAAGGGATAACCTGGTTTTGAGCATCCTTTTCATTAGCAGCTCTGCGGGTGGAACCCCTGTGAGCAAGTGTGGTCGGGATCTATTGGCCAACAGGAGGCGTGATAAGCGGCTTTGTAGGGAACCCCCTTGGATTCTAAGCATCCCCTGTTTGATTATCTGCACTGCTCATTTGAGGCCGGCTTGAACGGTGCCATTCTGACATGGTTGATTCCATTGCCTGCCATGAAGTCCTGGGATTCAGTGCTTGTGAAGCACAGGCCATTGTCGCTGACCAAGACATCCGGTAGACCATGGGCGGCGAACATTGCCCGTAGACTTTCTACCATGGCAGAGGATGTGCTTGAATTTAAAATGTCACACTCGATCCATTTGAAGTAGGCATCTACTACAACCAAAGACATTTTTCCCATGAAAGGACCTGTGTAGTCCACATGGATGCGTGACCATGGCTTGATGGGCCAGGACCAGGAGCTAAGGGGGGCTTCCCTGGGTGCATTGCCCAGCTGAGCACATGTGTTGCACCTGCGAACACAAAGTTCCAGGTCTGCATCTATCCCTGGCCACCAAACGTGTGACCTGGCAATTGCCTTCACCATGACAATGCCCGGGTGCTTATTGTGAAATTCTCTGATAAACACCTCTCTGCCCATCTGGGGCATGACTACTCGGTTTCCCCACAGTAGGCAATCGGCCTGAATCGAGAGTTCATCCTTGCGGTTATGAAACGGTTTAAATTTCTCAGGGCATGCCCCGTAGGTGGCTGCCCAGTCCCCATTCAGGACACATTTCTTAACTAAAGACAGTAGCGGGTCTTTATTTGTCCAGACTTTCATCTGACGAGCTGTCACAGGTGAGCCTTCGCTTTCGAAAGCTTCAACAGCCATGACCATCTCAGCATCATGCTCAGTTGTCCCCTCAGTGATGGCTAGTGGGAGCCTGCTGAGTGTATCGGCGCAGTTTTCAGTGCCCGGTCTGTGCCAAATTGTGTAGTCATAGGCAGCTAACATAAGTGCCCACCTCTGTATGCGGGCCGATGCACTCGCATTTATGGCCTTGTTGTCAGCCAAAAGGGACGTTAGGGGTTTGTGATCTGTCTCCAGCTCAAATTTCCTGCCAAACAGGTACTGGTGCATTTTTTTTACTGCATATACACATGCTAGCACTTCCTTTTCTACCATCCCGTAGCCCCTTTCTGCCTGGGACAGACTTCTGGAGGCATAACCTACCGGCTGTAACTGACCATTGGCATTCACATGCTGCAACACACACCCGACCCCATAGGACAACGTATCGCACGTTAGAACAAGTTTCTTACACGGGTCATATAACGTTAACAGTTTGTTGGAGCATAACAAGTTGCGTGCTCCATCAAGAGCCCTTTCCTGGCTGTCCCCCAGACCCAATTGCGACCTTTGCCTTAGGAGCACATGTAGCGGCTCTAACAGCGTGCTCAATTTGGGAAGAAAGTTACCAAAATAGTTCAGGAGCCCCAGGAACGAACGCAGCTCCGTCGTGTTACGGGGTCTGGGTGTTCTTTGGATCGCTTCCGTTTTGGACGCAGTGGGTCTGATCCCGTCTGCTGCTACCCTCCTCCCTAGGAATTCTACCTCTGGAGCTAAGACGACGCACTTCGCCTTTTCCAGTCGCAGCCCTAGCCAGTCCAGTCTGCGTAGCACCTCCTCCAGTTTGTGGAGGTGTTCTTCAGTATCATGACCCGTGATGAGGATGTCGTCCTGAAAAACCACCGTCCTTGGAATCGACTTGAGGGCTTTCCATATTTCGCTGAAAGATCGCGGCGGCCGAACGAATCCTGAACGGACATCTGTTATACTCAAACAACCCCTTGTGTGTTGTGATGGTGGTCAGCTTCTTCGACTCACTCGCCGGCTCCTGGGTCATGTAAGCTGAGGTCAGGTCCAATTTTGAAAAAAGTTTGCCACCGGATAGCGTCGCAAAGAGGTCCTCCGCTCTCGGTAGCGGGTACTGGTCTTGGAGTGACACCCAATTGATGGTGGCCTTGTAATCGCCACATATCCTGACCGACCCATCCCCCTTGAGCACCGGCACAATCGGGCTCGCCCAGTCACTGAATTCGACTGGCGAGATGATGCCTTCCCTCAGCAAGCGGTCCAATTCGCCTTCTATCTTTTCCTGCATCACGTACGGCACCGCTCTGACCTTGTGGTGTACTGGCCTGGCGTCCGGGTTTATGTGAATCACTACCTTGGCCCCATGAAAGTGCCGATGCCGGGTTGAAATAATGAGTCAAATTTGTCCAGGATCTGTGAGCATGATACTCGCTCCACAGAAGAAATTGCATTGACATCGCCCCGTTTCCAGTTCATGACAGAAAGCCAACTCCTCCCCAGTAGTGCGGGACCGTCCCCCGGGACAATCCAGAGTGGCAACCTGTTCTCCGAATCTTTGTGGGTCACGACTACCATGGCGCTGCCTAGCACCGGAATGATCTCCTTTGTATATGTCCATAGCTGTGCGTCAATCGGCGATAATTTTGGCCTCCTGGCCTTGGATACACACAACCTTTCGAACTGTTTGATACTCATCAGGGACTGGCTAGCCCCCGTATCTAGCTCCATTAATACTGGGATGCCATTGAGGAGCACTTTCATCATTATCGGTGGCATCCTGGTATATGAACTGTATATGTTCATATACCAGGACGCCACCGATAGGAAGGAAGGAGAGAGTCGGGATTAACGGGTCTTTTTCAGAATGGCAGGCAGTGACTAGTGGAGTGCTGCAGGGCTCAGTGCTGGGATCCCAGCTCTTTACAATATATATATTAATGATTTGGATGATGGAATTGAGTGTAATATCTCCAAGTTTGCAGATGACACTAAACTGGGTGGCGGTGTAAGCTGTGAGGAGGACGCTGTAGGGTGATTTGGACAGGTTAGGTGAGTGGGCAAATGCATGGCAGATGCAGTATAATGTGGATAAATGTGAGGTTATCCACTTTGGGGGCAAAAACACAAAGGCAGAATATTATCTGAATGGCGGCAGATTAGGAAAAGGGGAGGTGCAGCGAGACCTGGGTGTCATGGTTCATCAGTCATTGAAGGTTGGCATGCAGGTAAAGCAGGCGGTGAAGAAGGCAAATGGTATGTTGGCCTTCATAGCAAGGGGATTTGAGTATAGGAGCAGGGAAGTCTTACTGCAGTTGTACAGGGCCTTGGTGAGGCCCCTCCTGGAATATTGTGTTCAGTTTTGGTCTCCTAATCTGAGGAAGGACGTTCTTGATATTGAGGGAGTGCAACGAAGGTTCACCAGACTGATTCCCGGGATGACAGGACTGACATATGAGGAGAGACTGAATCGACTGGGCCTGTATTCACTAGAGTTTAGAAGGATGAGAGGGGATCTCATAAAACATATAAAATTCTGACGGGACTGGACAGGTTAGATGCAGGAGGAATGTTCCTGATGTTGGGGAAGTCCAGAACCAGGGGACATAGTCTTAGGATAAGGGATAAGCCGTTTAGGACTGAGATGAGGAGGAACTTCTTCACTCAGAGAGTTGTTAACCTTTGGAATTCCCTGCCGCAGAGAGTTGTTGATGCCAGTTCATTGGATATATTCAAGAGGGAGTTAGATATGGCCCTTGCGGCTAAAGGGATCAAGGGGTATGGAGAGAAAGCAGGAACGGGGTACTGAAGGAATGATCAGCCATGATCTTATTGAATGGTGGTGCAGGCTCGAAGGGCCGGATGGCCTACTCCTGCACCTATTTTCTATGTTTCTATGTTTCTATGTGCTCCACATGAACTCGCTGAACTTCAGCTTCCAGCGATTTCCCCAATATTCTTTTGGCCTCCTAGGGCTTACATCGGGCCCGTCCTGCTTGTTCATAAACCTGGCTGCAGGCTTCCTGCACATACGCGCCAAGTGACCACTGACGTTCCAGTTTCTGCAGGTATATTGCTGATACCTGCAAGCTCTGGTTGGGTGTTTGCCTCTACACCTCCAGCATGAGCTGGAGGCCCCGTTGTTGAAAACAAAAGGTCCATTATCAGTCGATCGTCTCTGACTGTCTCTGTATCTGCACTTTAGCACACCATTAACAGGTGTTGATGGCCCCATTACTGGCCGCATTGTCCATTGCGATGGCATGAATCGCCCTTCAGCTAGCCATTGTCTCTGTTGAATTCCCCCTTTGGGTTCGACTCCATGCTGGGGCATGTCCGATTGCCCTTGTCTTCCTAGAGTACTGTGTGCCGCGTTAACAATGTTGACTCCTTGGTCATTTGCTGCATTTGAGCCAAGATTTTTGTCATACGTCATTCTGGTCTCTTCCTCCCCTGCGATAAATGTCTGGGCTATCAGAGCCGCTGCTTCCAAGGTCAAGTCTTTGGTCTCAATCAGTTTCCTGAAAACCCCAGCTTGCCCGATGCCCTCAATAAAAAAGTCTCGCAGCATCTCCGCTCTGCATGCATCTGTGAACTTACATAGGCTCGCCAGTTGCCAGAGGTCTGCCACGAAGTCAGGAACACTTTGCCCTTCTCGCTGCTGGTGCGTGTAAATCCGGTGTCTTGCCATGTGCATGCTGCTCGCTGGTTTAAGGTGTTCCCCGATCAACTTACTGAGCTCTTCGAACGTCTTGTTCGCCGGCTTCTCTGGTCCTTCATCAGAGAGTCCACTTCATCGGGATCCACAAACTGTCAGGAGATGAGCCCTGCGTTTGTCGGCCGAATCCTGTCCCAACTATTCCTTAGTGACAAAACTTTGCTGTAGTCTCTCAATAAAGTTGTCCCAATCATTACCAACACAGTACCTCTCTTCTGTGCTGCTAGTGGCCATGCTCACGTAGTTTAAATCCCAGTTTCTCGTCGCCAATGATATGTCCTTACTATACAGTATAAATGCACACGAGGCTCATACTTGAGAGAAGGTCACTCTGTGACCAGTTACCTTTATTACCAAGACCTCAAGTGATGAAGGTGGGTGGAGCTTCCCCTTTTTTACCCGAAAGTCCAGGTTAGGAGTGTCTCCCACAAGTTCACCTCCTTGTGGTCAATGTTCTCAAGGTGTACAACTTAGGTCAGCTTATACATGGGTTACAATGGTAGTTGAGCACATGACACTCTACAGACTGGCTCGGCCATGTGCTTTGCCAGAGGGAAGTGATGTATACCTTTGTTATTGTAACATCATTGTAACTATTGTAACTTAGTCGATTCGTAGGATAGCTGACAACTGCTGATAGATATGTATGTGTTTAACAAACTATTTCAAATTGTTTTAAAAGAATCAGTTTTGCTGTCAATTTAATGCCAGAGAATTCAAAATCTTACAAAATTGGGGGCTCGTCTGGGATCTGGCGAGAAAGCTTTTGATCATTCTTTTGAACAATTGGAAACCTCAGGAGTTGCGATTCTAACCTGTGTTGTGAGGTTTGAACTATAAAGTTTTAAACGGATCAGGAGAAGTTATGTCTTGAGCAGCAGTCATCTCGATTGTTGGAATTGTTTAAGTGGTGACCCACCAGTAGTTAAATTCAAAAGACAAAGGATGAAGGGATCGGTCATGTACAAAAAAGCAGCAAAAGGTATACAGCTAGTCTATGAGGAGAAAATATACGCAAAGGTATCAATAAAGGACATACAAGAGTTACAGGCACAGGCACCATACTTCCTTTGGGGAGCTCGTGGCATTTATCCAGGAGAAGGTAAATTAAGGAGAGCTAAGGCCAAAATGGGCAATCGGTCTCTTGGCATTCTACACACATTACTGTGCTCAGAGAGATGAGGAATTCATGGGGCAGGATGCAAAAGATTCAAAATTTAAGGGAAGTAATACAAGATTTAAAAGGCCAAAGGGCAAAAGAGATACAAGATTTTAAAGAATCTCAGGTAAAAGAGGTTCGACTAAACAAAAGAGAGATTCAAAATATAAAATAACAAAAGGAGGGAGAAATACAGTATTTGAGACAAGAAATTGATCGATTAAACCACAGTATTAGGCAATTAGAAAGAGGGGCCAAACAGGCAGCTTCATTGCTACAGCAACAAAGCCTCTCAAATGTAAATGCCACAGCAGCTGTCGTTGAAGCAAATGAAAACAAATTAGAGTTAAAAAGTATATAAATTGGAAAACTTGGGGCTCCGACAAGAGGAAGAAGATGCTAGGGGAACATTAAGGGAAGTAATTAAGAAGCCACATAGGGAGACAGACCACTCCCGATGCCAACTAGAAATAGCGAGGCTAAAAAGTAAGTTAGGGGAGCAGCAGGCCCTGGTATCCACAGTAACATGGGGAGCCATAACAGAGACAACAGAAGAGGACAAGGGGGAGACAGATTGGGAAGAGGAAGACAGTCAGTATAGTCCCCAGGAGGGTGGTGAAGGATGGGACACCTTGGAGACACAAGGGCCAACCGTAGCAGTAGTAACCACTTCTTTATGACGTAATATGCATGGTCAGATCACCAGTAACCATACCGACTCATGGCCCATATCTGGTGCTGACGCCACGGCAGGTTGGGGCCCGTTAATGATGGGACGACCCACTGGGAGTTAATAGGAGGTGGGTAAATTTCAGGAGGGGTCATCCCGAGTTGGAAAGCAAGAGACTTAACACGAGTTCTTCTCTTGGCCTGTTCCACTTCCCTAGAAGTCTTCTAGGGACGCAGACGCAGTCTTCCAGCCTGGCCCAGCGGCCGATGTACTCATGACCGAGATCCTAAACTATTTAGGGATCCAAAACTTAAACTTAGTGGCTCTGCTTAATCAGACCAAGCAGCGCCCAGAAGAGACCCCTAGAGCCTTCAGTAATCGCCTGTACGATATCTATGAACATACGCAGAACCAGGCAACCGCAAATGCTGCAGTAGGAAAGAACCAGGAACAATTTAAATCGATGTTCCTGACCCAACTCCACTCTTTAGTTAAAACCACCCTGGGCATAGCCACAGGGCCCACCGATTAGTGGACAGATATAGAGACCAGCGCTCAAGTAGCCTGGGAGGGTGTAAAAGATCAGTTAAAGGTGAAGTCACCACCCACGGCAAATAAACCAGTGTCAGCAGTGGAGGGATCTAGGTGTTACCCCTTTAAGGACATTGCTTTAATTATAAGAAGGTAGGCCACCTAGCAAAAGACTGCACCGTCCCAAGGGACGAATCCAAGCCCTCTGAGACGGATCAACGATTGAACCAGTTGATAACACTCAAATTGGCACGAGGGGGATGCAAAATCATTTATCAGTGCACGCAATCGTCAATACACACCCGTTGGAGGGACCCCTCCAGGGATCCATCCTATGAAGGGGTCCAGTCCCCAAAGATTGGTCGGAAGTGGGGTTCCGACGTGATGGTAGCGGGAGACCAGTAGTTCTTGTTGTCTTACAAGGGGGCCGGCAGCAGATTATGCTCATCGATACTGGCTCAGCCGTTACCATCATCCACACCCCATACCCTGAACGCCATGCAGCGGCGGGCAAGGGTTGTATGGCCCTTAAAGGGTTTAATGGTGATACAGGGCAGGCCACTGAACTTCAGTTGGGAGGCCTCACCTGGAAGGTCCCAGCGCCAATGCTGATGACCACCCCCGACGGAAGGGGAATTTTAGGGACTGATGTGTTGGATCAGTATGGTGCGGTAATAGATTACAATCGGGACTGTGTTTGGATGAGATTGAGAAATAATGCAAGAGTGATAGAAATTTCAGCTGCTCACTTAGTTTAAAAAGCCATCTAAGTATGACCCTCTGGGGAGCTAAAATGAAGCTGTGGCAAAACTAATTCAGGAACACCTCGGTGTTCACCATGTGCAAGCTCGATCATGGAAAAATGGCAGGCGGAGAGTCTATTGAGGGCCCCACCAACTCATTCACTAAACAGTACTCCCTTCCAAGGGAGAGTCATCCTTACATCCGAGACGCCATAAAATCCCTAGTCGAGCAGAGTGTTGTTAGAACAGGCACTTTCACGAGCAATTCACCCACATGGCTGGTTAAAAAGCCTGATAGCAACTGGAGACTGAATATTGATTACATTAAGTTACATTTTGTAACACCAGCCTGCTCACTAGTAGTAAGAGAAGCTCCCACCATATAATCTCAAATTCCTGCTGGCTCCAAGTACTTCTCGACCCTTGACATCACCAATGGATTCTGGAGTATCCCTGTTAAAAGGGAAGACGAGTACAAATGAGCGTTCACATTTGAGGACCAGAGCTACACCTGGATATGCCTGCCTCAGGGGTTCCACAATGCCCCACGATATTTCACAAAGGAATAGCTGCAGTTTTAAAATACTTTGCCCGCCCTACCTGCTCGCCACAGTATGTAGACAACCTGCTGCTGGCAACCGACAGCATGGAGGAGCATCTGTCCCTTTTGCACGAACTGTTGACATTATTGGCTCAGGCGGGACTAAAAGTAAATCCCCGTAAGGCTCAATTGGTAAAAGAACAGATCACCTTTCTAGGAGTGTCCATTTCTCCAGA
This sequence comes from Pristiophorus japonicus, assembly GCF_044704955.1. NCBI lineage: Eukaryota > Metazoa > Chordata > Chondrichthyes > Pristiophoridae > Pristiophorus > Pristiophorus japonicus. The sequence continues at coordinate 104,800,316 of NC_091988.1, read as the reverse complement.
GGGATCATCCCCCGATTCTCACAAGGTGGAGATAATACAGTGACTGCCATTATCCACTTCCAAAACAGTCTTACGATCATTCTTGGGTTTGGTGGGGTACCAAAGGAACTTTATCCCAGGCTTTGCAGAATGCGCAAAGCCCCTGCATGATTTGATAAAACTGCAGAGTGATGACATACGCCTGGTATGGACTGACACATGGTCCGTGGCTAAATTAAAAACTGCAGTGATACAGGCCGTATGTCAGATCCCTCACAATCCCACGCAGTCCTTTCATTTAGAGGTCGGGGCCACAGAACAAAGCCTCTCTGCAGTTCTGTGCTAAAGGTGAGCTGATCGATGACAGCCCATTGCATATGCGTTTCAAATCCTGCAGGGGGCAGAAAAAACACATTCTGCATGTGAGCGCCACCTACTGGGCGATACATCACTTAACTTTTGTTCCTGGGTTACAGGCTACAATCCTGCACACCGGACACACATCTCTGAAACTACTGATGAAACCTGGAGATTCGCTAGTTTCCTCACAGCGACTCAGCAAATGGACATTGCAATTGATACTATTTTCAAACCCACCACATTGCTGCCACAATTTCGGTTCTATGAGAAGTTACCCCTGATTAACTTTGAGACCCATCCTGTGCAGAAAGAGCCCATACAGGGTGCCCCAGATGTCTATATCGATGGGTCCTTATACCACATTGAAGGATCCCTTCACACCGGGTATACTGTGGTATTGCCAGAAAGAACCATCCATCTGTAGTGGGGAAAATGCTTGAAGCTATCATTAAGGAAGAAATAGCGGGACATCTAGATAGGAATAGTGCAATCAAGCAGACGCAACATGGATTCATGAAGGGGAAATCATGTTTAACTAATTTACTGGAATTCTGTGAATTATCCTGTGAGGAAGGTGTCCTTCAATAGATAATGCCAGTATGTGAATTATCCTGTGAGATGGGCGGAAGGTGTGCTCTGATAGGCGGTGTCACTTTCTGCAAGGTGGATTGGGATTACGGTGTTGTCACTCGGCATTCAGTAAATTGCATGTCATTTCCTATTATGTCACGTGACAGATTCTGTCCTTCTAGACTGGGATGAAAAAAGCATTTTGAAATGTATAACTCTGGGCACAGATGTGTCGGTGGTGATTAAAAAAAAAATGTATGCATCGCTGGCAAGGCCAGCCTTTGTTGCCCATTGCAATTATTGACAATTTTACAGGGTGCAAGAGCAGAGAGACCTGGCGGGGTGTGTACACAAATATTTGAAGGTGGCAGGGCAGGTTGAGAAGGCTGTTAAAAAGCATATGGGATCTTCGGCTTTATGAAAGGGGCATAGAGTACAAAAGCAAAGAAGGTATGCTAAACCTTTATAAAACACTGGTTAGACCCTAGCTGGAGTATTATGTTCAATTATGGGCACCACTCTTTGGGAAGGATGTCAAGTTCTTACAGAGGGGTTGAAGAGAGGGACTTGTGGAAACTGGGACTGTTCTCCTTGGAGCAGAGAAGGCCAAGAGGAGATTTGATCGAGGTTTTCAAAATCATGAACGATTTTGATGGAGTAAATAAGGAGAAACTGTTCCCAGTGGCAGAATGGTCAGTAACAGAAGTCACAGATTTAAGGTGATTGGCAAAAGAACCAGAGGTGACCAATGTTGCCCCTAATGTGTCCAACTGCACCAACAGAATTAGAGAGGACATTGGAGGTGGGGGAAAGAAATGTACCAGCTTGTTATGATCTGGAATGTGGTGCAAGCAGATTCAATAGGAACTTTCAAAAGGGAATTGGGGAAATACTTGAATGTAAATAGAAAAAATTACCGGTCTATGGGGAAAGATCAGGGGAGTGGGACTAATTGTATAATTCTACCAAAGAGCCGGCAGACACACGATGGGTTAATGGCCTGCTTCTGTGCTGTATCATTCTCTGATCCGTTGTCGCTCTGAGAAGGTTATGCTGGGCCTTTTCCTTGAACTGCTGCAGTCCGTATATTCATTGTAGTGGTTTGATACAACTGAGTGGCTTATTGGGCCACTTCAGAGGGAAGTTGGTGTTGGTAAATTGCATGTCCAGGTTGGTATCAGACCAGAAAAGGACGGCAGGTTTCCTTCCCCAAAAACATTGGTTTTACGACAATCTGACAGCTTCATGGTCACTTTTTGCACCAGTTCTTTTTAAATTTTAGACTTTTTTCATGATTTCAAATTCTCAAACTGCTATGGTGGCTCCTTGTAACAGAGCACCACATTCTGTAGGTTACCAGTCCAGTAACATAACCAGTGCGCTATTGTATCCATATACTACACAATATTCAATTGTATTGGCATAAGTGTGATTTGTTTTCTCCTGTAGCATATTGATACCAATAGTGACAACATTGAACAGCAAGGTGCAGAGGTCTTCATATTCCATGTTTGTTTCACTTGGGTCAGAGATGAGCTTGGCATCAGCTTCTCTGTATTGTGTTTGCTGCCTCTAAAAGTGCGAACACAACTGGACATAAACCCGTCAAGTAAACGACGCCAGTGCTATCGGAGGCAACAAGATTCCCATTGTTGGGGATTCCCTGAGTTGCTGCCAACTGTTGGGCTCCAGCAATAAGAACATAAGAAATAGGAGCAGGAGTAGGCCATACGGCCCCTCGAGCCTGCTCCGCCATTCAATGACATCATGGCTGATCTTTGACCTCAACTCCACTTTCCTTCACTATCCTCATATCCCTCGATTTCCCCGTGAAGAAATTCCTCCTCATCTCTGTCTTAAATGGCCGACCCCTTACCCTGAGACTGTGTCCCCTTGTTCTAGACTCTCCAGACAGGGGAAACAACCTCTCAACATCTACCCTCAGGATCTTGTATGTTTCAATAAAATCATGTTTCAATTGAATGGAGGCATTTGGCTCTGGTCTGCCATCTGGTCACAGTCATGTGGACCCCTCAATCCTCCTGGTGCTCTTCCACTGTCTCTGGCCCAGCAAAGTTGCTTTGATGTTGCGTTCACGACTTTTGAAACAACGAGACATGTGCGAGTTGTACATGCAGGTTGCCCAACTATAAACGCTAGGTTAAAGAGCAAGGGAACCCGGTTATGCTGCATTACAGAACACCTAATGGAAACAACTCTATGTAAATAGCGAGTATCAGTGCATGATTCTGCTCTATGCTTGCGCCAAATTACTTGTCAAAGTTTTATTGTTGTTTTGATATCTTTGAACTTGAGTTTTTAAATAAATGCATAGTGTGTGTACAAGGAGTTCCCAAACAGGTGACTTTGTAACGAAACACACTGTGCTCCTGTGCTACTTGTGTACTGATTCAGACGCAACTATTTCAGTGCTCTCCTTGTCGGCCTCTCATCCTCTACACTCTGTAAACTTCAGCTCATCCTCTGCTGCCTGTATCCTAACTCGCACCAATTCCCAGACACCCATCACTCCTGTCCTGCTGACTTGCATTGGCTCGCGGACTCCAATTTAAAATTCTCATCTTTGTATATAAATGCCCACAGAATTGCCCCTCCCTATCTCTGAAACATCCGACAGCACTGCAAAGCTCCACCCTCGCCCCTCCCCCTAGAATTCAACATTCCTCTGACTCTCCCTCCCTTGTCGGAAAATGTGAGGTCATCCACCTTGGGGGAAAAAAAACAGTAAAAGGGAATATTATTTGAATGGGGAGAAATTACAACATGCTGAGGTGCAGAGGGACCTGGGGGTCCTTGTGCATGAAACTCTTTTAGAGTCTACCTGCAAAACATAAACATTAAACTGTGCCACCCGACCTGGGTGACACACCAGACATTTACAAGGCCCTTTTTTTCCTTTTTTTTGGTTTTTTTTTGTGTTTTTTTTTGTTTTTTTTTTGGGCACTAAAATCACAATTTCTCCGGTGCCCCCTATAAAAGGGAAGGGGACACTAAAAGCACCGGCAATTAAAACAAATTAAACTTTAAAACGTAAAATCAAATTAAAATTTGGTTGCCGGGCGTGATGATGCACTCCAGTCCCTCCGGTGCCCACCTCTCGCGGAAGGCCGCGAGCGTACCGGTGGACACCGCGTGCTCCATCTCCAAGGACACCCTGGACCGGATGTAAGAGCGGAAGAGAGGCAGGCAGTCAGGTTGAACGACCCCCTCGACCGCCCGCTGCCTGGACCGGCTGATGGCACCCTTGGCCGTGCCCAGGAGCAGTCCTACGAGGAGGCCTTCGGACCTACCCGCTCCCCTCCGCACAGGGTGCCCAAAGATCAGGAGAGTGGGACTGAAGTGCAGCCAGAATTTCAGGAGCAGCCCCTTCAAATAATAAAACAGGGGCTGCAACCTTGTGCATTCCATAAAAACATGGAACACGGACTCTTCCAGACCGCAGAAATTGCAGGCGGCCTGGGAGTCCGTGAACCGGCTCAAAAATTTGTTGCACGGCACTGCTCCGTGCACCACCCTCCAGGCCAAGTCCCCGATGAATAGTGGGAGGACCCCTGCGTAGAGTGCCCTCCATCGGGGACCCCCGCCTCCTCCGGACGGCAAGATGGTACGCCATGGCGTGTCCGGACGGCCGGCGAGGATGGCAAAGTTGAGGGTGTGCAGGAGCAGCCCGTACAGGAAACCCCTCCGCGCGGAACTGAAAGGCACGGAGGGGATTTCCCCGAGGCGGCTCAAGTTGTGAGGCGCCGGCCCCCGAGGGAGGTTCCGGGGTTTGGCGCCGATGAGGAATTCCGTCCGGACGGGGGTCAGTTCGGACGGGATCTCCCCACGTGCTTGAGCCTCCTCGATGCACCTAACGGAGTCAGGGCCCAGAGCTGTTTTTAGCGACTCGATGGCATCGGCCGCGTGGCGGACGTTGGCAGAATTTAGGCGCCGCGCCAGCGTGTCTGGCGCCATCCAGCCCGCTCCTCCGCCATCGAGCAGGTCCCTGACCCTGGTCACCTCACCAGCCACAGCCCTCTCTTCCGACCGCCACATAAAACCTCGGCCCTGGAGGTACGGATTCCCGAGCAGCGGTTCCTGCAGGACGGCCGCCACTCCAGCCGGCGGAGAGCTGCGCTTGGTGGAGACTTTGTTCCAGACCCTGATGAGTTCCCTGTAAAAGACAGGCAGCTCCCGGAGAGCGGTCCTGGCACCCCCCAAGTTCACAAACAGGAGCTGCGTGTCATAATTGAGGTCGCGCTGCTGGCGGAAGAAATACCTCGCCAGAGCACACCACCTAGGAGGGGGCTCGACGTAAAGGTATCTCTGCAGGGTCTGAAGACGGAAAGTCGCGAGCTGGGCGCTGACGCACACCAACGACTGACCGCCCTCCTCAAGCGGGAGACTCAAGACCGCGGCAGAGACCCAGTGCTTCCTGTTGTTCCAGAAGAAGTCCACCAGCTTCTTCTGTATCTTGGCGACAAACGCAGGGGGAGGGGTCAAAGTGACCAGCCGGTACCACAACATTGCGGCCACCAGCTGGTTTATGACTAGCGCTCGACCCCTGTAGGACAGCACTCGGAGCAGTCCTGTCCAGCGCCCTAGGCGAGCGGCGACCTTGGCCTCCAGCTCCTGCCAGTTCGCCGGCCAGGCTCCCTCGTCGGGGCTAAGGTAGACTCCCAGGTAGAGGAGATGGGTCGTGCTCCAGGCAAAAGGCCTGAGCTCCTCCGGCAGGGAGTCCACCCGCCACTGACCCACCAGGAGTCCGGAACATTTCTCCCAGTTGATCCTGGCGGAGGACGCGGCCGAGTAAATCTCCTGGCACTCACGCATCCTCCGCAGGTCAGCGGGATCCTCTACCGCGAGGAGCACGTCATCGGCGTAAGCCGAGAGGACGACCTCCACGCCCGGCCCTTGCAGAGCCAGTCCCGTCAACCTCGTCCGCAAGAGGCGCAGGAAAGGCTCCACGCAAACGGCGTATAACTGGCCGGACATGGGGCATCCCTGGCTCACCCCTCTCCTAAAGCGAAGGGGCGCCATCAAGGACCCGTTAACCTTAATCAGACACTCCGCGGCGGCGTACAAAAGTCGGATCCGGGCGACGAAATGCGTCCCGAACCCGAAAGCGCGCAGAGTTCCGAGCAGATAGTCGTGATCCACCCTGTCGAACGCCTTCTCTTGGTCGAGGGATAGGAAGGCGACCGACAGACCAGCCTCCTGGGAACAATGGATGAGGTCCCGGACCAGATGGATGTTATCGTGGATTGTCCGGCCCGGGACCGTGTAGGACTGGTCGGGGTGGATCATGTGGTCCAGCACGGCACCAAGGCGAGCAGACATCGCCCTGGCGAAGATTTTGTAGTCCGTGCTGAGGAGGGAGACCGGGCGCCAGTTCTTAAGGAGGCGGAGATCGCCCTTCTTAGGCAGCAGGACGATGACTGCCCTGCGCCAAGAGAGGGGCATCTCCCCGGTCGCCAGACTTTCCCCCAGGACCCGCGCGTAGTCGCTCCCCAGGACGTCCCAGAACGCCCTGTGGAACTCCACGGTCAGCCCGTCCAGCCCCGGGGATTTTCCCCTCGAGAGCCGGGCGAGGGCACCGGTCAGCTCCGCCAGGCTTAGCGGAGCTTCCAGATTTTCGGCGCCCTCCGGGCTGACCTTCGGCAGGTCCTCCCACAAATCTCTACGCGCTTCCTCGCTGGACGGATCCGGAGAGAACAGAGCCCCGTAATATTCACGGGCCCTGTTGTTGACGCCCTCCGGATCCGAGACGAGAGAGCTGTCGTCGGCCAGCAGCGTCAAGAGCTGCTTACGGACACTCTGCCTTTGTTCCAGCGAGTAGAAGAAGGGGGAGCCGCGGTCCAGATCCCGCAGGAACCGGATCCACGACCTCACGAACGCGCCTCGGGACCCGACGAGCTGCAGGTCCTTCAGCGCGGCCTTCTTCGCTTCATACACCATCCGCAGGGCCGGGTCCTGGACGACTTGACCGAGACGGGCTTCCAGGTCGAGCACCTCTTTTTCTAGGCGCCCGACTCTGGCCGCCTGCCTCTTGGTCGACCCCCTCGCGTACTCTTGACAGAAGACGCGGACGTGAGCCTTGCCCACGTCCCACCATAGCCTCAAGGAGGGGAAGCCCCCCTGCTTCCTTCTCCAGTCGGACCAGAATCGACGGAACGAGTCCTGGAACCGCATGTCCTCCAGCAGCCGGTTGTTAAAGTGCCAGTACGCGGACCCCGTCCTCGCGCGGAGCGAAGCGAGCTCCGCCCACACCAGGTGGTGGTCCGAACACGGCACCGGCCGCATGGAGGCCGCCGGGACGCAGGAAACCTACGCCCGAGACACGTAAAGGCGGTCGACTCTGGACCATCCAACTCCAGGCCTCACCCAAGTAAAGGCGCTGGAGTCGGGGTGGAGATTTCGCCAGACGTCCACCAAGTCGAAGGACCCGACCAGGTCCCTCAACTTCTCCATCGGCGTCATGCACTGCGGGGCACCGGAGCGGTCCCTCGCCTCGAGGGTGCAGTTAAAATCCCCCCCGAGGACAATGCAGTCGCCGACGTCGACGGAGCCAAGAAGAGCGGACATCTCTTCAAAGAAGCGCGTTTGCTGCGGGCCGGGCTGAGGGGCGTACACGTTCATGAGATGGAGCGGCACGTCCCCCAGGCGAACCGTTACGTGCAGCAAGCGGCCTGGCACGGGCTCCTCGACCCCCAAGATCTCCGGCTGAAAATGCGGGCCCAGCAAGATGGCCACCCCACTAGAAATGGCGGTGAGGTGGCTCATGCGGACCTCTCCTTGCCATTCCAGGAGCCACGTGGCTTCGTCTCCCGGAACGGTGTGGGTTTCTTGCAGGAAGCACACCGCATATTTCCCCTCCCGCAGGAGCGAAAAATTGTCAAATCTACGGCGTGCCCCTCTGCCGCCGTTGATGTTGAGGCTGGCTATGGTTATCTTCATGGCAAAAGCATAGTGCAACCTCTACCTTAACCTATTGTGGGGGAGGGAGCGGAGTCTTTTGTTGAACTCCGCTCCCTCCGCAGCCCAGCGAGGAGTCCCTCGAGCTCGCGCAGCTCAAGGTGTTGCGCCTTTGTCAAGGGCCCGCCCGCGGCCAAGGTTTTAGCGGCGGCGCGGACGGAACCCTTGATCAGCTCCGGCTCGGACCATTTTTCCAGGGCCAGTCGGGCTTGGTTGCAGCGACCCCGGCTCTGGGCCAAAAAGTCCCGGAGTTCCTTTGCAGGAATGAGGATGGTCTCGGTGGCGGCCGCGAGCAGATCCACCGCCTCGCTGGCGGTGGTCTCTAGGTCTTCACCCGCGTCCCCCACCGAGTCCCCGTCCTCCTCCGGGAGGTGGCCGCCAGCAGCCGGCCCATCGACCGCACAAGGTACGGCAAATGAACCGGCCGCTCCAACCGGCCCTGGCTCTGCCCCGATCCCACCCCCAGGATCGTCGGCAGAGGAGTCCCCACTGGGCTCTTTTAAAAATGGTGCTGGGTCGGGAAATGACAGCGGAAGGGGCTCCCCCTCCGCCCCAGGAACCGGGGAACAAGGAGAGACCCGGCCATAGGAAATCCCCAGGCTCTCCAAGTGCTCCAGCTCCACAGCAAGAGGCGAGGGTGGGTGTTCCTCCCCCTCCCCGCTGCCACCCCCCGGCCCAGCATCTACAGTTTCATTAAAATCACTCTTGTGTTTCTGCCGGGTCGAGCGACTCCCGGGGGCAGTTGATTAATAGCTGGGCGGGCTCAGGTTCGGCCTTTTCGGCCCCGCCCGCCTCAGTCCCCGGGACGCCCGGCCCGGCGGCAATGCATTCTTCCGCTGGCCCCACGCCCCCCACGACAGGCAGATCTTCCACGCCCTCCCCAGGAGGCAGCGGCTGGGCAGCCTCGACTGCCTCACCCTCCCCGGGGACAGACTCCTCGCGCCTGCAGCGCAATTTGGGAGCGCTGGTGGGGGACGTGGGACACGCGGCGGGCACCGCCTCCTCCGCGGAGGGATGTTGTTCCCCCTCCGCCTCATTGGGGCGGTGCCTCTTTTTGTTCCTGGGGGCGCGCGAAGGCAGGGAGACCTCCATGTCTGCCGAGGCCTCCCGCTCCGCCCCCCCCCTTTTTCTTTTCTTGCCCGCGCCCGGGCCCCTCTCCGGTGTTGTTCAAGGGCTCGGGCACGGGCTCAGGGCACCCCGCGCTCGCCGGTGACTGGGTTGGGCTGAGCGCGGTGGTCAGACTTTCCGGCGCACCGAGGGGACCCGCCTCTAGATGTTTCTCCTTCTTCCGCGCCTTCCTTCCGTTCGGACGCTCTCCCTCCCCCCCGCCGGAGGCCCCGAAAACAAAGGCCTCCGACGATGCCCGCGCACCTATGGCTCCCGGCACGCGGACGCAACTAGGGGGAGGGGTGGCGGCGGCGCCAGCCTTGGCCGCCCTCGGTGGTTTGGCGGCCTTGGGGGCGGGGCAGTTCTTGCGAATGTGCCCCACCTCTCTGCAGGCATGGCACCGCACGCCATCCGACGTCCAGAAGACGCGGTAGGCAGTCCCCTCGTGCACCACATTAAAAGACCCCTCCGTCGTCTCCTCCCGCGCCAGCCGGACAAAGAGCTGGCGGCGGAAGGAGAACACGTGGCGCAGGCTGCTCTCCCTGAGGCCGAGCGGTATGGGGTTGATCCCCGACCTTACCTCCCCCAGTTGGTGTAGGTGAGGGAGGAGGAGCCCAGCGGGAACAAAGGGCGGGACGTTCGATATGATGACCCTCTGCGCGGTGGCCTCGAGAGGGTCCACCGGCAGGAACGTCCCGCCCACCGTGAGCCCTTTTTCGAGGGCCAGGGACACCGCCCGCTCCGACCCCAGGAAGAACACGGCCTTCCCAGACATCTTGGAGGCTGCGACAATGGCCGAGGGGCCGACCACCCCAGCCATCGCCCGCACGCACTCCTCAAGGCTCATTGTGGGGTGAGTGTAGCTCTTGACCCCGTGTTTCTTCGTAATGAGTCTGAATGGTGGCAGGGCAGCGGGTGGCGCAGGAGGTGCCGTGGAAGCGGTTGCCACCTGCGCATAAGACTTCGCTGGCCCTGCCACCGGCGTGGATGGGGTCGCCATCACGGGGTCCCTTTAAGGGCCACACCCACCCCAAAGTCACAGGCCTTAATGGTCTTTATTAGCCTCGTTGGTGTTTGAACAGAGGGAGCTCTGAAAGAGGCACACCTCTCCCCTAGTTAATGATTGGGGAGGGGCCTTGTTCCCTCTGCTCAGTGTCTTAATTGTTTTTTTTTTAAATTAGGAGGAAGGGCTCTCAGAGAGAGAGGGGAGAGACAGAGAGAGAGAGATAGAGATAGAGAGAGGGGTGTGGGAAAGAGGGAGGCTGCGAGGGCAGGTCTCCCCTCACAGCAATGGGTGGGTGCACTCCCCAGATGGAAAAAAAAACAAAGCACAGTCTTTGGGGTGGTCTTCAGGTGGGGGGAGAAGATGTCTTCACCTGGGGCAGCAAGAGCCACCCAGGCACACACTCCTAACGATGTTCAATAGGTGATTAAATATTCTTCAGCCAGGTAGCTCCAGCTATCCCAGGCTAGGCAATGGGGGGGGGGGGAGGGGTGTTTCAATTGTGTGTGGGGCCTAGTTGTAAGCAAGGCCCCCACACGCACTTCCACACACACACACCCCCCGCGATGTTCCGGCCCTCAAGTTATCTTCTTTCCTCCCCCCACCGATACAACAAAGTCTATTGGGGAATGCACCAAAACACACCCACCTGTCGAAGATGTGGAAATGACTCTCCCTCCTTCCACACTGGATGGTGTTTCCTCAGGTTGTTCTTTCCCCCTCTCTCCAACTCTCTGTAGTTGTAATAAATGATAATTGTTCAGCTCTCCTCCTCTCCCTCCGGATGTTGAATGGGTAGCAAGCTAGCCCTTTCCTCCTATTCCTGGGCTGGTCTCAGGGCTCTCAAGGCCTTCCAAAACAGGAGCAAAAGTTGATAGCTCCTTCTCTCACTGCTCACAGCTCCAACTGAGCAGGACACGCCTCCACTGCTCTACGATTGGTCCTTGTGCATGAAACTCTTTTTGGAGTTTATCTGCAAAACAAAACACATTAAACTGTGCCACCCGACCTGGGTGACACACCAGACATTTACAAGGCCCTTTTTTTCTTTTTTTTGGTTTTTTTTTGGGGGGTTTTTAACTTCTTTTTTTTTTTGTTTTTTTTTTTTGGGCACTAAAATCACAATTTTCCCCCAGTGCCCCCTATAAAAGGGAAGGGGACACTAAAAACACCGGCAATTAAAACAAATTAAACTTAAAAAACGTAAAATCAAATTAAAATTTGGTTGCCGGGCGTGATGATGCACTCCAGTCCCTCCGGTGCCCACCTCTCGCGGAAGGCCGCGAGCGTACCGGTGGACACCGCGTGCTCCATCTCCAAGGACACCCTGGACCGGATGTAAGAGCGGAAGAGAGGCAGGCAGTCAGGTTGAACGACCCCCTCGACCGCCCGCTGCCTGGACCGGCTGATGGCACCCTTGGCCGTGCCCAGGAGCAGTCCTACGAGGAGGCCCTCGGACCTACCCGCTCCTTGTGCATGAATCCCAAAAAGTTAGTTTGCAGGTGCAGCAGGTAATCAGGAAGGCGAATGGAATGTTGGCCTTCATTGCGAGAGGGATGGAGTACAAAAGCAGGGAGGTCCTGCTGCAACTGTATAGGGTATTGGTGAGGCCGCACCTGGAGTACTGCGTGCAGTTTTGATCACCTTACTTAAGGAAGGATATACTAGCCTTGGAGTGGGTATAGAGACGATTCACTAGGCTGATCCGGAGATGAGGGGGTTACCTTATGATAGATTGAGTAGACTGGGTCTTTACTCGGAGTTCAGAAGGATGAGGGGTGATCTTATAGAAACATTTAAAATAATGAAAGGGATAGACAAGATAAAGGCAGAGAGGTTGTTTCCACTGGTCGGGGAGACTAGAACTAGGGGGCACAGCCTCAAAATACTGTGGAGCCAATTTAAAACCGAGTTGAGAAGGAATTTCTTCTCCCAGAGGGTTGTGAATCTGTAGAATTCTCTGCCCAAGGAAGCAGTTGAGGCTAGCTCATTGAATGTATTCAAATCACAGATAGATAGATTTTTAACCAATAAGGGAATTAAGGGTTATGGGGAGCGGGCGGGTAAGTGGAGCTGAGTCCACGGCCAGATCAGCCATGATCTTTTTGAATGGCGGAGCAGGCTCGAGGGGCTAGATGGCCCACTCCTGTTCCTAATTCTTATGTTCTTATGTTCTTATGTTCTTCTGTTCTTATGTGTTGAGTCTGACTCTCCATACACTACAACTGGTGACGAGATACAGATAGCGAACCCAAAGATGCAGAGATCAGTGGGCATCCTGAAGAAATTTTAGGGGGGAGATCATTGGAAAATTTTTGTGGAGTGACTCGACCAATACTTCGTGGCCAACGAGCTAGATGGGGAAGAGAACGCTGCCAAACGAAGGGCGATCCTCCTCACCGTCTGTGGGCCACCAACGTATGGACTCATGAAGAATCTGATCACTCCAGCGAAACCCACGGAGAAATCGTACGACAATTTGTGCAGACTGGTCCAAGAGCATTTGAACCCGAAGGAAAGTGTTCTGATGGTGAGGTACTAGTTCTATACCTACAAAAGGTCTGAAGGCCAGGAAGTGGCGAGTTATGTTGTCGAGCTAAGACACCTTGCAGGACATTGCGAATTTGAAGGACGTTTGAAGCACATGCTCAGAGACTTTTTCGTACTTGGCTTTGGCCACAAAACCATACTTCGCAAACTTTTGACTGTAGAGACCCCAATCTTGAGTAAGGCCATAGCGATAGCCCAGGCGTTCTTTGCCATCAGTGACAATACAAAGCAAATCTCTCAGCACACAAGTGCTGCTACAAGTACTGTGAACAAAGTGATGTTGTTTTCGAATCGTAATGTACAGGGCAAGTCACATATACCTGCAGCCGCACATCTGCAGATGTCTCAGAGTCCACCATCAAGGGTGATGAATGCAAGGTCATTAACACCTTGTTGGCGCTGCGGGGTGATCATCGTTTCCATGCATGCCGATTCAAAGAGTACGTGTTCAAGGGCTGTGGAACAATTGGATACCTCCAACGAGTGTGCAGGAGAGCTGCAAAGCCTGTTAAACCTGCAAACCACCATGTTGCAGAGGAGGACAGATCCACGGAGGATCGCGATGAACCAGAGCCTCAGATAGAGGAGGCAGAGGTACATGGGGTGCACACATTCACCATGAATTGTCCCCCGTTAATGCTGAATGTTGAACTAAATGGACTCCCAGTGTCAATGGAGCTGGACACAGGCGCGAGCCAGTCCATCATGGGTAAAAATACTTTTGAAAGGTTGTGGTGCAACAAGGCCTCAAGGACAGTCTTAACTCCAGTTCGCACGAGACTAAGAACTTACACTAAGGAACTGATTCCTGTAATCGGCAGTGCTACCGTTAAGATCTCCTACGATGAAGTGGTGCACAAGCTACCACTCTGGGTGGTACCGGGCGATGGTCCCACACTGCTCGGCAGGAGCTGGCTGGGAAAGATACGCTGGAACTGAGATGACGTCTGAGCACTATCGCCCGCTGACGACACTTCGTGTGCCCAGGTCTTAAATAAATTTCCTTTGCTGTTCAAACCAGGCATCGGGAAATTCCAAGGAGCAAAAGTGCAGATCCACCTAATTCCGGAAGCGCGACCCATCCATCACAAGACGAGAGCAGTACCATACATGATGAGAGAAAGGGTAGAGATCGAGCTAGACCGGCTGCAAAGAGAGGGCATCATTTCACCGATCGAGTTCAGCAAGTGGGCCAGTCCTATTGTCCCAGTCCTCAAGGGAGACGGCACCGTCAGAATCTGTGGTGATTACAAAGTAACTATCAATCGTTTCTCCCTGCAGGAGCAATACCCACTACCAAAGGTCAACAACCTCTTTGCAACGCTGGTGGGAGGAAAGACGTTCACGAAGCTGGATCTAACTTCAGCCTACATGACGCAGGATAAGGAGGAATCATCGAAGGCCCTCACCTGCATCAACACACACAAAGGTCTTTTTGTTTATAACAGATGCCCATTTGGAATCCGATCGGCGGCGGCGATATTCCAGAGAAACATGGAAAGTTTACTGAAGTCGGTCCCGCACACCGTGGTCTTCCAGGATGACATCTTGGTCACAGGTCGGGACACAGTCAAGCACCTGCAGAACGTGGAGGAGGTTCTTAGTCGACTCAACCGCGTGGGGCTCAGGTTAAAACGCTTGACGTGCGTTTTCCTGGCGCCTGAAGTTCTTGGGAAGGAAGATTGCGGCGGACAGCATCAGGCCCATCATCGCGAAGACGAAGGCAATCGAGAATACACCGAGGCCACAGAACGTGACGGAGCTGCGGTCGTTTCTGGGACTCTTGAACTACTTTGGTAACTTCTTACCGGGTCTCAGCACCCTGCTAGAACCATTACATGTCTTACTACGAAAAGGGGGCGAATGGGTTTGGGGCAAAAGCCAAGAAAATGCCTTTGTAAAAGTGAGAAAATTGTTCTGCTCAAACAAATTGCTTGTGTTGTATGATCCATATAAGCGTTTGGTACTAGCATGTGATGCGTCGGGTGTGTATTGCAACAAGCTAATGATTTCGGGAAACTGCAACCGGTTGCTTATGCATCCAGGAGTCCGTCTAAGGCTGAGAGAGCCTGCAGCATGTTTGAAAAAAAAGCATTAGCGTGTGCCTAAGGGATAAAGAAAATGCATCAATACCTGTTTGGGCTAAAATTCGAATTGGAAACTGACCATAAGCCACTTATATCCCTGTTTTCCAAGAGTAAAGAGATAAATACCAACGCATCGGCCCACATCCAGAGATGGGCGCTCACGTTGTCCGCATACAACTATGCCATCCGCCACAGGCCAGGCACAGAAAACTGCGCCGATGCTCTCAGTAGGCTGCCATTGCCCACCACGGGGGTGGAAATGATGCAGCCCGCAGATCTAGCCATGGTTACGGAAGCATTTGAGAGTGAGCAACCACCCGTCACTGCCCGGCAAATCAAAACCTGGACAAGCCAGGACCCCTCATTATCTCTAGTCAAAAGCTGTGTGCTTCACGGGAGCTGGTCCAGTGTCCCAGTGGAAATGCAGGAAGAGATAAAGCCATTCCAGCAGCGCAAAGATGAAATGTCTATACAGGCAGACTGCCTTCTGTGGGACAATCGAGTCGTGGTCCCCAAGAAGGGCAGAGACACCTTCATCAATGGCCTCCACAGACCCACCCAGGCATCGTAATGATGAAAGCGATAGCCAGATCCCACGTGTGGTGGCCCGGTATCGATGCGGACTTAGAGTCCTGCGTTCACAGATGTAATACATGCTCGCAGTTAAGCAATGTACCCAGGGAGGCGCCGCTAAGTTTATGGTCTTGGCCCTCCAAACCGTGGTCGAGGGTACACGTCGACTATGCAGGCCCGTTCTTAGGTAAAATGTTCCTTGTGGTTGTAGACGCGTACTCCAAGTGGTTTGAATGTGGGATAATGTTGGCTAGCACGTCCGCTGCCACTACTGAAAGCCTGCGGGCCATGTTTGCCACACACGGCTTACCCGATGTCCTGGTGAGCTACAACGGGCCATGTTTTACCAGTGCTGAGTTCAAAGAATTCATGACCCGTTATGGGATCAAACATGTCACATCTGCCCCGTTTAAACTAGCGTCCAATGGTCAGGCAGAGAGAGCAGTGCAAACCATCAAGCAAGGCTTGAAGAGGGTAACTGAAGGCTCACTGCAGACTCACCTATCCCGAGTCCTGCTTAGCTACCTCACGTGACCCCACTCACTCACTGGGATCCCACCTGCTGAACTGCTTATGAAAAGAGCACTTAAGACAAGGCTCTTGTTAGTTCACCCTGATCTACATGAACAGGTAGAGAGCAGGCGGCTTCAACATGATAGCGCAAATGTGTCACGCGAGATTGAAATCAATGATCCTGTATTTGTATTAAATTATGGACAAGGTCCCAAGTGGCTTCCCGACACTGTCGTGGCCAAAGAGGGGAGCAGGGTGTTTCGGGTCAAACTTTCAAATGGGCTCATTGACCGGAAACATTTGGACCAAATCAAACTCAGATTCACGGACTATCCTGAGCAACCCACCTTGGACCCTACCCTTTTTTGATCCCCCAAAATACACACCATTGGCAACCGGCACCACGGTTGACCACGAAGTAGAACCCATCATCCACAGCAGTCCTGCAGGGCCCAACACACCAGGCAGCCCAGCAAGGCCAGTTGCACAGCAGCCCAGCGAGGGCCCAACAAATGATTCAACAACACCAGCTTTCACACCGAGATGATCAACCAGGGCAAGAAGGGCCCCAGATTGACTCACATTGTAAATAGTTACACTATTGACTTTGGGGGGGAGTTTTGTTATATATGTGGTCTTGTATTTACTCTGTACAGCCACCAGAGGGCTCATTCCCCAGAGTCCCAAGGGATCCCATAATCCCTTGGGAGCACAGATATTTAAGGAGGCTTCACAGGTTGGAGAGGCACTCTGGAGACCTGCAATAAAAGACTAAGGTCACACTTTACTTTGAGCTCACAGTGTTCAGTCTGACTCTTTCTCCATATACTACACAGACCATCCACTTTTCTCTCTCTCTCTCTCTCTAAGTTTAAAACCCATTATACAGCGGTCATCCACCTCACAGAAACATAAACAGCAGAGCTATCAGAACCCTCTTAATGTTTATGATATGTGAACCCTGAGGAGATAAACCATATGAGGGGTCAATAAGGATATTTCCCCCTCAAGGTGGGGAGTCTGTAAGAATAAAAGTGTTTAGTAATGATAACATTGATTCTGTATATATATATATATATATATATACACATATATAAATGTTAAAAGTGTAGATTATATGGAAAGGCTGCAAGTGTTGAAAGAAACAAAATGGATGACTACCCCAAGTTCATGTCAGCGTGGCTTTGAAGCTCACCAAACTAGAAAAGATGTTAATTGGAAAGCCATTATCATCATCATAGGCGATCCCTTGAAATGAGGATGACTTGCTTCCACATTAAAAAAAGGATGAGTTCACAGGTGTTTCAATGAAGGACCCAAACTACATCCTGAAGGGTGGAAGGTGCCTGTGTGTGGATTTTTTTAACGTGTGGTGACCGTTGCACACCAGCCACCACATGGGCTTGACAGAGTTAGGTCTTGGTCCAGTGGCAAGGATTGACCAAGACGGCTAGAGACCTGCTCTGCTGCACGGGGCTAGTGCGCACATATCACAGTGTGGGCTGGCCCGTGCTGCCCCTGGGCCCCTGGCCCCGAACACACCTCCCCTGGGCCCCGATCACGTCCCTTTACAATCTCTCGCCGCTCCTTTGCCCCGACCTCACCACTCCTGCTGTACCTGCCCACGCTCCAATCACCGACCTGGACCTTGATGACGTCACTCTTCGCTGCCGTCGCCCTCCTGCACCAGCTCGCGTTGCTCCCTGGAGTAGCCTCCACACTGCTCCCGGGCCGCTTGCTGCTCCTTTCATAGCCCCGACCTGCCGCTGGTACAAAGTGGTGAAAGCCATTAACCTAATCTAGGAATGGCACCGGCCCTCCAGACAGACACATGTATGAGGAGAAGCCAATCAGGAACGACCCTGGAACCAAGTCCCAATCCTGAGGCTTTCTGAGAAACAATGGCCTTAAGGGGTATAATAAGTCAAGCCAAAGATTGCTGGCTTCTTTCCTTAAGCACACGGCAAAAGCAGGACTTCCCTCTACAGACCAAGGAGCAAGCTGTGTGCTTTGCCAGAGGGAAGTGATATATATCTTTTTATAAATCATTATTGTAACATCATTGTATCTGTTGTAACTAAGTCGATCCATAGGCTAGCTGACGACTGCTGATAGATGTGCATGTGTGTGTGTTTATTAAACTATTCCAAATTGTTTTAAAATAATCGGTCTTGCTGTCAATCTAATGCCAGAGATTTAGAAATGTTATTTTCTATGTCTATTTTCTATGTCTATGTTACACTCCATCACCAGCGTGCTGTGTGTACCATCTACAAGATGCACTGCAGCAACTCACCAAGGCTTCTTCGGCAGCACCTCCCAAACCTGTGACCTCTACCAGCTAGAAGGACAAGGGCAGCAGGCGCATGGGAACACCACCACCTCCACGTTCCCCTCCAAGTTACACACCATCCTGACTTGCAAATATATTGCCATTCCTTCATTGTCACTGGATCAAAATCCTGGAACTCCCTCTCGAACAGTATTGTGGGAGTATCTTCACCACACGGACTGCAGCAGCTCAAGAAGGGGGCTCACCACAATCTTCTCAAGGGCAATTAGGGTTGAGCAATAAATGCTGGCCCTGTCAGTGACGTCCACATACCATGAACAAATAAAAAATAAATTGGAACGTGTGAGAGGAGAGCGGGGATTGGGCCAGTGAGAGTAGAAGTATAACGTGATCTGTTAGAGGACAGGGGTGGATTGTCAACCTTGTCAGAATTTTCCATCACTGGAAAACAGATGGGAGAACTTTCCAGTATGATGTAACTGCAAGTCGTGTTGAATAAACCTTATTTACTGGCATGGATTGTTAGATCTCTTAATTTCCAATGAAATACGAACTCCGATTGTAGTTTTAATGTAACTTTATTCTGGCAGCAGCAACAAGCTTCTGGCTTTAAGCCAGGCCTTTGTCCTTCTGAGATCACATGGCCAAAATGGCTGTACTTATACCTGGTTCAATTTACAGAAAAGAACTCGCCTTCTTTGACCTTATTGGCTCAATTGATTTTCTTTTAACCTTTAATTGGCTCGCTACCCAAGGTCCTAAAATGTCAAGTTGATTGATGACTTAATGCAATGTGGTCTGTGTTTTCTCAAAAACTGCAGCCAGGCTGCAGAGCTTGAATTCTCTATCAATCCTCCCTTTGATTCTTTCACAAACTGAATCATAAAATATCAGGTATCACTGGTTAAACATTCTAAAAAATAATTTCATACATGTTAATAGAGTTTCCTTCTAAAATTTGTTGATGTGTTTCGCCACATGTCCGGACTAGTAGCTTCCACACAAATTTACACCAACCCGAGTTCCATCGTGGCCACAATGGAAGTCTGGTTTTAGTAGGTTAATTAACCTTATTCCAATTTAATCCAAATCAATATCTTAATTCAACCAGTAAACAACCTTCCCTTAAGCATAACATACTCCTGTGCCACGTACAGACAGTCTGCCGGGACCTGCAAGGTGTCTCACCTGCGGGACAGCAGCTACAGCCGCCTGGTTGCAACAACATTTAATCAACATAAACAAACAATATAAAAGTAGAATAATTACAACGACTAGAATTAAACCTTCCACCAATGAAGTTCCTATTGAACCTAGCCATTCAGTGGCTCCGCTCCACAAGGTGAATGATGGGGGTTGCTTAAGTTTTTCTACCTCCTTTTGGATATGCTCCGCTAAGTGGGTAATTTCTTCGGAGCTATCTGGGATATATGTGCAACACTCAGTTCCGAGTAGGGCGCAAGTACCTCCCTTTTCAGCCAGGATGTAATCAAGGGCCAGTCTATTCAGTAGGGCTACAGTGCGGATTGCTACCATTTCTGCATTGATTTTAACTAGGGCCTCTGAGGTATCATTGGCTACCCATTCCACAACGGATGCCATGTTAATGGATTCCCTTGCCAGTCTGGCGGTCCCATACCTGCGGATCAGGATGACAAAGAACCTCTCTGTTTCTGTATTAGCTCTCTTAGGACGGTGTAAATGTTCCGACAGTGACTTTATATGATACATATAAGGCACAATGTAGGCTAAATAGCAGGATCCCATCCAATTCTGGGGCAGCCAAGGGTAGGCCTTGTGGCCATACACCCAATAGGTGCCATTATAGGCAATGAAGGTTAGCTGTCAGCAACACTCCGGGGCCTGTCCAGGCTTTTCCATCTGTTTTATTCAGAATCCCCGTTACGTTAAGAATTCCCACACCGGCCCAGTTTGGACAGTTCCGTGGCTTGGTTATATTATAATTCCGGGAGCAGTTACTATACCCCATATTTTGGCCTCCTTTGATGTTTCTAATCAGACAGACCGATTCCCCCGGTCTTCCTATCCCCGTTGTATTAGTGATAACAAAAAATGGGGGCCGTTTGGAATTATTGTAGCACGGTTGGTATCCCCATTCAAAGGTAGTCAGATTGTAACCTGCTGACTTCCATTTACGTGCCCAGTATTCCGTATCCTGAAACGCATTGCCTGTTTTATTTTGATTAATTATCCACTCAGCCATTTCCGAGATATTCAAGGGAACTGGCCTCAAGGGAATCCCTCCCTTTGAGTGAATAGGAATATGCGCACATACCCAACAACTAGAAATGTTACCTTGTTTGGCATAAATGTATGACATGTATAAACAGGTATTTACATGTAATTCCCTTGCTACCCTACTATTTCCCTTTGGTGCAGAGGGTCGGCTAGTAAGAAGTAGGCAAATGCCTAGAATACCTAAAATCAGTAATACAGTAAATTTATACATTTTGGCAAAAAGTAATTGTCCTTATTAGATTTCAGCTTCAGTTACGGGTGCTCGTTTAACGTGTGAAGCGTGGATCCAGGCTTTCTTTCCTTGGACTTTAACAGCTGCCTGGGTGATCAATAACACTTGATAAGGTCCTTCCCACTTGGCACCCAAAGATTCTTTATGCAACTTTTTCACATACACCCAGACTCCCGGGATGATGTTGTGTCCTCCTTCGGGTGGATTACCCCAAGCTGCCGATACCTGTCGGGAAACAGAACTAATAGCATTGGTTAGGTTCTGACAGTATGATAACAAAGTGTCACTCATTAAGTGAACATTAGCTTTCCGTAAATCGATAGTTCCTGGCAGCGACATGGATCTTCGTGTTATAATTTCAAATGGGCTTAGACCTGTAGTTCTGTTCGGGGTTGCCCAAATGCTACATAGCACTATTGGTAGTGCCTGGGGCCATGGTGTTCCTTCTTGGTGATATTTGGCAAGCCGTTGTTTCAGAGCTCGATTCATTCGCTCTACTTGTCCTGATGATTGTGGATGATAAGGACAGTGTAAATCCCACGTAATGTTCAGTAACCTACAGACTTCTTGACAGACAACACCTGTGAAGTGGGTTCCCTGATCTGAGTCAATGCTACTCGGGACTCCCCATCGTGGAATGTAATCCTTACACAAGACCTTTGCAGTGTGATTGGCTGTGGCTCTTTTAGTTGGGACAGCTTCTACCCATCTAGAGAATCTGTCAACTATGACAAGAATGTTAGTGTATCCTTGGCATGAAGGAAGAGATATATAATCAACCTGCAGATGCTGGACTGGTCCGACAGGGGCAGGGGACCTCACTTTGGGCATTACTGTGATGGGTCCAGAATTATTTTTCTGGCAGACCACACAGCGGTCTGTTACCAGCTGGGCATGTTTTTTAAATCCCCGACCCCACCTCTTTGTCTCCAGACACCATCTTCACATAGCTTAATTCCTGCCTCAATCCATGTCCATTTTTTCTCTCGGGAGCACTCGCTTTGCATTGTTTGAAGTTCTCGTGTCAGAGTCCTGAGTGCTTCAATCTGCACATCTGTGTTGGTTCTTCTGGAGGAACGCCCTGTGAGGCGGCATCTTTAGCTGCCTGGTCGGCTAGGACATTTCCCTGTGCTTCTGTGGTATTTTCCTTGGTATGGGCCTTACACTTCAGGATGGACACTTCCTGAGGTAATTGTATGGCCTCTAGTAAGTCTCGGACTTCTTTTCCATTTCGGATAGGTGTACCAGCAGCAGTGAGGAATCCTCTTTTCCGCCATAACAGACCAAAGTAGTGAGCGACTCCAAAAGCATAACACGAATCTGTGTAGACATTAGCTGTCTGTCCTTCTGCTATTCGACATGCTTCTGACAGGGCCCGTAACTTGGCCTGTTGTGCTGACGTTCCTGAGGGTAAACATCCTTTTGCCACTACCTCATATAAGGTTGTAACTGCCCATCCTGCTTTTCTGGTACCATTGTCAACAAAGGAGGAACCATCTGTAAACAGGATGAGGTCTTGGTTGTGCAGAGGCTCCTCTGCTGCTAAGGCTGCTTCTTCTGTTTCTTTTAAAATCTCCACGCAGTCATGCTCTTCACATTCTCCCCCCTCTTGCATCGGGAGCATAGTTGCGGGATTAACCGGGCTAGCCCGGATGATATGGAGATTAGGAGCTTCCAAAACTGCTGTCCAGCGGGTCCATCTAGCCGCCGTCACCTGAGACATTCTTTTCAAAGACAGCAAAGCATGTACGGTGTGGGGACACTTGACAATCAGCTTTTGGTCGAGGACTAGACCCGCAGTGGTCATTACCGCTCGACATGTAGCTTCCATGGCCCTTATGGAACTTCCCCATCCGAGGGCTACCGCATCCAGTTTTGCCGAATAATAGCCAATAGGTCTTTGCCGATCCCCATGTTCTTGTGTCAGTATAGCTGTCATATATCCTTCTTTCTCATGGACAAACAGGGTAAATGGCTTACCACTGTTGGGGATTCCCAGAGCCGGTGCCGAACACAAAGCCTTTTTCAAACTCAGGAAGGCCTCTTGCTGTTCCTTAGTGAGGGTGATGGCTTCTTTAGAGGCACATTTCCCCTTCAAGATATCATTCAGTGGCTGAGCAAGCTGTGTGAAGGAGTCAATCCAATTTCTGTTAAAGTTACACAATCCCAAAAAAGACCTTAATTCCTGAATAGTGGTGGGTTTTTTAACAGCCCGAATGGCTGCAGTTCTATCCTGGGTAAGTTCTCTCTTTCCTTGTGAAATCTTTTGTCCCAGGTATACAACCTCTTCTTGGGATATTTGTACTTTGTTGATGCTGGCTTTATGTCCTTTCAGCCAAAGGTGGTCCAGCAAAGCTCGTAAATCTTGTTCATGCTGTTCTTCCGTGTTTGAAGCTAGCAGGATATCGTCTACATATTGGATGACTGTGGATGACAGGGGAGGTAATTCTCGCAAATGGCTTTGTAAAGCCATGTGGAATACCGTAGGGCTGTTGTGGAAACCCTGTCCTTGGATAGTGAAAGCAAACCACTGTCAAACCTCGGTGCCAGAGGCACCGACCAAAATCCATTGGCCATATCTATAACCGAGAAATATTTATGTTCCGGTTTGAGGGCATTAAAAATGGTGGAGGGATCTGCGACCAAAGGAGCTTTTTGATCAATACACTGGTTAGCTTTCCTAGAATCGACAGTCAAACGCCAAGTCTCATTAGATTTCTGTACCGGCCACACGGGGCTATTGGAGGAGCGATGTGTTTTAATAAGCACCCCTTGTTTCTCCAATTGCTGAATAACCGGTAAGATTCCCACGATGGCAGTTGGACTAATGGGATACTGTTTAGTGCATGGAGGCTTGGTCCCGGTAAATGACGCAGGCTCCATCTGGAGTCAGCCAGAATCATTCTTATCTTTAGCCCATATTGGGTGTTCCTTCAATTCTTCTTTCTTCAAAGTTCTAATTGACCATGTCACCCGACCATCCACAAAATACAACGATGAATCTACTTGGATTAGAACGTCCATTCCCAAAAGGGATTGATCTACTGGGCCTATCCAGACCGGCGTGGTTAGTTCATGTGGACCCAGCCCTATAAGTACCGGTGTTGTCCTTTTAATTTCCACTTTATGGCCCCCAACTCCATAGGCTGTACGTGCCCTACCATCCAACGGCAAAAAGTCTCCATATTGTAGGGGTAAGCATGTTAATTCTGCCCCTGTGTCTAAAAGACAGTCCACATCCTTATCACCCACCCTCACAGTTATATATAGCCCATCTCCCCTTTGTTGTATTAGTGTGAGGAGAGGGGCCAGGGTTGGCTCTAATCGTTTTTTGCTATCCCAAGTAACTCCTTCTGTTGTTGTATTGTCAGTCGCTTAAATGCTTCTATGAGGTCGTTATCTTGTGACAAGCCTGGTTTGTTGGCTGAATTGTATCCCTGGCTGCGTCCTCTTCCTCAGCCACGACCTTTCTGTTTTGCCCTGCACGTCTTGGCCCAGTGACCTTCTTTCCCACAATAATGACATTTTCCGGGTAATTTTCTGAATAACTGTTTATCGGAATCCTGAGATTTCCATCCCACAGCCTGTACAGCTCGGACTTCAGCTCCCATATCCCGATCTAATTGGTTACATCGATCCACCAATGCTGCAAAGGTAGTTCCTCTACCTTCCCAGTCCAGTAACACTACCTTAAGCATTTTGGACAGTTCTGGCTTTAGACCTGCCACGAAAGCTGCTTTCAGGGTTCCAAACACTTGTTCATCCATTTCCTCATCCGTATTATTCATACCCGAATGTTCTAGCCACGTACATCTAAACCGTTCATCATACTCCAGGACCTCCTCTGTTCCTTTCTGTTGGCAGGCTGCAATTTTTCCCCAGTCTGTCTTAGCTGGACTGAAGGCTTGCAGCCAGTGTTTAATCGTCTCCCATCCTGCATCTAAATCTTGCTCATCCTGCCCCAAAGCTTTTTCTACCCTGTCGTGCAATTTTCTTCCCTGTGTTTTTGGCACTATTATGGTCAAAATTTGCATTCCGTCCCAGGGATGAAGTTGATATATATTTCTTAAGCGGTCCAATTGGTCCCACGTTTTTACTCCCCCTTTCTTTGTATTGGGCAATTCCTTGGACCATTTATCAATGTTCTCTGGGTCTGCCGGATCATGAACTAAGTATTCTGCATACACCCTTTTCCTCGTTTTTTTGGTTCCGCCCTCATCTGCAGTCTCTTCTGATTTGACTGCAACTCGTCTTTTTTTAAACGGGGCAAAGTGCACCCCTAATTCTTCATCCTCCGACTCTTTATCGTCAGAGGATTCAGAATCCGTATCTATTCCTCGGTTGTGTCTTCGGGTTTGCGCTTTTAATTTATCCAAACATGGGTACATAGAAACATAGAAACATTGAAAATATGTGCAGGAGTGGGCCATTCGGCCCTTCTAGCCTGCACTGCCATTCAATGAGTTCATGGCTGAACATGCAACTTCAGTACCCGATTCCTGCTTTCTCGCCATACCCCTTGATTCCCCCTAGTAGTAAGGACTTCATCTAACTCCTTTTTGAATATATTTAGTGAATTGGCCTCAACAACTTTCTGTGGTAGAGAATTCCACAGGTTCACCACTCTCTGGGTGAAGAAGTTTCTCCTCATCTCGGTCCTAAATGGCTTACCCCTTATCCTTAGACTGTGACCCCTGGTTCTGGACTTCCCCAAAATTGGGAACATTCTTGCTGCATCTAACCTGTCTAAACTCATCCGAATTTTAAACGTTTCTATGAGGTCCCCTCTCATTCTTCTGAACTCCAGTGAATACAAGCCCAGTTGATCCAGTCTTTCTTGATAGGTCAGTCCCGCCATCCCGGGAATCAGTCTGGTGAACCTTCGCTGCACTCCCTCAATAGCAAGAATGTCCTTCCTCAGGTTAGGAGACCAAAACTGTACACAATACTCCAGCTGTGGCCTCACCAAGGCCCAGTACAACTCTAGCAACACCTTCCTGCCCCTGTACTCAAATCCCCTCGCTATTAAGGCCAACATGCCATTTGCTTTCTTAACCGCCTGCTGTACCTGCATGCCAACCTTCAATGACTGATGTACCATGACACCCAGGTCTCGTTGCACCTCCCCTTTTCCTAATCTGTCACCATTCAGATAATAGTCTGTCTCATAGCATCCTCCTCGCAGCTCACACTGCCACCCAACTTAGTGTCATCCGCAAATTTGGAGATACTACATTTAATCCCCTCGTCTAAATCATTAATGTACAGTGTAAACAGCTGGGGCCCCAGCACAGAACCTTGCGGTACCCCACTAGTCACTGCCTGCCATTCTAAAAAGTCCCCATTTACTCCGTTTTCTTTGCTTCCTGTCTGACAACCAGTTCTCAATCCATGTCAGCACACTACCCCCAATCCCATGTGCTTTAACTTTGCACATTAATCTCTTGTGTGGGACCTTGTCGAAAGCCTTCTGAAAGTCCAAATATACCACATCAACTGGTTCTCCCTTGTCCATTCTACTGGAAACATCCTCAAAAAATTCCAGAAGATTTGTCAAGCATGATTTCCCTTTCACAAATCCAGGCTGATTTAGACCTATCATGTCACCTCTTTCCAAATGCGCTGCTATAACATCCTTAATAATTGATTCCATCATTTTACCCACAACCGATGTCAGGCTGACCGGTCTATAATTCCCTGTTTTCTCTCTCCCTCCTTTTTTACAAAGTGGGGTTACATTGGTTATCCTCCACTCGATAGGAACTGATCCAGAGTCAATGGAATGTTGGAAAATGACTGTCAATGCATCCGCTATTTCCAAGGCCACCTCCTTAAGTACTCTGGGATGCAGTCCATCAGGCCCTGGGCCTTCAATCCCATCAATTTTCCCAACACAATTTCCCGACTAATAAGGATTTCCCTCAGTTCCTCCTCCTTACTAGACCCTCTGACCCCTTTTATATCCGGAAGGTTGTTTGTGTCCTCCTTAGTGAATACCTAACCAAAGTACTTGTTCAATTGGTCCGCCATTTCTTTGTTCCCCATTATGACTTCCCCTGATTCTGACTGCAGGGGACCTACATTTGTGTTTACTAACCTTTTTCTCTTTACATATCTACAGAAACTTTTGCAATCCGTCTTAATGTTCCCTGCAAGCTTCTTCTCGTACTCCATTTTCCCTGCCCTAATCAAACCCTTTGTCCTCCTCTGCTGAGTTCTAAATTTCTCCCAGTCCCCAGGTTCACTGCTATTTCTGGCCAATTTGTATGCCACTTCCTTGGCTTTAATACTATCCCTGATTTCCCTTGATAGCCACGGTAGAGCCACCTTCCCTTTTTTATTTTTACGCCAGACAGGAATGTACAATTGTTCCAGTTCATCCATGCGGTCTCTAAATGTCTGCCATTGCCCATCCACAGTCAACCCCTTAAGTATTATTCGCCAATCTATCCTAGCCAATTCACGCCTCATACCTTCAAAGTTCCCCTTCTTTAAGTTCTGGACCATGGTCTCTGAATTAACTATTTCATTCTCCATCCTAATGCAGAATTCCACCATATTATGGTCACTCTTCCCCAAGGGGCCTCGCACAATGAGATTGCTAATTAGTCCTCTCTCATTACACAACACCCAGTCTAAGATGGCCTCCCCACTAGTTGGTTCCTCGACATATTGGTCTAGAAAACCATCCCTTATGAACTCCAGGAAATTCTCCTCCACCGTATTGCTTCCAGTTTAGTTAGCCCAATCTATGTGCATATTAAAGTCACCCATTATAACTGCTGCACCTTTATTGCATGCACCCATAATTTTCTGTTTGATGCCCTCCCCAACATCACTACTACTGTTTGGAGGTCTGTACACAACTCCCACTAACGTTTTTTGCCCTTTGGTGTTCTGCAGCTCTACCCATATAGATTCCACATCATCCAAGCTAATGTCCTTCCGAACTATTGCATTAATCTCCTCCTTAACCAGTAATGTTACCCCACCTCATTTTCCTTTTATTCTATCCTTCCTGAATGTTGAATACCCCTGGATGTTGCGTTCCCAGCCCTGATCATCCTGAACCACGTCTCTGTAATCCCAATCACATCATATTTGTTAACATCTATTTCCACAGTTAATTCATCCACCTTATTATGGATACTCCTTGCATTAAGACACAAAGCCTTTAGGCTTGTTTTTTTAACACCCTTTGTCCTTTTAGAATTTTGCTGTACAGTGGCCCTTTTTGTTCCTTGCCTTGGATTTCTCTGCCCTCCACTTTTCCTCATCTCCTTTCTGTCTTTTGCTTTTGTCTCCTTTTTGTTTCCCTCTGTCTCCCTGCATTGGTTCCCATCCCCCTGCCATATTAGTTTAACTCCTCCCCAACAGCACTAGCAAACACTCCCCCTAGGACATTGGTTCCGGTCTTGCCCAGGTGCAGACTGTCTGGTTTGTACTGGTCCCACCTCCCCCAGAACCGGTTCCAATGCCCCAGGAATTTGAATCCCTCCCTGCTGCACCACTGCTCAAGCCACGTATTCATCTGCGCTATCCTGCGATTCCTACTCTGACTAGCACGTGGCACTGGTAGCAATCCCGAGATTACTACTTTTGAGGTCCTACTTTTTAACTTAGCTCCTAGCTCCTTAAATTCGTTTCGTAGGCCCTCATCCCTTTTTTTTTTACCTATGTCGTTGGTACCAATGTGCACCATGACAATTGGTTGTTCTCCCTCCCTTTTTAGAACGTCCTGCACCCGCTCCGAGACATCCTTGACCCTTGCACCAGGGAGGCAACATACCATCCTGGAGTCTCGGTTGCGGTCGCAGAAACACCTATCTCTTCCTTTTACAATTGAATCCCCTATCACTATTGCTCTCCCACTCTTTTTCCTGCCCTCCTGTGCAACAGAGCCAGCCATGGTGCCATGAACTTGGCTGCTGCTGCCCTCCCCTGATGAGTCATCCCCCCCAACAGTACCCAAAGCAGTGTATTTGTTTTGCAGGGGGATGACCACAGGGGACCCCTGCACTACCTTCCTTGCACTGCTCTTCCTGCTGGTCTTCCATTCCCTATCTGGCTGTGGACCCTTTCCCTGCGGTACGACCAACTCGCTACACGTGCTACTCACGTCATTCTCATACCCTGGAAATTGACCGATAAAATTTCCTTTTCCTATTACTGTCTTTTGACCTAATGATTTTTTCCAATCTTTAATTTCACCTTTAAGATCTTTAACTTCCGCTTCCGACTTTTCAAGTTCAAATCTTTTCTGTCGCAGCTGTGTACAAACAGCTTGCAATTGGTCCTTTGTACTGGTCAGTTCTCGATCATGATGGGAACGCATTATAATTTCATTCGGCTTTCGGATCTGTCCCATAACGGCTAGTTCGCTCTTTATTTTTCATACGGGTCGTTTTTCCCCAGACCCTTTTAATCTCATCCAAGGACCATTGTCCTTTGGAGGTTCCGTATTTTTGTTCGATCTTAATACAGGTTTTAGATAAGTTGAATTGTTGCTCTATGTATTCTTTCAACTGTTCGAGGATTTCATCTATCGAAACCTCTGTTGGTGCCTGCCCGCCTTTAACAGTTGTAGGCAATTCTTTGCTCTTATTTCTTGCTGCCATAATACTGATTTCTTTACTGGGGTCTTGAGTCGAAGGCTTTCCAGCTGATCAGTAGGTCGGTGATTAATTAACTAACACACCGCTGAAGTTAGACGTCTATGGGACCTCGAGCCGACTACCAACCGGAGGGTTCGCAAACCGGAGGCTTTCGGAATCGCGTAGAAGGAGAGTCGAATTTAGACTTTTGACGTTAGAATTTAGACTTTATAAAGAGGAGTCCTTACCTCAGTATGTAGGTCCGATGTCCAAAATTCAATTTCTTTCCTCAGCGATCCTGTTCATGACACCAAAATTGTTAGATCTCTTAATTTCCAATGAAATACGAACTCCGATTGTAATTTTAATGTAACTTTATTCTGGCAGCAGCAACAAGCTTCTGGCTTTAAGCCAGGCCTTTGTCCTTCTGAGACCACATGGCCAAAATGGCTGTACTTATACCTGGTTCAATTTACAGAAAAGAACTCGCCTTCTTTGACCTTATTGGCTCAATTGATTTTCTTTTAACCTTTAATTGGCTCGCTATCCAAGGTCCTAAAATGTCAAGTTGATTGATGACTTAATGCAATGTGGTCTGTGTTTTCTCAAAAACTGCAGCCAGGCTGCAGAGCTTGAATTCTCTATCATGGATGGTTTAAATGGTTTATGTTGTTGTAAAATTTAAACTGCCCATGGACAAAAACATTGCACTCAGAGTAGTGTGTAGCCTGCCAAGTGCAATAATAATTAGAGGGAACATTGTAATTTCAAAGCAGTTGGTTTGAAAACAATGACTGTAAAGTTAGGAGTAAAATTTCTACAGATCCAGCCAGGAAAATAAAATGCAAATTTCATGGGCGAGTAATTAATAAATATATATCATAAAGTAACAGCACATGGAACACGACATAGCACCATTCAGCAGAAACTCGGGTCAAACTCCTGGCACGCGGTGACTGCACCTTACAGTCTCCTGTATTGTAGTTAATTAAAATATGAGCAAGTGTTAAATATGCAAGAAACTTTTCTATTTCTGCAGAGTTCAGTATATCAACTCTTGTCCCATTCTTTTTTTCTATATCCCCCCTCTGTTCTTTCCATTTCTGATATGTGTTTAATACTCTTATGAATGACTCCACGAGGTCTGGTATTATACTTGAGCTGTTGTGACCTTAGTCCCATTTATTGTAACTCCAGAGTGAGGCACAAGCATGGTGGGCAGCCTTTTATACTGGGCCCTGCACACCTATACAGGTGACCCTCAGGTCTCCCACCACAGTGCCCTCTGCGACCTTATGCGACTATACCGTTAGTATACATGGTCTACATACATGACATCACTCCCCCCCCCCCCCCCAAGTCTTTAATGCAAATTGACTCGTACATTGACGGTGACCTGGGCTTTGCTCTTCCTGGTTGACCATCGGAGGGTTGCTTCTAGCTTGGGTAGGTTGGTAGTGAGATTTGTTGCCAGTGGAGGTCCCAGTGGTTTCTGGTTGTGAGTCCATGACTATTCCATTCTCCCCCCCACACAGAGATCATGCTAATGATCCATTACATACAAGTTGCATTCAAGTTCATCACATGGGTTTTACATTTACATCTTGGTACATTTGTTGGGTGGATTACAGTTGCATTTCTTTTTGCATGGTACACTTACATGATGAGTACAGGTATATCAGTACAGGTACACAAGGACAGTCTAGTTCCAGCACGGCCGGATGAGATCCGGGTCATCTGGTGACGGCAGAGCGCCCCAGGCTAGTGGGCGAGGTGAGCTCACTTTGCCCGAGTTGCCGGAGCTCAGGACTCTTTGTCTCCTAGTGTCGGGCAGGCCCAAGACAGCTGATGTGTCGGTGACCTCCCTGTCCTTTTCGTTTGCACAGTGTTGCTGCTGCTCCCTGGGAAGTGGTCTGAGCGAGCGAGTGTTTTGTCTAAGCGACGGTGGGGCTGCCTCGTCTTGTCTAGCAGTTCGCAGGGGACTGCTGACTCGCTTTCCTTGAGAGCACCGTTGTAAGCACTTTCTAGTTTGGGATCCTGGCTGGTCCAGGTCCTGTTCGGAGGAGCCGATGCGGGTGACCCTTCGCTCTTGGGCATTGCCGTGGTGGTGGGTGGGTTTGTGGGCTGTGCCTTTCCCCCCCCCAAGTGGTGGGCGACGGTAGCCGATCGCGAGCATCGGAGCAGTTTATTGTTTCTGGCCCGTGCCATCGGGTGCCTGCAATGTTAAACTGATCTGAGGCAGGGTATCGCTGCCGGTGCCTCTGCTCTCTGGGGATCGTTTACTCTGCGGCTTGTCTACTTCTGTCAGCTATGGGGACACTTTATGATGCATCGTTCTGGTCCCGGGGACGCAGGCTATAGCATTGGGTAGCCCACTGGACCTGTATATGACCGTTAGGTGTTCGCCCGCTAAATTGGCTGATTGTAATTTGCACCCGTCATCGTTCAACAACATTTTGCTCGTTACAGCTGGACTTTTACATTGGTTACCAATTTCAACCAGTTCATTCAAAAATGGCGGGTTACTGGCCTCCTTTAAAATGGCCTTACTACTTTTACCCCAATCATCTTCCTTGCATGGAACACGTGTCGTTGCTCCATTAGCGCTGCACCTTGTGGTTTGGACGCCATCTTTTCCCTGTCCATGATGTCGACTGCCGTGATCTTCTTTCCCAGGGAAGCTGCCACTGAAACTGGGAAGGCGCCCTCAGATCCAATCTTCCTCCCCAGGAGTCCGCCATTGAAACCGGGAAGGTGCATTCGGGTCGTTTCGGCCAGATCACCGCCACGTAGTCGTGATGAGCGGTTTGTGCCTCGGGGGCTGCGCGGATCTGCTCTCCGGTGCCTGGTCTAACTGAAGGTGGGGACTTGCTCTGCCTCTGAGCACGGGGGACGTCGATCGCTGGAGGGATGAAGTCTTCCCAGTTCCAATGAATCTTCCCCATCCATCTTCTTCCAAGTAGCATTGGTCCATCACCTGAAACAATCCACAATGGTAAATTGTGCACCGCGCCATCATGGGATACACTTACATCTGCACTACCAACAACTGATATTAGTTCCTTGGTGTAGGTGCGCAGCTTTGCCTGAACCGGGACCAGTTTGAGTCGTTCAGCTTGATCGTTCCATAGTCTCTCAAAGGCTTCCTGGCTCATTATTGACTGACTCGCCCCCGTGTCCACTTCCATGAAGACTGGAACGCCATTTATCTCGACTTCCATTATCACTGGAGGACAATCTGTGGTACAGGTATATACTCCATACACTTCGTCCTGGGACTGAGCTGCCTCTCTAGCCATCTCCTCGTAATCCGTGCTGGATTCACAGCCATCTGCTGACTCCTCTTCCACGTGGTGAGTCACAGTTCTTTTGCACAATCGCTGGAGGTGGCCCTTTGTGCTGCAGTCTTTGCACAAATAGTCTCTGAATCGACACTGATGAACCCTGTGATTACCTCCGTAATGCCAGCATGGTGCTACTCGACTTACGTTTGCACCCCTCGGCGGACTCTGAGTTAAAGGACTCGGGGGCCTGTACACTCTGCCCTGGGCAGATTCACATTTAACAGTTCTGCCTGTGAAAAGCGCCATTCTATTTACAGTACTTGCCGGGTTTGAGTCCTGAGAGTGAGTCATCATCTGCTTCGAGCTGCAGCTTGAGGTCATGAACGCCTGGCTGCTGCTGATGGCCTTCTGTAGAGTGACGGTGGTTTCAGCAGACAGTAGTCTGTGAAGAAGGGCCTCATGACCGATGCCAATTACGAAGACGTCCCGCAATGCATCAGCAGGCGATGCGCCGAATTCACACGGTCCTGCCAGCCTCCTGAGGTCGGCAGCGTACTTCGCGATTTCCTGGCCCTCGGGGTGGTGGTGTGTATAAAATCGATGCCTGGCTTTGAGGATGCTCTCCTTCGGTTTGAGTTGGTCCTGAATTAGCACTTTCAGCTGCTCGTATGACTTGGTCATTGTTTTCTCTGGTGCAAGCAAATCCCTGACGAGGCCGTAGACTGCGGACCCACAAAGGGTAAACAGGATAGCTCTGCGCTTATCTGCCAGCGTGGCTGGATCATCGCCTACCAGGTCGTTTGCTACGAAATATTGGTCGAGCCACTCCGTAAAGGCTTCCCAATCTTCACCCTCTGAGAACCTTTCTAATGCACCGTTAGTCATTTTTGCGTGAAAGTTCGTAATCTCGTCGCCAGTTGTTACGTCTTTAATACTCTTGTGAATGACTCCACGAGATCTAGTATTGTACTTGAGCTGTTGTGACCTTAGTCCCATCTATTGTAATTCCAGAGTGAGGCACAAGCATGGTGGGCAGCCTTTTATACTGGGCCCTGCAGGTGACCCTCAGGTCTCCCAACACAGTGCCCTCTGGTGGTACATCTTGTGACTATACAGTTAGTATACATGGTCTATATACATGAGTTTCCCTCTCTGTTCTTCCCATTTTCTCTTCTCCGTTTTCTTCCTCTGCTCTTCCCATTTCCCCCTTCTGATTTTCGCCTTTTCCCCCCTCTGCTCTCCCCGTATCTCCCTCTGCTCTCCCCGTATCTCCCTCTGATCTCCCCGTATCTCCCTCTGCTCTCCCTGTATCTCCCTCTGCTCTCCCCGTATCTCCCTCTGCTCTCCCCGTATCTCCCTCTGATCTCCCCGTATCTCCCTCTGCTCTCTCTGTATCCCCCTCTGATCTCTCTCTATCCCCCTCTGATCTCCCTGTATTCCTCTCCCCCTGCTCTGCTCTCCCCGTATCCCCCTCTGCTCTCCCTGTATCCCACTCACCCTGTATAACCCACGGCTCTCTCTGAATTCCCCTCTCCCTGTATCCCCCTCTGCTCTCCCTGTATCCCCCTCTATTGTTCCCCATTTTACTGTTTTCTACTTTTCGTGTTTCAATCTAATTTCTACATTTTTCTTACCTTTTCAATTCTGTTTTATTCCTTCAGCTGTCCAGGTCTGTTGTACAGTTCTCTCTCTCTTTGTTTCTTGTCCCCATCTCCCATAAGTATTGCAGATCCCTGACCTCAATGTGGTGGGTGCGTATTACGGAGATTTGTGGAAATATAATAGCATAGGCTTCAACAGGGAGAGCATCCTGAATCTGATGTGGGTCGTAACGTGGAGTGCAGCATGGAGTGTGCTAGTCTAGTGATGGCACTCCATGGACACAGCGGATAGGCAGCACGTAGAGTATGGTGATGTGGAGCTGCAGCAGAGAGCTAACAAATGGCAATAGAGGTCAGCACATGATATGGAGGATGCGACAGGTGGGCATTGGAGATAATAATAACTTTTATTTATATAGCGCCTTTAACGTTGTAAAATGTCCCAAGGTGCTTCACAACAATTTTACATGTTAGATATTGACCATTGAGGGAAAAGACAGAAAAAGCAGGAGAAGAAAGTGTAAAAAGACGTCAAAGGCTCGGGTCCGAAGCAGCAGCCAAAATGTGCTCGCAGATAGACATAGGCGAAAAAAAAAATTCAAATGACATTGTAAATAATACAATAAGGCGTATACCATAGTAAAATAAACATTAATTATAATTAAACAAAATTAAATAATAGATACCATAATGGGACTGTGGTGTGAGCACAGGGCTCAGAACATCATGAGACAAGGACAACATGCAGTATAGGCACCTCCAGTATCACTAGTGATTGCAGCTGGCATTCCAGCAAGCGCACATTTTTACCCTAGCTGCTATGAACCTCTGAAAAACAGCACAGGGCAGCTGTTAGCTTGTGTTATAAAATGTGCAGGGGTATGTTTCGAACTAGAGTCCATTATTAAGGAAGCAATAGCACGACATTTGGAAAAGCATAATACAGTCAGAGTCAGCATGGTTTTATGAAGGGGAAATCATGTTTGACAAATTTGCTGGAGTTCTTTGAGGATGTAATGAGCAGGGTGGGTAAGGGGAAACCAGTGGATGTGGTGTATTTGGATTTCCAGAAGGCATTCGATAAGGTGCCACATAAAAGGTTACTGCACAAGATAAAAATTCACGGGGTTGGGGGTAATATATTAGCATGGATTGAGGATTGGCTAATGAACATAGAACAGAGAATCATGATAAATGGGTCATTTTCCAGTTGACAAACGATAACTAGTGGGGTGCCAAAGGGATCGGTGCTGGGGCGTCAACTATTTACAATCTATATTAATGACTTGGATGAAGGGAACGAGTGTAATGTAGACAAGTTTGCTGATGACACAAAGATAGGTGGGAAAGCAAATTGTCAGATGGAGTATAATGTGGGAAAGTGTGAGGTTATCCACTTCGGCAGGAAAAATAAATAAACAAATTAGTATTTAAATGGAGAGAAATTGCAAAGTACTGCAGTACAGAGGGATCTGGAGGTCCTTGTGCATGAAACACAAACAGTTAGTATGCAGGTACAGTGAGTAATCAGGAAGGCAAATGGAATGTTGGCCTTTATTGCAAGGGGGATAGAGAATAAAAGCAGAGAAGTCCTGCTACAACTGTACAGGGTATTGGTGAGGCCACACCTGTGTACAGTTTTGGTCTCTGTATTTAAGGAAGGATATACTTGCATTGGAGGCAGTTCAGAGAAGGTTCACTAGGTTGATTCCAGAGATGAGGGGGTTGAATAGGTTGGGCCTATATTCATTGGAGTTTAAAAGAATGAGAGGGGATCTTATTGAAACATGTAAGATAATGAGGGGGCTCGACAAGGTAGATGCAGAGAGGATGTTTCCACTCATGGGGGAGTCTAGAACTAGGGGGCATAGTTTAAGAATAACAGGTCACCCATTTAGAACTGAGATGAGGAGGAATTTCTTCTCTCTGAGGGTTGTAAGTCTGTAGAATTCTCTGCCCCAGAGAGATCTGGAGGTTGGGTCATTGAATATATTTAAGGCGAAGATAGACAGATTTTTAACGATAAGGGAGTGAAGGGTTACGAAGAACGGGCGGGGAAGTGGAGCTGAGCCCATGATCAGATCAGCCATGATCTTGTTGAATGGCGGAGCAGGCTCGAGGGGCCAAATGGCCTAATCCTGCTCCTATTTCCTATGTTCCTATGTAGCAAGGATCCTTCCTAATGAGATAAAAGTGAAGGCATTTCCTAACGAGGATAATTGAAATACAGGTACTTACCAAAGAGAAGTAACAAGATACAACAGCAACAACTTGCATTTATATAGCGCTTTTAATGTAGTAAAACGTCTCAAATAAAAAGTGGGAGTGTTTGTTAATGAAGGTTAATTTATACACTGACATCCAAGAGCTGGTTTGTGTTTTGCTGATTCTAAAGTTGCATCTTAACTCTGGCATTGAGGCATGACCATGCCGGACTCCCGAGAGAACCAGTGCGAGAGGAGAGGCAATCTTACACCATTTGGGTTTGACGTTATCCAATGCAGGGTCAGATCTGGTTTGTAAATGCTCAGAGTTGGGTCACTGGCCTTTTTTTCTTTAAACCCAACTGGAGCGCATTTAAGTGCTATGGAAGTGCAGACACTCCCCCTCTAAACTATCGAAACATTGAAATTGTAACCGCTGGGAAAGGGAGATCTGCACGGGTGTCAGAATGGTTGCTGCAGTTTAAATACACTAAGGTGCACTTGCTTGCCAACAACTATTGCGATGCGGTGCTTGTTAAATGAGAGCCAATGAGGACAATATGTTCCCCAGCATGAATAAAAGATTATGTACATGAAAATAGAACTAGGGCAGGAGAGCAAGAGTAATACACAATAAAGTTTTTGGATATGAAGTTTATTTTATGAGTGAACCACTGTATATAAGTAACATATCTAAAGAGTTATGTCCTCTGCTGATGGTAGAGATTTACAAATCCCCAAGTGTGTAAGTCTTATTTATAGGGAAGTTTGATATCTAACAGGTGTTGGGATTTCACTCACTATAGCCACCTAGAGTGTCTATAGTTTAACAATATCACAGCACTTAACATGTCCAATAAATGCTACACTTACTGACTTTCGTTCAACAATTTCTTGGACATTATTCTTTCAAAGTGTTGATCTTCCTTAAGGAACAGATGCACAAATAACGAGCCTGTCTGTAGGCAACACGCACTCGGCTTACAAATAACGTAACACACATTCTCTTTCTCCCAAGTAACATCTTGTAAGGGACTCGACAACACTCTTGACCAACCTCAACTAACATATATTACACACATCCTCAATCGCCATAGGTCACTTACAGTCATCTATAAGTAGCACACAGTGGAAAGGGGAGTCTGGAACAAGCCTCCACCACTGGTGGAAGTCCCACCCCCCCCCCCCTCTCTGCTTTTCTCCTCAGTTACCCCACAGATGTTAAGTGTAAAAAAAACAACTTTGCAACATCGAGACCGTTTCATTTGGATCTCTCTAAAGTTGCCTGTGACATGCGCCTGCACATCTGTTCCACAGTTACAGCCAGGTGTGGGAGTGGGAGGCGAACAACAGCTGGAGAACTGAACCTCTGGCAGGGCACCTGCCTGCTAGCAGCACCTGCGCGCAGATGAAGGAACATTTACGATGAGTTTAAAAGAATTTGTGAGGTACATATTTTACTACTGAGGACAGAGAGCTCCCTGAATAAAAATGGAAGCAGTGGTATAAAAAGGAAGGATTCTGGCAACTGGAAGGTGACAATGGGTAACATGCTATCCTGACTGCTGATGTCATTACGTTACAGTTACAGCCATTACAGTTGGAGAACTGCCCTGTAACTTGGCTGTCAATCAAAATATGTGATCAAAGCCATCTCATTTGGCAAAACTAAGTAGTGCATAAATAAATGCAACCTGTCTCAAAAGCAGATAAAAGCAGAATATACCAATGGAAGTAATGCTATCCAGTAACATTGAAACTGCCAAGGTCTCCTATTAAATGTAAAGAGAAAGTCTGGGAAAGCAGTGGGGCCTACACAAGGTGACGATGGTCTCCTCTCGCATTTCCCATCTTCTTATTCATGTAAAGGGTCTTCCACAAAGCAGATCCATGAAATTCCTGCTTTCCCCACAAGTTATCTTGCCAGGAAAATACTGCTTGTCCAGACGACCACACTAGACCAGCTCCACACACACACACAGTTTGCAGCTCCACCACACGACAACACGGAGATGTGAGACTGGAATGAAGAATTAGGCTTCCAGGGGAAGGGAAGTCCTCAGCCGTGAGAATCGCACGGCTGATGTCTAGTTACAGGAAGGTCCCAAATCAAAGGCTGCTGGCCCAGGGAAAGATGTTAAGATTGGCAGTCCAAGACAGGAGAAAGAGCTGCAGAGCGAGTACGGTGCAGAACGAGGGTGTCAACATGGCTCCACGACCGCAGTCTGAGGTATTCTCCTGCAACAATGGCAAACACACAGTCGCAGATAACACAGTACACCACGTAGAATTCACAACACAGACTATGCTAGGGGATGATTTTCAGCAAGGCCGCCGCCCGCCCAACGTGCCGGACGGTGCTTTCGGTGGGATATTCAGGAAGAAGGTCCCTCGAAGGTCGGCAAATGGGCGACGTACGCTGCCAATCTGGGCGGCAGCGGGCGGGAGGTCGCATTCTCGACGGCAGAGGCGCTTGCCGCCCAAGTGCCGCCGAGGATGGAGTCGGGCCCACGGAGGGTCGAAGAGCTGAAAGAAAAAAATCATCAACAGCAAAAAAATTAAAAAAGTATCCGAAGAATACTTTGAAAGAAAAAAAGTTTTAAAATGTTCACTTACCTGTTTTTCAGGTTCTTCAGGCGTACCGTCGGGGACAGACTGGCCTCCAGCCAGCAACACACTGCCGCCGACTCCCGCCCGCAGGAATCTGGGAGCTCGGTTGTGCCACTCGGCCGTCCGCTGACATCAGCGGGTGGTTCCTGGTGGCACTCCCCTCCCGCTCGCTCCAGGCCGCCCCGAAAGTGGCTCTGGGCGGATCGTCAGGAGGAATGTGGGCGGCAGCGGGCAGTGGGGTGATGAAAATCTGCCCCCTAGTGTTAATACTCCACACACGCCGCTTCCCATCCTACTTTACCTCACCCCATCAACATATCCTCTCTTTCTTTCTCCCTCGTGCATTTATCTATATTCTCCTGAAATGCATCTATGCTATTCACCTCAACTAAGGATGACAAAAGGGAAATATGAAAGGGTTAGGAAGGAAGCAAAAAAAAAACAATTAGAACTGCAAATAGAAATGACAAAATTGAATCATAGAATAGTTACAGCACAAAAGGAGGCCTTTTGACCAGTGGAGCCCGTGCCGGCTCTCTGCAAGAGCACCTCAGCCAGTCCCACTCCCCCGCCCTTTCCCCGTAGCTCTTCAGGTACTTATCCAATTCCCCTTTGAAAGCCACAATTGAATCTGTCTCCACCACCCTCTCAGGCAGTGAATTCCAGATCCTAACCACTCGCTCCATGAATATTTTTCCCTCATGTCGTCTTTAGTTCTTCTACCAATCACCTTAAATCTCTGTCCTCTGGTTCTCGACCCTTCCGCCAATGGGAACAGTGTCTATCTATCTACTCTAGACCCCTCATGATTTTGAATACCTCTATCAAATCTTCTCTGCTCCAAGGAGAACAATCCCAGCTTCTCCAGTCTATCCAGGTAACTGAAGTCCCTCATCCCTGGAATCATTCTTGTAAATCTCCCCTGCACCCTCTCTAAGACCGTCACATCCTATCTAAAGTGCAGTGACCAGAATTGGACACAATACTCCAGTTGAGGCTGAACCTGTGTTTTATACAGATTCATCATAATTTCTTTGCTTTTGTACTCTATGCCTCTATTTATGAAACCCAGGATACCGTATACTTTTTTAACTGCTTTCTCAACCTGCCCTGCTACTTTAAGAACATAAGAAATAGGAGCAGGAGTAGGCCATTTGGCCTCTTGAGCCTGCTCCGCCATTCAATAAGATCATGGCTGATCTGATCATGGACTCAGCTCCTGTTGTAGAGAGTAGAAACCCATATATAACTAGGCATTAGGCACCTGCTGGATATTTAAAACTCACATAAGCTTAAAATGGACACACACATAAAATGGCTGCCCAGGCATGATGGGAAATCAGGTAGTCAAGCTGTGAACTGCTGAACGTTCAATGACCGAGCAATAACCCTGTGAGGCCCACTATAGGAATGCCTGGGATGCGGGAAGAAAGAGATAAGAAGGAAACCATCTCCTGTGAACAAGGTCATAAACCAATTAATTCCCCAGGAAGAAAGATAAGAGGGAAACCATCTCCTGTAAACAAGGTTATAAACCAATTATTTCTCCCAGATGAAAGAACTAGGGAGAGAACCTATCTCCCGTAATAAAGCCATCGATCAGCCCAAGCTGACAATAACCGAACATATGGTTCCCGGGACACTAGGGGAATTCTATTGGGTTAAAAGAACCTATATGTAATCTATAATCGTTGTGATTGGCTTGTGTCCAGCCGTGATGGGCTGTGTAGCTATAGTAAACTGTTTGTAACTGTTGTGAAACATATAAAGGTGCATGTAACCCTTTGTTCTGTGGAGAGAAACCTGGATACGGTCCTGAGTTTTCCTCCCCGCTGAGCGTAATAAAGGCCGCCAGGCGTTGGAACCGATCTGAGTGTTGAGTGATTCTTCTGAGAAAACACTAACGCTAACAGCTCCACTTCCCTGCCCGCTCCCCATAACCCTGGACTCCCTTATCGTTCAAAAATCTGTCTATCGCCGCCTTAAATATATTCAATGACCCAGTCTCCACAGCTCTCTGGGGCACAGAATTCCACAGATTTACAACCCTCTGAGAGAAGAAATTCATCCTCATTTTCGTTTTAAATGGGCGACCCCTTATTCTGAGACTATGCCCCCTAGTTCTAGATTCCCCCACGAGGGGAAACATTCTCTCCGCATCTACTTAGTCAAGCCCCCTCAGAATCTATATGTTTCAATAAGATCATCTCTCATTCTTCTAAACTCCAATGAGTACAGGCCCAACCTGCTCAATCTTTCTTCATATGACAACCCAGGAATCAACCTCATGAACCTTCTCTGAACTGCCTCCAATGCAAGTATATCCCTCCTTAAATAAGGAGACTAAAACTGTCCGCAGTACTCTAAATGTGGTCTTCCCAATGCCCTGTACTGTTGTAGTAGGACTTCCCTACTTTTATACTCCATCCTCCTTGCAATAAAGGCCAATTCCATTTGCCTTCCTGATTACTTGCTGTCCCTGCATGAAATTCCTTCTATGATTTGGGCACACATACCCTTAGGTCTCTCTATTCATGCATCCCCTTTAGGATTGTACACTTTAGTTTTTATTGCCTCCCCTCGTTCTTCCGACCAAAATGTATCACTTTGCACTTTAATTTCATCTGCCACATCCACCAGCCTGTCTATGTCTCCTTGAAGTCTATCACTATTCTCCTCACTATACTTCCAAGTTTTGTGTCATGTGCAAATTTTGAAATTGTGCCCTGTACAGCCAAGTCTAAGTCATTGATATATATCAAGAAAAGCAGTGGTCCCAGTACCGACCCCTGGGGAACACCACTGTATACCTTCTTCCAGTCCGAGAAACAACCGTTTATCACTACTCTCTGTTTCCTGTTACTGAGCCAATTCCGTATCCATGCTGCCACTGTCCCTTTTATTCCATGGGCCTCAACTTTGCTGACAAGCCTGTTATGTGGCACTTTACCAAACACCATTTGGAAATCCATGTACATCACATCAACTGCATTGCCCTCATCAAGAAACTCAATCAAGTTAGTTAAACATGATTTGCCTTTAACAAATCCGTGCTGGCTTTCTTTAATTAATCCATACTTGTCCAAGTTACTGTTAATTTTGTCCCTGATTATTGGTTCTAAAAGTTTCCCCACTACCGAGGTTAAACTGACTGGCCTGTAGTTTCTGGGTTTATCCTTACACCCTTTTTTGAACAAGGGTATAACATTTGCAATTCTCCAGTCCTCTGGCACCAGCCCCGTATCCAAGGAAGATTGGAAGATTATGCCCAGTACCTCCGCGATTTCCACCTTTACTTCCCTGAGCATCCTAGGATGCATCCCATCCGGTCCTGGTGGCTTATCTATTTTAAATATATCCAGCCTTTCTAGTACCTCCTCCTTATCAATTTTTAT
Source organism: Pristiophorus japonicus (assembly GCF_044704955.1). Classification (NCBI taxonomy): domain Eukaryota; kingdom Metazoa; phylum Chordata; class Chondrichthyes; family Pristiophoridae; genus Pristiophorus; species Pristiophorus japonicus. The sequence goes on along the minus strand of NC_091988.1, from coordinate 104,758,127 downwards.
TCCATTCAGTATCTCAACTATCTCTTTCACTGTGACTTTGGTCGCATTCTCTTCCTTGATGAAGACAGATATAAAATACTCATTTAGTACCTCAGCCATACCCTCTGCCTCCATGTGTAGGTCTCCTTTTTGGTCCCTAATCGGCCCCACCCCTCCTCTTACTACCCGTTTACTATTTATAAGCCTATAGAAGACTTTTGGATTCCTTTTTATGTTCACTGCCCATCCATTCTCATACTCACTTTTTGCCCCTCTTATTTCCTTTTTCACTTCCCCTCTGAACTTTCTATATTCAGCCTGATTCTCACTTGTATTCTCAACCCAGCATCTTTTTCTGCTTCATCTTACTCTCTATCTCTTTTGTCATCCAGGGAGCTCTGGCTTTGGATGCCCAACCTTTCCACCTCGTGGGAATGTACCTCAACTGTAACCCGAACCATCTCCTCTTTAAAGGCAGCCGATTGTTCGATTACAGTTTTGCTGCCAATCTTTGATTCCAGTTTATCCGGGCCAGATTCGTTCTCAACCCATTGAAATTTGCCTTCCTCCAATTAAATATTTTTACTCTAGATTGCTCCCTGTCCTTTTCCATAGCTAATCTAAACCTTATGCTGTGATCACTGTTCCCTAAATGTTCCCCTACTGACATTTGCTCCACCTGACCCACCTCATTCCCCAGAACCAGATCCAGCAATGCCTCCTCCCTCGTTGGGCCAGAAATGTACTGAACAAGTAAGTTCTACTGAACACACTTTAGAAATTCTTTCCCCTCTCTGCCCTTTACAAGATGAACCTACTTGGTTGGAGTTAAGGAATAAGAAGGGAACTGTGATTGTATTGGGAGCTTGTTACACAGAGTTTATTATAGATAACCAAATAGTGGAAAGGAAATAGAGATGAGATTATGTTGACAAATTACAGAAAAATTGTAGGAACAACAGGGCCATAATAAAATGGGTGACTTTGATTATCCAAATCAAGTTGGAAAGAAGGGGGAGGTAAGAATAATTTAAATGGCAAAGAAGGCGAGGAGATTCTACTGTGTGACAAGACTGCTTTCTAAATCAGTACCTTGTTAGTCCAACAAGAAAAGAGAAAATGCTGGCTCTAGTTCAAAATATTAAACAGGGTAAGTGATGCAAGGATAGGGGAACGTCAAGGAAACAGTGAGTAGAACATAATTTGTTTCAATAGAAAAACTGGAAGAGAGAGGAAATTACGATGAAGGTGCATGATTGGAAAGAGTCAATTTCAATGAGATATGAAGGGAGCTAGCCCAGACAAACCAGAAAGAAACATTGCACCAACAATGAGAAACATTCAGACAGGAGGCGAGTAGGGTACAGACTAGACAGATTCCCCGGGAGGTGAGGGGGTACAGACTAGACAGATTCCCCGGGAGGTGAGGGGGTACAGACTAGACAGATTCCCCGGGAGGTGAGGGGGTACAGACTAGACAGATTCCCCGGGAGGTGAGGGGGTACAGACTAGACAGATTCCCCGGGGAGGTGAGTGGGTACAGACTAGACAGATTCCCCGGGGAGGTGAGTGGGTACAGACTAGACAGATTCCCCGGGAGGTGAGGGGGTACAGACTAGACAGATTCCCCGGGAGGTGAGGGGGGTACAGACTAGACAGATTCCCCGGGAGGTGAGGGGGTACACACTAGACAGATTCCCCGGGGAGGTGAGTGGGTACAGACTAGAAAGATTCCCCGGGAGGTGAGGGGGTACAGACTAGACAGATTCCCCGGGAGGTGAGGGGATACAGACTAGACAGATTCCCTGGGAGGTGAGGGGGTACAGACTAGACAGATTCCCCGGGGAGGTGAGGGGGGTACAGACTAGACAGATTCCCCGGGGAGGTGAGTGGGTACAGACTAGACAGATTCCCCGGGAGGTGAGGGGGGTACAGACTAGACAGATTCCCCGGGAGGTGAGGGGTACAGACTAGACAGATTCCCCGGAAGGTGAGGGGGTACAGACTAGACAGATTCCCCGGGAGGTGAGGGGGTACAGACTAGACAGATTCCCGGGAGGTGAAGGGGTACAGACTAGACAGATTCCCCGGGAGGTGAGGGGGTTACAGAGGAGACAGATTCCCCGGGAGGTGAGGGGGTACAGACTAGACAGATTCCCCGGAAGGTGAGGGGGTACAGACTAGACAGATTCCCCGGGAGGTGAGGGGGTACAAACTAGAAAGATTCCCCGGGAGGTGAGGGGGGTATAGAGTAGACAGATTCCCCGGGAGGTGAGGTGGTACAGAGTAGACAGATTCCCCGGGAGGTGAGGTGGTACAGAGTAGACAGATTCCCCGGGAGGTGAGGGGGTACACACTAGACAGATTCCCCGGGAGGTGAGGGGGGTATAGAGTAGACAGATTCCCCGGGAGGTGAGGGGGTACAGACTAGACAGATTCCCCGGGAGGTGAGGGGATACAGACTAGACAGATTCCCTGGGAGGTGAGGGGGTACAGACTAGACAGATTCCCCGGGGAGGTGAGGGGGGTACAGACTAGACAGATTCCCCGGGGAGGTGAGTGGGTACAGACTAGACAGATTCCCCGGGAGGTGAGGGGGGTACAGACTAGACAGATTCCCCGGGAGGTGAGGGGTACAGACTAGACAGATTCCCCGGAAGGTGAGGGGGTACAGACTAGACAGATTCCCCGGGAGGTGAGGGGGTACAGACTAGACAGATTCCCGGGAGGTGAAGGGGTACAGACTAGACAGATTCCCCGGGAGGTGAGGGGGTTACAGAGGAGACAGATTCCCCGGGAGGTGAGGGGGTACAGACTAGACAGATTCCCCGGAAGGTGAGGGGGTACAGACTGGACAGATTCCCCGGGAGGTGAGGGGGTACAAACTAGAAAGATTCCCCGGGAGGTGAGGGGGGTATAGAGTAGACAGATTCCCCGGGAGGTGAGGTGGTACAGAGTAGACAGATTCCCCGGGAGGTGAGGGGGTACACACTAGACAGATTCCCCGGGAGGTGAGGGGGTACAGAATAGACAGATTCCCCGGGAGGTGAGAGGGTACAGACTAGACAGATTCCCCGGGAGGTGAGTGGGTACAGAGTAGACAGATTCCCACAAGAAGTATAGGGCGTTCAGCAAAATCTGGAGTTCCTTGGATCAGGACTGAATTGAAAATGAAAATGACACTTTAAAAAGGGGCACCTGGCACACCTGGAGCTAATAATACAAATGAAAGTCAAACCGAATATAAAAATTACAGAGAGGAAGTAAAAAGGTGAAGAGATGTATGAAGGTAGCAGGAAGGGAAATGGTAAAGGATTTTTAAATAGAATAAAAAGTAAAACACATTAAGTAAGAAGTTAGAGATGAAGAAGGCAAGCTCTTTCCGTCGGTTGAAGGAATGGCAGAGATACTAAATGAGGATTTTGCCTCAGTTTTCACACATGTGTGGTCGTGGAAATGAAAGTGTATGAGAGGAGGGGGGTGGAGCAATTAGATTGGATAACGATAGAATCGGGAACATTACTGAAAATTATTGGTGGGACTTCAAATGTAACAGCCTCATGGCAAATATCCTGGAATGTCAATGGAAACGAGAAATTAGGCAGCGTGTATAATGGGGGTGTGACAAAAATCACATTGGAGGCTTGAGATAATGGATTTCAGAACTGGTTCCAGTGCAGACCAATGACTGGAATTAAGTGGAATGCAGTAAGTGGTATGCAACTTGAAATATAAAAACATAGGCCAGTTTAAAGAAAACTTACCTGATTGGGTGAGAAAAACAAAATGGTGGTTGGACCTGAGCAAGTCATGTTACAGCGCCACCAGTGGTGGGAAGTAAGTCTAATGATAAATTATAGTGGGTGTTACAGCGTTAAAAGTTAATAAATAGACGTTAATTGTAGACTACTAAATGTCACAAAGTTGTGACAAAAATCGTAACAAAGGAAATAAGAAAGTGTGACTTAAGGAGTGTCTACAGTTGTAAGAAATGTATTCTATTAATTTTAGACATAGATAGATATTAATGGAGTGTATGTAAACTTCCTATTGTACGCTAATATTTAGGTAGAAGATCTCCCATGGCACTGGGTTAGAGGATACACTGTTTTAAAACAACTGAGATGTTATCAATAAAGTGACACTGAAAGTGCAGCCACGTGATTGCTATAAGAAGTCTAACGCAGAAAGCGCATGTTATATTCGACTTTTAATATAGCTCTCACAGATCTCCCATGGAGTTGCACATGATGAGTCAGAGGAGATACATTGTTGATAACACCCCTATTGTTATGAAACAAAAGTATGACAGGAATTATGATATTCATTTCCCAGCACATGCTAATTGCAAAACTTACACATAACATCAACGTGTAACATATCAAACAAACACAGGATATAGACAGGCTAAGTGAGTGGGCAAAAATTTGGCAGATGAAAAGTGTTGAAAAATGTTGAAAAGTGCGACGCCATGCATTTTGGCAGAAAAAAAATCAAAGATCAAGTTATTATTTAAATGGAGAAAGATTGCAAAGTACTGCAGTACAGCGGGACCTGGGGGTTCTTGTGCATGAAACACAAAAGGATAGTATGCAGGTACAGCAAGTGATCCGGAAGGCCAATGGAATCTTGGCATTTATTGCAAAGGGGATGGAGTATAAAAGCAGGGAAGTCTTGCTACAGTTATACAGGGTATTGGTGAGGCTACACCTGGAATACTGCGTACAGTTTTGGTTTCCATATTTACGAAAGGATATACTTGCTTTGGAGGCAGTTCAGAGAAGGTTCACTAGGTTGAATCCGAGGATGAGGGGGTTGACTTATGAGGAAAGGTTGAGTAGGTTGGGCCTCTACTCATTGGAATTCAGAGGAATGAGAGGTGATCTTATCGAAACGTATAAGATTATGAGGGGGCTTGACAAGGTGGATGCAGAGAGAATGTTTCCACTGATGGGGGAGATTAGAACTAGAGGGCATGATCTTAAAATAAGGGGCCGCCCATTTAAAACTGAGATGAGGAGGAATTTCTTCTCTCTGAGGATTGTTATTCCGTGGAATTCGCTGCCTCAGAGAGCTGTGGAAGTTGTGTCATTGAATAAATTTAAGACAGAAATAGACAGTTTCTTAAACGATAAGGGAATAAAGGGTTATGGGGAGGCGGCAGGGAAGTGGACCTGAGTCCATGATCGGATCTTATTGAATGGCGGAGCAGGCTCGAGGGGGCTTATGGCCTACTCCTGCTCCTATTTCTTATGTTCTTATGTCTTTTATACTATACTGGGCAGAGCTTTGAGTGTATTCAATCCTAATAACAGTTTCAGGCAGGATTAGACCTTCAGCCCATCTAGCCCACTTATCCACAATATTCCCATGGTGCATTTCCAATAACCCTTTGTCCCAGTTGTTGACAAGAACCTTCTTTCTTGAAACCCATTAATGTTTCTTGTTCTACCACCCATGCCGATAATCTGCTCCACATACTTGCCACCCATTTAGTAAAAAATGTTCCTCCTACATTTTCTATCTTCTTTTGTTATCCTCAATTTGTAAATATAATCCATTGTGCTTAAATTCTGTATAGCTTTTTTGGATCCGGTGTGACCAAGCCTTTAAAATGATGAAACACTTCCATCATATCCTCTCTCAGACTTCTCTTTTCAACAAAGTAAAGACCCCGGGTCATCAATCTTTCCTCATACCTCATTCCCTTATGTTCTGGGATCAACCTCCCCATCATTCCCAGGCATCCATGCCTGGTCATCTACCCGGTACTTGATCACTTCTTAAAATCCCTCCCTCTCCCAACACACACACATACTCGGATATCTCCTCTGTAACCATGCCAAATCATAACCGTCATCCAAAGTCTTCAGTCTTAAGGAAACATGGATGTTGATAAAATCCTCGCAGACTATTATCTCATAGATAGAGATTCTCGGCATTACTTACTGCTATATTGTAATCATAACAGTCTTCCGGCCCTTTGCGATACCGAGGCTTCAGCACCTCTTCACATTGATCGGGTCCATCAGCTGAGGGTGAAAGTGTTAAGGAAGCAGCGTATTCATGGCACAGCATATAGCACAAGGCCCATCTATGTCCCGTCTATGGTGAGGTGCCTTCCCTGCTGCCAGGGGAAGAGCAAAATCACGGGCGCTCCACGAGCATCGGCACTAGAACAGAAATCTTATTGCAAGTGTGCACCTGGAAAATTTATTCAATAGTACACACCGCCATTTCTAACTAAGACAAATGTCTATTTTCTGAACAATTCCAACCCACACAATCACAGAAACGCCTTCACACCAGGTCACAGGAACCCCATTCACACCAGGTCACAGGAACCCCATTCACACCAGGTCACAGGAATCCATTCACACCAGGTGACAGGAATCCCATTCACACCAGGTGACAGGAATCCCATTCACACCAGGTCACAGGAACCCCATTCACACAGGTCACAGGAACCCCATTCACACCAGGTCACAGGAACCCCATTCACACCAGGTCACAGGAACCCCATTCACACCAGGTCACAGGAACCCCATTCACACCAGGTCACAGGAATCCATTCACACCAGGTGACAGGAATCCCATTCACACCAGGTGACAGGAATCCCATTCACACCAGGTCACAGGAACCCCATTCACACAGGTCACAGGAACCCCATTCACACCAGGTCACAGGAACCCCATTCACACCAGGTCACAGGAACCCCATTCACACCAGGTCACCGGAATCCATTCACACCAGGTCACCAGAACCTCCTCACACCAGGTCACAGGAATCCATTCACACCAGGTCACAGGAATCCCATTCACACCAGGTCACAGGAATCCCATTCACACCAGGTCACAGGAATCCATTCACACCAGGTCACCGGAATCCATTCACACCAGGTCACCAGAACCTCCTCACACCAGGTCACAGGAATCCATTCACACCAGGTCACAGGAACCCCATTCACACCAGGTCACAGGAACCCCATTCACACCAGGTCACAGGAACCCCATTCACACCAGGTCACAGGAATCCATTCACACCAGGTCACAGGAACCCCATTCACAGGAATCCATTAACACCAGGTCACAGGAACCCCATTCACACCAGGTTACAGGAACCCCATTCACACCAGGTCACTGGAATCCATTAACACCAGGTCACAGGAACCCCATTCACACCAGGTTACAGGAACCCCATTCACACCAGGTCACTGGAATCCATTCACACCAGGTCACTGGAACCCCATTCACAGGAATCCATTAACACCAGGTCACAGGAACCCCATTCACACCAGGTTACAGGAACCCCATTCACACCAGGTCACAGGAACCCATTCACACCAGGTCACAGGAACCTCATTCACACCAGGTCACAGGAACCTCATTCACACCAGGTCACTGGAACCTCCTCACACCAGGTCACCAGAACCTCCTCACACCAAATCACAGGAATCCATTCACATCAGGTCACTGGAACCCATTCACACCAGGTCACTAGATCTACCCTGATATCAAAATCGGTCAAGCCTGTGTGGTGGCAGATGTGCAAGGGTCACCACACATTAAAAAAATCCATGCACAGACATCTTCCACCCCCTCAATTGGAGTTCAGGACTGGAACATCGGGTCCTTCATTGAAACATCTGTGAACTCATGTGGAAGCAAACATCCTCGATCGAGGGTCCGCCTATGGTGATGATGGAACCTCCCCCTCACACCTGGTTACTGGAACCCCCACACCAGGTCACTGGAACCCATAGACACCAGATCACTGGAATCTCCCCTCACATCAGATTACTTGAATCTCTCCTCACATCAGATCACTGGAATCTCCCCCTCACACCAGATCATTGGAATCTCCCCTCATGCCAGATCTCTGGAATCTCCCCTAACACCAGATCACTGGAATCTCCCCCCCGCCCCGTCCACACCAGGTCACTGGAATCCCTCCCCCCCCCGCCCACACCAGATCACTGGAACTCAGACACCAGGTTACTGGAATCTCCCCCTCACACCAGATCATTGGAATCTCCCCTCATGCCAGATCTCTGGAATCTCCCCTCACACCAGATCACTGGAATCTCCCCCTCACACCAGGTCACTGGAATCTACCCCTCACACCAGGTTACTGGAATCTACCCCGAACACCAGGTTACTGGAATCTACCCCGAACACCAGGTTACTGGAATCTCCCCCTCACACCAGGTCACTGGAATCTCCCCCTCACACCAGATCACTGGAATCTCCCCCTCACACCAGGTCACTGAAATCGCCCCCTAACACCAGGTTACTGGAATCTACCCCTCACACCAGATCACTGGAATCTCCCCCTAACACCAGGTTACTAGAATCTCCCCCCAACACGAGATCACTGGAATCTCCCCCTCATGCCAGATCTCTGGAATCTCCCCCTCACACCAGATCACTGGAATCTCCCCCTCACACCAGGTCACTGGAATCTCCCCCTCACACCAGGTCACTGGAATCTCCCCCTCACACCAGGTCACTGGAATCTCCCCCTCACACCAGGTCACTGGAATCTCCCCCTCACACCAGGTCACTGGAATCTCCCCCTCACACCAGGTCACTGGAATCTCCCCCTCACACCTGGCCATTGGAACCTTATCCCAACAGGCTTACTTGAAGGTGGGTTAATGTTCCGAGCTCTGTGAGTTTAACGAGCGGATACATCGCACCTCAGCCTGGACCAGTTTGCTTCGGTCGCACTGACTACAGATCAGCTTCTCTGCCACCACCAGGAGCAGGTTGGTGTTGGTTAATCTCTGTGCATGGTAAAACCTGGGACAAGAGAGAAAGATTTACTGACAGTCGGTACATCAGCACGTGAAAGCTGGCCAAGAGGCTGAAAGGAACACAAACCCATTTCGACAAGAGCTTTGCCACATTCAAAACCCGAACAATCTTCTTGAGGCAATTTAACATATATAAGTTGTAAAAGCCACATATACACGTGTGAGAGCTCCATTCTCAGAGAGGCTGAAGTGCCCGACAAGATTATTTTCTTTGTTTAAAAGAAACATACTTTTGATTTTGGCATGAAGTTTGGCAGTGCTTAATGCAAGGAGTATAGGGAATAAGGTAGATGAGCTGAGAGCATAGATTCACACTTGGGAGTATGATATTATAGTTATTACTGAGACATGGCTGAAAGAGGGGCAGTTATGGCAGCTCAACATTCCTGGTTACAGGGTTTTCAGACGGGATAGAGAGGGGGTAAAAAAGGAGTGTGGGGTCGCAGTATTGCTAAAAGAAACAATTACAGCTGTGAGGAGGGATGATATATTGGAAGGAGCATCAAATGAGGCCATATGGGTTGAACTGAAGAACAAAAAAGGGACAATCACACTGCTGGGAGTGTACCATAGACCCCCAAACAATCAGAGGGAGATGGAAGAGCAAATATGTAGGCAAATTTCTGAGAAATGCAAAAACTATGGGCAGTAATAGTAGGGGATTTCAATTACCCTAATATTAACAGAGATAAAATTAGTGTGTAAGGTATAGAGGGTGCAGAGTTCCTAAAATGCATTCAGGAGAACTTTTTTTTAGCCAGTATGAAGTCCAACAAGGGAAGGGGTGATTCTGGACTTAGTTTTAGGGAATGAAGCTGGGCAGGTGGAAGGTGTATCAGTGGGAGAGCATTTTGGTGCTAGTGATCATAATTCAGTTAGATTTAGGGTAGTTACGGAAAAGGACAAAGATAGACCAGGAATAACATTTCTGGGGAAAAGCCAATTTTGATAGGCCGAGAAGTGATTTAGCCATAGTGGACTAGAAACAGCTACACTAAGGTAAATCAGTGTCAGAGCAGTGGAAGGCATTCAAGGAGGAGATCCTGAGGGTTCAGAGCAAGTATGTTCCCTTAAAGAAAAAGGTTTGGACGAACAAATCTAGAGCAGTGAAGACAGAACCAAAGTATTTGTTTAACTGGTCCGCCATTTCTTTGTTCCCCATTATAAATTCACCTGAATCTGACTGCATCATGGGGACATGGCTCTCGGGTGACCAAGGCTGGGAACTCAACATCCAGGGTTATTCAACATTCAGGAAGGATAGACAGAAAGGAAAAGGAGGTGGGGTGGCATTGCTGGTTAAAGAGGAAATTAATGCAATAGTAAGGAAGGACATTAGCTTGGATGAGGTGGAATCGGTATGGGTGGAGCTACGGAATACCAAAAGGCAGAAAACGCTAGTGGGAGTTGTGTACAGACCACCAAACAGTAGTAATGAGGTTGGGGACAGCATCAAACAAGAAATTAGGGATGCGTGCAATAAAGGTACAGCAGTAATCATGGGCAACTTTAATCTACATATTGATTGGGCTAACCAAACTGGTAGCAATGCGGTGGAGGAGGATTTCCTGGAGTGTATTAGGGATGGTTTTCTTGACCAATATGTCGAGGAACCAACGAGAGGGCTGGCCATCCTAGATTGGGTGATGTGTAATGAGAAAAGACTAATTAGCAATCTTGTTGTGCGAGGCCCCTTGGGGAAGAATGACCATAATATGGTAGAATTCTTTATTAAGATAGAGAGTGACACAGTTAATTCAGAGAATAGGGTCCTGAACTTAAGGAAAAGTAACTTCGATGGTATGAGATGTGAATTTGCTAGAATAGACTGGTGAGTGATACTTAAAGGGTTGACAGTGGATAGGCAATGGGCAAAGTGGCAAGTTGGATCCAAAATTGGCTCAGAGGCAGGAAGCAAAGGGTAATGGTTGATGGGTGTTTTTGTGACTGGAAGGCTGTATCCAGTGGAGTTAGTACTTTTTGTGGTATATATCAATGATTTAGACTTGAATGTTGGGGGTATGATTAAGAAGTTTGCAGATCGACTCGACTGCGTGGTTGATAATGAAGAAGAAAGCTGTAGACTGCAGGAAGATATCAATCAACTGGTCCGGTGGGCAGAACAGTGGTAAACGGAATTTAATCCAGAGAAGTGTGTGGTAATGCATTTGGGGAGGGCTAACAAGGCAAGGGAATACACAATAAATGGTAGGGCAATGAGAAGTGTAGAGGAACAGAGGGATCTTGGAGTGCATGTCCACAGATCCCTGAAGGTAGCAGGCCAGCTAGATAAGGTGGCTAAGAAGGCATACAGAATACTTGCCTTTATTAGCCGAGGCATAGAATACAGAGCGGGGGGGGGGGGTGGGGGGGGTTATGATTGAACTGTATAAAACACTAGTTAGGCCACAGCAAGAGTACTGCGTGCAGTTCTGGTCACCACATTACAGAAAGATGTGATTACACTGGAAAGGGTACGGAGGAGATTTATGAGGATGTGACTGGACTGGAGAATTTTAGCTATGAGGAAAGATTGGATAGACTGGGTTTGTTTTCTTTGGAACAGAGGAGGCTGAGGGGAGACCTTATTGCGGTGTATAAAATTATGAGGGGCCGAGATAGAGTAGATAGGAAGGATCTATTTCCTTTAGCAGAGGGGTCAACAACCAGGGGGCATGGATTTAAAGTATTAGATACAAGGTTTAGATGGAAAATGTCTGAAAGGGTGGTAGAGGCAGAAACCCTCACCACATTTTAAAAGTATTTGGATGTGAACTTGAAGTGCCGTAACCTCCAAGCCTACGGACCAAGAGCTGGAAAGTGGGATTAGGATGGATAGCTCTTGGTCAGCTGGCACGGACACGATGGGCCGAAATGGCCTCCTTCGGTGCTGTAAATTTCTATGATTCTATGATTTCTTGCATTGTTAAGTATTTTTAGACCTTGGGCCAAGTCTCAAAACAATGCTTTTCCCGAGTCCCCTCTGTCGAAGTACTTCATATTCACACCAATATTAGTTTAGGGACCACTTATCGCAAAAATCAATGTTCCCATCTTCAAAAAGAGAACATTTTGCAGAAACTTTCATTCGAAAATAGGCAGAAATCTCGTCAAAACCCAGAGTGATGACATAATTGCGAGTTACTTAAATGACCAATCACAATTGTTGTATTTGTCAGTACCGCAAAACCAGCCAATCATGATGTCTGTACTAGATCAATCAGAGTCAGTGACTGCATGCGCGTGGTTGTGGGAGCCAAAGGCAACACCATTTCTTTTTCGGACTCTAGCCGGATAAAGTTCTTCACGAGTGTTCATCAGTGGAAATTTACTGGAACTAGAGAAGCTAAAATTGCAGAGAATGCCATTGAAAGTTTAGATCTGGAGCTGGTTACTGCACCAGAAAGATGCAACAATCCCACACTCGATTGGATATCGGCAGTGATACATGCGTTTCACTGATAAATCCAAAATCCACAGAGCCAAGAAGAAGCAAGAAAGGGAAAATCAGAACTATGAACGTGAGCACACGTGATTTTACAGTATTTCCTATGAAACTGTGTCAGCCTACAAATGTTTATATCCAACTTTTGTTCCTTAGTTCAATGGTTATGCCATTTGACACGTTCCATTTCGTGGGCCTGCTTCAGCCCCATATACTTATTTATGTGTAGACTGACTGACTCTAAACTTCTCACTCTGGTCATAACGCGGACAAACACAGCAAAAAACAGGTTTTTTGACCAGGGTCACTGTCAGTGGCGCTGATTAGAATATCCACTTTATCATTCCTTCGCAGCCATTGCAGAACCAGTACAGAAAGATGAGGAGAGGAGTAAAGCTGCCACCAAGGTTTGACTGCTTCGCTCAATGCTGACAGACCCCAAGGTTATACCTGCAAGGGCAACCCATCTTCTTCCTGCAGTGCCTACTCTGCAAGAAGAACATTGTGGAGAGACATGGCCGAAAAAGACGGAGAGAGAGGCTGGTACAACGTGAGACTAACACTGCAGGTCAGCTGCTCCTAGCAGCAGAAACCCGCAAAGATGAGGCAATCCGACTGCATATCCATGGACAAGATCTTGTTGTTCTTGAAGCAAGGTATCATCTTAGCTGCTACCATAGTTGCACAAGATTTCTCACCAGAAAGGAGACCCTCCAGAAGGCAGGATATAGGCACTTGTGTGATACAGTGATAGAGGGCAGGATTGTGAAGAACTGTGAAGTTCTTAGAATGACAAAGCTGAACAGTTTGTTTAAGAAATGCATTTTTGAGAAAGAGAGTATCGATGCTTCTTCTTATAAAACATATAATCTTAAACGTAGAATGCAGAAATCTTATCTTTTCCTGAAATTTGTCAGATCATCACACTGTAATAAGAGTGATCTTGTTTTGTAGAAGTTTTGTATAAAAGCAGGGAAGTCTTGCTGCAGCTATACAGGGTATTGGTGAGGCCACACCTGGAATACTGCGTGCAGTTTTGGTTTCCATATTTGAGAAAGGATCTACTTGCTTTGGAGGCAGTTCAGAGAAGATTCACTCGGTTGATTCCGGGGATGAGGGGGTTGACTTATGAGGAAAGGTTGAGGAGGTTGGGCCTCTACTCATTGGAATTCAGAAGAATGAGAGGTGATCTTATCGAAACGTATAAGATTATGAGGGGGCTTGACAAGGTCGATGCAGAGAGGATGTTTCCACTGATGGGGGAGACTAGAACTAGAGGGCATAATCTTAGAATAAGGGGCCACCCATTTAAAACAGAGATGAGGAGGAATTTCTTCTCTCAGAGGGTTGTAAATCTGTGGAACTCGCTGCCTCAGAGAGCTGTGGAAGCTGGGACATTGAATATATTTAAGACAGAGATTGACAGTTTCTTAACCGATAAGGGAATAAGGGGTTACGGAGAGCGGGCAGGGAAGTGGAGCTGAGTCCATGATCGGATCAACCATGATCGTATTAAATGGCGGAGCAGGCTCAAGGGGCCGTATGGCTTACTCCTGCTCCAATTTCTTATGTTCTTATGTTACAACAGAAGAAGTTGTTGAGGAGGCCGTCAGAGATTTGCTTTCAGAAACAAGCACAAGTGAGACTGACACAGACATGGATACCAGCATGGATCCTGGAGCCAAAGTTCCTGTCAGAGGGTTGGATTTAAGACCCGATTGCAGACCCTTGCACCGTGCTGCTCGGGCACATGTAATGAGAGAGAAGTCTGGTGTCGTTCCTCCACTGAGATGGCCACCAACTGCCAAGGAATTAACTCTGGATGTGGCAAAGAATTTGGTACCAGATGAGCTTTTTAATTTCCTGGCGTGGACAACGAGAATCACCAGTGAGCTTCTGGTAGACAACTCATAGGTAGCAGTAGATGACATCAACAGCCGCACGATTATTTCTGTTTGCTAAGACAGCATGATCTAGGATTGAAAAGGAGGAGACTCGTGCCAAAACACTCGGCTTTGGCCATGTCTGTCAGACGTATGACTGTCGCAGCACAGTTGATCGGCCTTCTGAATAGTCTTGGGGGCTGCTCCTCAAATCCTCAAGTACTAGAACATGACACAGCACTGGCTGAGCTTCAGATTCAATGAGGTGAGCAGTAAATCCCACCCAATATCAAGTCCAACGTACACACAACATTGGTTTGGGACAACAACGATTCCGGAGAGGAGACATTATCAGGAAAGGGCACAGCTCACAATACAAATGGCGCACTGATTCAGCGGGATGAGTCAACTACAGCAAGGCAACCAGAACTACCGGCCTTGAGGAAAACGACAAAAAGATCCCTGCAACCGCCCCCACGAATATTGACTTGTATCGCGGAGGTCAAAGGAAAGGCCCACAGCCGTTGGATGAGGGAGTATGATTGGAGCTTGAAAATCACATGCAGATCCAAGAAGATCTCATAGCTTAGATAGTGCGTACTTCCTCAGCAAGTTGCCAGAGATGAACGATGATGTCTTGCCAGGATGGACTGCTACAGTCCCTGGTACAGAAAACGTCAATCCACCCAAGTCAAACATTGGCTACCTTCCAATCATTGATGCCAGCCCTATTGAGCTTAGTACAGTGTACACGATCTTGCAATGAAGTGTTGAAAGATAAGAAAGTTAAGTGTTATGGGGAGAAGGAAGGGAATTGGAGTTGAGGCCAGGATTGGATCAGCCATGATCTTATTGAATGGCGGAACAGGCTCGAGGGACCAGATCGCCTACTTCTGCTCCTATTTCTTATGCTGATATTGCGGACAAGCTCAGACTGGATAAGATTGTCGTAGAAATGGACCATGCAATTTAAGCAAAAGCCCAGGAGATTCGTTGGACGAATGCCCTCTTCATGCAGAGACTTATTCTTTGCAGGGGGGAGTTTCATACTGCAATGACATTCACAGCTTGCATCGGGAAAAGATTCGCAGATGCCGGTCTTCAAGACAATGTCACCGAATCTGAACTAGTTGCAGCAGGTTCTGTCAATGGAGTGGTAAGCGACCATCATTACAACAGGAGTGTGAGTACTCACAAGATCATGTGAAGCTCTAGAGAGATTGAGATGGCCAGCTTACATGGATACTGTACCAGAAGAGGAGCAAGACCTTGCTTACAATCTTGCAGCTGATTTTCAGACTGCCTTCCCCAATGATGATTTCGATGACATCCTCAACTCGAGAGATTCCAGACACTCATCAGTAGCTACAAGAGCTTTGTTAGTAACAACAAAAACAACCCAACATTTCAGTTCTGGAGCAGTTACATCAGTATGGATGAAAAATTGCTGCTATTTATCAGAGCAACCAGAATAATCAGCTGGGGTCTTCATCTGTCAAGTGTTCGCTCCATGATGCCCTGGTTCTTCTCGTTTGACCGGGTCTACTATTCCAGGTATCTTTCAGCTTACTGGCTTGAGATGTGCAGCTTGAAAGAGAGTCACCCGATAACAATGCAGACCTACAAGCAGGGCAATTTGTTGCCTCGAGACAGCAGGAATATGGCTTCTCTCAGACTGCATGTGATCAAGTTATAGACAGACCGTGACTCCAAGACAAAGGGAGGTTTGAGGGGATTTACTCTCAACAAGGGATCTGTACAAAGGTGGACCTTGTCACAGCATAAGAGGGCTGCTCTAAGCAGAGAATGCCGGGATGGCTGGTCGTAGAATGTCAACAAGATCTCATGTTGACTTGGATGAGACAAGAAGGGAACGTGATGAAAAGGATGTGAGGAATGTCATGGACACCATTCAGAATATGGTTAATCCTTTTGACCCTTCCTTGGAGACAGATCAGTTGTCTCACATTAGCATCAGCACCTGTAGTCAAAGACCTTACAGAGGCCGAGGAAAAGGGAGAGCAAACGTTCATGACTTTTTGTCAGAAGCGACTACAAAACCAAAATGTCAGCTTTCATGATCCTGTCAAGAAGATGAAACTGAAGACTTTCAAGGACTCAGGAAAATGTACCATAACGAAAGTAAGGGGTAGAGGGATTATTCTGAAAGCAGATCGGAACTTATTTGCCAGACTAATAGTTGTTGCAACAGTAAGAAAAGTGGACATGGATGAGATGCCGGTTCCATTGCCCTTGTCTCTAGCTAATCACGATGGACCCCTCATCAAGACAAACAAAGCCAAACTCTTACACTTTCTCGAGGGGTCAGTCAACCCCCACCCCCCACCATTGATGGGATCCCAAGTAGTTCAACATGGGTGTGGGGTGCTATGGCATTAATTCAAGTCAGGAAACCACAATCAACATTTGGACAGTTTGTTGATCAAGTACTGAAAGTTCTTGTACGACAAGCAAAGATGGGTACGAGACCAAAATCATCAAAAGTGGTGAATGGGGTCGGAGGTCAGTTGGAGGAACGCAAATCACCAAAATCTTTTCTCCTGACCAGAAAATTCCAAAGCAGTGGACAAAATTTCTGTCTTACGGTGACAACAAGGAAAATCTTCTCTAGGTCCTCTATGAAAGATGGTGCATGTCTACAAAGGAGATTATTGATGATGTAACACTCTTTGTTGGACACGGAAGCGAGTGTCATGCTATATGTAAGAATGACAGCAAAACAGATCTGGAGGTGGTACCAATCCCAGCACTGCTCCCCAACCAGGAAGAAGCCGACACACGACTACTGCTTCACAGCGCATTTGCTGCCAGTACCAGTGAGCATGTCATCATAAACAGTCCCTACATTGATGTCTCTGTACTGTGCTCGGTGTTCTGCTAAGCTCTACTTTCGCACAGGAAGAGGAAACAACATGCATACCATAGGTGTTCATCGCATCTTTGATCACTTTGGGAAAGATGAATGTGCTGCTCTCACAGGGTTTCACTGTTTTTCCGGAAGTGATTCACTGAGTGCTCTGTATGGAATGGGGAAGGTGAAATCAGCCAAAGTCCTGATCACCAGCAAAGAGCATTATTCGATATTTGAGCAGTTAGGGACCTCGTTTGCTGTTTCACAATCCCTTTGTGAGGAACTAGAGGCATACACTTGTGAACTCTATGGGCAGAGTGGATGCAGAGATGTGAACCAGGGCAGATGTCAAACGTTCCAGACCGGAAGTTATGCAGAGAAGTGCTTGCCACCAAATATCGATTCACTATCCAAGCATACACAGCGTGCCAATTACCAGTCTGCAATTCACAAACGATGTCTTGAGAACACGCCGGAAATCTCATCTCCAAAGGACCATGGGCAGAGACTTGAAGATGTTGTACTTGTCACAGACTGGATGACACTTCCTCCAGCAACAGCCAGTGTAATGGAGCTCGCACATTGTTCATGTAAAAAGACCCAGAGTACACAAGGAAGGTGCTCGTGTCTTCTCCACAAGCAATATCTGTTCATGTGTAGGTTGTGAGAATGTTGCATCTTTGCCCGAGACTTCCAGGGCTGAGGAAACAGATATCCTAGATTCTGATAATGATTCACAGATATGCATTCCTTTTCAGCCTCTAACTTTTTTTCAGATCTATTTTGGTTTTTCAGTACTTCTATCTTTAAAAAAATCAATATTATTACTTTTATTATTATATTTATTTATATGGTTGACAAATGCGTGCGGGAATCCGTCTGAAATGTCAATAAGTGTGTATGAAATAAATGGTTGCTATGGTAGATTTATTTCTTAGCAATGGATATGAAAACAAAACTTAGATTTATGTATAACTGCACCATATGATGTGTCCAGACCGCACATGTCCTCAGTGATACTTTTTTTACCAATTCTTACACTATTCATGCTTAAAATTTAGCAGTAGCACAGATATGTCACTGTTGCTATGGAAAAGAAAGTCCATAGCAACCATTTTTTTGTTTTTCTTTGTTAGTGGCCATTTCTCGGTAACACTCAATTTTCAGACTTGGGAACATTTGGTTTTTGCTTCAGATACATATGTTTAGCATATTTAGCATGGTTCCAAGTACTTCCCACACAGAGACTACGGAATTAAAAATCTAGGCAAGAAAACAGGCTTCGGCCCACGGTCTATTTTCCGGCTTTAATGATTAACACAACCCCTTCCCAAACTACCACGGCAGCTAGTGCTGACTGTGGGGCATCGGAGGTGGGCTGGGGCACAAATTGGACCCTTGCTGTAAGATGGTCCTTAAAACATTCCACACTGTAACTTAAGACTGAGGTGAAGTGGGCATTGTAGCAGAGTAGTCCCTGTGCACAGGTTGGACTGTAGCACCATCAAGATACTGCCCTGACTGTATGGAGCAGCAATTCTCACATCCATGGGCCATGACAGCATTCGCATTTTCCTTATAACAATTTTCTCTCCTTCTAATTGAGTGTTAGCGGGGAGGCAAGTTGACTATGGGGGCATCACAGCCAAACCCAATCCTATCCTCACTTGATGTCTGTATATACGCACTTGATTTTCCATAAACCTCCCTCAGACAAGAGGCACTGAGGCCAACTGCAGCATTCTGGGTCTGACCTAGGTAGAGATCAGCTAACTTAGCACAGACGAATAGTCAGACCTGGGAACTTCTGGCTAGGAGAGCTCAATCTCTCCAGGTGGTGTCCTTACTCACTGGGCCAGTGGGGAAGATAAAATACCTGGAGTTTTGGTCTCCTTACCTAAGAAAGGGTTTACTTGCCATTGAGGGAGTGCAGCGAAAGTTCACCAGACTGATTCCTGGGATGGCAGGACTGTCGTATGAGGAGAGATTGGGTCGACTGGGCCTGTATCACTTGAGTTTAGAAGAATGAGAGAGGATCTCATTGAAAGGTCTAAAATTCTGACTGGGTTGGATAGACCGGATGTGGAGAGGCTGTTTCCCCTGGCTGGGAAGTCTAGAACAAGGGATCACAGTCTCAGGATAGGAAATTTAGGACCGAGATGAGGAGAAATGTTTTCACTCGGAGGGTGGTGAACCTGTGGAATTCTCTACCACAGAAGGCTGTGGAGGCCAAGTCACTGAATATATTTGAGGGAGATAGATAGATTTCTAGAAACAAAAGGTATCAAGGGGTATGGGGAAAAAGCAGGAATATGGTGTTGAGATAGAGGATCAGCCATGATCATATTGAATGGTGAGGCAGGCTCAAGGGCCGAATGGTCTACTACTGCTCCTATTTTCTATGTTTCTATGTTTAGCTGTTGTGATTTATCTTCATGTTCCTTTCTTTTAACATTATTTGGGTTCTATGGGAGTTGCCATTGACCATTCTCTTGTGACAGTTGCCAACCTGGAGCAGTTGCTGCAGTCAATTAAGTTGCTGTAGGATCTACTGTTGTTGCCAAAGTAGTACTGTGTCTGCTTGGTGACACAGCTAGTCTTCTTCAGTTCAACGCTGTCCGCTAATGTATCATCTAGTGACAAAGGAACAGGATGAATTAATAGAGAATTGTGCAGGCAACCACCTCAAATAAGCTAGCCGGAGACATCATCAGCAGTAAATGGCATTGAGTAATGGAGCAGAACCCCGTGCTGCTGCAGGAGGGCAACGGCTGACTGCAGTGTGGGCAGGTACAGCAGGAGTGACGAGGTCGGGGCGAAGGAGCGGCGAGAGTTCGTAGAGGGAAGTAACCGGGGCCCAGGGGAGATGAGGGCCATGGGGCAGCACGGGCCAGCCCACACTGCGATATGTGTGCGCACTAGGTCTGTGCAGCAGAGCTGGTCTCCAGTCGTCCTGGTTAAAACCCTTGCCACTGGACCAAGACCTAGTTCTGTCAAGCCCGTGTGGTGGCTGGTGTGCAACGGCCACCACATGTTAAAAAAATCCACGCACAGGCATCTTCCACCCTTCAACATGTAGTTCAGGATCTGGAATATTAGGTCCTTCATTGAAACAACTGTGAACTCATCTCTTTTCGGCGTGGAAGCAAGTCATCCTCATATCAAGGGACTGCTTATGATGATGAGAATGAATGTTTTGCTGTTCAGATCTTGCGGCCACATTTGGAGTGTCCTGCAGCAGGCCTGTATTTCTGGGTTAAATGGCCCTCTCACTCTCCTGTCTCCAGCCTGTCCTCTGACGGAGAAGCATCGTCAAGCAAGAGGCCTCAAGCAGCAGTAATGGGCGCCATGGTTCGGGCGTTTTGTGTCTGCTGTCCAAGAGGAAGCAGATGCTGGCCATACACCCCACCAGCGCTTATCCTCGGGCTGATGTTCCTGGTAACTTTGGGTCCTGTGTGTTTGCTGCCTGCCCACCCCACCGATCGGGGAAGGGCTGAGTGCAGGGCCTATGGCCCACCTCTTCAGGGTGCCCCACCAGTGATACAAGAAGAAATTGAGGCAGGAGCAATGGGAACAACCCCTCCCGCCCCCACAATCTCATCTGCATGGCAGCCCTTAGCAATTTGCCCCTCCCCTTTCCTCACCTCCTTGGGGAAACCCTGGAAATCCCAGGGCATCATAAAAGTATCACTCGTGGAACAAGTGTTCTCTGACCATAAATCCCAGCAATACGGGCCCTGTGCACTGTCTCATGTCACATGTAGCATGTGTAAGTAAAAATTATATAATCACATGGCAGTGACATTAGTAGAGAGAAGCTGTCACAGAAACATTGCCAATTTGCAGCCTCGTTTAATAGGCAGGAAAGCTGTGTGGCTAGCCTGATACATGGAGACTTCGTGTGGAACCCAGTCTCTGATTCCACTGCACTAGCCCCCTGAATGTTGTCCATCGCTCGTTGATTTGCCGTTTGCTCACCGCCAGTGTTATGGTAGAGATTGAAATTAGGCCGATACGTTTGTGTGTGTATTCAGGGAGAAGTGAACCAGGGCCTAATTGATTTGCTGAATTTTTTTCTAGCCAGAGACTCGTACCTGCTTGGAAGCTGAGCTGGAAGGTAAGAGCGTATAACAACTGTTGCAATAAAGACCTGGGGAAATGAATCAAATTGACAATCATTAATTGAAGATGTGATACGTGAGCATTTCTCTTAATAATAGAAATTGGAAACCCAACACCAAAGGTGAGGCATTATCACCTGTCGTTTTAACTTTGCATTCCTGTTCGGAGATTCTTCTCAGCCCACATTTAATTTGCTAAAAGCTGCACCAACATCACCCACTGTGAAACCGATTGTGGCAAGTGCCATTTCATGAATATACGTTTGAAACCTTCCTAAACCTACCCAAGTAATACACTTGCATGGTGGTGAATAAAGAGGCTCCTTCCAGCAGCCCACATGCAATCTGCAGGGAATGTGATTCCAGCCATTTAAATAACAGCTTCTTCACTGAAGAAGAAACAACTGCACAACGAGCCCCGGAACAGAAGTGTTGAAGCTTCTGTTCCCAAAGGTCTCTTGTGAAGATCTGGCTGATTGAAATTGGGTAACAGGTTCTTACTTTGGAAGATGGAAACAAGAAGCTCAGTGAAAGGGAGATACTGCTTCAATTATAAATCTTTGAAGATAACTTCTTAATGCGAAGCGCAAGTAGGAGGCAAGATTCATTCACCCTAATCCTGGCTGTGTCTTTGACGCACCGGCACACAGGATCACTGCCGCAGCCCATTACACACTCTCACACTCTCACACACATAAACACACACTCTCACAGACACACACCCACACATAAACACACGCGCTCAGGCACACACTCACACAGGCATAGCAGCGACTCACTCTGACTGCCGGCGATGTAACACTGAGGTGCAGCATAATGTTAGTTCACCCGTGGAGACTCTCCCATTTCCTTTGCGGTGAGACAGTGTTAACGATATGAGCGTTATCTTACCAGGTAGCGGCTGAGCTCCACCAGGCCAGGTTCAGCAAATCGGCAACTGTAGGCTTAAATAAAACATAACATACAGGTCAGAGGGTTGCATCAGCACAGACATACAGTTCCACCCTTTCATCTACCCTTGAACAGGAAAGTTCTGATCAATATGCGGACTTATTGGAATATATTTTTCCTGAACTCTATTGATCACTCCTTTAAATATTGCCCACAGTTGTTTTTCTTTGTTGATATTTTTCTCCAGTTACCTTCCTTCGCTCCATCCTCATTCCCTTTTAGTAGATTTTATTCCATTCCATTACTTTGATCTTTGAACTATCTACATCTCTCGCAATAATTATCTTAAACTTTATTATATGGTGATGGCTACTCCCGAGATGTTCTCCCACACTTACTTCTCTTATCTTATCGGATTAATTTCCCATTACTGTAGCACTGCTTCCTGCCTCATTGAACTTCTTACATATTGGGTCAGGAAAGCGCTTTGTACACACTGTAGAAACTCCATCTCCTTCTCCCCTATCACTCCCTCTCCCTGCCAGTTTATTCGGGGATAGTTAAATTCCCCATGATGAGGATTCTGCTTTTTTACTCCTTTTATATATTTACCTACACATTACTCCTTCCACTGCCTTGCCACTATTTGGTGTTCTGTAGTACAGTACAACCTCCAAAATCCGGAACCTCGGGATCGAGGCTGTTCCACATTTCGGGTATTTCCGGATTTCGGAACTTATTTCCGACGTCCCGAAACCGGAAATGCACAGGCCGGGGTTCGGGTATTGCCGGATTTCGGAGACGAAATCCGATGTTCCGAATCCGGAAACCTATTTGGCTCAGCGGTGACCTGTAGTTAGTAAGAAAAAAAATGGCCAGGAGAAACCTGAGTTGCAGCCCTTAGGACAGTGCTAGAAGTGATATAAAGACCTGCAAAAAAGGCCATTCAAGTTTTTATTTTTAAATTCTTTGACAGTGATTCAATAGTTAAGTGTCTTATGAATGTTGGTGATTTGTTACAAATTTCTTTTTGGTGTGTGTGTTTCTGTGCGTGTGGCGGGGGGGCGGGGGGGGGGGGGATTATATACTGTTGTGAAAAAAAATGTCCATATTTCAGAACATTTTTACAGATTTCAGACGACCCCTGCGTGACGTCCGGATTTCGGAACATTCCAGATTTTGGAACTCCGTATTTGGGAGGTTGTACCCACCCCTAATAATGTGACTGATTCCTTCCTGTCCTTTATTTCAATCCACATGGATTCTGCTTCTATCTCTTTGTTAGTTAGGTCCTCTCTTACTCCAGCCGTTATGCTATTTCTGATTAACTCAGGGAAGGAAGAAAGGCTGGTGGGTAGCTATCATTTCAAAATACATTAGAGCCTGCAATATTTAACTGCCAATCCTGGCCTGTCTGTAGCCATGTTTCTGATATGCCGATCACATCTATTTCCTCAGTTTTCATTATTGCCCCCAATTCCTCCATCTTGCTGCTGATGCGCTGTAAACCGATAAGGGGATAAGGGGTTCTGGGGAATGGTCAGTGAAGTGGAGCAGAGTCCATGATCGGATCAGCCATGATCGTATTAAATGGTGGAGCAGGCTCGAGGGGCTGTATGGACTACTCCTGCTCCTTCATAGCTATGGGATTTGAGTATAGGAGCAGGGAGGTTTTACTGCAGTTGTACAGGGCCTTGGTGAGGCCTTACCTGGAATATTGTGTTCAGTTTTGGTCTCCTAATCTGAGGAAGGACGTTCTTGCTATTGAGGGAGTGCAGCGAAGGTTCACCAGGCTGATTCTCGGGACGGCAGGACTGACATATGAGGAGAGACTGGATCGACTGGGCTTGTATTCACTGGAGTTTAGAAGGATGAGAGGGGATCTCATAGAAACATATAAAAATGTTGACGGTTCTGGACAGGTTAGATGCAGGAAGAATGTTCCCGATGTTGGGGAAGTCCAGAACCAGGGGACACAGTCTAAGGATAAGGGGTAAGCCATTTAGAACTGAGATGAGGAGAAACTTCTTCACTCAGAGAGTTGTTAACCTGTGGAATTCTCTACCGCAGAGAGTTGTTGATGCCAGTGCATTGGATATATTCAAGAGGGAGTTAGATATGGCCCTTACGGTTAAAGGGATCAAGGGGTATGTGGAGAAAGCAGGAAAGGGGCACTGAGGTGAATGATCAGCCATGATCTTATTGAATGGCGGTGCAGGCTCAAAGGGCCGAATGGCCTACTCCTGCACCTATTTTCTATGTTTCTATGTTTCCTATTTCTTATGTTCTTAAATTGCTCTACAGGAATTTTAATATCCTCTTACTTTCATTGCTCCTGCTTTATCTGTGTTTATTATTATGTTCTCTGAGTATTTACGTTATCTTTATATCTCTTTCTATTCTGAATTGTGCTCTCAATCCTTCTTTCACTGATCCTTCG
Organism: Pristiophorus japonicus; assembly: GCF_044704955.1. Lineage (NCBI taxonomy): Eukaryota > Metazoa > Chordata > Chondrichthyes > Pristiophoridae > Pristiophorus > Pristiophorus japonicus. Next base: position 104,733,680 of record NC_091988.1, on the reverse strand, counting down.
GTTCCTGTAACGTGGAACCGTGGGTCTTTAAGAGACTGATATCACGTTTTGTAATGGAAAGGGACTGCATGGCCCTGCAGAATGTGTGCGATTAGAACGTGTGCCGACTGATCAATGTCATCCTGTCACCTTTCTGCGCAATCATAGAAAGACGGAAAAGCTCACGGCTGCAAGGGCTCACGTGGCTGATGTTCCTCTGCTGTGGGCCCCAAGACCTCCTTGGGTCATCAACTCTGGACCTATTCTTGGAGCTTTCATCATATGACCTCTTGCTTCCTCCCGCCTAATTAAAATGAGACCTTTTTCCCCCACATCTCCAATATATTTAAAAAACTAATAAACAAAAGTTTTCAAAGAGAATGAGAAAGACACACCAAACAGCAGGTATAAACTTACAATGAAGATGGATCTGGGTGCAGCTCCTGTGTCAGTATTAGGTGATGGACCACACACAGACTGATAGTCATAGGATTCCTTTTTTGTGTAGAAAGAAGCATTGTAGAGTGCATTCATTAAGCTGGGGTCCACCTCACTGAAGAACGTACCAATCTGGAGAAGTAATCAAAAACAAAGCACGTTTAGGAGCCTGTTCTGCATGACTGTTGACTCTATGATTGCCACGATCCAACATAAGAACATAAGAAATAGGAACAGGAGTAGGCCATACGGCCCCTCGAGCCTGCTCCGCCATTTAATACGATCATGGCTAATCCGATCATGGACTCAGCTCCACTTCCCTATCCGCTCCCCATAACCCCTTAATCCCTTATCGGTTAAGAAACTGTCTACTTCTGTCTTAAATGTATTCAATGTCCCGGCTTCCACAGCTCTCTGAGGCAGCGAATTCCACAGATTTACAACTCTCAGAGAAAAAATTCCTCCTCATCTCAGTTGTAAATGAACGGCCCCTTATTCTAAGATTATGCCCCCTAGTTCTAGTCTCTCCTTAGTTGTAGTTTCCCCTATCAGTGGAAACATTCTCTCTGCATCCACCTTGTCAAGCCCCCTCATAACCTTATACGTTTTGAGAAGATCACCTCTCATTCTTCTGAATTCCAATCAAGTTGTGGGTGAGCTTTCTTCAACTCAACACTGCCAAGACCCTGCACCCTAACCCTGATTCCAACCCCCTGCCCGACCGTTTGCTCAGGCTGAGCTCAATGGTGTGCAGTCACGATGTCCTGGAAGCGTGGCTGCAAACCCCAATTCTACCCATCACTAAGTCTGCTCATAATGTCCAGCCCTGCCTCACCACCACTGAAACCCACACACACATCTTCATCTCTCCCAGACTCGACTTCTCCAGCATTCTCCCCATCTCCACCTTAAGCAAACGCCCACTTAGCCGAGACTCAACGACCCTCCTCCTATCCTGCACCCATTACCCACTCCCCTGTCAGCCCTGTCCTTGTTCACCTGCCCCAACACACTGTATTCAAGTCATGACCTTGTCCTACCCTACCTTTGTAAGTTCCTCCAAACCTTCATTTTCAACAATGCCGTTGCTCACTTCCTATAATTATTAGGAATGTGCAGGACACCACCTGGCCAGCTCAGAGTGCAAAAACAGAACACAGCTCACTCTACCAATCTTTCTCCCATTGCTGCTCCTGGTCTGCTTTCTGCCACCGTGAAGTGCCCTGGCTATTCACTGAATTAAAGGCATGAGATTAATTCAAGCTATAGGTGTAGGAATTGAGTTTCGGCGAATGTTTGGTGTGGAGGTGCAGCAGGAGATCGTGGTGGAGGTGCGGCGAATGTTTGTGGTGGAGGTGCGGCGAATGTTTGTGACAGAGGAGCGGTGAGAGATCGTGGCGGAGGTGCAGAGAATGAGGGTACGGGGCCCAGGAGAGGCGTGAGTTCGGGGCCAAGAAGAGGCGAGGGCCCAGGGGTAGCACGGGCCAGCCCACACTGCGATATGTGTGCGCACTAGGTCTGTGCAGCAGAGCCGGTCTCCAGTTGTCTTGGGTAATCCTTGCCACTGGACCAAGGCCTAGTTCTGTCAAGCCCATGTGGCGGCTGGTGTGCAATGGCCACCACACGTTAAAAAAATCCACGCACAGGCATCTTCCACCCTTCAAGATGTAGTTCGGAATCTGGAATATTAGGTCTTTCATTGAAACACCTGTGAACTCATCCCTTTTTGGTGTGGAATTACGTCATCCTCGCTTTGAGGGACTGCCTGTGATGATAACCCTGGAGAGCACCATGTTCAACTAACTATTCAATTCTCAGTGGCATGTCTAATGTACATACAATGCAGGGCTTCCTGACAGCTCCGCTAATTAATGAGTAACTGAGCCAAATAGATCAGTGGGCCCCAGGATTGGTCTGTGCCTCGATATTAAAATTCTCATCCTGGTGTTTCAATCAGTTATGATACAACTTGCAGCTGAAGAGGGTTTTTGGCACCTGGCACCTGTTGAATTATTCCTCAGTCAATGAGGAGAGGTAGGGAAGAAAGTGGTAGAAACAGAGGAGGCCATGATGGTACTTACATACAAATTAAAACTGAGGAGGGGGCCATTCGGCCCATCATGCCTGTGCCAGTGCTAACTGGAGCTAACTACTCTCATCCCATTTCGTATTCTTTTTATCCAATTCTTTAAATGTTATAAGTCTCTGACTCAATGGTAACGCATTCCCTGTTCTAACTCTCTGTGTTAAAAAGCTTCTTCAGATTTCTCGCTTTGTTCTTGAAGTGATAATCCTCAATCTGTGCCCCCTCGCCACCAATTCACCAACCAGTGAAATCAGTCTTTCACTCCTTACCCTCTCAAAACCTATCATCGTCTGAAAATCTTTCAAAGTTTTGAAAACCTATATTAGATTCCCCTTTAACCTTCTCCGTTCCGTTGTGAACGACGTACGCCGTTATTAATGCATAAATCAGCAGCAACTTGAAGCAAGGAAGAGATACCCCGTGAATTGTGAATCACCTTAAGTTGTTGGCCGCTCTGCCATTAGCTTTGCCAAAATGGCATCTTGCGCTGAACCTCCCTGGTGTCAATTTTATTGTCTAATCCTGTGAAGCATCTTGGGATATTTTATTACGTTAAAGACACTATATAAATGCAAGTTGTTATTGTTACTCCCACCTTTAAAGATATCTGTATCTGCACCCTTATATCTGTTTCTCCACTCTGGTAAGTGTCATATTATTAAGGTTATATTTTCTTTCCATATGTTTTTCCCTAAATTATACTACTGACATTTCTGTGCGTTAAACTGCAAAAGCCATCTATCTGCCCACTCCACTAATCTGTTTTTATCAGTATAATACATTAAGACAGCATCTATATAATGAATAGATTTGATATTATAGAATATACCTGATATTACATGCACTATCATATTCATAGACTGTAGTTATAAAATAATATATCTGGTAATAAATGTATTATTTCTTGCATGTAGCTCTTTCAGAGAGCCAGCACAAACATAATGGGCTGAATGGCCTCTTTCTGTGCTGTAAGATTCTATGATTCTCGTGTACATGTGTTACAGGTAGATGCATATACGTGTATACAGAATCTTTTGGATGAAACATTAAACCGAGTTTAAACCCTGTCTGCCCTCTCGGGTGGATATAAAATATAGGCCTGGCACTATTTCAAAAAGAACTGGAGAGTTCCCCAAGTGTCCCGACTAATATTTATGTCCCAACCAACATCACTAAAACAGATTTTCTGGTCATTACTTCATTGCTGCGAGATGTCTCAAAGCTTAGTCAAAGAGATGGGTTTTAAGGAGGGTCTTAAAGGTGGATGGGAGAGATTAATGAGAGAAGTCCAGAGTATGAGGCCTCGACAGCTTGAGACACGGCCTCCAATGGTGGGCTGAAGGGAGGGCGAATGCACAAGTCCAGTCAGGGGGCAAGAGTATTGTAGGGTTGGAGGAGGTTACAGAGATAGGGAGGCACAAAGCCACGAAGGAACTTAAACTTGGGGATAAAAATGTTGTAATACTTCAAAAATTCTTGCTTTGAGCATTTTTCGTATCTTTCTTTTTCATGTGCTTTTTTCTAATTCTTCTATTTTTTCCATGTGACAAAGTCCCACCTTGAGCTTTCTAGCTCTGCCGACAGCTAGCTCTCCTTCCACCTACTACAAGATATTTGATCATCTTTTATTCATGTAACTTATAATTTTAATCTTTTATTTTTAATTTCTTCTCTGTGAACAAGCTTTCATTTCATTACTGTGCTCCACTAAAACTGCTCAGGCCATTGATTAAATTCACTAATTCATTTGTACCAAATCTGTATAGATGATAATTCTTATTGTTTAAAAAACTTTTGCTTCACTCTTATTTTTTTCTTTAATTCAGGCAGACCTGATCCCACCAAAAGCTGCTTTGATTTATTTAATGAATTAATTTGGATGAAAGCAGTTAATTAATTACTTTCAGAAAGCCATGTTCTCCCAGTCCTTCCCTTTCTTTTACATTTCCTGGTGACCCACTCAGCTGTTACTTACTTTATCTGTAGCTCCCTACATCTAACGCCCCAATTTAAAAAAGGAGGCAGGCAGAAAGCAGGAAACTATAGCCTAACATCCGTCACTGGGAAAATGCTGGAGTCCATTATTAAGGAAGCCGTAGCAGGATATTTGGAAAAGCATGATTTAATCAAGCAGAGTCAACATGGTTTTATGAAAGGGAAATCATGTTTGACAAATTTGCTGGAGTTCTTTGAGGATGTAACGAACAGGGTGGATAAGGGGGAACCAGTGGATGTGGTGTATTTGGATTTCCAGAAGGCGTTTGATAAGGTGCCACATAAAAGGTTACTGCACAAGATAAAAGTTCACTGGGTTGGGGGTAATATATTAACATGGATTGAGGATTGGCTAACTAACAGAAGACAGAGTGTCAGGATAAATGGTGTCATTTTCCGATTGGCAAACAGTAACTAGTAGGGTGTTGCAGGGATTGGTGCTGGGTCCTCAACTATTTACTAACTATATTAATGACTTGGATGAAGGGACAGAGTGTAATGTAGCCAAGTTTGCTGATGATATAAAGATGGGTGGGAAAGCAAATTGTGAGGAGGACACAAAAAATCTACAAAGGGATATAGACAGGCTAAGTGAGTGGGCAAACATTTGGCAGATGGAGTCGAATGTTGGAAAATGTGAGGTTATCCACTTTGGCAGAAATAATAGAAAAGCACATTATAATTTAAATGGAGAAAAATTGCAAAGTACTTCAGTACAGAAGGACCTGGGGGTACTTGTGCATGAAACACAAAAAGTTAGTATGCAGGTACAGCAAGTAATCAGGAAGGCAAATGGAATGTTGGCCTTTATTGCAAGGGGGAATAGAGTATAAAAGCAGGGAAGTCCTGCTACAACTGTACAGGGTATTGGTGAGGCCACACCTGGAGTACTGCGTACAGTTTTGCTCTCCGTATTTAAGGAAGGATATACTTGCATTAGAAACTGTTCAGAGAAGGTTCACTAGGTTGATTCCGGAGATGAGGGAGTTAACTTATGAAGATAGGTTGAATAGGTTGGGCCTATAGTCATTGGAGTTCAGAAGAATGAGAGGTGATCTTATCGAAACATATAAGATAATGAGAGGGCTGGACAAGGTGGATGCAGAGTAAATTTCCACTCATAGGGGAAACTAAAACTAGGGGACATAGTCTCAGAATAAGGGGCCACCCCATTTAAAACTGAGATGAGGAGGAATTTCTTCTCTCAGAGGGTTGTAAATCTGTGGAATTCTCTGCCCCAGAGAGCTGTGGAGGCTGGGTCATTGAATATATTTAAGGTGGAGATAGACAGATTTTTGAGCAATAAGGGAATAAAAGGGTTATGGGGAGCGGGCGGGGAAGTGGAGCTGAGTCCATAATCAGATCAGCCATGATCTTATTAAATGGCGGGGCAGGCTCGAGGGGTCAGGTGGCCTTCTCTTGCTCCTATTTCTTGAGTTCTTGTGACCTCCTCCTCTCAGTCTGTTCGTCCATATCCATTCCTTCATCCAATTCTACTCCTCTCCATTTATATTGATTTCAAAGTGCAACCTTTACCGGTGCCCCAATCTACACTCTGGCTCCACTAACTTCCCAATACACTGACCTCCACCCCACGTACACACCATTCATTTCCTATCATTTTCCCCAACAGCCCACTGCCCTCCATCCAAACCTCTCACCGGATTCCCCAGTACTTATTATCCGTCCTCAACTGCTCAACACACTGATAACCACTACCCTTTCCCACATACCATCTACTCCCTGAGCAGTTCCTCACTTCTCCAACTGAATTCTTACTACCCAACACTGCTCAACTGGATCACTGCCCCAATTCCCCCATCACAATCCCCACAGTACCCCCCCATCACAATCCCCAGAGTAACCCCCTCCATCGCAATCCCCACAGTAACCTCCCCCCCCTCACAATCCCCACAGTAACCCCCTCCGTCGCAATCCCCACAGTAACCTCCCCCCCCTCACAATCCCCACAGTAACCCCCTCCGTCGCAATCCCCACAGTAACCCCCCCCCATCACAATCACCAGTAACCTCCACCCCCTCACAATCCCCACAGTAACCCCCCCATCACAATCCCCACAGTAACCCCCTCCATCGCAATCCCCACAGTACCCCCCCATCACAATCCCCACAGTATCCCCCCATCACAATCCCCACAGTAACCCCCTCCATCGCAATCCCCACAGTACCCCCCCCCATCACAATCCCCACAGTAACCCCCTCCATCGCAATCCCCACAGTACCCCCCCATCACAATCCCCAGTAACCCCCCCCAATCACAATCCCCACAGTAACCCCCTCCATCGCAATCCCCACAGTACCCCCCCCCATCACAATCCCCACAGTAACCTCCCCCCCCTCACAATCCCCACAGTAACCCCCTCCATCGCAATCCCCACAGTACCCCCCCATCACAATCCCCACAGTAACCTCCCCCCCCCTCACAATCCCCACAGTAACCCCCTCCCATCGCAATCCCCACAGTAACCCCCCATCACAATCCCCACAGTAACCCCCCCATCGCAATCCCCACAGTAACCCCCCCAATCGCAATCCCCACAGTACCCCCCCATCACAATCCCCACAGTAACCCCCCCATCGCAATCGCCACAGTAACCCCCCCCATCGCAATCCCCACAGTACCCCCCCATCACAATCCCCACAGTAACCCCCTCCATCGCAATCCCCACAGTACCCCCCCATCACAATCCCCACAGTAACCCCCCCAATCGCAATCCCCACAGTACCCCCCCATCACAATCCCCACAGTAACCCCCCCCCATCACAATCACCAGTAACCTCCACCCCCTCACAATCCCCACAGTAACCCCCCCATCACAATCCCCACAGTAACCCCCTCCATCGCAATCCCCACAGTACCCCCCCATCACAATCCCCCCCATCACAATCCCCCCCATCACAATCCCCACAGTAACCCCCTCCATCGCAATCCCCACAGTACCCCCCCCCATCACAATCCCCACAGTAACCCCCCCAATCGCAATCCCCACAGTACCCCCCCATCACAATCCCCACAGTAACCCCCCCATCGCAATCCCCACAGTAACCCCCCCATCGCAATCCCCACAGTAACCCCCCATCACAATCCCCACAGTAACCCCCCCCCCATCACAATCCCCACAGTAACCCCCCCATCGCAATCCCCACAGTAACCCCCCCATCGCAATCCCCACAGTACCCCTCCATCACAATCCCCACAGTATCCCCCCCATCACAATCCCCACAGTAACCCCCCCATCGCAATCCCCACAGTACCCCCCCATCACAATCCCCACAGTAACCCCCTCATCACAATCCCCACAGTAACCCCCCCATCACAATCCCCACAGTAACCCCCCCATCATAATCCCCACAGTAACCCCCCCATCACAATCCCCACAGTAACCCCCCACCATCACAATCCCCACAGTAACCCCCCCATCACAATCCCCACAGTAACCCCCCCCATCACAATCGCCACAGTAACCCCTCCCATCACAATCCCCACAGTAACCCCCCCCATCACAATCGCCACAGTAACCCCTCCCATCACAATCCCCGCAGTAAACCCCCCAATCACAACCCCCACAGTAACCACCCCCATCACAATCCCCACAGTAACCCCTCCCCCCATCACAATCCCCACAGTAACCCCATCACAATCCCCACAGTAACCCCCCCCCATCACAATCCCCACAGTAACCCCCCCCCCCCAATCACAATCCCCACAGTAACCCCCCCCCCCATCACAATCCCCACAGTACCCCCCCATTCCTTCACTACTCGATACTTCTACCTCAACCATTCTTACCCTCAAATCAGCAATTCATTCTTACCCAACCATTCACTATCCCCAAACATGGTTGTGATGTTTGGGGGTTTGAACATTTGGGGGTAGAAATTGCCCCCCTCCCGAAATGGGGCACTCCCACCCTGTTTCAACTGTTTTTACCGCAGCTGTGGTTCAGGTCGCCTCTTGAGCAAAATTCTGTTCTTTGTTGTTTTATTTAAATTCGGATCTGGAAGTCGCTCTTATTGGGGGCAGAGACTACACGAAAGGGGCGGATACTCGGTGGTGGCAACACCTGAGGGGCAGAAGTTGGGGGTGGTGCAGTGACTGCCACGATGACGTCATCACGGCGCCGCGTCACCACGCCACTCCCCTTCACTTAAAGGGGGGAGCCTGCGCGATTTAAAACTTCGGCCCTCTGGGCCACCAGGGAGGGTTTCGGCCGGGCCAGCAGTCTGGCACCCAAGAGGAGGTGTCAGGCCACATGTTGGCAGCTAAGCCGAAACCGGGGGCATAACTGTCGGGCCGACCTGGCAGCCGTCGGACAACAAAAAACATGGCGGCAGCGGCAATGTGCCCTCCCCTTTAAGGGAAGCCACACTGCCGCTGTAGAAGGCCACAGCCTCACTGGACTACCGGGAAAAAAACAGGTCTTGGCATCGCTGGGCGGGCTGAAGATTTTCAGAGCGGAATGTTGCTGTCCGGGTGGGGGGAGATCGGCGGTGCGCACGGTGATGACACACTTAAGACGGATCGGCAGCAGCGGAGCGGTGGGGGGATCGGGGCACCGCCGGGAAAACTCGGACGGGCAATTGCGCTATCAAAGGCCATTCCACGAAAAGTCAGCGGCCACTCCACTCCGCAGTGTGGCCGCCGATTTGCAGTGGTAACAGGCCTTAAGGAGAGGAGCAATTTCGGCCCCTTGAGTTTTAGGGTTTGAACATGGTCGTGATGTTTGGGGTTTCAACATGAACCCCCACCATCCTCTGGATGAAAATATTTCCCCTCAAATCCCCTCTAAACCAATTACTTTAAATCTACGCTCCCTGGTTGTTGACCCCCCTGCTAAGGGAAATAGATCCTTCCTATCCACTCTATCCAGGCCATTCATAATTTTATACACTTCAATTAGGTCTCCCCTCAGCCTCCTCTAGTCCAAAGAAAACAATCCAAGCCTATCCAATCTATCCTCATAGCTAAAATTCTCCAGTCCAGGCAACATTCTCGTAAATCTCCTCTGTACCTTCTCCAGTGCAATCACATCTTTCCTGTAATGTGGTGACCAGGACTGCACGCAATATACTAGCTGTGGCCTAACTTGTGTTTTATACAGTTCAAGTATAACCTCCCTGCTCTTATATTCTATACCTCGGCTAATAAAGTCTAGTATCCCATATGCCTTCTTAACCATCTTATCTACCTGTCCCCCTACCTGCTATCCCCAAATGCATCGGTTGTGATGTTGGGTACCACAAGGATCAATGCTGGATCCTTAACTATTTACAATCCATATTAATGACTTGGATGAAGGGACATCCTATCTGTATCCACCCTATCAGTTGTAGCCAAATTTGCTGATGATGCAAAGATAGGTGGGAAATCAAGTTGGGAGGAGATCACAGAGTCTGCAAAGGGATATAGATAGGTTAAGTGAGTGGGCAAAAATTTAGCAGATGGAGTATAATGTGGGAAAATGCTAGGTTATCCACTTTGGCAGGAAGAATAGAAAAGCAAAATATTATATAAACGGAGAGAGACTACAGAATACTGTAGTGTAGACGGATCTGGAGGTCCTTGTACGTGAAACACAAAGTTAGTCTGCAGGTACAGCAAATAATCAGGAAGGCAAATGGAATGTTGATCGTTATTGCAAGGGGGATGGAGTATAAAAGTAGGGAAGTCTTGCTACAACTTTACAGGGTATTGGTGAGACCACACCTGGAGTACTGCGTCCAGTTTTGGTCTCCGTATTTAAGGGGGGGACATACTTGCATTGGAGGCAGTTCAGGGAAGGTTCACTCGGTTGATTCCTGGATGAAGGGGTTCTCTTATAAGGAAAGGTTGAGGAGGTTGGGCCTATATTCATTGGAGTTTAGAAGAATGAGAGGTGATCTTATCGAAACATGTAAGATTCTGAGGGGGCTTGATAGTGCGGATGCAGAGAGGATGTTTCTGCTTGTGAGGTAATCCAGAACTAGGGGGCATAGTTTCACAATAAGGAGTTGCCCATTTAAGGCGAGATGAGGAGGAATTTCTTCTCTCAGAGGGTCGTGAATCTTTGGAATTATCTGCCCCAGAGAGCAGTGGAGTCTGGGTCATTGAATATATTCAATGCTGAGATAGACAGATGTTTGAACGATAAAGGTTATGGAGAACAGGCCGGAAAGTGGAGTTGAGGCCACGATCAGATCAGCCATGATCTTATTAAATGGCAGAGCAGGCTCGAGGGACTGTATGGCCTACTCCTGCTCCTATTTCTTATGTTCTTATGTTTGGGGTTCTGAACACAGTTGTGATGTTTGGGTTTGAACATGGTTGTGATCATAGAATCATAGAAATTTACAGCACGGAAGGAGGTCATTTCGGCCCATCGTGTCCGCGCCGGCCGACAAAGAGCTATCCAGCCTAATCCCACTTTCCAGCTCTGGGTCTGCAGCCCTGTAGGTTACGGCACTTCAAGTGCACATCCAAGTACTTTTTAAATGTGGTGAGGGTTTCTGCCTCTACCACTCTTTCAGGCAGTGAGTTCCAGACCCCCACCCTCTGCGTGAAGAAATTTCCCCTCAAATCACCTCTAAACCTTCTACCAATTACTTAAAATTTATGCCCCCTGATTATTGACCCCTCTGCTAAGGGAAATAGGCCCTTTCTATCCACTATATCTAGGTCCCTCATAATTTTATACACCTCAATGAGGTCTCCCCTCAGTCTCCTCTGTTCCAAGGAAAACAAACCCAGCCTATTCAATCTGTCCTCATAGGTAAGATTCTCCATTCCCGGCAACATCCTCGTAAATCTCCTCTGTACCCTGTGCAATCACAGCTTTCCTGTAATGTGGTGACCAGAACTGCACGCAGTACTCTAGCTGTGGCCTAACCAGTGTTTTGTACAGTCCAAGCATAAACCCCCTGCTCTTGTATTCCATGCCTCGGCTAATAAAGGCAAGCATTCCGCATGCCTTCTTAACCACCTTATCTACCTGGCCTGCTACCTTCAGGGATCGATGCATACACTCCCAGGTCCCTTTGTTCCTCTACGCTTCTCAGTGTCCTACCATTTAACGTGTATTCCCTTGCCTTGTTAGCCCTCCCCAAATGCATTACCTCACACTTCTCCAGATTGAATTCCATTTGCCACTGTTCTGCCCACCTGACCAATTAATTAATATCTTCCTGCAGTCTGCAGTTTTCTTCTTCATTATCAGCCACACAGCCTATTTTTGTATCATCTGCAAACTTCTTAATCATATCCCTTATATTCAAGTCTAGATCATTGATGTATACCACAAAAAGCAAGGGACCCAGCACTGAGCCCTGCGGAATCCCACTGGATACAGCCTTCCAGTCACAAAAACACCCATCAACCATTACCTTTTGCTTCCTGCTTTTGAGCCAATTTTGGATCCAACTTGCCACTTTGCCCTGGATCCCATGGGCTTTTACCTTCATGACCAGTCTGCCATGTGGGACCTGATCAAAAGCTTTCCTAAAATCCATATACATTACATCATACGCACTACCCTCATCGATCCTCCTGGTTACCTCCTCGAAAAATTCAATCAAGTGATGTTTGGGGGTTTGAACATGATTATGATGTTTGGGGGCTGAAACTGCCCCTTTCCTTAATACCTGTTACCGCCGATTTGGCCAAGCTGCGGAGTGCAATGGCTATCAATTATTCGTGTAATGGCGGCAATTTTTAAAATTCCGTTCCTGCGGTATCCTGGCAGTGACCCGCTCCACTGCTGCCGATCCGTCCGAAGTACATCATCAGAGCGTGCTCCGCTGATGTTCCCCCTGATGGTGAAATTACGCAAGTAAATCTTTCTCCAGCCAAAAGCTGCTTTTCTCAGGCAGTGTAGTGAGGTTGTGGCCTTCTGAAATGGTGATGCGGCTCCCATTGAAGGGGAGGACGCATTGCCGTGGTCGCCATGTTTTTTTTTTGTCAGCCGACTACCACGTCGGGCCGACAATTATGCCCCCAGGTTCGGCCGGGCTGCCAAGAGGCAGCCTCGCAGCCCCTCTTGGGTGCCATGCCGCTGGCCTGGCTGAAAGCCTCCCTAGTGGCCCAGTGAACCGAAGTTAAACCATCACGCAGGCTGTCCCCTTTAAGTGAAGGGGAGAGCTGTGGTGACATGGCGCCGTGATGACGTCATCAGCGCTAAGCTGATGAGTGACAGCAGCGGCCACTCCGCCTGCCCCCAACTTCCATCCCTCTAGTGTGCTCACCGCCACATATCCGCCCCCATTATGACCAACTTCTGGTCCGCCAGAAAAGAAAAAGCCAAAGAGCGGAATTTTGCTCAAGTGGCCACCTCATCCACCGCGCCGGTAAAAACACTGGATGTGACGATGTGATGTTTGGGATTTGAACACGGTTGTGATGTTTGGGGTTTGAACACGGTTGTGATGTTTGGGGTTTAAACACGGTTGTGATGTTTGGGATTTGAACACGGTTGTGATGTTTGGGGTTTGAACACGGTTGTGATGTTTGGGGTTTGAACACGTTTGTGATGTTTGGGGTTTGAACACGGTTGTGATGTTTGGGGTTTGAACACGTTTGTGATGTTTGGGGTTCTGAACACGGTTGTGATGTTTGGGGTTTGAACACGGTTGTGATGTTTGGGGTTTGAACACGTTTGTGATGTTTGGGGTTTGAACACGGTTGTGATGTTTGGGGTTTGAACACGGTTGTGATGTTTGGGGTTTGAACACGGTTGTGATGTTTGGGATTTGAACACGGTTGTGATGTTTGGGGTTTGAACACGTTTGTGATGTTTGGGGTTCTGAACACGGTTGTGATGTTTGGGGTTTGAACACGGTTGTGATGTTTGGGGTTCTGAACACGGTTGTGATGTTTGGGGTTTGAACACGGTTGTGATGTTTGGGGTTTGAACACGTTTGTGATGTTTGGGGTTCTGAACACGGTTGTGATGTTTGGGGTTCTGAACACGGTTGTGATGTTTGGGGTTTGAACACGGTTGTGATGTTTGGGGTTTGAACACGGTTGTGATGTTTGGGGTTCTGAACACGGTTGTGATGTTTGGGGTTCTGAACACGGTTGTGATGTTTGGGGTTCTGAACACGGTTGCGACGTTTGGGGTTCTGAACATGGTTGCGACATTTAGCTGCTAACCTGGCCTGTCACTTTAAGGCCACTGATCTAAGTGTGCCAAGGTAGTAGTAGCTAGGAAGGCTGTAATTGCCTCAGGCTCCTTTTCCTTCTTTTTAAAAGCAGGGTAGTATCTTTGAAATGTGATGTCTGCATTGTGACATGTGCACTTTGATATCTGTGGTGATTATTAGCATCTGTCCTGCGGAATTTCTCACAGTAAGTCAGATTGTACATTGTTTTGCAAGGACCATGTTATACCATGTAGTGCACAGTGCATAGTGGATTAATCTGTTGTCAAGGCCAAGTTGAGTCCCTTTAAGGCACAACAGCTAATTGTTATTAAATAAACATTTGAGGTCAGAATGTAATTACTGTTCCGGTTGCATATCATAACACTGGCTTTCCATCTTTTTTTAAAGCGTGTTTGCTCAGGTTACAGATAAATGACTGCCTTTCATAAGAAATAGGAATAGGAGTAGGCCATACATACCCTCGAGCCTGTTCCGCCATTTAATAAAATCATGGCTGATCTGATCTTAGCCTCAACTCCACTTCCTTGTCCGCTCCCCATAACCGTTGACTGCTTTATCATTCAAAAAGCTGTCTATCTCCACCTTAAATATATTCAATGACTCAGCCTCCACTGCTCTCTGAGGCAGAGAATTCCACAGATTAATGACCCTCAGAGAAGAAATTCCTCCTTATTTCCATTTTCAATGGGCGATCCTTTATTTTCCCGAGTTCTAGATTCCACCGCCCCACACCCACCTCTCTGCATCTACCTTGTCAAGCTCCCTCAGAATCTTATACGTTTCAGTAAGATCATCTCTCATTCTTCTAAACTCCAATGAGTACAAGCCCAACCTGCTCAACCTATCTTCATAAGACAACCCCTTCATCTTGGGAATCACAGGTTTTTTCCAGTGTGTGATGGACAGATAATGAGAAATGTGACAGACAGGGAATGTGTGGTATACCTACCTTTTATTGATATATTTTATATTGCAACTTATGCAGGCAGTATCTGTATTATGACATACCTGGACAGTACCCGAGTAATACTGGTCACAGATGTCACCAGTGGTAGGCAAGGCTGTATTTTAACAATACCATTCGTGTACGGGACACAATTGGGTGCACATTCAGTGTGTGACTATCTGATCAAGGTACAACATTCGTTGCAGTCTTATGTTACCTGGCTCCAGTGGTCTGGCTGGTTGGACATGATCAGGAAACCTCCATCATCGATCAGCACGCACAACAGATCCTGAAAATCAATAATAGAAGCTGGTGAAATAAGTTGCATTAACATCTCTCGGCCAGTCAACTGAGTTGCCAACTAATTGGTCAGGGTGAAGATCAATTTGCTCATTTTCTGCCCCAAGGAATTGACTCCTTTCTGGTGTGTAAAGACCCACAGAGTTAGCAGAAAGTAGGGTCTTCAACTTCGTCCACATTCATTAATGTACACAGAACAGAGTGCAGTTAATAATTAGTGTAGCAATGATTCAAGTCAGCAATTGCATCCCCCAAACCAATCCAGGCACCTAAAGCGTGTCTTCACAATTCCAATAGTGAGCTCTAGGATGACTCTGCTGGCCCAATGAGTTATAGTCGTGCTGGAGTCCTAAGACAGCACACTGGGCCCATCAGTCATGGCTCTAGAGGAGTGTCTTGATCTCCCAGTAGCCACCCAGAGCTCTGTTTTTCTGGGCCAGGCAGCGCTGGCAAGGAGGGCAGCCTTCAAATGAAGGCATCGCGTTAGCTCCCTGGGGAAGCAAGTATTCGGTTGCATAATGCAGGACTGCTGGTCATATATGATGTAAGTAACGGCTGAGCGCACTGGATACAGCAAAGGCTATGGGGCCTGACAACATCGCAGCTGTCATGCTGAAGACTTGTGTTCCGGAACTAGCCTTGCCTCTAGCCAAGCTGTTCCAGTACAGCTACAACACTGGCATCTACCCGACAACATGGAAAACTGCCCAGGTCTGTCCTGTCCATAAAATGCAGGACAAATCCAATCCAGCCAATTACCGCCCCATCAATCTACTCTCAATCATCAGCAGAGTGATGGAAGGTGTCGTCAGTGGGGCTATCAAGCGGCACTTACTCACCAATAATCTGCTTACCTCCAGACCTCATTACAGCCTTGGTGCGAACATGGACAAAAGAGCTGAATACCAGAGGTGAGGGGAGAGTGACTACCCCTGACAAGAAGGCATCATTTGACCGAGAGTGTCTTCAAGGAGCCCAAGTTAAATTGAAGCCAATGGGAATCAGGGGGAAACTCCACTGGCTGGAGTCACATCTAGCCAAAGGAAGATGGATGTGGTTATTGGAGGCCAATCATGTCAGCCCCAGGACATTGCTACCGAAGTTCCTCAGGGCAGTGTCCTAGGCCAAACCATCTTCAGCTGCTTCATCAATGACCTTCCCTCCTTCATAAGGTCAGAAGTGGGGATGTTCGCTGATGATTGCACAGTGTTCAGTCCCATTTGCAACTCCTTAGATAATGAAGCAGTCCATGCCCACATGCAATAAGATCTGGATGACATTCAGGCTTGGGTAGATAAATGGCAAGTAACATTTGCGCCACACAAGTGCCAGGCAATGACCATCTCCAACAAGAGTGAGTATAACCTCCGCTCCATGACATTCAACGGCATTACCATCGCCACATCCCCCCTGTCAATATCTTGGGGTTCACCATTGACCAGAAACTTAACTGGATCAGCCACATAAATACTGTGAGAACAATGGCAGGTCAGAGGCTGGGTATTCTGCGACAAGTGTCTCACCTCCTGACTCCCCAAAGCCTTTCCACCATCTACAAGGCACAAGTCAGGAGTGTGATGGAATACTCCCCACTTGCCTAGATGAGTGCAGCTCCAACAACACTCAAGAAGCTCGACACCATCCAGGACAAAGCAGCCGCTTGATTGGCACCCCATCCACCACCTTAAACATTCACTCCCTCCACCACCGGCGCACCGTGGCTGCAGTGTGTACCATCTACAAGATGCACTGCAGCAGCTCCCCAAGGCTTCTTCGACAGCACCTCCCAAACCCGCGACCTCTACCACCTAGAAGACAAGGGCAGCAGGCGTATGGGAACACCACCACCTCCAAGTTCCCCTCCGAGTTACACACCACCCTAAGTTGGAAATATATCGCCGTTCCTTTGGCGTCGTTGGATCAAAATCTTGGCAATCAGTTTTGTACAGATATTTAAAGCATTTTCCTGATGCAATGTTTAGTGAATTACCTTTGCCATAGACAGCTATCAGCTGCAAGGACAGGGTACTGCAGTTACACCGAGTAGCAGGATTCCCCAGGGTCCCAGATGTCATAGATTGCACCCACATGGTCATACAAGCATCCTTGATATAAACCATCAGTTGTCCATGGCAAAACTCTGGCCTATATTAGTAAACAATGCATCAGGGACTTGCTTTACAGATCTGTACAAAGCTGATTGCCAAATGTTACTGATAATATCCCCGGTGTCAGTCTGGAATAACCCTGGTGCATAGAGATTCGGGGTGATTGTGGCCTTTATAGCCACTGCCAGGGCCTGTGGCGGGGTGAGCTGTTGGCCAGGTCAAAGCATGTGACGTGGCTCATTGATGGCTTCCTTTGTGTCGCACAACCTCCCTAAGCACTGTTCTGGGTCAACCAGAAGTAGAAAGTCAACGGTCTGTATATTCTGGTACAGAGTTACCAGTGGGGAGGGGAGAGGGTGCAATGGGCCTCTGGTCAGGCCTGACCAACACAACATCCCTGTGTTGCTCTTCCTCCTCTTCCGGTTGGGGTGGAGTGTAGAATGTTTCAGTGTAAGGGGTGTCGCAGTTGTGTGGGGCAGACCGGTTGGTCCGCCATTGTTCATAGATTTATATGTAACCTTCAGGGCTGCTGACCGAGGGCCGTACGGCTCTTTGTCGGCCGGTGCGGACACGATGGGCCGGAATGGCCTCCTTCTGCGCTGTAAATTTCTATGTTTCTATGTTTCCTCTTCCAAAATAGGTGGGGAATGGATGTCCCACAGCTGAAGGCACCAAATGTGAAAAAAACAAAAAAAGAAATGGCCAAAATGAAGTCAGGTTGGCAATCAACAATAACAACTTGTATTTTACACAGTAAAACGTGCCAATGCACTTCATAGGAGCGATTATCAAACAAAATTTGACACGTTGGAGATATTAGGACAGATGGTCAAAACCTTGGTCAAAGAGGTACGATTTAAGGAGCATATTAAAGGAGGAGAGAGAGGTAGAGAGGCGGAGAGGTTTGGGAAGGAAATTCCAGAGGTTAGGGCCTAAATAGCTGAAGGCACGGGCGCCAATGGCAAAGCAAAGAGATCCCGAAGGCTTGTAGGGCTGGAGATTACAGAGCTCGGGAGGAGCAAGGCCATGGAGGCATGTGAAAAAAAGGATGAGAATTTTAAAATTGAGGCCAATGTAGATCAGCAAGCACAGGGGTGATGGGTCAACAGGACTTGGTGTGAGTTAGGACACAGGCAGCAGAGTTTGAGCAGGGTGGAAGACACGAGGCCTCCAGGAGAGCATTGGAATAGTCCCGTCTAGAGGTAACAAGGACATGGATAAGGGTTTCAGCAGCAGATGAGCTGAGGCTGTGTCAACCATGACTCAATGTCGTCTTTGAGTCAGAAGATTGTGTATTCAAGCCCCACTCAAGAGACGTGAGCACAAAATCTAGGCTGACACTCCAATGCAGAATTGAGGGAGTGCTGCATTGTCGGAGCTGCCGTCTTTTGGATGAGATGTTAATCTGAGGTCTCGTCTGCTCTCTCAGGTGGATGTAAAAGATCCTACGGCACTATTTGAAAGAAGAGCAAGGGAGTTAACTCCAGTGTCCTAGCCAATATTAATCACTCAATCAACATCACTAAAACAGATTATCTGGTCATTATCACATTGCTGTATGTGGGAGCTTGCTATGTGCAAATTGGCTGCTGCGTTTCCTGCATTACAACAGTGGCCACACTTAAAAAGCACTGCATTCGATGTAACATGCTTCAGGATGTCTTGAGGTCATGAAAGGTGCTATATAAATGCAAGTCCTTCTTTTTCTTTTTCAGGTGGAAGGCGGACTTGGTGATGGAGCAGAAGCTTATCTCAGTGCCAAAGGTTGTGAACGATCTGGTTCAGCCTCAGGTAGTTCCCAGGGAGAGGGATAGAGTCAGTGGCTAGGGAACGGAATTTGTGGCAGTGAATGAAGTCAATGGCTTCGGTCTTCCCAATATTTAGCTGGATGAAATTTCTGCTCATCCACGACTGGATTTCGGACAAACATTGTAACAAATCGGAGCGAAACATAGAAACATAGGAAATAGGTGCAGTAGGCGGCCATTCGGCCCTTCGAGCCTGCACTACCATTCAATAAGATCATGACTGATCATTCCCTCAGTACCCCGTTCCTGCTTTCTCTCCATACCCCTTGATCCCTTTAGCCGCAAGGGCCATATCTAACTCCCTCTTGAATATATCCAATGGATTGGTATCAACAACTCTCTGCGGTAGAGAATTCCACAGGTTAACAACTCTCTGAGTGAAGAAGTTCCTCCTCATCTCTGTCCTAAATGGCTTACCCCTTATCCTAAGACTGTGTCCCCTGGTTCTGGACTTCCCCAACAACTGGAACATTCTTCCTGCAACTAACCTGTCCAGTCCCGTCAGAATTTTATATGTTTCTATGAGATCCCCTTTCATCCTTCTAAACTCCAGTGAATACAAGCCCAGTCGATCCAGTCTCTCCTCATATGTCAGTCCTGCCATCCCAGGAATCAGTCTGGTGAAGCTTCGCTGCACTCCCTCAATAGCAAGAACGTCCTTCCTCAGATTAGGAGACCAAAACTGAGCACAATATTCCAGGTGGGGCCTCACCAAGGCCCTGTACAACTGCTGTAAGACTTCCCTGCTCCTATACTCAAACCCCCTTGCGATGAAGGCCAACATACCATTTGCCTTCTTCACCGCCTGCTGTACCTGCAAGCCAACCTTCAATGACTGATGAATCATGACACCCAGGTCTCGCTGCACCTCCCCTTTTCCTAATCTGCCGCCATTCAGATAATATTCTGCCTTCGTGTTTTTGCCCCCAACGTGGATAACCTCATATTTATCCACATTATACTGCATCTGCCATGTATTTGCCCACTCGCCTAACCTGTCCAAATCACCCTGAAGCCTCTTAGCGTCCTCCTCACAGCTCACACCGCCACCCAGTTTAGTGTCATCTGCAAACTTGGAGATATTGCACTCAATTCCATCATCCAAATCATTAATATATATTGCAAAGAGCTGGGGTCCCAGCACTGAGCCCTGCGGCACTCCACTCTGAAAAGGACCTGTTAAATCCCGACTCTTTGCTTCCTGTCTGCCAACCAGTTCTCTATCCAAGTCAGTACATTACCCCCAATACCATATGCTTTGATTTTGCACACAAATCTCTTGTGTGGAACCTTGTCAAAAGCCTTTTGAAAGTCCAAATACACCACATCCACTAGTTCTCCCCTGTCCATTCTACTAGTTACATCCTCAAAAAATTCCAGAAGATTTGTCAAGCATGATTTCACCTTCATAAATCCATGCTGACTTGGACCAATCCTATCACTGCTTTCCAAATGTGCTGCTATTTCATCCTTAATGATTGATTCCAACATTTTCCCCACTACTGATGTCAGGCTAACTTATCTATAATTAACCATTTTCTCTCTCCCTCCTTTCTTAAGAAGTGGTGTTACATTAGCAACCCTCCAGTCCATAGGAACTGATCCAGAGTCGATAGACTGTTGGAAAATTATCACCAATGCATCCACTATTTCGAGAGCCACTTCCTTTAATACTCTGGGATGTAGACTCTCAGGCCCTGGGGATTTATCAGCCTTCAATCCCACACAATTTTCCGCCGAATAAGAATTTCCTTTAGTTCCTCCTTCTCACTAGACCTTCGGACCCCTAGTAAATCGGGAATTTTATTTGTGTCTTCCTTTGCGAAGACAGAACCAAAGTACTTGTTCAATTGGTCTGCCATTTCTTTGTTCCTCATTATAAATTCACCCGAATCCGACTGCAAGGGACCTACGTTTGTCTTCACTAATCTTTTTCTCTTCACATATCTATAAAAGCTTTTGCAGTCATTTTTTTATGTTTCCGGCAAGCTTCCACTCATACTCTATTTCCCTCCTCTTAATTAAACCCTTTGTCCTCCTCTTCTGTTTTCTAAATTTCTCCCAGTCCTCCGGCTTGCTACTTTTTCTGGCTAATTTGTATGCCTCTTCCTTGGATTTAACACTATCCTTAATTTTCCTTGTTAGCCACAGTTGAGCCACCTTCCCTGTTTTATTTTTACTCCAGACAGGGATGTACAATTGTTGAAGTTCGTACATATGATCTTTAAAGGTTTGCCATTGCCTATCCACCGTCAACCCTTTAAGTATCATTTGCCAGTCTAATCGAGCCAATTCGCGCCATATCATAATTGGAATGCAACAATTTCAGCATTAAATTTAGATTTTTTTTCACACAACCATTCTTTCACAGGCTTTTGGAATGTCCATTCAAAATGCCTAATTGGGAGGCGAGCAAAGAAAAAAAAAGACTTCTGTAATAAAACAGAGAAAATGGTTACCTTTCCTTAAGTTCAGGACCCTAGTTTCTGAATTAACTTTGTCACTCTCCATCTTAATAAAGAATTCTACCATAATATGGTCACTCTTCCCCAAGGGGCCTCGCACAACACGATTGCTAATTAGTCCCTTCTCATTACACATCACCCAGTCTAGGATGGCCAGCTCTCTGGTTGCTTCCTCGACATATTGGTCTAGAAATCATCCCTAATACACTCCAGGAAATCCTCCTCCACCGCATTGCTACCAGTTAGGTTAGCCCAATCAATATGTAGATTAAAGTCTCCCATGATTACTGCTGTACCTTTATTGCACACATCCCTTATTTCTTGTTTGATGCTGTCCCGAACCTCACTACTACTATTTGGTGGCCTGTACACAACTCCCACTAGCGTTTTCTGCCCTTTGGTATTCCGTAGCTCCACCCATACTGATTCCACATCATCCAAGCTAATGTCCTTCCTTACAATTGCATTAATTTCCTCTTGAACCAGCAACGCCACCCCGCCTCCTTTTCCTTTCTGTCTATCCTTCCTAGATGAATACCCTTGGATGTTGAGTTCCCAGCCTTGGTCACCCTGGAGCCATGTCTCCGTGATGCCAATCACATCATACCTGTTAACTGCTATCTGCGCAGTTAGTTCGTTCACCTTATTCCGAATACTCCTCGCATTGAGGCACAGAGCCTTCAGGCTTGTCTTTTTAACACACTTTGACCCTTTAGAATTCTGCTGTAATGTGGCCCTTTTTGTTTTTTGCCTTGGGTTTCTCTGCCCTCCACTTTTACTATTCTCCTTTCTATCTTTTGCAACTGTCTCCATTTTATTCCCCTCTGTTTCCCTGCATAGGTTCCCATCCCCCTGCCGTATTAGTTTAACTCCTCCCCAACAGCACTAGCAAACACTCCACCAAGGACATTGGTTCCGGTCCAGGTGCAGACCGTCCGGTTTGTACTAGTCCTACCTCCCCCAGAACCGGTTCCAATGTCCCAGGAATTTGAATCCCTCCCTTCTGCACCACTGCTCAAGCCACATATTCATCTGAGCTATCCTGCGATTCCTACTCTGACTAGTATGTGGCCATGGTAGCAATCCTGAGATTACTACCTTTGATGTCCTACTTTTTAATTTAACTCCTCGCTCCCTAAATTCGTTTCGTAGGACCTCATCCCGTTTTTTACCCATATCGTTGGTACCCATATGCACCACGACAACTGGCTGTTCACACTCCCTTGTCAGAATGTCCTGCACCCGCTCCGAGACATCCTTGACCCTTGCACCAGGGAGGCAACATACCATCCTGGAGTCTCTGTTGCGGCCACAGAAACGCCTATCTATTCCCCTTACAATCGAATCCCCTATCACTGTTGCTCTCCCACTCTTTTTTCTGCCCCCCTGTGCAGCAGAGCCACCCACGGTGCCATGAACTTGGCTGCTGCTGCTCTCCCCTGATGAGTCATCCCCCTCAATAGTACCCAAAGCAGTGTATCTGTTTTGCAGGGGGATAACCGCAGGGGACCCCTGTACTACCTTCCTTGCACTGCTCTTCCTGTTGGTCTTCCATTCCCTATCTGGCGGTAAGACCAACTCACTAAATGCTATTCACATCATTCTCAGCATCGTGGAGTTGAGAGAAGTGGTGTTGAGGCAGAGCTGGGTATTGTCAGCGTACACGTGGAATCTGGCGTTGTGTTTTCGGATGATGTCACCAAGATGCAATATGTACATGAGAAATAGGAGGGGGCCAAGGATAGATCCTTGGGGGACACCAGAGGTAACAATGCGGGAGCGGGAAGAAAAGCTGTTGCAGGTGATTCTCTGGCTATGACTGGATAGATAAGAATGGAACCAGGCGAGTGCAGTCCCACCCAGCTGGACGACGGAAGAGAGGCGATGGAGGAGGATGATGTGGTCAACCGTGTAAAGGTTAGACACAGCGAAATCACAAGTTGGCCCAATACTGTCTCAAGCAACACCCCATCACGCGACACCCTGTAGGACTTGGTGGATAGCAGCCAGCAGCTGATTTTCCCCTCCCTGAATCATCGGCATTGAGCCAACTGGAACCTCCTATACTGCCAGTCTGGCTGAGATCGGCTTATGGAGCAGAAAATGAACCTCAGATCTGGTCATACATCAAGTACCAGCTGACCCTGTATAAACTGAATTCAATGGTAACATAGTGGTCATTTTACTGGACCAGTAGTCCAGAGGACTTGACTGATGATCCAGAGACGAGAGTCCAAATCCCACCAAGACAGCTGGGGAATTTAAATTCAGTTAATTAAGTAAATCTGGAATAAAAATATAGTATCAGTAATGGTGGACATGAAACTATTGTTTTGTCATTAAAAATCCATCTGGTTCACTAATGTTCTTTAGGGAAGGAAATCTGTTGTTCTTACCTGGTCTGGCCTATATGTGACTTCAGACCCACAGCAATGTGGTTGACTCTTATCTGCCCTCTGAAATGGCCCAGCGATACACTTAGTTGATAGGGGCCCAAGTTTCGGCTTGAGTTGCTCCTATTTTTTTGGAGCAACTAGTTTAGTATGGAGTATCTCAGAAATCGCAATTCTCGGCATTTAGTTAGTAAGAATTGTTTCATTTTAGTACAGTTTTTTTCCTAAAGGGGGCTTTACCAGCCACTTACGCCTGTTTTGCAAGTTTAGGCACTGAAAAGTTACTCCAAACTAACTTAGAACGGAGTAGGTGTCAATTTTTGTACGCTCAGAAAAACTTTGCCTACACTTTATAAATTAGGCGCAGGTAGTGAGAATTAGGGGGGGAAGGGAAGTTAGAGGGAAGTTAGGGGATTATACAAAGAATTAAACATAGAAACATAGAAAATAGGTGCAGGAGTAGGCCATTCGGCCCTTCGAGCCTGCACCACCATTCAATAAGATCATGGCTGATCACGCAACTTCAGTACCCCATTCCGAGATGTACAGGGAAAACACTTCACTTTAACCAATAAAGAGCCATCATCAATAATAAATGATAAATAAATCAATAAATCAATCAACAAAAAAAAATCAATCAATAAATTAAAAAATTAAACGTTTCTACTCATCTACTGCAGCACCGGGAGCCCTCCAACAGCCTGCTGAAGAGCTGCTTGGTCGGGCCCCGCCACTGAAGCGGTGCTCGGACGGGCCCCGCCAGCGGGGAGGAGTTCGGACGGGCCCCGCCGCCGAATAGGTGCTGGTTGGGTGGGCCATGCCACCGGGGAGGAGTTCGGATGGGCCCCTTCAACAGGGAGGTGCTGGTCGGGTGGGCCCTGCCACCCAAGAGCTGCTGGTTGGGTGGGCCCTGCCGCTGAGGAGGTAAGGGCAGGTAGGCCACTCAGCCCAGGATAGGGGCGACATCCCTTCGGCTCGGGATAGGGTCACCCGGAGACAGGATGCGCTGGGAAGGCCAGGAGTTACTGCGCACTCACGCAGCCTCCACTGGCACGAGCGCAGCTGCCGGCACTCTTTTTGGTAGCTCCATCCCCAGCAGCTTGTGTTGCGCTGCGTTGAATGTGAAACAGGCCTGCTGGATTCGGAGAATCGCGAGGTAAGCTTTAGGCGCTTTTTTAATTCTAAAAAGTAGGCGGGCCTCTCGGAGTGTGCCGTTCTGGGAGGACACCCGAAACTTGGGCCGTAAAACCGCTACTAGAAACAATAAGAATAATAAAACCGATGGATTATCCGGCATTGACCTCGGCAACGGCTGCGGACACAACTACAGCACGCCCAGCCCAGTCGACCCGGCAAAGTCCTCCTCACCAACATCTGGGGGCTTGTGCCAAAATTGGGCGAGCTGCCCCACGGACTAATCACACAACAGCCGGACATAGTCATACTCACAGAATCAACGTCCCAGGCTCCTCCATCACCATCCCTGGGTATGTCCTGTCCCACCGGCAGGACAGACGCACCAGAGGTGGGGGCACAGTGGAATACAGTCGGGAGGGAGTTGCTCTGGGAGTCCTTAACATTGACTCTGGACCCCATTAAGTCTCATGGCTTCAGGCAAGGAAACCTCCTGCTGATTACCGCCCTCCCTCAGCTGATGAATCAGTACTCCTTCGTGTTGAACACCACTTGGAAGAATCACTGATGGTAGCACAGGAACAGAATGTGCTCTGGGTGGGGGACTTCAATGTCCATCACCAGGAGTGGCTCGGTAGCATCATTACTGACCGAGCTGGCTGAGTCCTGAAGGACATAGCTGCCAGACTGGGCTTGCGGCAGATGGTGAGAGAACCAACATGAGGGGAAAAACTTACTTGATCTCGTCCTCACAAATCTATCTGTCGCAGATACATCTGTCCGTGACAGCATTGGTAGCAGTGACCACCGCAGTCATTGTGGAGACAAAGTCCTGAGGACAGCCTCCATTGTGTTGTGTGGCACTACCACCGTGCTAAATGGGATAAATTCAGAACAGATCTAGCAGCTCAAAACTGGGCATCCATGAGGCACTGTGGGCCATCAGCAGAAGCAGAATTGCATTCCACCACAATCTGTAACTTCATGGCCCGGCATATCCCTCACTCTACCATTACCATCAAGCCAGGAGACCAGCCCAGGTTCAATGAAGAGCATGCCAGGAGCAGCACCAAGCATACCAAAAAATGAGGTGCCAACCTGGGGAAGCTGCAACACAGGACTACATACATGGTAAAAAAAATAGAAGCAGCTATAAACAGGGCAGAGCAATGCCACAATCAACGGATCAGACAAAGCCCTGGGAGTCCTGCCACATCCAGTCGTGAATGGTGGTGGGCCATTAAACAACTAACGGGAGGAGGAGGCTCCATGAATATCCCCATCCTCAATGAGTGCAAAAGTTAAGGCTGAAGGGTTCGCAACCATCTTCAGGCAGATGTGCCGAGTGGATGATCCATATCGGCCTCCTCCTGAGGTCCCCACCATCACAGAAGCCAATCTTTAGCCAATTCGCTTCACTCCACGTGATATCAAGAAATGGCTGAGTGCACTGGATACAGCAAAGGCTATGGGCCCTGACAACATCTCGGCTATTGTGCTGAAGACTTGTGCTCCACAACTAGCCGTGCCTCTAGCCAAGCTATACCAGTACAGCTACAACATTGGTATCTACCCGACAATGTGGAAAACTGCCCAGGTATGTTCTATCCACAAACAGTAGGACAAATCCAATCCGGCCAATTATTGCCTACTCTCAATCATCAGCAAAGTGATGGAAGGTGTCGTCGACAGTGCTATCAAGCGGCACTTACTCACCAATAACCTGCTCACCAACGCCCAGTTTGGGTTCCGCCAGGACTACTTAGCTCCAGACCTCATTACAGCCTTGGTCCAAACATGGACAAAAGAGCTGAATTTCAGAGGTGAGGTGAGAGTGACTGCCCTCAACATCAAGGCAGCATTTGACCAAGTGTGGCATCAAGGAGCCAGAGTAAAATTGAAGTCAATGGGAATCAGGGGGAAAACTCTCCACTGGCTGGAGTCATACCCAGCACAAAGGAAGATGGTTTTGGTTGTTGGAGGTCAATCATCACAGCCCCAGGTCATCGCTGCAGGAGTTCCTCAGGACAGTGTCCTAGGCCCAACCATAAGAACTAGGAACAGGAGTAGGCCATCTAGTCCCTCGAGCCTGCTCCGCCATTCAATAAGATCATGGCTGATCTGGCCGTGGACTCAGCTCCACTTACCCGCCCTCTCCCCGTAACCCTTAATTCCCTTATTGGTTAAAAATCTATCTATCTGTGACTTGAATACATTCAATGAGCTAGCCTCAACTGCTTCCTTGGGCAGAGAATTCCACAGATTCACAACCCTCTGGGAGAAGAAATTCCTTCTCAACTCGGTTTTAAATTGGCTCCCCCGTCTTCAACTGCTTCATCAATGACCTTCCCTCCATCCTAAGGTCAGAACTGGGGATGTTCGCTGACAATTGCACAGTGTTCAGTGCCATTCGTAACTCCTCAGATAATGAAGCAGTCCGTGCCCACATGCTGCAAGACCTGGACAACATTCAGGCTTCGTCTGATAAGTGAACGAATAAAAAAAAAAAAAAAAAACTCTGCCTCCCATATTCTAACGCATATGTTTCCGGTCACAATGCCTGTGTCAACAATTTAGAGGCAGAACCTCCTCATACCCACCTCACTGTTCACGTCGCAATCCATCTCGCAGTCAGAAGATGGCATGCACTGTGCAAAATAAACAGAAGAGAAAGTCACTGTGTGGCTCTGGCTGAATTTACATGGCCGTGCTCTTGGTCACTAGCACAAAGAGATATCCAGCCTAATCCCACCTTCCAGCTCTTGGTCCGTAGCCCTATAGGTTACGGCACTTTAAGCGCACATCTAAGTATCTTTTAAATGTGGTGAGAGTTGCTGTCTCTACCACCCTTTCAGTTGGTGAGTTCCAGACCCTCACCATCCTCTGGGTGAAAACATTTCCCCTCAAATTCCCTCTCAGCCACCTACCAATTACTTTAAATCTATGCTCCCTGGTTGTTGACCCCTCTGCTAAGGGAACTAGTCCTTCCTAACCACTCTAACTAGGCCCCTCATAATTTTATAGACCTCAATAAGATCTCCCCTCAGCCTCCTCTGTTCCAAAGAACACAACCCCAGCCTATTTAATCTTTCCTCATAGCTAAAATTCTCCAGTCCAGGCAACATCCTCGTAAATCTCCTCCGAACCCTCTCTAGTGCAATCATAGCTTTCCTGTAATGTGGTGACCAGAACTGCATGCAGTACTCTAGCTGTGGCCTAACTAGTGTTTTATACGGTTCAAGCATAACCT
Organism: Pristiophorus japonicus; assembly: GCF_044704955.1. Lineage (NCBI taxonomy): Eukaryota > Metazoa > Chordata > Chondrichthyes > Pristiophoridae > Pristiophorus > Pristiophorus japonicus. Next base: position 104,705,623 of record NC_091988.1, on the reverse strand, counting down.
CCCTGCTCTTGTATTCTATGCCTCGGCTAATAATGGCAAGTATTCTGTATGCCTTCTTAACCACCTTATCTACCTGTCCTGCTACCATCAGGGATCTATGGACATGCACTCCAAAGTCCCTTTGTTCCTTTACACTTCTCAGTGTCCTACTATTAATGTGTATTGCCTTTCCTTGTTAGCCCTCATCAAATGCATTACCTCACACTTCTCCAGATTAAATTGCCACTGTTCTGCCCACCTGATCAGTACATTGATATCTTCCTGCAGTCCGCAGCTTTCTTCTTCATTATCAACCACACAGTCAATTTTTGTAGCATCTGCAAACTTCTTAATCATATCACCTACATTCAAGTTCAAGTCATTGATGTATACCACAAAAAGCAAGGGACCCAGAACTGAGCCCTGTGGAACTCCACTGGATACAGCCTTCCAGTCACAAAAATACCGATCAACCATTACCCTTTGCTCCCTGCCTCTGAGCCAATTTTGGATCCAACTTGCCACTTTGCCTTGGATCCCATGGGCTTTTACTTTCGTGATCAGTCTGCCATGTGGGACCTCATTAAAAGCTTTGCTAAAATCCATATATACTACATCAAATGCACTGCCCTCATTGACCCTTCTTTTTACCTCCTCCAAAAATTCAATCAAGTTAGTCAGACACGATCTTCCCTTAACAAATCCGTGCTGACTGTCCTTGATTAATCCGTGTCTTTCTAAATGCAGATTTATCTTGTCCCTCAGGATTTTTTCCAATATTTTTCCCACCACCGAAGTTAGGCTGACTGGCTTGTAATTACTCGGTCTATCCCTTTCTCCCTTTTTAAACATAGATACAACATTAGCAGTCCTCCAGTCTTCTGGCACCACACCTGTAGCCAGAGAGGATTGGAAAATGATGGTCAGAGCCTCTGCTATTCCCTCTTTTGCTTCTCTTAACAGCTTGGGATTCATTTCTTCCGGGCCTGGGGATTTATCCACTTTCAAAGCTGTTAAACCCCTTACTACTTCCTCTCTCCCTATGTTTATTTCATCTAATATTTCATACTCCTCCTCCCCGATTGCAATGTCTGCATCACCCTTCTCTTTTGTGCGAACAGATGCAAAATATTCATCAAGAACCATACCCGTGTCTTCCCCCTCCACACACAGATTACCTTAATGATCTCAAATAGGCCCTACTCTTTTTTAAGTTTTCTTCTTGCTCTTAATGAGCCCTATAAGGAGGTCACTGACACACACACATTGCCCAATAATTGGGCAGGGGGTCAGTATAAGGTCACTGACGCACACTGTCCTGTAGCATGGATCGAGATCTCTCGATATGAAGTACTACTCTGGCTGGGATGGCTGGCCCTACACCCTTGTGCACTGAGCCTCATGGTGGTACCTTTCTCGGTTCCATCTGGTCTCGGTTCGTCTGGTTACTGGCCAGAATTTTAAACTTTGACACCCACGCTTCATAGTCCAGCTTCACTCCAACCACTGCAAAAACACACAGCGAGTAGGAGAATATGGAATTAGGGATACGATTGTGCAAAGTTGGAAAATGTGGGGATAAATTGTGTGGAAGATGGTGATTTGTTGTGTGGAACGGGTTGACGTACCTGCAGGTTTCAGGGACTTCCCATAGATGCGAAGGTCGACAGCGGCACTCACCAGAATCCCAATGCTGCTGTTCATCAGGTCCATCCCAACCATGCTATTGGCTGAGGGTCAATTAGAACACAATGTTACAACTGTTCATGTTACGGTTTAACTTGAGGTGATCAGCTGTTGAAATGCAAACATGCTTTACAAGTGCACTGGATCTCTCATAATTGACCATAACCGACTGGATCCTGAGCACATTTAAAATCTCCCTCAGGAGAATCAAGACACCTCGGCCCTCTAAATACTCACAATTCTCAGAATGAGATCGCGCACACAATCCCCAGAAGATCTGAGAGTATCTTCACATCACACACACACACCCCCAAACACATAGACACACACCCCCACAACACACACAGACACACACCCCCACAACACACACACAGACACACCCTCCCACATCACACACAGCCACACACACTCACAACACATACACACCCTCACAGCACATACATACACCCACAACACATGCATAAAAACACATTCCCACAACCCATAGATATGTAACCCCAATACAAAGACACACATCCCCACAACAGTCTCGGGGGGGGGGGGGGTGAGGTCAGTGATCTGGTGGGGGCTGGGGTCAGTGATTGGGAGGAGAGGGGGTGGTGATCGGGGAGGGTGGGGAGGGTCGGTGATGGGGGGGGGGGAAGGAAGGGCTCGGTTATTGGGGGAGGTCGATGGGTCGGTGATCGGGGGAGGTCGATGGGTCGGTGATCGGGGGGGGGGAAGGAAGGGGTCGGTGATCGGGGGGGGTCGAGTGGTCGAGGGTCGCTGATCGGGGAGGTGGAGGGGTCGAGGGATCGGCGGGTCGAGGGGTCGGTGATCGGGGAGGTCGAGGGGTCGGTACTCGGAGGGTCGAGGGGTCGGTGATCGCGGGGGGGGGTCGCGGGGTAGGGTAGGGGAGGGGGGGGGGAAGAAAGGGGTCGGTGATCGGGGAGGTCGAGGGGTCGGTGATCGGGGAGGTCGAGGGGTCGGTGATCGGGGAGGTCGAGGGGTCGGTGATCGGGGAGGTCGAGGGGTCGGTGATCGGGGAGGTCGAGGGGTCGCTGATCGGGGAGGTCGAGGGGGGTGTTGGAGTGGTCACTGTCACTGGGACCCTATTAATGTGTCACAGTAAGCTCTAATTGGATGAATAGTATTTGAAACATCATTAACAGGAGTATTGAAGTCCATGTGTTGGACCGTCCAGTCACTCATTCTCTTTGAGGAGCTGCAGCTAGCATATGTGAGGACATGTGAAAACCCCTCTTTTAAAACACATCTCAACCATGAGCCTGGGATCCACGCAGGACACGTACGTTCCCTGTACGGTGTGCTGAAGATGAAGCCAGTGTTGTCCAGACTTCTCCTGTAGTAGCTCGTATTGAAGGGCTCTGGGTCTTCAGTCCACTCTTCTGCTGCCCTGTAAACACACATCACTCAGTGAGAGGCCAGCCATGGTCTATGGCAATATTCTGACCGTTCCCACTGCCTACTCAAACATGTTGCATCCACAATTCATGCCCTGCCTGGGAGGCTATGATTTCAAAACCTGCTACTGGTCCCTGAGTGGTTCATCAAAGCTTCACAAATTTTATCAGGTACCTTACTCCTGAATATTCAACTGACACTCAGGGCAAAGGAGCCCATTTGAAAAATCAATTCACAAAATGTTTTGGAAATAATTGTAGAATAATTGGAATAAGAATGATCAATGTGGAGAATATTACACTTTAGTGGCTGTCAGGGTGCAAGAATTGAGCCCAGCTCATTAGAAACCAACAAGTGTGTCTGTGCCATCTCCTCATTAGAGAATTCTAAAACTAATCCCACTGCCCTGCCCTGTGCAAGAGCCATCTGTTTGAAATATTTATCCCATGCTCCCTTAAAAGAAGCAATGGTCTCTGCCTCAACCACTTCCCACAACAACCCTCCGTGTGAAGAAATTACTCCCAATCTCTCCCCCCAATTATAAATTGATGCTGACTCCCCATGGAGAGGGGCGATATGTTGTAAACCCGAGGGGCTGGTGTGACTGAGGGAGGGGACGACTGCGGGGCGGGTGACTGCGCGGGGGGTGACTGGGGGGAAGAGTGACTGGGGGCACGGTGACTGGGGGGGTGGGGGTGACTGGCGGGGGGCGGTGACTGGGGGGGGTGACTGGGGGCGGTGACTGGGGGAGGGGGGGTGTGACTGGGGGGGGAGGGTGTGACTGGGGGGGGAAGGGGGTGACTGGGGGGGGAAGGGGGTGACTGGGGGGGGAAGGGGGTGACTGGGGGGGGAGAGGGGGTGACTGGGGGGGGGGGGGGTGACTGGGGGGGGGGAGGGGGTGACTGGGGGGGGGGGAGGGGGTGACGGGGGGGGAGGGGGTGACTGGGGGGGGAGGGGGTGACTGGGGGGGGGAGGGGGTGACTGGGGGGGGGGAGGGGGTGACTGGGGGGGGGGAGGGGGTGACTGGGGGGGGGGAGGGGGTGACTGGGGGGGGGAGGGGGTGACTGGGGGGGGGAGGGGGTGACTGGGGGGGGGAGGGGGTGACTGGGGGGGGAGGGGGTGACTGGGGGGGGGAGGGGGTGACTGGGGGGGGGGGGGAGGGGGTGACTGGGGGGCGGGAGGGGGTGACTGGGGGGGCGGGAGGGGGTGACTGGGGGGGCGGGAGGGGGTGACTGGGGGGGGAGGGGGTGACTGGGGGGGGAGGGGGTGACTGGGGGGGGGGGAGGGGGTGACTGGGGGGGGGGAGGGGGTGACTGGGGGGGGGGAGGGGGTGACTGGGGGGGGGGAGGGGGTGACTGGGGGGGGGGAGGGGGTGACTGGGGGGGGGGAGGGGGTGACTGGGGGGGGGGAGGGGGTGACTGGGGGGGGGGAGGGGGTGACTGGGGGGGGGAGGGGGTGACTGGGGGGGGGGAGGGGGTGACTGGGGGGGGGGGAGGGGGTGACTGGGGGGGGGGAGGGGGTGACTGGGGGGGGGGGGAGGGGGTGACTGGGGGGGGGGAGGGGGTGACTGGGGGGGGGGAGGGGGTGACTGGGGGGGGGAGGGGGTGACTGGGGGGGGAGGGGGTGACTGGGGGGGGGGGAGGGGGTGACTGGGGGGGGGGAGGGGGTGACTGGGGGGGAGGGGGTGACTGGGGGGGGAGGGGGTGACTGGGGGGGGGGAGGGGGTGACTGGGGGGGGGAGGGGGTGACTGGGGGGAGGGGGTGACTGGGGGGAGGGGGTGACTGGGGGGAGGGGGTGACTGGGGGGAGGGGGTGACTGGGGGGAGGGGGTGACTGGGGGGAGGGGGTGACTGGGGGGGAGGGGGTGACTGGGGGGGGAGGGGGTGACTGGGGGGGGAGGGGGTGACTGGGGGGGGAGGGGGTGACTGGGGGGGGAGGGGGTGACTGGGGGGAGGGGGTGACTGGGGGGGGGAGGGGGTGACTGGGGGGGGGGAGGGGGTGACTGGGGGGGGGAGGGGGTGACTGGGGGGGGGAGGGGGTGACTGGGGGGGGAGGGGGTGACTGGGGGGGGGAGGGGTGACTGGGGGGGGAGGGGGTGACTGGGGGGGAGGGGGTGACTGGGGGGGGGAGGGGGTGACTGGGGGGGAGGGGGTGACTGGGGGGGGAGGGGGTGACTGGGGGGGGAGGGGGTGACTGGGGGGGGAGGGGGTGACTGGGGGGGGAGGGGGTGACTGGGGGGGAGGGGGTGACTGGGGGGGAGGGGGTGACTGGGGGGGGTGATTGGGAGGGGGTGACTGGGGGGGTGATTGGGAGGGGGTGACTGGGGGGGTGATTGGGAGGGGGTGACTGGGGGGTGATTGGGAGGGGGTGACTGGGGGGGTGATTGGGAGGGGGTGACTGGGGGGTGATTGGGAGGGGGTGACTGGGGGGGTGATTGGGAGGGGGTGACTGGGGGCGTGATTGGGAGGGGGTGACTGGGGGCGTGATTGGGAGGGGGTGACTGGGGGCGTGATTGGGAGGGGGTGACTGGGGGCGTGATTGGGAGGGGGTGACTGGGGGCGTGATTGGGAGGGGGTGACTGGGGGCGTGATTGGGTGACTGGGGGGCGTGATCGGGGGGGGCGTGATCGGGGGGGGGCGTGATCGGGGGGGGCGTGATCGGGGGGGGGGCGTGATCGGGGGGGGGCGTGATCGGGGGGGGGCGTGATCGGGGGGGGCGTGATCGGGGGGGGGCGTGATCGGGGGGGGCGTGATCGGGGGGGGCGTGATCGGGGGGGGCGTGATCGGGGGGGGCGTGATCGGGGGGGGCGTGATCGGGGGGGGGCGTGATCGGGGGGGGGCGTGATCGGGGGGGGCGTGATCGGGGGGGCGTGATCGGGGGGGGCGTGATGGGGGGGGGCGTGATCGGGGGGGGGCGTGATCGGGGGGGGCGTGATCGGGGGGGGCGTGATCGGGGGGGGCGTGATCGGGGGGGGCGTGATCGGGGGGGGCGTGATCGGGGGGGGCGGTGATCGGGGGGGGGGTGACTGGGAGGGGGGGGTGACTGGGAGGGGGGGGTGACTGGGAGGGGGGGGTGACTGGGAGGGGGGGGTGACTGGGAGGGGGGGGTGACTGGGAGGGGGGGGTGACTGGGAGGGGGGGTGACTGGGAGGGGGGGGTGACTGGGAGGGGGGGGTGACTGGGAGGGGGGGGTGACTGGGAGGGGGGGGTGACTGGGAGGGGGGGGTGACTGGGAGGGGGGGGTGACTGGGAGGGGGGGGTGACTGGGAGGGGGGGGTGACTGGGAGGGGGGGGTGACTGGGGGGGGGGGGTGACTGGGGGGGCGTGGTGACTGGGGGGGCGTGGTGACTAGGGGGGGGTGACTGGGGGGGGGGTGACTGGGGGGGGGGGTGACGGGGGGGGTGACTGGGGGGGCGGTGACTGGAGGGGACGGTGACTGGATGGGACGGTGACTGGATGGGACGGTGACTGGAGGGGGCGTGGCTGGGGGGGGCTGTGGCTGGGGGGGGATGACGGGGGGGTGACTGGCTGCGTGACTGGGGGGTGGTGACTGGGGGGGCTGATTGGGAGTGGGTGACTGGGGAGGGTGTGACTGGGGGGGGGGGGTGGCTGGGGGGGGGGTGGCTGGGGGGGGGGTGGCTGGGGGGGGGTGGCTGGGGGGGGGGATTGGGGGGTGGTGACTGGGGGGGCGGTGACTGGGAAGACTGGGGAGGGGGGTGACTGGGGGGGTGGTGACTGGGTGGGGCAGTGACTGTCGGGGGTGTGACGGGGGGGGTGTGACTGGGTGGGGCGGTGACTGTGGGGGGGGCGTTGACTGGGTGGCGTGAGGGCGGTGACTGGGGAGGGGGGGGGTGACTGGGGAGGGGGGGGGTGACTGGGGAGGGGGGGGGTGACTGGGGAGGGGGGGGTGACTGGGGAGGGGGGGGGGTGACTGGGGAGGGGGGGGTGACTGGGGAGGGGGGGGTGACTGGGGAGGGGGGGGGTGACTGGGGAGGGGACTGGGGAGGGGGAGGGGGTGACTGGGGAGGGGGGGGGTGACTGGGGAGGGGGGGGGTGACTGGGGAGGGGGGGGGTGACTGGGGAGGGGGGGGGTGACTGGGGAGGGGGGGGTGACTGGGGAGGGGGGGGGTGACTGGGGAGGGGGGGGGGTGACTGGGGAGGGGGGGGGTG